>NC_053166.1:34733709-35427709 GCF_016835505.1 Polypterus senegalus | reverse complement strand
CCCGAGTGCGATGTGTTGAAGTGCAATTCAAAAATTGTACAAAATGACAAGTAAAAGCATGATATATATATATATATATATATATATATATATATATATATATATATATATACATACACATATATACACACACACACACACATACACGTGTGCACGTGAGTGTTACAAAATATTCAATAAATTGTAGCATTAGGCCATAACAAATAAGGCATGGAATGTAAATTACATGCCATTTTTCTACAGAGTTATGTGTAAATGTTGCCTCCTTTCCAGTCTTACATAAGCTCAGTAAAGCGTAAATAAACCGCAATGCCAAGCACACTTTGAATTACACAAATAAAGATGTTATATATACATATCCCCGTGACCCTGTAGTTAGGATATACCGGGTTGGATAATGGATGGACGGACGGACATACACACACACTATATTATACTATATATATATATATATATATATATATATATATATATATATACACACACACACAGACACATGCACAGGCACATCGTCCTGAACAGAGATTGGGAAATCGGTTTGATAAATGGTGGAATATAGTATTGTTGTTGTTGCGTTAAATCGCTCTTATATTTACTTCTGTTCAGAACAGTCGCATTTTATTGCGAGATACTGTATATGGACCATTAGGCCAATATGGCAGATAACTTTTAGCTAAGTTTGCATGGTGTTTTAATTCTAAATAAACTAATTGATAATTTTTTATTTTGTTATTAGTGGGCAAAGATCGCTCTTTAATTCACCAATTATTAAACGCAACCCACACGGTGACCAAATGACCTCTTTCTCCCGAGTTACAGGTGCCATCTTCCTCGAGCTCCCACAATAATAAAACAACACACCCAACTAACGGGATGGCTGGTGCGGGTAGGCTATAACCTCCACAAATTAAAACGTGAGGGGAGTCCACCGGGCGAATTCACCAAATTATACTCCGGTGCTCTCGTATGTTTTCGTGTTTTACTGAACCCTGCGAAGCAGCAGCAGTCCTGAATGCTGCGCGATTTCGATCTCGCTGTGAAGCGATTAATCACATAACGAAGGAGTTTTGAGATTTAAACATCATCCACGATATAGTGCCAGAAATTCAAACTCTCACTTAAAACTTTCCCGGGACATGCACTTTATTTCATGTAGTGTCCCTTCAAAGCGCACACAATTGAAAAGCTTTTCACAGAGCAATTAACAAGATGGCAGATCCAGATTAAACAAACAATGCACTGAACAACGCAAACATTGTAAATTATCGAGCAGATAAATACCCTTCATCAGCGGGTTTTGTGTCGTTATGTCACCCTATCGAGTCATTAATTCTTTGCGGCCATTAAGGTACTTTTCACCCAGTTTTCACTTTGTTAACATGAGCCATTATGCACCGATGCTTTACTGACCTCTGGAGATGAAAGGTCGTATCTACACCCACTTCTTTCATTTTAACAATGTCGTACAAAATCTCCTTTCCTGCTCACAAAAGTCCTGCCAGAGTTATCACCTTATTAGCATTGACATTCAATTATACCTATATAGTTGTGCAAACAAACTTTAACCTTCCGATTATTTCAGATTCTTCACATTGGCACTAAACTAAAAGAAGAAAACCTCTGACACGCTACTCGGAGAGTCTTGAGAGGCCATTTCACCCAAACGCAGAAGCTCCGACATTTAATTCGAAGTCGGTAACCCAAAGATCTGCAAGCAATCGATTGGAGCTGCAAGTGCAGTCCATGGCGCATCCGATCGATTTGCGTCTACATCTTGTGGTGTCGTCCTGCTGTGGATGAAAGTTTAAATGTACTATTATACAATTTTACTTAGCTTTTGAAAACCTCATCACAGTGTTTATTCAGGGTCGATCTGGACCCGTCTATAAAACAATATACACATAGCTATACTTTTTAATTGCACTTAATACGTATATTGACAATTCCTGGAAATTTCGTCCATCCACTTTTCTAGCCGCCATTCTAGAGCCGAAGGCTGTCTTGGCAGCGCAGGACACTGAAACCAACCCTGGACGGGACGCCGGTCACCCCAAGCATATACTCGTACTGGGCCGATTTAGTTTCGCCTTGACGTAACATATTTCTCAAGCCAAAAAAGGAAGACACAGGAATGAAAACGTCCGGCCTTCCGATGTGTAGGTTTTGTCCATATAAAGAGCGTATTTGAACGTTTTTAATTTCGTAATGTGCGCAGCGCACCGTTTGACATCGCCAATGCCGGTTCATCTGATGTGTAGCCTATTAACAGCTGGTATTACTTTAAGCAAGTGAGGCAAAATGAAAAAAAAAAAGAAAGTAAAACTGCTTGAGAACGATGAGCCACAGTGTGAAAAACACTGACTAACAGCATTGTAAAAATTCATGCGGCCAGGCGCCTAAAAAGAGGACATTTCCGGGAAAACCCGGACGTATGGTAACCCTGGACTAGCCAAATAGCCGTATATGAGGCGAACATGTAAATGGCGTACAGCAACGGCGGCATTTGAACCACTGGCTAAAATAAGACAATCGCAAAAATGTAAGGTCGATTCGAAATGTACAATTTTAAGTCGAAGTAAAACTATATCTACTCTTTCATATTCTCCGCAGTAATTTAAAGAAAGACTTCGTAAAGAACTTAAGCATCTTCTTGCATCATTTAACGCATGGTTTAACATCACCATCTAGTGGCGTAATAGTGAACCGCATTACTTTGCAATGAAGCTGCGCAGAGGAGAGCAACCAAGTGCACCTAAAGATCCATCCGTCCATTATTCAACCCGCTATATCCTAACACAGGGTCAGGGGAATCTGCTGAAGACAATCCCAGCAAGGCAGAAACAAATCCCAGCCCACCGCCGGGCATACACACACACACACACACGGAACAATTTAGGATCGCCAATGCACCTAAACCTGCATGTCTTTGGACTGTGGGAGGAAACTGGAGCACCCGGAGGTGCACAGACACGGGGAGAACATGCAAACTCCACGCAGGGATGACCCGGGAAGCAAACCCAGATCTCCTTACTGCGAGGCAGCAGTGCTACCACTGCGCCACCGTGCCACCCCAACTAAAGATCCCAGGTATGAATTTTTTTTTTTTGAGATTCCCATGTATACAAAGGTTAAACCAACCAAGTGTCACAGGGGGTCTAGAGTTTCTATGTAATGCTGTCACAATAAAGTCATAAATGAAACCACAATATGGTGGCAGTCCATCAATAGGCACGTGCACTCACACAAGTTAGTTAGAAAAAAGAAAAATAAAACACAAGAATAGTACAATTTGAAAGATACAGCTGATGGCCCCTCATTGACAGGCCCGGGCAGAGAAGACACAAAGTTTACAACTTCTTTTCTTTCTTAAGTTAACACTTGAAGCTGCACAGAGGAGAACAACCATGTCCACCCCACACTCTTAAAAATAACAGAGCCGCAGTGGTTCTTCAGAGCGAACCCTTTTTGATTCCCCTATGATTCATCCACATGAAGGTTCCAGAAAGAACCTTAATGCGTATTTACTGTATGGAGCCTGTTACAGATCTAAATAAATTAATAGATGCTAACAGATTTGTCAAATGTGGCATGATTTTAAAAAGGACTCTTGCTGCATTTGTACAGTAACAAAGGCTAAGCCCAGGTTTTCTTAATCCATTAGGTAGCCTACCATACATTAAAGACTTTTTTTTTTTACATATTACAAAAGTTTTTCAAAGCACAACAAACCAACATCAAAGAAAGAGAAAAGGAAAGAAACTCTTCCCAGAATAAAATAGTTCTACAAAAAATAGTTCTACAAGGCACCATACCTCCCAGTGAAAAACTATATAATGCCATTAGAGGACCATCATTTTCAAAGAGCGCAGGACTTAAGGACATGTCCTGGTCCGACACACCCTTAGAGGTCTCGAACAGAGGACGTTGGGAGGAGACCTAATCCAGGTCTTCAAAATCCACAAAGGCATTAATAAAGTAGACCCTGTAGAATTCTAAAACTAAACGATGAAATCACACGCTGGAGGGCACCTGTAAAAATTAAAAGGGAAGTGCATTTAGGACTAAAGACAGAAAGCTCTTCTTTACACAAAGAGTTGTGGGAATCTTGAACCAACTACCACACTGGGTATTTTAAGGAGAAACCTTAACAATCTTTAAAATATATGTCAATGAGATATTGAACAAGCTTGATGGACTGAATAGTCTCTTCTAGTTTGTCAAATGTTGTTGTTTTCATTATGCCCCTGCATGACGGGGTACACACCCCTGCACATAGCAACATTCACTTACATAATACATATTCTCTAACCTAATTCAAGGTCACATTGGGCCAAAGCCTGGTAGCACTGGGCACAAGGCAGGAAACAGCTGAGGACTGGTCCTATTGACTTGCATGGCCCACTCTCGTACACACACTTACAGCGATATTACTGATGCCATCAGATACTCCTGTTCCAAGTGGGGAATTGTCTAGGAGCAGAGATTAGATGAGCAAGACGAGGCTGAAGGTAAAGTGGGGCAAGCAGCTGCAGAAGCTGCACATCAGCTGAAATAGCTTCTTACAGAAGCTAAAGTGGACAAAAACCACAGAAGGTGTTATTACAGCTATGCTTCTATCATGTTGCTCATTACTTAGGTGTTTATGAGTTTAGCAAGATGAGAAAAGAAGTGCTGCTGACGATTATCAGCATAGGAAGCCCTTGAAAGAGTCCCTGCCATAAATGGCAAGATGACGAGTCAGATAAAGACTCAACAAGCAGCAGTGAGACAAACGATGAACAACAGAGTATGGCAATGCTGCTCGATACTTCTGATGGCATCAGATTCTGAATTGTAGAGAGGTAGAGCTCAGATGAGAAAAAGGAAGCTGAAGGTGAAGGAGAGCAGGCAGCTGTAGTAGCTGTATAGAGTGAAACAGCACAAGTCACATTGCCTGAAACACAGACAGGGCCACATATGTTCAGGATTACTGTACTGCAAAATTGTATTATTCACGAAAATGTAACTGTGGTCTGAGATTATCGTAATGAGTAGCAGACTATGATTGTGTAATTATTCAGAAGTATTAAAATTGAAATGTATCCAAAAAAAGTTTTAGAAGTAAAATGTTCAGAGAGGAGGTTTCAACAAATGGTTGGACAGTTCTGGCTATTTGTGGCTTGATTTACATATAAATATATGCTGGGCCTCTAAGATTCGGGATATACTTAACGCTACGTGACACGTGCAGTTGTGGACGCTGCTACTACTCAAGAAGTGCTTTGACTTTACTGGCGCATGTGCTTTATGTAAATCTGGAGGATTCCACCAGCTGGTAGTGCAAGAAATCATCACAGTGACAAAACAATGTCTGGTTTCATTGTGTTGTGAATGGAGAGAAGCTTTACATTTTCATCCTGTTGTGGAGGAAAAAAAAGAAAAGCTGGCAACAGCAACACAGAAGATGGTATGCGAGACCTTTAAATGTATTCCATCATTGCAAATGGGAATATGCAACGCTTGTACTGCCTAGGTGAGAAATGGATGTAAAAAAGCAACATGAATACTTTTGCATGTCAGCATTTGAGTTTGATGATTTGATTCACTGCATTGAACGATTCATCAAACATTGAAGTGCACAGATCAGTCCTGTTGGATTGCCGTCACATGCTCATCGTAAACAATGATACTGACGTCACGTACCAAAAGTTGAACACACATGCCACCCATATTTTTGCTGGTAAAGCAACTCGCGCACACATCAAGTTAATTTCTGATGTCGTGCTCAGAGGACACATCAAAAGAATGTTGGGAGCGCATGTAGGCCACAGTGCGTGCGTATAAGCATTCTGAGTGTGAAGTACAACCTGGCCGTAAAGACCCTAGGCATGAAATAGTGTTTTTTGAAAGTCCCATGTATACAAAGGTAAAACCAACTGAGTGTCACAGGGGGTCTGGAGTTTATTGTGACAGCATTACATAGAAAGTCAAAAATCAAACCAGAATATGGTGGCAGTCCATTATTTAGGCACGTGCACTCACACAAGTTAGTTAGAAAAAAATAAAACACAAAAATAGCACAATTTGAAAGATAGAGCTGATGACCCCTCATGGACAGGCCCAGGCAGAGAAGACACAAAGCTAAAGGAGAGTGGCATGATGCGGCCTGGTACAGTGGGCTAGTACAGATGTTGGAGTTTACAGGTGTGTAAGTCAGCAGCAGAATTCTAAAGATAAACCGATACCCAACCAGAATCTTGAGCAGTCATGCCATAAACACACTAATCAATTGCTAGGACTCGGGATGTGGCATTGTGCAGCAATCAGCAGAAACGGCAAGGTTTTGTGAAACTAACACTAAAATTGTGTAGGTAATTTTTCAAGTGCGAAATAATAAACTCTTTCAGAAGTTTGGATGGTAAACAAAGAATTCTGCTCCCTTAATCCTTGTTCTTAGCTTTTTAAGTGCAGGGATACATTCAAGCCAGAGTGAGGGCAACAAGAACAGAGTAAATGAAAAGAATTTACAGAGTAACATCAGAGACTTGAGGAGATGAGCGAGTAGAAGATCTAAAAAGAGGTCGATTTCTCTTGTAAGACACAGAAAGCTAAGGACATCAGACAGCAAAGCCACTGATACATGGGGAAAGAGGAAGGGAAATGGTTGAATTTTATCACACTGGAAACTGTGAAAAGTGTTGATCATACCTTGAAGACTGAAGGAGCCATCTTGGTTTCCAACATCAAGGATCTGTTTGAGTCTTAAACAAGATAAAAGGGTTGTCTTGACCTTTCAAATATCCCTCAAGTGAAGCACTTTACAGTCTACAAGGCCTTCTTTAGGGGCACAATGATCAGACAGTGCCTGTTTTAATTCCATCATGGGACCATGGGGCCAGGGGTGATTATTTGGATGATGCCTGGTTTAAACTGGAGCAGTGACACAAAAGAGATGTTGAACCCAGAACTAAACAGGGAGATGGACACAGCTTATAGGTGGGCATTTATTAAAAACCATCTAGAGCAGTGGATCTCAGATTCAGTGCTGGGAACTCTATGTGGCTGCAGGTGTCATCCCAATGAAATTCTGTTTTTAAGTGAAATCCTGCCTTAGTTAAGCAAGCTGGGTGTCTGCTCTGCATGTTGTTATAACTAAGATACAACTCAAGGAGGAAACTCCACAGAAAAAGGCAAATTAATCAGAAAAAGACCAGATTTTACTATATTAACTTATAAATGTGTCACACTACTTCACATTTATAAAGGCTAAATAAGACAAATAAAAAAAAAAAAGACCAGCTAATTAAATGAGATCAATTTGATGTAAAATGACCCACTGGTTGGAACAAAACGTTGCAGCAACAGGGGACCCCAGGAATGAATTTGAGAAGCACAGCCATAAAGACTAAACTTAAAACAATAAATAAATAACACCCACAACCACACAGACAACACAACCCTAAACAATTTCATAATATGACTCCTCTAAATTAAGATGTTTTAAATTTATGTACTTATAGCAAACCATTACCATATAGTCGTTCACATTTGTTGACCGTACACACTTTCAAAAACAGCAATTACTAATCACATCATGGATACACCTTGTCTAGAAAATTCAGCGCATTGAAAATAAAAACATATCAAAAACACATTTGATATGATAGACCATGCCTTCTCCATACGTACCATTACTGTTGGATTTTTAAAATTTAAAAAAGGATAATACCTCTCTAGATATTCTCATTAAATTCCTTGTGGACATGGCTGCAGCAGATTCACTCAGGTGGGGCTCTTTGCTGCTGGAGTCCACTTTAGCTTTGCAGTTTTCAGAGTCAAACCTTCATTACCTTGCTGATCTCCACCAAGTCCATGGCAGAGCCGCTTTGTTTGCTATTCTTCCCTAGAAGCCCATACTAAAGTCTGCTCCCTAAGACACCTCTTTTGCAGACATTGTCAGTTATCTATAATGTATAATACAACCTCTGTCAACATTGTCCATTTACTGCCTGAGCAGGAAATTTACACACAAAGCATCTGCTAAGGTTATTGAGAACAAATGTGGAATTTGTCAAAACACCACATAAAGACTAATAGAATAAAAAATAGAAAATTCTACAGACATTCATTGAAAGTATAGTGTGAAAACAAAATAAACAGAAAGAAAGGTAAAAAGATATGGATAATTTACCCTACCAGCTAGGATTACACAAGATGCCCCGATTTTCAGAATGGAGAGACAGCTGGACATAATCTGTGGCAGTAGATGGAAAGAAGAGCAAATGAGTTTGGAAATTTATAGAGAAAAGGGAAGCCTTCTGGAGTGTAAGCAGTATTAAAAAAACGCTGGTAACTTTAGTGCTAGTTTCCAAAGAAAAAGGTCTAATTTTACTATGAAAAAGTCTGAATGTCAAACACTAGACTGACAGACAGACAGATAGATAGATACTTTATTAATCCCAAGGGGAAATTCACTAATATTCCAGAGCGGCACAGTGGGTGGTAATTCTTAATTTTCTGGCTAAAATAAAGCGTTCTAGTATGGCATGAATACGTGTAATCAGTTCAGTTTTCTCTAGGTCACTCAAATAAATGACCATTTATATTTCTAATGTACCGTTTATATTAGGCTAACACAACAGTGCTGCTACCATACAGATCCAGAATTTTCAGCTTGAATCTCATGCTCATTTAATGTTAATGTGGAGCTTGCATATTCTTTCATTATCTAGATAGGTTTCCCTCACATACTCTAAACTGCACAACCTTGCATGATTAGCAATTCCAAAATGGCCATGTGAGTGCCTGATTCCAGTGAGAAGCTGGCACCTCATCCACGACAGGTCCCTTGCTCTGCACCATGTACTGCTGGCCTTTGACAACCTTGCATCGGACAAATCAGACTTGAGAATGTTGTGCTACCAGAATGTTATGATTGAAAAGAGCACATTTCAGCCGATAATTGTTAATGAATTCCACAAAAAGCAGTGGAGGGCAACAAATGCTTCAGGCCTAATAAAGAGATAGCAATACTTCATAATTAGGGTAGCCCTGTGTAACCATGTATCTGCAAAATAAAAAAAAGGTTATTTACAAGCAGAAAAAAAAAAGAAGGTAAAAGACACAATGTTGCAGCTGTATAGACTTTAACGGGTCTATCACTGAAAAAGAAGGAGTAGGTAACGTATATAGAAGGAGAAAGAAGGGAATAAAACCAGGCCAGATGTGAGAGTAGGTGAGACTGGAGACAGACATCGGTAATTTAATACTGAGCTGGTGGAGGAACTCAAATCCCAAGAGCAAATCAGTGTGTTATCAAGACCACTGCATAGTTGATTTTTTATGATTTTTTCAAAGCCCTCAAATGAAAAAAGTGACAGGTCCCCTTTACTAAAAACAGTAACAGATTTACCCAAAAGTCCTTCAAGACTATTTTCTTTAGAAGTTTACAAGCAAATCCTGTATGTAAATCTGTGCGGGTATTTCACTCTCCCAAAATGTATTCATTTCAGAATAATGCTTACATGCCTCTGTAATAAAGTTAAAAACACTACTAATAGATTACTAATTACTAATGAACATGCATTCAAATACATTTCGTATTAATTATACTAGTTATTATTCAAGTTAATGCAATTTATGTTAAGTTTACCGGTGTTGAGATTTGAACCAGTGACCTTGTCGATGCTGGTTTAACTCTTCAGCCAAATGTCCCTACTGCCTACAAGAGAGTAGCAATATAGTGAAACCATATATCTTAAATTATAACAATGCTTCTTAGTGGATATATTACAACCATACATATATTGTGGAGATTTTCATTAATTCAGAACAAATTAAAACCTTATTCATTAGCTAATATAAACCACTATGAGGATCAGTTTAATAAAAAAAAAGAACAGTAAATATTTGTGTCTCCAAAATAAAATCATCTTGTACATAACAGCCAGCAAGTAGTGTTTCACATATTTAAAAATATGCAATAAATTAAGTAAACCCTCTAAAATGTCTGATTTGTATAGAAATGTTCTTGTTTTAATATCTAACGTATCAGTCAAATTTCATACCTCACACTCTCAGCCATCACAATGACCAAATAAATGTGCAAAAGTATATATAGTGTTAAGTAAAAACACAACTTATCAATCACTTCATCATACTTACTTTAATATAAAACTATACATATACTGTAATAAAGTGGCATTGCACTTTTAGTTTTCATATAAATATTGTGCATACATGAACAATGCTACCTCACTAGACTGCTGTCTAAAGAAAGCATAAAAAATACAAATAAAATTAAATTCCTGGTAGTTTCTAATCAGGTTATATTTGAAAAGAAGGGGGTGGGATATCTCCAAAATACTATGCGTAAAAAAAAAAAAAACATAACCCAGACCAATGAGGTATTGTATCTGTATCGGTATTTCCGCTGCCCATTACCATCTGTATTATTTTATCTGAGGCATTTGAATATTCTACAGCTCAGTTGTGCAAATTCAAAGTTTGTGGAAATCTACGCTTCTCAGTTCAATACATGAAAAAATAGTCAAGTTCGAGGTTGTTTCTTAGATATTACTGTCTGGCAGAAAAGTTTTTACTCCTTCACAAAGAAGAAACAGTATCTGCACAGTGACAGGTCTAACATGGTCCAGCAGGAAATCTTCCTTTAAAACAGGCCTCGACTTCAACTCAGAAGGCACCATGGAGTCTCATTGTGGTCGCAGTCCAAGAGAACGTTCATTATTGTGCATGGTGCTCCTCCAATTGTAAGAATTGTCTTGGATTCTATTTTGTACCTCAAGTTTGTAAGACCACCTTCCTTATCTACTTTGAACTGCTCCTGTAATACAAAAGAATTAAACAAGTAAGAAAATTACAATGATCATCTTCAGAAAGAAAATGAATAATATTCCAAATACAGAGCGAAAACAACAACAACAAAACAACAGGCTATTAGGCAGGAAGGATGTAGGCTGGACAGGCAAAGCAGAATATAAAATAAAATATGCAGCTCATCAAATGCAAAAGAGATGCTTCAAGATTATATAAAGTTATACAAAAAGTTGTTTTATATATGTTTAGTAGATACTACAATACACCTGTTTAAACTGGAAAGCATTATTTTTCTGTTGTCATCGATATACAGTATTATTCTGTATTTTACTATTAAACACATTTCATAGAAATAACTATCTACAAATAACTGAAAACTAGAAACCTGTTTCTGTGCAGCCACCCGCTTCTGATCCCTCTTTCTCCAAGCTGGGTCATGGATGTGCCTAAATGTTTCATAACCCGTTGTTATACCTGTAGGTCGGAAAAGCTGCGAAAGGCAAAAAATATATGTGTTAAAAATTGTGCACAAAACATCTCAGGAATTAAAACAGCATTAACACTTCAAATTTAAAAGGCAAAATACTGGTTAGAAAGTGTTGCACTTAATTAGAACTACTTCATATTGCTGTTTTTATTGCCATTTTTTTTTTTGGTACCCACTGATGAGGTCATTCCTTGTGTGAATTTAAATGTCCTCCATTTGCCATGGGTTTCTTGATTGGTCTTCAACTTTTCCTTATACATCTTCATTGATGTGCAGGTTAGATTAATGCATAACTCTAAACTGCATGCGAGTAAGCACATGAGTGGGCCCTGTGTTGGACTGCCACGCTGGTTCCGAGTTGGTTCCTGCCTACCTTAATTCGCTGCTGGGTTTCAGCGTCTAGTGGCACTGAACTGATTAAGCAAATTAGGAAATGCATCAATGATGTTAAAAATTAAATTGTTTAATTAACTATTCTAAGAAAGAAGAAAACACTACTCACACTATATGTCCTTTCATTTTTACATTTACAGAAGCCTTTTTTCTATTATGGGACTGAAGTCTACCCACAGCAGCAAAAGGACCAATGAAGAAAAGAAATCGGAATTGGACATATTGGGCAAATTTACTTATTCAATGTGATGCTGAAACAGTTAAGGATTGCCTGAAAATGGAGTACTCAAAAACCCCATACAGTCCCATATACTCACATGCACAGCGAATGAGTCGGCAGCTGTAACTGAATCCCTGGACCAGTGAGAAAGGAGCATTAATGGATCTGCTGCTCCTGACTATGCAGAGATGTAATAATATATTAATAAACTCAGCATGATACAGACTTGGATACCTTTAATCCAGCTCCTTGCAGTCTTCTGTAAAATTCGTCATCTTCTCGACCCCAACCCCAAAAGCGGTTTGACATACCATTGCACTGAAAATTATACATAAACTGTTAAAGGCTGAAGATAACATATATAACAGTATAAAAAGCAACATTCCAAAAAGTATAAATAATACTATTGATATATCTATATATATCTACACATATCTTTATACATATCAATAAAAGCAAGTCCCGACTTATCCACTGGAGAACTTATCCGCGAGTACAGGCAGTCCCCGGGTTACGTAAGAGATAGGGACTGTAGGTCTGTACTTAAGTTGAATTTGTATGTAAGTCGGAACATACATAATTTTAATAAATGCTATTGTTGACCAACTGTAACCAAGTGCTCTGCCAATGAATGATGGAGTTTCACCTCTCTCTGACCTTTTTATTATTTCTACTTTATTTTTAATGGTGATGGCCTTTCTCTTCTTTACTGTATCACCAGCACTTGTATCAGATTTGCGTTTCACAGTCATTCTTGAAGGGTGAAGACAAAAGGTTAAGATGAGCTCTTCTGCACAGCATTGTACACGTTACCACAGCAGGAAGACACCAGACGTAGTGATGTACTGACTAGACTTCTTCCTGCTTTGTGCGTAACAGTACAAGCAGGCTTGCTATTGAGAATGAATGGAGGCAGCGAGGGGCAGTTCATCACCCGCCCATCACACAGTCACCTCCACTACAGTATGCTGCCCATAGCGTCCGACCACCGAGAACGAACACGGTACGGCCAAAGGCGGGTAGTGAATCACCCACCACCGCCCCCATTCAACAGGCAGCGACCTGATGCACACTACAATGCTAACCCCCGCTGCCCTGTTCACCCTCAATGGCCTCTGTTCAGCCACAACCGGGTCACCGCAGCATTACCAGCCACCCACAGAAAATGAACGGGGCAGCTGTATGTGGTGGGCGGGCAGTGAAACGCCTCCCTCCGCTTCATCCAGCCTGCACCCAGTCAGAAGCAGTAGTTGCAGCAGCGTAGTGGGCAGGCAGCAAACCGCCCCATAAAGCCTCCGTCCTGCACATGAGCGATAGCTGTGGCCTCGGTGACTATGGCCCACGGGTCACCGCTTGCCACCGGGAGCTGCCCGAGGGACACTATACTACGTGAGCAGCGAAAATCGCCCCCCTCCAGCCTCTGCTTGCAGCGTCCCCAGGTTGAAGATGACGGAGTGGCAGTTACTGAGGTGCATGCATCGCAGCTGCAGCCCTGTTCGTAAGTCGGATGTCAGTAACCTGGGGACTACCTGTATATACAGTAGATCCTTCAGTGATGAAAGAAAAGTGTGAAAACATGTTTTTAACAATTGACAATACTACTGCAGTATAATCACAACCCTCACTGTTAATTTGAAAAAAAAAAAAAAACAACAGTACAATTGATTTAATATACAGAACATAAATTGAACATTACTTAAAGCAATGAGATCAATTTTAGTGTGATAATAGTGTGATATAGTGTGTTATAATGTAAAGAATTGTGGAATTGAGAGTGAATATTGATAACATATATTTTGATTAATACATTTTTAGCATGTCTCCGAGTAACATCCTCCGGACAGTTAAAATAATCTGAAACTTTAAGGATAGGGGTGTCAAATTCAGATCCTGGGGGGCAAAGTGGCTGTGGGTTTTTGTTCCAGCCGCTTTAATTACTAGACAATTACTATTGAAATACAATTTTCAGCTTTATTTTTTGAATTGCTTTTAAGGTCTTTAATCAGCAATTACACCATAACAATATGCCAATGAGCCAACACGACAACCTAACCCTATCCAATTTGCATATGCTTGTCTATTAGGTGAAAGTCTGAGAAATAAACTGTTTTGGTCCACATGCGATAGTGCCTTAAAAATAAATAAAATATCTGGTGTGGCAGAATATGACTCCAAAAGTCATAGAATTAAATAACTAGTTTCACAAACATCATGATTTGGCTTCTAAAAGCAATTGGTTGGATTTTGAGGTCCCCTGTTATAACTGGTCATATGCTGGCTCACTTTGCATCTCATTTTTGTTTTTCTGCTAGGTAATAAAAAAAAAACAAAAAAACAAAAATAAGAGATCCGAGTCTTAACAAGTGAATTAAAAAATTAACCAAAACCATTAACCAAATGACATCTGTTCAGATTAACAGCAGTGACTGATTACTAATGGAGAAAGCGGCTGGAACAAAACCCTGCAGACACTACAGCCTTCTAGGATCTGAGTCTAACACCCATGACTAAGACCTTTGTTACCAAATTATTGAAATAATAATAAATGTGCTGCAGGGATGAATTCAAGGTATTAAATTATTGATAAATGATTAAGAGACTGTATGTCATTATGCTCCCCTGATCCCCTTTCCATTGCAAAATGCTAACTACCCTGATCCACAAACCACTTTAGAGAAATTATACAAGTACAACTGGCATTCAATTTATTGCCCATTTACTAGATCAACTAATCAATCTAGCATTAATCTCATCCCATGGAATATAAAACTTCTTAATATTTTCTCAGTCACTGCAGGGGACCAGAGCTTATTGCAGCAGTACATGGTGCAAGGCAGGATCAACCCTAAAGAGGTCACAAGTCAATCTGAGTACATAACATTTGCAAACCCAGAATTCAGGGTCACGTAGGGGTCGGAGGTTATGCTAGTGGCACTGGGTGTACAGCACTAATCAGATCAGAACAGGTTTCCCACCACACAACGAAACTCGCACAGTGGCCGATTTGTAATTGCCAGCAAACTTATACTGAACATCTTTGGGCATGTAGCAGGAGAATTAAAATATACTTGCATTACCATTTCATAATGTTGCTTTGTCAGTAGTAAAATTCCTCCAACATATGTTTTATAATGGTACAATGGATGAAGTTCAGGAGAAGCAACATGGAAGGGTCCCCGATCCGGAAATCCATAATCCAAAGCTTCATTTTGGGGTAGCAAGTCTACATCATGCATCGCAATATAATCAGTGTCATTCCCACTTTCCATAAACCCAACATTTATCAATGAAGCTCTATTAAACCTAAAAAACAAAAAAAGGAAAATGAAAGTAGACATAAAAATAGATTAGTATAGAAAACAGAGTCGATAAACTATAGCAGATATTTAGACCATTACCACTAATTACCATAACAGGCTCAATATTCACTGAAACACAGTGAAATATGGCCACTTGAGTTAACATGACAATACTGCAATCTTTTGACTGAAAGTTAACTAAAAATGACTTTTTAAAGCTACACAAGTACAAAATGTAATACAGGAAAAGCAGTAGCATCACTTAATCAGTTTGGAGAATAAAATATTATGGGTATTTCTGGCCATTATAACATGACAATTATTCTCCATTGTTTTTCCAAAGCTGCGGAATGACCTCCCTTTCTCTATACAAACTGTACCTTTCCATTAAATATTTTGGAACTGCTTAGTTTCTCTTGTATGGAATAGCTGCTGTTGTACTGAGAAAAAATGTATGATGCTAATTTGTGCCTCAGTCTAGTTGTAGGTATAATCAAATAATAGTAGTACTTAGGGGTGTGCGATCTGACAATTTTGGATTGTGATCGATCTTGAAGACGTCCACAATTTAATTTTCAAGCGAATTGTACAGACTGTGGTCTTTTATATTCTTCTAATACTCAGTACTAATGGATTTGAAGCAAGTCTGCAAACCAACAGAACAATTTCCTGTTGTGATTGGCCAAATTATATTACATTTCCCCACCACAGCTTTCTTGAAAACAGTTTGTAGCACACAAGCAGCGTGGCAGATGAGGAGCTTGTGCCAAAGAAGAACTTGACATCAGTAGTGTGGCAGTGGTTCAGCTATGCACAGCCAGATACTGCACAAAGTAAAGTTATATGTAAAATTTGTTGGACAACGGTCGGCACTTCAGGAGACAATATGACAAATCTATTTAAGCATCTTAAAAGGAGACACCCAAAGAAACATGTTGACACTGTTTCAGTCCGGTCAGTATAACCCCACTCATTTGTATCTCACTTGGTCGCGAAGCATAAACAGTTGTTGCTGATCAATGCATTAGCGCAGTTAAAAAAAAATATGATAAAAGCAGCAAAATGTTGGAAAGAGGTGACCGAGGTGGTCACATTCTATCTAGCTAAGGATATGGTACCATTCAAAGCTGTAAACAACATGGGTTTTAAGAAACTGATGCACATTTTAGATGCACAATATGATCTCCCAAGTTGCAAATATTTTTCTGATACAGCCATTCTGCATATGTATAGTGACTGCCGACAGAGGGTTGTGAAGCAATTAAAGAATGGTGAAATTTTTGCAACAATGAGTGACAAGTGCCGATTACAATTTTTTAAAGAATGTTCATGTTTTAAAATGTCAGAATTTGAAAAATGCCATTGTTTACATACATGTAATCTATTCACAATGGATTTTTTGGAAAGATCGTTCACCCCTAGTAGTACCAGTCCCTCTTGCCCATTTTTTTTTTTAATCTTGTTCTTTATTGTTTTTGATGCTTGCACCTTCTAAACATTTTTATTGTATTTATAATTTGCTTTAGATAAAGGCATCTGCTAAATCAAAAATACAAAAAGCTGATGAAAAATGTGTCATCACATAATCAGACAATTATTAATAGATTACAAAGGTGTCACTGAAATAGCAGAATGATGAAGTATAGCAGCCAAAAAAAATCAAGTTTCACTGCAGTGACAGAAAAATCAAACAACTATGACTGCAAAAGGCCAAGGAAAACAACGCCTGGATTACTAGGAAAACATCACAGAGCCTGCTGAATCTCATCTTACGGTGTTGTGCACTGAACAGAAGGCCAGTATAGGACAAAAACACTCGAGTCCTTGGCACCTTTCTGCCAGGTCTCAACCTGATTGGTGCTTGCAATGTACTGGAGTGGAGTGTGTATTTAAAACTCAGAAAGGTTAATTTGACATGTGAAGAGCCACATTTGAATGTCATATTTGCTGTACTCTGTATAGGTAACAATACTACTACTGCTACAATCAGGTGAATCTTTTTAAAGTGCATCCTGCATGAATGGGCTTTCTTAATCAAAAGAGCAAGGAAAGACCTCAGATGTAACTTAACAGTGAATTGATCTTAAAACAATGGTTTCTCTTGGTCAGTCCAGCATTGTTGGAATGGAACACTGCTTGGATTAGTGCTCCTCTAATAGCCCACAGAACGATACTATACAGGAGTTGTCATTTATCACATTTGACACCATATTCAGTCTGGGTCGCTCAGTATTCTCCATTTTTTTTTTTTTTAAGGCAAAAGAGGTACCAATTGACTATTAAGTCAGTGTATCCCATGAAACTGCCACTCCATGCTTAATACTGTATATTTAAACGGGGGATATAGGTTTAGTATAGGATTGTATAGTGCAGGTTTTTAGTGGCCATATTCTAACCAATTTCTTAATCTGAAGCTAAACCTCACTATTATTGTGTTCTCATTTTGTCACTACAAATACTGCAGATTTTCTTTTTCAAAGAACTTCAACCAAATATTTTGCAGCCAGTGGCAGAGTATTCATTTTCAGTCCTGGACATTTGTGTCTCTTGGATCAATATATATTTTATTGAAATATACATTATATTGAACTCATAAGTGTAAATGTGTACATCTGAGCTGTTCAGCTTTTGGTTCCTTTTGTGTCTCACTGATAATGGGCAGCCATTTAATAATACAAGACACAATTAAACACTGTCAATGCAACTGTTTAAGGCTAAAAGAAGAAATTAAGCATTCTGAATATTATCTTCTTTAACTAATTAATGTTGAGTACAATTATGTTCAGAAATGTATGTTGCAATAGCAGCATTAATTAAGAAATTATAAGTAGCAAAATCCAGCAGTCACTGTTGCCCTCCAGTACCAACACTGACACCACTCAACATACTGGTATTTTAGGTGCGTTTTAGGACATTTAAGATACATTTTGAATTTTAAAAACCAGGACCAAAATGTGGGCCTGTGTAAGCCAAAGCAATCCTGTGGAGTTTGGAGGCCGGTTGCCTGGAGTGAGGCTATATCAGGGAAGACTAGTGAGGGTCATAGCCTGCTTTGTTTGACTTTTTGGAGATTTAATGCCTTTTTGGCATACATTATTCTTCCTTCAGAAATAATCCAGGCCAATGGACTCCCAAGAAATATTGTCATAAAACAACGACATGCTCTTTTATAGAAATCCCTTCACACATAACATACATTCATAAACAGATCAGTTTATAGATTGACAACTACTACAATTAGTTACGGAACAAAATGGTTGTTCTAAAAAGGTTTACCTATAATGATCCACTTGATTGATTATGACGATCTTGTGTCGAATCTTCTTTTTGTTTAAAAATGAATGCATGTAGGGTACAAAAACAAGAAGCTCCTCAAATCGCTCTCTGAAGGGAACAAGTACAGCTATCTTGTGAGGCCCCCATGAAAGGTCATCTGAAGTTACCGTGTGCTTATCCTGCGAGCACAGCTGCTGTGGTACAGATCCATCATAATTTACTCTTCTGGAAATGTCTCCTGAGCAGCTTAGTTGAAGCCACAGCAAGGAGGCAAATGCTATCACTATACAGAAGCAGACCAGACGAAAAATTGTGCATTTTCTAGACAATACCCCAAAAAAGAGTTGGGACCTGGCAAGCAATTTAAAAAAAAAAAAAAAACACATTAAAAGGAAAATGTCAGAAACTAAGCATTATAACATAGCATTAACAGTAATTACCACACTGTCCTCCATACTCTCTCATCTACCCAAGTCTTCACTATACAATTCATTTCCTGTGACTTCCACCCATGCTGCTGATCTTACACACATTGTCAAATAGATTACGACAATATCTTCAGAACAGTAAAAGCATTATTTACAGTTACCTAAACGCAGATTTAGCATAATTATTTTCTTCCTTATAGTAGGTCTTACCAAAGATAAACAGCATAAAGAAATCCCCATTGATACTGTGGTCCTGACTCTAGTAGATTCAATTTAACATCTCATGTCTCACTGAGAAACCACATCACCAATCCGAGTCATATATTCATATTTCAATGTGAGAAAAGTGGCTGGCAAGGACAAAGGGCAGCGCTTAAATTTCTAGAGTTTGAGGAAATCTCCTATGGTGTTGGTTGTGTACAAACTGCCTATACTGAAAGCAGTACAAACAATTGGCACAAAGAGAAAGAATCTAGTTTTCACAACAGAAACTCCCATTAATGACATGACATCAATGGATTGCTTCTCTCTTTCTCAGAGTGGTCCTATTTTTGTTTTGATTGGTATGGGCACATCACGGGCATCCACTAAGAGGATGGTCGGTAATGTCAGTGTTCCCATTTTTAAAGTGCTTTACACATCGATTGGCACTACTAATGTCCATGTAGCCGTCTTCGTATGTACTCTAATCTGAAGTTGCGCATGAATAAGTAGCGAATTTACTACCTCACAGAAAATTAAACACCACCCTTTACTTATTTTCATTATATTCATTTATTAAAATGTAAATTTATTTTTAGAGCAAATTTAAAACAAAAGAAATAGAGCCTGAACTATTAGTATGAGGTAGGTGAGGTCAACATATTTTATTCCAATATTAAATGACATGTGGACCTACTTGATAGGACAACAAACGTTTCTTTATTACAAGCCATTTCTTAGCATCTCTTTTATCCTGTTAAGTTTTAGTATGATCCTATGACTTCTGGCTAGCATGTAGGAATAATTAGGCATTCATATAAAACTGAAGCTCCAAGTGTATCATAAGGAAGGAATGTGCACATACTTAAATTTTGTAAAAAGAAGAAAATTGAATGTAACTTTCCTTGGCCTTGGAAATAAATAAAACATTTGGAGCAACACAGCTGTCCCATTATTCCTACATGAATCAGGTGTATGAATTGAAACATGCAGGAAACTGCACATTAACCATCCACTGACAGACATGCACAAACAGTCCTTTTAAATTAGTTTACTGCTATTTAATTTAGATGTCTGTAGCCTTGAACCTAAAAAAAAGTTTTAGTACACAGGATGACAATATTCTATTGCTCATCACTGAGATGTTTCTACGCCTTGTTTAAAGGCTACCCTTGGCCAATTCAATTTATTTTACAGGATCATAAAATGCACATATCCATCTATAGAGGGTCCCACAGCTGACAATGTTTATCAGAACAAACACCAAGCTGTGAGTTTGAAGAAACTCCCTGCAGAGCTTTGAGAAAGGATTGTGCCGAGGCACAGATCTGAGGGAGGCTAAAACAAAATCCTGCAGCATTGAAGGTTCCCAAGCGCACAGTGGCCTCTATACTTCTTGAATGGAAGACGTTTGGAACAACTTTGACTCTTCCTTGAGCTGGCTGCCCAGTCAAGCTGAGTAATCGAGACAGAAGAGCCTTGCTAAGAGACCTGATCATCACTCTGGCTGAGCTTCAGAAAATCCTTGTGGAGATGGGAGAACCTACCAGAGAGACAGTCATCACTACAAAACTCCACTGATCTGGGCTTTATGGCAGAGTGGCCAGATGGAAGCCACTCCTCAGTAAAAGAAACACGTACGTCTACTTGGAGTTTGCAAAAAGGTATCTCAAGAATTCTCACACTGTTAGAAACTAGATTCTCTGGCCTGATGAAAACAAGATTGAACTATTTGGTTTCAATTGAGAATCAGGTATTGAGGAAACCACACACCATTCATAACTTGGGCAATAACATTCCAACTCTCAAACATGGTGATGGCTCATACGTTTCGGGTTGTTTTTCAGTAGGAGGGACTAGCAGACTAACCAGGGTTGGGAAAAGATAAAGCACAGCAAAGTTCAGAGATATGCTTAATGAAAACTTGCTCCAGAACTTTCTGGAGCCTAGTCTGGGCTGAAGGTTCTACTTTCAACAGGACAAAGGCCCTAAGCACAAAGCAAAGACAACACAGGAGTGGCTTAGCGTCACCTCTGTGAATGTCCCTAAGAGGCCTAGCCAGATCTCGGACTTGAGTACAATCAGACATCTCTGGCTTGTCCTGAAAATAGCCATCCACCCTGACACAGCTTAAAAGAATCTGCATAGAAGTGTTGCTTTATGAGGATAAAAAACAAATTCACTTGACAAGGTAAACATGTAAATTATGCAGATAGAAGGTAAAGTACACTGTTAACAAATAAAGACAACCAAATGCTCACAGCAAACCAATACAGAACAATAAAGAGCATAGGACATCATGCATTGCTCTGACGAGTGCAACCAGTGTGCTGCACTTGTCTAAGTTAGACGCTTTGACACATGTTACTGCTTTGCAATTTCAAGCAGCAAACCCAATTCTACTATATACTTACAACAGCGGATTGTCTCCTAATTTTCTCTGATAATGTGCTCTGTTAATTGAAAACACTGCTGATTAGGTCCTGATATCTTTCATCCTGAAGAAAATATACTATACCTACCATAACTACAGATAAGAATAGAGTGAATGTACTAGTAGAGAGAACTGGGTTATTGTGTGCTTCTTTATGAAGGGCGAAGTAACACTGACAATAGTTGGAGCAATGAATATAGGATTAAAGTCAGTCACATTTTCTGAACCCAAGAAGCCAAAAGCTGCAAAAGGCAGCAAGGGACACAAGGTACAGGCCGATATTGAATGATATTTAAATCCATCAAAGGACACAATAACTTATGCCGGAGCAATTTAGAGTCAACCTAACACATTTTTATCACTGTTGCTGCAATGGTAACCTCGGTTCACAGATCTATGAGATAGTAATGCTAACCACGATACCAGTAATTTAGTGATTTCTGAACATACATACTCTATTTTACTATAGATACACAGTACATATATTTAGACATGTAAGCCTAGGGGTGCTTTAAGGACTTAAAATATGAATCTGGGGTAATGAAAAGTGTGTGACAGAAATGTGGACTAATTTTCCCTCTTTGCTCTTAAGAGTGGAGAAGGCCATTGACGACAGACAGGAATGTAACTTCTGCCCACGAAAGTCCATGGAAGTTTAGTCCTTTCATGGTCTTGCTGCTATATAAACAACCATGACACTGGAAGTCGGATTTCATTTGAAGTTCTGCTTTGAAAGAGGGTAGAACTTCTACGAACGAAGTCTTTATCTTGGTTAAGGAAGCCAAAGATATTCAAAGAGACCAGAGACCAACAACAACTGTTGTTTCTTTTAATTCTCCTCTAGACATCTGTGCAGAATTAAATGGGGTTTTCCAACTTGGACTCCAAACCTTTTATGGCTACCTCTCTTCCTGTTACAATATATACACTGTCAATTCAGAATGCATTTAGACCCCCTTCCCTTTCTGCACACTATATTGTGTTTACATTTATATAGATAAATTGGTCATTTTTGACCATCAATCTGCACTCAGTAACCCACAATGTCAAAGTGAAAACATGTTTTCAGAAAAGTTTACACATTAAAAAAAATCAAAAACTGAAATCTCATTTTTATGTGTTTGCTTTAGATCATTAATTTAACACTTTGTAGAAGCAGAAATTCTAGCTCTGAGTCTTATTTGTGAAGTCTTAACAAGTTTTGTACACCTGAATTTAGGCAGTTTACCCCATTCTTCCTGACAAATCCTCTCAAATTCCTTTGGAGTGGAAGGGGAATCATCTCTAAACTGCCACCTTCAGGTCTCTCTACACATGGATTTACTTCCAGGCTTTGACTCTGCCACACAAGGACAGTCGGAGACCTGTTCCAAAGCCACGTCAACATCATCTTGGATTGTTTACTTTGGGTTATTGTTGAGCTAAAAGGTGAACTGTCTCCCCAGGCTAAGGCTGCATGCACACTGAAGCAGGCTTTCTTTGAGGACCTCTCAGTACTTGACTGAAGTCATCCTCCCCATAAATCTGACCAGTCTCCTTTTTCCTGCCTTTAAGAAGAACTCCACATATGACATTTCCACCTTAATGCTTCAATGCAAGGATGGTATTAAGCAAATGATGAGCACTGCCTGGTCTTCACCAGACATAATGCTTGAATATTTTCCCAAAAGTGTTAATTTTTTTTTTTTGTCTCATTAGACCAGAGAATATTTTTCCTCATGCTCTCAAAGTCCTTTAAATACCATCAGACCAACTCAAAACGGGCTTCCATTTGCCTTTTACTCAACAGTGGCTTCTGTCTACCCACATACTATAAAGTGTCCGTTACACTGAAAAAAGTATAACATTGATGTTGTTCATTCAACATAAATTTTCTCTTTCAAGCAACTTAAGAGTAGTCATTTAGTGTTGTAGCTTGAAATATTTGGTTTCAGATCTCAATCAAAGTAAAAAAAAAATGTTTGTACCAAAGTAAGTTATGTTGGAGGGAAAAAACAAAAAAATCCTATTTCAGTTAACCTAATATTTTAGGTTGTTTGGGGAGGGTATGGGCTGGATGTGGAATTGGAAGAGGATTTTTTTTCTCACAATACCACAAGCAAATTGCGCTTGTCTGATCTGTCAATCTATCATTGCTATTCCAAAGAAGGAAAATGTGGAAAGGCACTATCAAACTGTTCATAAAAACTACGAAACTGACGTCCTTCCAAAAAGCGATCCGAGAAAGAGAAAGGAGAGGGAACTAAAATCGCAGTTAATCGGACAGCCGTCATGTTCACTCGGTTGAATTCAAAAGCTCCTTGACTGCATTATTCGGCTCTACTTATTTATGTGAGTCAGCGTTTTCCCACATGACAATTATTAAATCCAAATACTGTAGTGACCATAAATGTATTGAATTGTTACTGTGCCATAAAGGTTATTCAGTTATGTAAGGTACGACAACATACTACTCAGTATATATATATATATATATATATATATATATATATATATATATATATATATATATATATATACATATACATACATATAGCATTTTTAATGTAGGTAGATCATTTCAACCTGGTCATTTTAAAAGTAGCTTGCAAGCTGAAAAAGCGTGGGCACCCCTGCTCTAAATAATTTGCCTCAACTTAAAAATTGTGGGTTCAATAAGATAAAAAGAATTATATTGGTTCAGATTGAAAATACTGTATTAAGTGTGAATCATTACTTTAATTATTTTAAGTTGAATGGAGGTTATACTTTTTTCAGTGTACAGCGCTGCTGAGATGGTTGTCCTTTCCAGAGATCCCCCCATATCAGCAGAGGACTTGTGAAGCTCTCATTTCTATAAGTATTCATTCATACTCTTCACTGTAGCACTCCAAATTGAGTTCAGATGCACCCGTTTGCTTTAATTATCTTTAATATAGTTAAGTGTGGGGAGGACTGGAGTGGAGTCCACCTGTGGCAAACTGAAAAGACTGGACATCATTTAGTACATCGTTTAGTAATTTATAATGCCTGTCAGGACAAAAACTAAGCCATTAAGTCCAAAGAACTCTCGGTAGACTGCCACAATCAAATTGAGGTGAGGCATAGATCAGGGAATAATAATAATAATACTACATTTTATTTATATAGCACCTTTCCCATGCTCAAGGCACTTCATAGAATTTAAGAAAGAATGACAGGGTATACAGTATATAGCATTGTACAAACCAGATGAATAAATAAAGAAGATTAAGACAGTAAATTCAGAGAAAGCCTAACAGAAAACATAACTGATAGTCTAGCAGACACACACAGGTTACATGAGCATCTTGACAAAGAGGTAAACTGAGAGAAGGATAGTAAAGTCAAGTAGAGCTAAAAGCCTTCCTGAACAGACGAGTTTTGAGTTGTTTTTTAAAAGAATCCATGGAGTCAGCTGACCTGATTAATTTCGGTAGGTCATTCCAGAGTCTGGGCTATACAGCTGAAGGCCCTGTCACCCATGGAGTGTAGATTAGTGTGGGGCACAACAAGATTGCCAGAATCAGAGGACCTTAGTGGGTGGGCAGGCACATAGCGATGAAGAAGGTCACTGATAGTAGTTTGGCGAGAGGTTATTTAAGGCTTTGTAGCTTATTAGTAGGATTTTATATTCAATTCTGTAAGACACAGGGAGCCAGTGAAGACGGAGCAGGATGGGTGTGATGTGCTCGCTGCTGCTGGTTCGAGTAAGGACTCTTGCAGCTGAGTTTTGAATAAGCTGGAGCTGTGATATAAGATTAGAAGGGGCACCTGCCAGCAGCGAGTTACAATAATCGATGCGGGATGTGACAAAAGCAGGGACAAGTTTCTCAGCATTAGGTAAGGAGAGGTGAGAGGTGTTACGGAGGTGAAAGCAAGAAAGTTTCTTAATGCGATTTATGTGGACGGAATAAGAGAGGGAGGAATTAAAAACACCACCAAGATTCTTTGCAGTAGCGGCAGGTCTGATGAGATCACCGCCAAGATGGACTGGGAAGGAGCTCATTTTATTAAGTTGCATTTTAGTCCCAATTTGCAGGAGTTCAGTTTTGTTGCAATTTAATTTTAAAGAGTTCTGCTCCATCCAGGTTTTAATTTCACTAAGGCAGGTTGTGAGCTGAGAAAGCTCTGATGAAGTTCCACTTTTAACATTGAAGTAGAGTTGAGTATCATCTGCATTAAAATGATAACCCAGTCCATGGCTACGAATAATATGGCCAAGGGGAAGCATGTAAATACAGAAGAGGGCAGAGGACAGAGCCCTGAGGAACTCCTTGTGTGACTGGCACTGAGCTAGATCTGTTGTTGCCAAGACTAACAAACTCTTGCCTATCAGTCAGATAGGACTTGAACCACTGGAGGGCAGTGCCAGAGATACCCAGCATGTTCTCCATTCTGGACAGTAGAATGTCATGTCTGACAGTGTCAAATGCTGCACTGAGGTCTAATAGAATTAATATGCTGGTTTGTCCAGAGTCTGCTGCCATAAGCAATTGGTTACCCGTAGCAGAGCAGTTTCACAGCTGTGCTGCACCCTGAAACCAGACTGAAAGGGTTCCATCAAATTATTAGAGGTTAAGTAATTGGTGAGTTGGGAGGCTACAACACGCTCAAGAACTTTTGACAGGAAAGGTAAGTGGGAAATAGGCAGAAAATTGTTAAGATTGTCAGCATCAAGACCAGACTTTTTAACATTGGGGTTACAGAAGCGATTTTAAAAGTGAGCGCACAGAGCCAGTGTCAAGGGATGAGTTTATTATTGTTGTAACAGTCGGGATTATGGCATGAAGGCAGGATTTAAGTAGTGTGCTGGGGATGGGGTCCAGTACACAAGTAGTCAGCCTCATCTTACAAAGCAGGTTATTAACAAAAGCAGATGTGACTGGTGAGAACTTAGAGAAGGAGCTGGATGAAGTGGGAGAACAGGGAGATATATAAACAGATGATGTATTTATGTTAGTTGAATTATTTAGATCTTTAATTTTGTTACGGAAAAAGTGGAGGAATTCCTCACAGACTTCAGTAGAAGAGGTAGTTGGGCCAGATGGGTTGAGTAGTTTATTAACTACAGAAACAAAACCCTTGGGTTACGTGGCCACTTTCTATTATTCTGCCATAGTGGGTGTTCTTAGCAGCAGTTAGTGCTTCTCTGTAAGCTCTTTGGTGGTCAGAGAAAGCCTGGATGTGCACGGTGAGGCCAGTCTTACGTGACATTCTCTCAAGGCGTAGGCCAGCTGCTTTCATAGATCACAATTCTGAATTATACCAAGGAGCTGAACGCTTAAAGGAAACCTCCTTATGTTTTAAAAGAGCTGTTTTATCTAATGCTGAATGAAGGGCTGAGTTATAGTGGTCAACAAGACTATCTAGTGTTGACGGAATAGGTGCAGACAGTAAAAGATCAGAAATGGATCCAGAAAGGACAGAGGGCCATATATGTTTAAGATTTCTGTAAGAAATTTGTCGTTTACAGGTAAGAGGAGGGAGAGGCAGTGAAAAATACTGCTGATTTATGGTCAGAGAGTCCCAAATCAGTGCTGTAAATGTTGGCAACAGATAGTCCAGATGTGCAGATCAGATCCAATATATGACCACCAGAGTGGGTGGGAAAATCAACATGTTGTGTCAAGTCAAAACAGTCCAGTAAGGATAGGAATTCATTTCTCAGTTTAGATGTAGTAATGTCAATATGGAGGTTGAAATCACCAAGGAGGATAATTCTCTGGGAGTGAGAGCTTAAGTTGGTTAAGAGATCAATCAGATCACATAAGGATGCGTTGTATTTTGGAGGACAATAAAGAACAATGAGGGAGACGGGACCTGTTTCCATTATTAGTTTAAGAGCCAGGCACTCAAAAGACAATGGACAGTCAATTGGGATTCGTTTGATGTTTAAATCTACTCTGACAATTACTGCAAGTCCACCTCCTTGTCTTGAGCTGCGAGGCTCTGTGTGGAAAGTGAATCCAGGAGGTGTCACCTCCGTGAGAGACATAAATTCATTTGGTTTTTGCCAAGTCTCTGTTAAACACAGTATATCAAGTTTGGTATCAGTGATGAATTCTGACAGCCCCAATGCTTTGCCATTAAGAGATCTCGAGTTAAACAATGCAATATTAGTTAATGAGACTTCTTCTTGCACCGAGCCGTGATCGGAGTTTATTTTCACATAATGTAAATTTGGCACACTGACACTTCTATTTCCAGGGCCATGAGTAGGATGGCGTATTCCTGAGAAAATGCTGCCGGTGGTCTTTTCATTTGCAGCCTGGCGGTGGCGGCGACCTGACCCACGATGTGCATATTTCAGGCACCGCAAAATACCGGTGCCTTTTAGGATGTTCCAGTCAGACCATTTGCTCCGGACAAACTGTTTAATATGAAAGAGTTTGTCATGAGAGTATTTTAGCATGATAATGACCAATACTTATCCGATAAGTAAGGGAAAGGGCATGAGTCTCCCCAGGAGCACAGTGGCCTCAATCATTCTGAAATGGAAGATGTTTGGAACCACCAGGTCTCTTCCTAGAATTGGCCATCTGGCTAAAGTGATTAACCAAGCAAAAAGGACCTTTGTCACGGAGATGACCAGCAACCCAATGATCGCTCTAGCAGAGCTTGAGAAGTCCTCTGCCGAGATGAGAGAACCTGCTGGTAGGATGACCATCTAAGCGGCACTCAATCAGGAGAATCAGTAGTTAGACTCATGTGTAAAAGGTATTTGACAGTTTTAAACGACTCTGAGGGCACATGGAAAGGTTTCAGTGGTTTGATGAGAGAA
The DNA here is from genome assembly GCF_016835505.1 of Polypterus senegalus. Lineage (NCBI taxonomy): Eukaryota > Metazoa > Chordata > Cladistia > Polypteriformes > Polypteridae > Polypterus > Polypterus senegalus. The sequence continues at coordinate 35,399,375 of NC_053166.1, read as the reverse complement.
AAACTGAACTCCAAGCACTGTGTCTGCTGACTAGGTACTGCTTATCACCTGCCTTATACCATCCCTACAGTGAAGAATGGTGGTTACAGCATTATGCTATGGAGGTGCTTTTCAGCAGCAGGGACTGGTCAGAATTGAGGGGAGGATGAATTCAGCCAAATACAGAGAGATCCTGTTCCAGTGTGCACTTGACCTCAGACTTAGGTGATTGTTCACCTTTCAGCACTAAAATGACCCAAAGCATTCTGTAAAAACTATGCTTGAGTGGCTTCCAGACAAGTGTGAGTGGCACAGTAAAGCCCAACGTTAAAGCAAATACATCATCTGTAAGGAGAACTGAAGATGGCAGCTTACAGATGCTGCTCATCCAGTCTAACAGAGCTTGAAAAGATCTGCCTAAAATTAGGATACATTGCCAGATCCAGGTGTGAAAAACTTATCAAGACTTCACCAAGAAGACCAAAATGAAACTAACTGTTTCCAAAGAGGCTTCTACAAAGTACTGAATGAGAGATTTCAGTTTTTGATTTTTAATAAATCTGCAGATCTTACTAAAAAGATGGTTTTCATTTTCTTATTATGGATCACCAACTGGAGACTAAAGGGGCAAAAAAAAAATCTAAAAATATCTACAACACAATAAAGAATGCAGAAAGTGAAGGGGCCTTAATACTTTCTGAATCCACTCTATCTACATGCACACATTAATATGAAGAGCAGACAGATTGGTGTCCCTTCCAGGGATGATGCTTTGTTCCAGACACTGAAGAAAAGGCTCTGGTGCCCTTGACTAGATTATTACTGTATGTTTGAGAATGACAGATAAAATACAGCAGATGTAATTAACCAAAGCAATTTACAGATCACAAGTCCAAGATATGAAATTCTCATACTGCCATATAAAAGCAAAAAAAAAACAAAAAACCCACATACTACAAATAAACAAGTTATGTTGAGCAGATATACTACATGCTCAGAGTATTAACATAAAGAAAAAATATAAAAATACAAATGCAAGATTAAATATTCTGGCTTTATGGAACTAATGACACAAAAAATAAGAATCAACAAATACACACTGAATAAAATACACAGTTCATTCACACACAGCTAACTTGTTGGTGTGTATTAACATTGCAAATAAATGACTTAATATACATACTTCTGCAGTATTGCACTGATATGGTACCACTTTGTTACCGTTTAAGCCAACTTTTTCATTCTTATCAACTTTTTTATTCTTATTCATATACTGAATTGCTTTCCGTGACCTCTGTCATCGCTAACTTACATTAGGGGTCTACGATCTTCTTAAATCGGAGTCACTTACATGTACATTCTGCGTACTGATAAGCGCATTCTCCACCTTCAGGTCCTGCCAAGTGGCATCGACCTCGTTCGTGCTTAAGACCACTGACCAATCATCAGGTGCCAAAACAGTTTCCGGACTAGAGGAAAAAACGCTGAAAGCAGGAAACAGGCTATTTGGGCGGATTGATTTCCAACGAATAGTGACACAACAGGGATTACGTCACTTTGTCACCTATTAAGACACCAATAATATCAAGTCTACTTACCTGTTGTAGGAATATCTGCTCTGCTTACGTGTTACATCAGGCAAGCACAGCGTAACAATGAAGCCGCCTGACTCAACTTGAATGTACGAGCCCTTTCCCACCACGCAATGCATTTCTTACCTGCTGTCCTCTTTAAAGTAAAGGACAGGCTTTCTTCTGGATGAGTACATCATCTTCAAATAGAATTTCGGTTCTGCTCAAACTCCGATAGCCATATCTGGTGCTTTTCAAACTAACTCAACCTTCCGGCTTCTTGTACTCCTTTTAGAGTTACAGTCTGCATTTCAGTTTCAAGGATGCTTGGTATTTCTAAACGTTTTTCCTTTTCCACTTACACTTTACTGCATTAAGGTAATTAGCGTTTCTTCCGCTTTGATTTAAACATTGGAAATGAGGAACTGTTCATTACTTTAGCTCATGGCTATGCCTTTGCCTCCAGACCTCGCATAGCTCTTTGTAGGATTTTTCTTTTGTGTTTTTATATGTTGCATTGTAACTCCACACACCTTACTTCACCAGACCGTACTGATTTCTTGTTAAATTTAGCCGATTAACCATTCTGTTAAGCCAAAAACAACTGGCGAGAGAACTGCTGGAGATGTTGGTCCCAGTGCTGTCCAGAAGGGTGACGACTGCGATACTTGCAAGAAAAACTATTCATGCCATAATTTATCATTTAAAGTTTCTTGAAATATAGAATTGTATCATACACGAGAGATAAACCGCGTCCTCTATACACGCTGGCTGATTTCTCCAGATGCGTAGCCTTATATCCGTCCGACGCGAAAAAATCAAATAAGTGGCAAGGTTCCTAGCATAATCAAAAGAACGTGGAGTACCACGAAATGTGTTCCGGTCGTATTTTATCAAGTTTTGAAAAATGGGTGGCTGGATTATGCCTCGCTGGAACCAAATCAGTCTTCTAGAATAATTTAATTAACTTATTTTTGCGTTATTTAAATTATATTTTTTGTAGCTTTGCAATAATGTTTTTTAATTTAAAAACGTGGCCTTTGAAAATATTAATTTGCATATTGTAACGATTCGCAAAAAACGTGCAGCACTTCTAGTTCTGTAACATCCTAACCTTTTCAGTAGTAACAGTTACAGCTTCACTGGGCGTTCAATTACCTATTAGGAATATGAAGTTTGGTACTCCGTCATGTTGAAACTGCTCTAGGAATGCTCCTCATTATACAGTTAACATTTAGCTTACCGATTAATACAACACAATGCTATTGACGCCAGAATTTTATTGGACACAACAGAATTGGGATAAGCAGGTTGTTCATCCAACACACAAGAGATGAGCACTTGCCATTTAGCGTGAATACCCAAAACAACCTTGGAAATGAACAAATGCATTATTTTAATCATACAATCTTCCTTGGACAATTTAAATACGGCTGTATCTAGGAATGCTTTATTTTTTTTATTATTAATATTGAAACTTCCTTGTAGATGTACACAAAAGAATTGTGCCATAGTTAGCACCATTACCACTCAGTTCAAGTTCAGTCATTTTTTTCTGCACCCGCATACCCAGGTCCAGACATGGATTTTGTGAAGTCTGCACATTCTCTATGAGTCTTTTCCTTCATTTATAATAAAAAAAAAAAAATAAGAGTGTTTTAGGTTTAATGTTGGATCTAAATTGGTCGTATATGAGTTTGGGTATGGTAATATACACATGATGGACTGGCAATCCACGCAGAGTTGGTTACAGGCTTACAGTTGATACTATATGAATGTGGTCCAGTGCTGCTCAGCTGACTTGATCAGGTTTGACGATATATTAAAATGTTACCAAATAAATACACAAGTTGAACTGTACTCCTTTTATTTGTAAAAGTATTAAGATTTTTTTCCAGTAACAGAATCATATTCATCACAATCTCGTATTCTTTTTTTATACAGATTTGCACTAAAGGAAAAGGCCTGCACCTGTAAAAAATGTCATTCAACAGGTATTATTTTAACTCTGGTAAAAGATAACAATTCTCCCATAACTTTTCTGCAAGCACAAAAAAAAAAAATATCTGGGTTTTTTTTCCCCATATTACTCAGAAACCTGGGTAAGCTCAGTGCAATCAAAATAACAAAATGACAGCTTGAGGAAAGGCAGGATAGAAGCTTTCCATTTCTGTATATCATTTCTAGAGTACATCGCCTTTACTTTGTATTTTTTCTTCCCCAACCATGTAAAATGAAATATAATTTTATCCCTTCATAAAAATAGCATGACAAGAGACAAGTAACAGAGTACACATCCCAGTAAAACAATACTAAAAGGTTAAACCACTTTTAACAATAATTTCAATACTGTACATTTTATATTTTGTAATGTATTTTTAATGAAATATTCCGTTGTATGGTATTTGAAATTTTTCTTTGATCTTACAATGTAAATTCTGAGCAGGAAAAACAAGAATGTAAATGTCTCTTAACAGACAATAAAGAATATATGCCAATTAACTGCTCTGTGTGCAGCAAACACAGTTTATCAGCTGCACAGTATTGTCATGCAAATGGCATATACAAATATACCACAGAATAAAAAGCTGTGAGTAAAACACAAAAATCTTCACTCTTTCCTCTTTATAACACATTTTTACACTTTTTTTTTTTTAAACTTATGATTGAAACATGTCTCAAAAGCTGTGACTTCAATCCAGATTTAAAGCATCTTTTACATGGAAATATTCACTTTTCAAAAGTCAAAAGGGTTAGCAAACTCAGTAACAAGGACTACCAAGATGTGATCTATGATGGAATACAGCAATAATGTCAATTAATGTATCAAATAATATGCCGGACAATTAAAAACACTCAGTTTAAGTGGTTCTAAAATTTACAATCATTCTTGTCATGAACAGTATGAAAGTTATTAGTATATAACGATTTGTTGCTGAAGGAAAAAAAAAGCTAAATAAAACAAAGAAAAAGTAACTACTTTTAATTGTTGTTTACCAGCAGCTTAGCTCAACAAAACAGTACTATCACAGTTTAACTATAAACAGGAAAATTTAATGGCAAACTCGATTATTCACTATGATGAAAAATCAAATAATTTTTTACACATATATACACCATAATAATTAAATTTCCCACTGAAAACCTCTAGATCCAATCTAGGAAATGTCTATTTAAATACGCGATAGTAGTTTAACCCATAGTTTGTACTTAAAAAATAAAAAATAAAAAAAATTTGCTGTGCATTAGCTAACAATTCAGCAACAGAAACTGACATCCTTTAAATAGAATCTCAAAACAGATGACATTTGACCCTTCTCTGAACGTAATTTGTAGCACAATACACAATGGGAAACAAATGGATTCACCTATCTGAACTTTAATTTTATCTTACAATATCTTTTTGTTTAGCATTTAAGTTTTCTTAATGAAAAAAATTATAAAGCTATGATCATAGGTAATAAATACTAAAAGAACTTCAAGACTGTGTTCAGAGTAATGTTTTATCTCCACTTAGTAACTACAAATTGTAATATTAAAAAAAAACCACATTACTCTTTAAACATCTTTCAAATATAACAGGCACATTGGTTACAGAATTGTGTATTTTAATGGTCAAGAACATGAAATAATTGCTCAATGATAGATTTCAGGTAAACAGTCATTTTTCATATAAGCAGGGCAGTTTTGCTGATGTGACCGATTGTAGTTTAATGTTGAAAACATTCAGTTAAAGTCTTTTGCATTTGATAGCACATATCCTTTGTCATCAGAACTGGTACTTTCATAAAAAGAAATATGTTTCTAGAACCTTGCAACTGGAGACACTGCAATAATGACCAAACATGACCTCTTTCAAGTTTCCTACATTTTTAACAACAAATACATTTAGTGAGAGGGGGGGAAAAAAAAGTGTTCTCTTGCCACACTGCAAGACACAGTAACCTTTACATTGGTAAGAGTTTGTTGGGCATTGGTTAAAACACAAAAAGCAACCTGTTAATCATTCCACATCAACTTACTAGCCATTGACACAAAAAAAAAAAAAAATACAATTTGTTAAAAAAAAAAAAAAAAAAATATTAAAAATCAAAACACAAAATAAAAATGCAAAAGTATACATACTTTTGGATGAGGCTCTTTTTTAAGTTTGGGCTGTGGAAATTAAAATAAAATAATCTCAACTGGCTCAGCTGGAAGACAAATTATCTTTTAACCAACAAATTCTTCACAGAATAAAGGTTACACAGGCCCTATTTGATTCAGACATATATAAAATGATGTTGACTGTGCTTGTCCTCCATACTGCATACAGTGACTTAATTATGGACACATTTACACAAGCTTCTTGGCTTCAAAAAAGCTCTTGAGGTGTCTCATTTGCCAGAAACCAATTGCAACAAGAATGAGGGTCTGAATAATTGACCACCAAAGAACTCTCTGGTTAGTACTTTCACTTGTTTGTCTGAAACGCTCCTCACGGTACTACAAAAAAAAGAAAAGAAAAAAAAAAAAAAAAGAACAGAAGTGTTACAGACAGCATTAATAAGGGGCACATATTCATTTTTATCTTTATTATACACTGAAAAAAAATCCTGGTTTTTCATTACACATCTGAGAGTCATAATTACATACAGTATTCTATTTGATTACAGTGTGCTACATTTATCTGCATCATTATAACATTGCAATCATATTATGTAAACAATTATGGAGCCAAGTAATGATTCAAACTATATCAAGAATAGGATTAGAATCTCTCATGTGTATGGTTTTACTACATTGAGTTAGTTTTTAAAGGCTGTTTGTTAAATATTTTGGTATGAATTAAAAATAATGTCTTACCCTTTGGTAGTTTTGCTCTTTTTGAATCTGTTCCACCTGTTCAATTAGCTGCCGGACTCGTAACTGAAGTTCAGTCAGTTTGTCCTTAGCTGCAATCTCTGCATAATTAGTAGCATGTTCACCAACTTGAATATCAAGGTGAACTCTCTGAAAATACAATAAACAAGAACATCATGTCCAATATTCTAGTAATATCAACAATACAAGAGATAATGAAAACCATTTAAAATGGTATATACACATAACTACTCAATCAATTATGGTTTAAAAATCTTGTACAATAATCACATAAACCATAACCAGGTTGTGCCATTCCATTTTTTAAAAATATTTTTAACAATGTTAAATACATTTTCACTACTTCAAAATTCAGAAGAGACTAGGTTATCTCCGTGTCAAGTTTACCCATTCTTCTTGAATCTGTCCAAAGTTTGCACCCACATGTCAAACACATGGGCATTTGGATTACTGATGACAATACACTAGGTCTGTGTGGGTGGTGAGTGCTTGTAAGTGGGCTCTGCACTGGACTAGCTCGATAAGCTGTTCAACATTGCATATATAACTGGGAAAATTGAACTGACTGGCTCCCACTGCAATTCAATGAATTCAATGATGGAAGCAGATCAAACCAAGAATTGGCTTCAGTAGAAATCAAAGCTGAATGGGTGTGCAGAGTACAAACAATGCCACACACTCACGTTAAAGCCATTCAAATTTGCCATCTGATCAAAAAAGGCTATTGACAACAGAAGCAAAATTAACCTCCTAGAGAAGACCCACACCAACAAAACTGTATGTGCAACTATTAGACAGCGGGCATCCTGGCCCCAAAGAATAACATATCAAGGTGCATGTACTACTTGGTTTAATTATTTTTTTTTTTTTGTAGTAATTATTAACTTAAAAGTACTCTACAATGTTAACATTTAGATACATTTTTTTTCATGAAACCCTTGCATTGCTGCAAGTTAAGTTGTAGTCCTACCAGCATTCCTCCAGCAAACAGAGCAAATTTGGAGGAATTGGAATGGAGGCAGATTTGATGCTCTCCAGGTGTGTGGGATGTGAAGGTAAATCTTCCTTCAGATCCATATTGCCTGGATAGAATAACCTATGAAAAAGAAAGAAAATGACACATTTCACAACTTAAGAGTCAATGGAGCAGCCCTCCTTCCAAATATAACATTTTAACAAAACTGTATGAATGCACATTTACTTTAAAAAAGTAAACAGTCTGATGTAAAGTCAAAAAAAGTTTTACTACAATCGGTTAGCTAGTTCTAAAAAAGAAAAAAAAATGTACAATTAAGTTTTCTATGTAATATTTAAAAATATAGTATTTCATATGATAATGCAGAATGTGTTTCAGGCTTGTTCCCAAGATGAAGCATACTTCTCTTGCTTTATTCTGAAACATCTGGTGCATCATTCTTTAGTAAATGTTCAATTTTACATAGACAAAAAAAAAAAAAACACACACACACTTGATTATATTCCCCCCCCCACAAAAGACTTGTAACCTTAACTGACAGATCTATTCTGAAATCTCATTACCTTATCATCTGGATCCTTAACTTCCACAAACATCCCTAGGCCTGGAGTGGCAGGCAAGTACTCTTCTCTTTGCTTATCATAGAGTTGAGTGCGGTAATTCCCTGGAAATGCAAATATACCACTCATGATTTCCAAAAACATACAAATTACCACAGAAATATATTTTTGCCCTCAAACTATACATTTTTTATTATTTATCAACTGCAGTGCCAGAGTATTTTTTTTTTTTTACATTGGATGCATATTTGATCAAAATTGAAGTACTCTAATTTACAACTTTATGGACTAAAAATAAAACTGGCACGAACACTTCTGCTATCTACTTTTCAGATGTTCTGTGTATGTTAGCAGGTGTAAATATACAACTGATTTTGAATATCATTAATAAGATGCACTGTACTTTCAAAAAACTAAACTTTCCTTTCGACTGTTTGTGTATTTTCAATTAATTTTTATATAAATAGTAAAGTTACATTAATTAGATTTAAACTGAAGCACATTCTAAACATTTATTATCAACCATCAGTTACAAATATATTTAAAAGGCCAAATACAAGGAAAAATCTAGTGAACCACCACCATGTAAAATGTTCGTTGACTGTACTCTGAGGGGAAACAATTCAAAGAGTTCACCACCAATTGAATATTTTTCATTTTATTGTAAGCCTGAAAAACTGTACGTGACATATAAAAATATCACGATATTTGGCTCATTTCTGAATTAACAGTGCAGACGCAAGCTCTACTGTGCCTTTAACCTTTTCTGTCAACCAACGTCTATGTATATTAAATATTTAATAAAATACGCAGAAACTACGTGGTATGTGCACACTTATGATGTATTAGCAGTATGTATTTCCCTGGTGATTTATATTATCATCCATATGCGTGTACTTGCTTACTTTGTAAAAATCTTACTGTGAAAAACGCTGATAGCGTAAATTAAATTTGATAACGTAAAACAGAATTTACTAATTCTTTAGTACGAAAAATTTAGATTCAACTTCCAAAACCACGGAATCCTGCAGACATTTTCCATATACCAAACGATTCATCTGCACCATATTAAAAACTTTATTGTTGATATAGTACATTTTTTAAATTCTGATTTACTCAAAATAAAATTTGTGTAACTGAAATAAACTTTTATACGGAGGTACATTTCTCAGTGCTCTTATAGGGCAATGAATCCACCGGCACCAGAAGATCTTTATTTACTTTTATTTCGCTTGATTTGTGACAATGTTTATGCTCATTCACTTTCGTGTATAAATCTACAATACATTAACACTTAGATTTAGGTACAGTATGTTGTGAAATTACAATCAATCGTCATAAAGAACAAATTATTTTACTTTCGAGGGAAAAAATAACTGCTTTCGTAAAAGATAACGTTAACAGCCCGAACACAAGACAACAAAACAGTAAAACTATTTAATTCGGGTAATTAAAAGTGTTAAAATATTGTATTTAAATTCCCAGTTAGTTTCGTCTGGTTTGTACAGATACATGGTAAGACAAAACAACGAGATAAAAAAAACAAACATGCATTACAAATACCTATAACCATGGTTTCATCCGGAATTTCTTCTATAAAACACTTTTTCTCCGTTTCACCTATATGAAAATAGAGAGCAGAACATAAACTACACATAACTGTTAGGAAAGGAAATGTGAGTAGGAGCTGCATTTTCAACGCCACCATTTTCACTACCGGGAAGTGAAAGGTAAGACAAGCGGGCATGCGCAAGAGAAGCAGTGCCACGTAACCTCTAGTGCAGAATTGACCAATGCTCTGCTGGAGAAGTTGCCGTGTTGGATGATGGGAAAAGTAGTTCTCGCCGTCGTTTATTTAATACAAGATTTGAGGGAGTTGCCTATGGAGGTAACGTATTATGCCATTAGTCCGTAGACAGTATGTTTAAGTGCAGTGGTTTCCCTCACAGCGAACAGTAGATGCCATAGACTGCCTTATGCCATCAATGGTTTGGTTCACCTGTTGTTTCCCAACACCGCTCCTGTCGACCCTAAATTAGTTTAGCAGGACAAAAAAAAGAAGAATTGACATGTTACTAAAACTGATAGAAATTATTAGACGCGGGTGGTAATTGCTGTGGCAGATACACGCGCATGTCTTCTTAGAGCGACGTCCAAGAGCCTTCATTTATAAAACTTGATTACGCTCGGAAACTTGCGTAGCCTAAGACATTTCTTCGTTTCTTACACAAAAGTCGGGATTCATATAACTCGAATTCGACTTGCAAATAGATTAGAGTTTTGATAAGTTTTGACCATCTGTAAGTCCTACACAGACTTTTGGTGATGGCATTTTAGCAATTCTAAGGATCAGATCAACAAAGTGAACAGAAAATCTCATTTTGAACCCACAACCTGCAAAGCTTTAACCACTACACCTGCCTAACACTGTAGGGACCTTCTCATAGACCAGAGAACCTTTCCTAAAATGAAATGGTATTTTTTGAAGCAATGAAACCACACAACCCAGTAAAATGTGATCAAAGAACCATTAATTTTAACAACGTATTGGGTGTGTAAAAGAGGAAATTATTGAATACAACAAATTCAATTTGAAATAACGTCTGCCAAGATAAATCTGAAACAGAGCTCTGTCTTTCTGTGTTCTGTTTAAAGGATTAGTGACATGGAATTGAGAGCTGTTAAGAGTAAACGGATTTGTGGGGGTGAGTTACATTGGTCCTGGTGGGCCACAGTGGTTGCTAGCTTTTGTCCTAACTGCAGTTCATGTTTTAACTCTGCAATATCAGGTCATTCTTGTATCATAAGTTTTTTTTTGCCTTTTTAAGGATATCATCCACATAATTTGTAGTCTGAAGTGGATGAATAATTTTCACTGCTTCACTTTTCCTCTTCAGTTTCCTATTTTATTAAACCCGACGGTTCATGATGAACGAACACAGGTGTAAATGGAAACAAGTTAGATGGAGAACTGCTAATTCCTTTGTCATTTGCATCTTTTTACTAAAATAAGGAGCAATTAAAAACTGTGGATGCAGCTATTTTAAGACTAAAATAAGAAATTAAGGGTTCGAAATTCCAACAAGCAAGACATTTCAAATGAAGCACAAAAATGGCCTTGAGCAATATGTGACTTCTCATTAAGCCGGGGGTCCTCAATCATGGTCCTGGAGGGCCGCAGTGGCTGCAGGTTTTTGCTCCAACCCAATTGCTTAATAAGAAGCTCTTATTGCTCAAGTAACACTTCTGCTTCACTTTAGTTTTCTCGCTTTAAGATTGAGATTTTGAACCCTTTTTGCTTATTTTAGTCTTAAACAGCTGTATTCTTGGTTTTTAATTGAGATGCAAATGACAAAAGAGACCAGCATTTCTCCATTTAGCTTGTTTCCATTTACACCTGTATTTTATTTATCATGCACTATTGGGTTTAATTACATATTTGGAAGGAAAGTGAAGAGAAAAAAGTAACGGACTGAGAATAACTCATCAATTTTATCGTTCAAATCATTTGGATGATATTGTTAGAAAGGGGATGAAAATCTAGGATATGAGAATGACTTAACATAGTAGAGTTAAAGCACTAACAAGCCATGAAATTAAATTTTTGGCAAGAATTGCTTTCTAATTAAGCAACTGGGTTAGAACAGAAACATGCAGCCACTGCGGCCCTCCAGGACTGTGATTGAGGACCCCTGTATTAAGCAATTGGGTTAGAATAAAAACCTGGCGCCAATGTGGCCCTGTAAGGCCGATGTTGCTGAGAACTTCAGTATAGTATCCGTTGCTCCATCCATTCTCTAATCCTCACTTATCCAGGGCAGGGGGCATCTGGAGTCTTTCCCATGCAACGGGCACACACAGGAACAATCCCTGAACAGAGAACCAGTCGATTATAGGGTGAACACACACACATCAGGGGACAACTTGGCATTGCCACTTCATCTAATCCACATGTCATGGACTGCTGTTGTGTCACTATGCACCTAATTCATTAATAAATACATTTACAGTAACTGTGGTCTTAAAATTGAGAAAGACATACTTTAGTAACATGGCACACACACTTTTTGTTAGGTGTTGCCGGCGCCCTTGCCACTCCATAAATTTGCCAAATGTCAGTAATACCTTAAGTTCACACTCACTGAAGTTTCACTTTCGGTGTTCTCTGATTATCTGAAAATAAACACGTCACTCAAAAATACAGTACAGCCAAATATATAGGTAAATAACAAAACTGTATAAATGCGCAATTACTTTACAATAGTAAAGTCTCCATAAACAGGTCCATAAATATTTGGACAGAGACAACTTTTTTCTAATTTTGGTTATGTACATTACCACAATTAATTTTAAATGAAACAACTCAGATGCATTTGAAGTTTATACTTTCAGCTTTAATTCCGTGGGTTGAACAAAAAGATTGCATAAAAATGTGAGGCAACTAAAGCATTTTTTAACACAATCCCTTCATTTCAGGGGCTCAAAAGTAATTGGACAAATTAAATAACTGGAAATAAAATGTTCATTTCTAATGCTTGGTTAAAAACCCTTTGCTGGCAATGACAGCTGGAAGTCTTGAACTCATGGACATCACCAGGGGCCTCATGTATAAAGCCGTGCGTAGAACTCGCACTATAACTCGCACTCCAACTGGACACAGAATCCATGACATTCGTGATATTACAGCTCTGAATAACTAAAATACTGAGATGTATACGTGATATCATTTTTAAGATGATAGGAGTTAAAGCACGTTATTAAACATGAGTTTCACGGCGCAGTAATTGTGTGTGACCCTCGATGAAATAATTTATTGCAGCAGTACTCAGGGGCGGCTCTAGGCTTGTAGTGGCACTGGGCAGAGGAAGAATCGGTGGCTCCTTTGCCCGCCAATGTCAGTAAGGTAGCTTATGCACGGTGGATGGCCACGTCCATTGCAGACACTGCATAGCCGCCTCGTGCTCATGACACAAGCATTTAACTTTTGCCGAAATTTGTCGCTGCGTTTTTAGCTGTGTTGTTATTTTCTCTTTCTGTTTTATATTCAATATATATTGGCGTAGCCACCACTGCAGTCCTTGCTTTTCTTTCCCCAAATACCAAATCAGAATTTGGGAGCGCCGATTCTTCAAAACGTTTCAGGAACATTGAAATATCTTCGTAGTACATGTTTAATTATTCTATCCTTAACGACACTCCCAGTTATTTAAATGAAGTTAAAGTTTTATCTGTATAATATAATAAACATATTTTGCTGCATTTCATCTTAAAATGATATCGTCATCATATGTAAATATGCGTTTTATAAAGTGGCTCAGGTTGTGCAATATTATAACTGTAGTGCAAGTTTACAGTGGGGTGATTGTACTTATAAGTGCAAACAGTTCTACAAGGAGCAATTGATTGAGTGCGTTTGTAGTTCTTGGGATGAAACTGTTTCTGAACCGCGAGGTCCGTACAAGAAAGGCTTTGAAACGTTTTGCCGTGGCTGAGACAGCGTGTACTTGAAGCTGTATACCGATAATTCTCTTTCCGATCAGCTGCTGCTATGATTCCCCACTCACATACACTGATATAAATACTCCGAGGGGTGCAGTGAGAGTAATATGGAAAAAGATGATCCGCTGTGGCAACCCTTAAAGGGTACAGCTGAAAGAAGAAAAAGAAGGTGCAGTGAAACTAATAACGCTAAAGCAGTTATGGTATTTGGAATACTATGGCTATTCCCAGGACCATTATATTGTTACAAGTCAATTACAATCAGATGCATTACACTAATAAACAATATGCAGTTAGTTTCTGTGTATTTATAAAGCCGCGTTGGGAAAATAAAGAGTAACCACACAGGAACAGTAGCACTGCTTTGACGCTTGGGGCTGCCAGTCTGCAAAACCGAGATGGAGAACTTGCGTACGACAAGGTATGAGGTACCGTGAAAAAGTGCATGGCTTTACGCCAAGTGTAGGTTTTATACATCGCGATTTGAACATGGAAAAGTTCTTACGCAACATTTCTGTGCGTACGCACCGTTTATACATGAGGCCCCAGGTGACTGACTTGGCCATTCAAGAATTTTTCACTTCTTTGCTTTAATAAACTCCTGGGTTGCTTTGGCTGTATGTTTTGGGTCATTGTCCATCTGTATCATGAAACACCGCCTAATCAATTTGACTGCATTTAGCTGGATTTGAGCAGACAGTATGTCTCTGAACACCTCAGAATTCACTCGGCTGCTTCTGTCCTGTGTCACATCATCAATAAACGCTAGTGTCCCAGTGCCACTGGCAGCCATGCACGCCCAAGCCATCTCACTGCCTCCACCGTGTTTTACAGATGATGCGGTATGCTTTGGATAATGAGCTGTTCCATATGTTTTTCTTGCCATCATTCTGGTAGAGGTTGATCTTGGTTTCATCTGTCCAAAGAATGTTTTTCCAGAACTGTGCTGGCTTTTTTAGATGTTCTTTAGCAAAGTCCAATCTAGCCTTTCTATTCTTGAGGCTTATGAGTGACTTGCACCTTGCAGTGCACCCTCTGTATTTACTTTCATGCAGTCTTCTCTTTATGGTAGACTTGAATATTGATACGCCTACTCCATGGAGAGTGTTGTTCACTTGGTTGGCTGTTATGAAGGGGTTTCTCTTCACCATGGAAATGATTTTGCAATCATCCACCACTGTTGTCTTCCGTGGACGTCCAGGGGCCTCATGCATAAACAGTGTGTACGCACAGAAATGTTGCGTAAGAACTTTTCCACGTTCAAATCGCGATGTATAAAACTTACACTTGGAGTAAAGCCACGCACTTTTCCACGGTACCTCATACCCTGTCCTCCGCTCAATTTTGCAGATTGGCGGCACCCAGCGTCAAAGCAGTGCTACTATTCCTGTGTGGTTACTCTTCAATTTCCTGATGCGGCTTTATAAATACACAGAAACTAACCGCATATTGTTTATTAGTGTAATGCATCTGATTGTAATTAACTTGTAACAATATAATGGCCCAGGGAACAGCCATAGTATTCCAAATACCATAACTGCTTTAGCATTGTTACTCTCACTGCACCTTCTTTTTCTTCTTTCAGCTGCTCCCTTTAAGGGTTGCCACATCGGATCATCTTTTTCCATATTACTCTCACTGCACCACTCGGAGTATTTATATCACTGTATCTGAGTGTGAATCACAGCAGCAGCTGATCGGAAAGAGAATTATTGGTATTACAGCATCAAGCCCACGCTGCCTCAGCAAAATGTTTCAAAGTCTTTCCTGTACGGACCTCGCGGTTCAGAAACAGTTTCATCCCAAGAACTATAAACGCACTCAATCAATTGTTCCTTGTAGAACTGTTTGCACTTATAAGTAGAATTACCTCACTGTAAACTTGCACTACAGTTATAATATTGCACAACCTGAGCCACTTTATAAAGCGCGTATTTACATATGATGATGATATCATTTGTAAGATGAAATGCAGCAAAATATGTTGATTATATTATACAGATAAAACTTTAACTTAATTTAAATAATCTGTATTGTTAATATTTAAACATGTGAGGACACAGTGCTGCAGCGCTAGCAAGTTCAGTTTTGTTCCTGCCTTGCGCTGTATATTTGCTGAGGCTGACGTGACACTGGAAGGATAGATGAACAGAATAATTAAACACGTACTACAAAGATATTTCAATGTTCCTTAAAAGTTTTGAAGAATTGTCGTTGTAAGCTTACAGATGACTTAACGTCTATTACAGATCTGATTATGTGGCGATTGGGCATTTGGGGAAAGAAAAGTAAGGACAGGAATTGGAGATTAGTACATTTGAAAGAGACAGTACTGCTGCAATAAATTATTTCATCAAAGGTCGCGCATGGCACAGCAGCATCTTGTGTGAGACAGGAACAATTACTGCGCCACCGTGTTTCCATGTTTAATAACATGCTTTCATTCCAATCATCATGAAAATGATACCACGTATACATCTCAGTATTTTAATTATTCAGAGAGCTGCAATATCACGAATGTAATGGATTCTGTGTCCTGTCGGAGAAAGAGAAAGAACGGAAGCATGTAGTGATTCACATACATAGAGCACATTGAAGATCAAATACAAAACAAAGCATTTAATGTGCTACTTTAGTTACGATGAGATTTGAGAAACTAGTAAATGATTTTAAGATGAAGTTTATGATGTTCTACTTTATTGACAAAATAAACTATGTGATTAAAGTGAAAATTTCGAGATTAAAGTTGACATTTTGTGCTTTTTTCCCCCACTGTGTGCCTATTTTTTGTCTGTACCCTAATAAGCTCAGACAGTGGCCTACAACTCACCTTTTCACTGCGACTTTGATATGCGACTTCTTTTTTATTTTGGCACTGTGCAACTTTGTGAACGTGAGCTTTTGAGTTTCATACAGTAGTATGCTTTTCCTTTGCCTCCACTAGGTATTCGCTGAAATTCTTATATTTTCCCCCATGCTTTTCCCATTGTCTTTTCACAGAACGCTGAGCTTAAGGGCTATTTATATTGATTTGCATATTCAAAGAGGCGTAATTCTGGGAGGAGTTGAGGGCGGGACAGAAGGCATGTGCGTTACTTTTTATGCTGACTGGGATTTATGGAGCGGAAGAACATGGAAGTTGGAGTATGCACAGATTCCTGTATTTAGATTTTTCTGTGCCTAAGCACATTTCAGCATTTGTGCTTACGTCATGTTATAGTGCGAATTCTACACAAGGAGTTATGCATGAGGCCCCAGGTCTTTTTGCATTGCTGAGTTCACCAGTGCTTGCTTTCTTTCTCAGGATGTACCAAACTGTAAATTTTGCCACTCGTAATGTTGTAGCAATTTCTCAGATGGGTTTTTTGTGTTTTCATAGCTTAAGGATGGCTTCTTTCACCTGCATGGAGAGCTCCTTTGACCGCATGTAGTCTGTTCACAGCAAAATCTTCCACATGCAAGCACCACACCTCCAATCAACTCCAGGCCTTTTATCTGCTTAATTGATAAGACATAACGACGGACTTGCCCACACCTCCACATGAAATAGCCTTTGAGTCAATTGTCCAATTACTTTTGAGCCCCTGAAATGAAGGGATTGTGTTAAAAAAAATGCTTTAGTTGGCTCACATTTTTACGCAATCTTTTTGTTCAACACACTGAATTAAAGCTGAAAGTCTGCACTTCAACTGCATCTGAGTTGTTTCATTTAAAATTCATTGTGGTAATGTACAGAACCAAAATTAGAAAAAAGTTGTCTGTCCAAATATTTATGAACCACTGTGTGTGTGTGTGTGTATATATATATATATATATATATATATATATATATATATATATACACACATATACATACAGGGGGTCCTCGAGTTACAACGTTTCGAGTTTACAATGCTCACTCCCATAAAAACTTTAAAAAATTGAGACATGAGAAGGAATAAAGGTAAGGATTTTTTTTACACTCATTTTTTCTGTTACTACAGTACAGTGTACAGTACAGTATATTTATGTCCTTTTCCTTTTTCTGAGGCTTAGATTTTGTGTTTTTATGTTCTAGATTATGATTTTGCAAATGTGTTAAGATAGGTAAGTGACTTAGGCTAGAGTGTGTTTCGACTTACACCAAAATTCGGGTTACATCACTGTTGTAGGAACAGAACTGTGTCGTAACCCGAGGACCCCCTGTATATATATGGTAACTACATCATGAATATTAATAAATGGCGTTTTTAAGCTATGCATGGTTCTTAGCGGAACCTGGCGGTAAGTGGCTGAAAGTGTGTGCATGCAGGCTTAGTTTTAAGTTGATTTTAGATTTCTAAAAGAACTTGGGGGTGGGATCAGACGTATTTACGGTTTTATAAAACTTTGCTTGTGCAGTACTACTTGGACATTATTGCAGTGTAAAAGTTGTAACTTCCAGTGATAATGACAAGAAAATTCCAATTAGCAAATGAACCAAAACAGAGCATTATTACCTGTAGAAGTATAGGCCTTTTATTTCGAGAAATTGCAAAAAAAAAAGTGAGTCCAGTGGTGTCCTACACAATCCAAAGGCAGTTAGAAACTGTGATAGGAAGAGATCTAGTAGAGCCAAAGTCACCACCCAATCTATTTGACAAGTTTCTGAGGGTCACCAGCTTTTGTGATAGGTGCCTCACAGCACAACAGCTTCAAACAGCTTCAAACAGTGGTTAAAAAAAGCAAGTGCCAGTTTCTACCGTGAAGAAGAGACATTGTGTTGCAGGTTTGACGGGGCGAGTGGCAGTAAGAAAGCCATTCCTTAAAGGACAAAATAGGGCCTTGAAATACCGACTGTGGACTACTGAAGACTGGAAGAAAGTCTTACGGACTGATAAGTCAAAATACTGTATGACATGTATGTTTCATCACACAGGGTGTTTGTATGCTGTTGACTTGGTGAAAGTATGCTTCCTCAGTGTGTGGCACCAACTGTCAAACATGGAGGATGATGTGTGATGGTCTGGGGCTCTTTTGCTGGAGGCAGAGTTGGTGAATGTGGAGATGGTTACCACAGTTTGCTCGTTACATCAGCAAAGGGAGGCTACTTTTATGAAATCAAAAATTTGAATGAAACTTTGTACTGTACACTTCATAATTCCTTGACTTAATTTGCCATTATTTGTTATATGCTTTAATTTCATGAAATATTAAGACATTAAACCATGTGCATTTCAATAAAAACTGAGATGGTCTAAATCTTTTGACAGGTAGTGTATATTATATGATAGCTTTTGAGCAATTTTTACCTAAATTTGCATACTTGCTCAGTCAAGCAGGAATGAATAATTTTTCCATGGACCCGGTGCCGGCCTTTCACCAGCTCCACTCAGAGCCCCCAATCATCGTTACTCTTTGTGTGGTTGAAATGTGCAAGGGCAGCTGGAATGTATGAAGAACATTAAGATTCACAGTGACTTGGGGCAAACATGAAAATTACATTTTTATTATTATCACTTGTAAAGAAAACTAGTACCAAGGTATCCCTTTAACCTAATTTTTTTTCTGCCTAAATGTGTATGTATTTGGAATATTTGTGAAGAAAAGACTTCATTTTAAAAAGCAAGGAAATAATTTTTGTCCCTGTTGTGACAAAAGCTCAAGTGCACATTTGGCACAGTATGCACCCGAGGTTGCAGTATTTTCCCCCCACTCTGGAATATACAGATTAGCAGACAAAGCCATCTTTTCTGCAATATGTATGCTGATATTTACAGAGACAGAGTAGCAAATAGCTTGCCACATCTTGTTTGCTGCCTTCTGCATTTAAAACAGCATTACCCATACAACTTTGAGACCTTCAAAGCATACTGGGTTTGTTTTTAGGGTTTAATGTATTTTAGTGTTCATCAGTGGCAATACTACTCTCAAGTGAACTTCTTACTTTTGTGTCCAAGTAACATTATACACATTGCCACTTTCTGGGGCCTTGACAAACAAGAATATCTCAAAGTATAGAACTCCCTATCTACAGTGAATCCGGAAAGTATTCACCACATTTTGTTATGTTACAGCCTTATTCCAAAATGGATTAAATTCATTTTTTCCTCAGAATTCTACATACAACACCCCATAATGACAACATGAAAAAAGTTTACTTGAGGTTTTTGCAAATTTATTAAAAATAAAAAAACTGAGAAATCACATGTACATAAATATTCACGGCCTTTACTCAATACTTTGTCGATGCACCTTTGGCAGCAATTACAGCCTCAAGTCTTTTTAAATATGATGCCACAAGCTTGGCACACCTATCCTTGGCCAGTTTTGCCCATTCCTCTTTGCAGCAGCTCTCCAGCTCCATCAGGTTGGATGGGAAGTGTCAGTGCACAGCCATTTTAAGATCTCTCCAGAGATGTTCAATCGGATTCAAGTCTGGACCACTCAAGAACATTCACAGAGTTGTCCTGAAGCCACTCCTTGGATATCTTGGCTGTGTGCTTAGGGTCGTTGTCCTGCTGAATGATGATCCGTCGCCCCAGTCTGAGGTCAAGAGCGATCTGGAGCAGGTTTTCATCCAGGATGTCTCTGTACATTGCTGCAGTCATCTTTCCATTTATCCTGACTAGTCTCCCAGTTCCTGCCGCTGAAAAACATCCCCACAACATGATGCTGCCATCACCTTGCTTCACTGTAGGGATGGTATTGGCCTGGTGATGAGCGGTGCCTGGTTTCCTCCAAACGTGAAGCCTGGCATTCACACCAAAGAGTTCTGAGAGTCCTTCAGGTGCCTTTTGGCAAACTCCAGGCGGGCTACCATGTGCCTTTTACTAAGGAGTGGCTTCCGTCTGGCCACTCTACCATACAGGCCTGATTGGTGGATTACTGCAGAGATGGTTGTCCTTCTGAAAGGTTCTCCTCTCTCCACAGAGGACCTCTGACAGAGTGACCATCGGGTTCTTGGTCACCTCCCTGACTAAGGCCTTTCTCCCCTGATCGTTCAGTTTAGATGGCCGGCCAGCTCTAGGAAGAGTCCTGGTGCTTTCGAACTTCTTCCGCTTACAGATGATGGAGGCCACTGTGCTCATTGGGACCTTCAAAGCAGCAGAAATTTTTCTGTAACCTTCCCCAGATTTGTGCCTCGAGACAATCCCGTCTCGGAGGTCTACAGACAATTCCTTTGACTTCATGCTTGGTTTGTGCTCTGAGATGAACTGTCAACTGTCGGACTTTATATAGACAGGTGTGTGCCTTTCCAAATCATGTCCAATCAACTGAATTTACCACAGGTGGACTCCAATTAAGCTGCAGAAACATCTCAAGGATGATCAGGGGAAACAGGATGCACCTCAGCTCAATTTTGAGCTTCATGGCAAAGGCTGTGAATACTTATGTACATGTGCTTTCTCAGTTTTTTTACCTTTAATAAATTTGCAAAAACCTCAAGTAAACTTTTTTCACGTTGTCATTATGGGGTGTTGTGTGTAGAATTCTGAGGAAAAAAATGAATTTAATCCATTTTGGAATAAGGCTGTAACATAACAAAATGTGGAAAAAGTGATGCGCTGTGAATACTTTCCGGATGCACTGTATTTCAAAGAAAACACAAATCCACTTACCTGATAGGACACCACAACAACCTTATCCCATCTTCTGTCACTATAGCTTTGGTTGTTAAGGGGTGAGAAGTAAAGTACAGGCTTCAAGCACTGATCACTATTAGCATGCCACCAAACATACAGTACATATACAAAGGACATTCAGAAAGTTTCCACACTTTTATATTTTCGTTGGAAAAAGTGAAGGTAGGAGTAGTAGTAATTGGGCATTAAGAAGCTGGTACAATGCTGGGAAAATTGCATCACAAATAATGGCGACTATGTAAAAAAAGTGATGTAATTTGTTTTTGAAATTCTTAATCTTTAAGACCTGAAATTAAATTTGTATGCTATGGAAGGCATATCAGAAAGGTAACCTCCCCCCCAAAATTATTACATATCACAACAAATACTGGTCTTAATACCAGAATGTATATTTTGTATTTTTTGATGCCAATGCTACACACTTCAAACTGATGAAGGAAAACCCACAGATATGTTGTCCACAAGATTTATTTTTTTTTATTACCCACTGAAATGTTTTACCCATTTCTTAGTACCTTTTCAAACTCTATATTGCAATTTTGCACTCTATGAAAGAGACCAAAGACACTGCCTGTTAAAAACCTTTCCTTCTTTCCATACTTCCTACAGTATCGACCAATTCGCTGTTGATTCTCCATGTTGATAAACACCAGAACCACAAAGTAATCCACTTGGGGTTTAAGACACAACAGTATGGTCTGGGCCATTTGCAGTAGGCATTTTTACTTCAACAAAAATATTTATCATCAATATGACATTCACTGGAAATAATGAAAAGGAAATGAATTTGAAGTTTCCAAAGTCATTACCTTAATTTCAAAAGTGTCTTTTATCCTGCGTTTTTAAGATACAAGAAAAGCGTACCACGGTCATGAGTCTCAATAGTCTGTCGTATGACATAACCTCGCCTACATTGGCTTACCCAGTTTCCACCTTCCCCTGAGTTCATATACTGGGCATCAGCCCAAGGCAGTAGAAGAAATTGAACGAGTTCTCCCTTTCAAAGATCTAAGAGGACAGTGGGAAAAGGATCTGTTAATCAATACATCAGAAAAAGAGTGTAAGGTAGCAATGCAGAGAATTCACTCGAGCTCCATATGCGCAAAGCATACAATTATTTAACTCAAAATTATATATCGAGCACCTGTGTCTCACCTAAAACTCTCCAAAATGTTTCCAGGGCAAGATCCAACCTGCGAACGTTGCAATCAAGTCCCAGCCTCACTGGGCCACATGTTTTGATCCTGCATCAAATTAACATCATTCTTGACCAAAATTTTTTAATTACCTTTCAGAACAGCCTTGGTCTCACAATCCCTCCTAACCCATTAACAGCTGTGTTTGGGGTTCTTCAAGAGGGGTTTAAAGTGGAGAAAGACAAACTGATTGCATTCACTACACTTTTGGTACACAGACTTATTTGGCTAAACTGGAAGAATCCTAACACTCCTCTTTTAAGTCAGTGGGAAACCGATATTTTATACTATTTGAAATTGGAAAAAAATCAAATACTCAGAGGATCTGTATAGATTTTTTTCAAAACATGGCAGGATCTAATCAGTAATATTTTAGAATAAGCTCTTAAAGCATCGAGGAAGCCGTTATCTCCACATTTCTTTTTCTTTTCCATTCATCTCTATTGGCTTATCAAACTCATTAATTTAGGTATGTTTACAAGCCTTAAGTTTTACTCTGTTGGACTTGCGCTCTCTCTCTCTCTCTCTCTCTCAGGGGTGGGGGTCGACTTGTTCTCAATCCTACTTTTTGTAAAAATTGACTCATTTGTATGGAATGATTACAATAAAATTTCAAACAAAAAAAGACTATTCTTGTTGTTAGCTTTTTAATAACATATAGTCTGTGAATGAAATAAACTACAATTGTTTGTATTAATGTTAAAAATATTAAAGACCATAAAAACAGCAAACAAGGAAACAGAACCCTTAAGAACTGCATTTATTGAGAGGTTTCATTCATTCACAGCATTTCAGTAAACACCACCTGCGATATTATATCATATACACACGTTTCAGCTCAAATCCACCTTAATAAATTGACAGTTTTTACAATTGCGATCCATAGACAAGGTACTAGTGTGTTTTTCTTGCATGTGGCCAATTTTTGCTCAGTAAATACAAGATAAATACAATGGGTTCCACTCACTAGTTGGACTAAAATAAATACTCATTGTGTCTTTGAGATGAATCCAAATTCATAAATATCATCAAGTATATTTGGACTTCCATATCCTGAAGAACACTGTAATTTACCTTAAAATGATTTATAGAGTTAAAACAATAATAAATATGGATGGACGGTTCTCTATTCAATGATTTCTTATTTCAGTGAAATGCTTTCTATTATATACATTGAGATCCCACACAACATGAAGTGGTTAGCACTGTTGCTTCACAGGTACCGAATCCTGGATTTGACCCTCAACCCTATCACTGTACTCATATCACTCCAGATGTGCTGGTTAGGTTAAGTGACTACTCTACTTTGGACTTGTAGGGTTTCTGCGGTGTTCACATATTATCTGAGTTTTAAAGCTGTGGCTTGTGACGCTTCATCTTCCCTGTATTCTATTCTGTGAAAATATGGGATAAACTAAACATTTTAAATGTTTATTACTTTGCTTCAAGAGCAATTTGTCCACAAAAAACTGTACTTATAGATGACCAGCCTGGACTTTTATTTTATATAACTGACTAAGTTGAAAGGTCAACTTGGGGTCACAACTTGAGAATGTGAGTAGATTTGTTTTATCTTAATGGTCCAACTCGTAGCTCTAAGTTTGTAGGGCGTTCAAGTGGAATTTCTGAGAAGGAAACTTGTATCTTCTAACTGTCCAATAGCACATGAACGCAGCGTAAACTGTGCTTTGTCCAGGTCAAGCCCCAAACCCTCTCTCTGCAAACATATACTAGCCTGGATAAAGAAATACATTAACAAACATACATATCATACTTTAGATGAAAGGCTTATGTTAATTCCAAGCAACTTTCCATTTTTTCCCCTATATGTGTGGTAATGTATCTGAGCCCTGTGAAAATAGTGTTTTTTTTTAGAATAAACGTAGCAGAGATTGTACAAAGGTCTTAAATGCATGTAAAATGGAGAAACACAGTCTCATAATTGTTGCTGTTTTGGCTTTTAGACTGCAAAATTATAAACAAGTTTCCAATGCATGAAAACCACACTAATTAGAAAAGTACTGACAAATTAGGTTTAAGAAAATGCAATATTCACTGGGTCTTATTGGTCTGTATTCTATTTCCAGCTTCAGTGGCTATAAGCCATGATAGATTTATAGTCACATTTATTTAATAACTCAGTCTTCTTTTGTTCATCTAAAAACCACAATACCCTAGTCTCGCTTCAGCCACCCTGTGGGAAATTCCCACTGGTAAGGATTGTTTTATACACAGGTTTTATTTTCCAAAAAGATAGCAAAATCCACTCTGCTATAGACAAAAAAAAATGTTTTATACAAACGGTTTTATCTACATATATCTTTGTCTCCATTGCTGCTGAGGTGGGCAGCTTAAACAAGTAAAATGATCATTAGTTTATATTCCACTGATGACATACACAAATGCAAATGACCAACTTAAATTTGTTTTTTAATTTTACAGTTCTGTGTCGCGGGCATCCATGTATTACAAATAAATACCAAAAACGGAATTTTCGTAACATAAGATAAAGTTGTAAGAATTCTTTTTTTGTAGACCCTAGGGAAAAACAATTAATTGGACTTTTCCACTTCATACCAGTATATATATTTAAAAAATGAAGTTATGACTCTTGATACAAATGTCTTTCCTAAGTTCACCTGGGAAGTGTTAAATGCCTAAATGCAGCTAAAAATCATGCTTCGATGGGTTGAACATGAAAATGAAACATTTCCAAGGCATTCAGATTTGATTTCAAACTGTAACCCTTTCGATTACTTCTGTTATTTAATTGTCTTCTTATTTGCGTTTTGCAACTAGAAGTTTACAGACTTTGTATTAAAAACAAAATTTGCACTCGGATGCATAAAAATAAAATCTGTGGTTGTTTGAATATGGCATTTTCAATCATTACATAAAATAAAGCAATGCAAAACTCAAAAATAGTAATTGTAAACAAAAACAATACAGTGCATAGACATTTAGAATTTAAACACAGAAAGAAAAATCAATTAAAATATGAAAGATATGAAAACATAAATAGAATTAATTTAACAAAACTACGCATTTGATCACCTGCACCAAAGAAAGGAGATGTTATTTAATACTCTGAAAGTTTATTACCTAAAAATAACATTCTTATAAACAATCCTGAAACAAATGGCAACTTTGTTACTTCTTTCTTAAAAATAAATCTTTTGTTCTTTTACAAAAATGGGAAAAGTTTGTTCAAAAAAACCCAAAAAAAAAAAAACAGGAAGCAGTTTGTCTACTTCTTCTTACAAGTTCACTTCCTACTACTTCTGATGTCAATTTGCTGATGACAGTTTTGTTAGGGATATCTAACAGCAATTCACTCTTCCAAGCATTTCAATTATGAACATCTGAAGTTTAATACAATCAATTTAAAATTCACATTGAATTTGTGTATGTGTGCTGTTTATCTTAGTAAAATCTTTTGTTCCTTTCTTGGCGCTTTTGGAAGACAACAGCACCTACAACAGCGCACACTACAATTCCCAACAAAGCACATAAAAGTAAAAGGAAAACCTTCCAGCCAGTCAAAGGAGCACTTCGAAAATTTCCTGTGGGATCGTCAATATTATCTGAAATAAAACAGTGAAACAATAGTTCAGGTGTACCAGCATGTAAGCATATTCATTCTGGAAAGAAAACTTCTGTTATGTAAAATGGATTAAGATTAATTGAAAAATTGCAAAAACTAATTGCTTCTTATAAAAATGCAAGAGCGCAAGCTAACTACATATTACAAAGTTAATTATGGCTTTTAAAATGGACAGGCAAGACATTTTTCCATATTTGATAATTATTGTAATAATCCTGTTCGCTCCATAAGGAAACCTGTGATGGTGTGTATTGTTGATGATAATACAAAGGACTGTATGATTGATTGAGGGATGGTATGATATTGTAGAGGTTAGTGCTAGATTATACACACACACACACACACAAATGGCCTGGGAAAGTTAATTTTTTAAATTTTTTTATGATTAATGTGGTCAGTTTAATGTGTAAAAAATAGTGTCAAATCCAGTACAGGCAACAAAGCAATTGCCTCATATTGGTGCTCATTTACTTGATTTATACATACTACCACAGATGCAGGGGAGGCATTTACAGACACAGCACTTAGTGAGCACTTTGGACCCATTTTCCAGTTGCTTCTTCCCTTTGTCCATTCATACAAGTGGTCCTAACTCTGCATCACTCCAATGACCCAGGGTCAGAGGCAACTAATATGCCCACAGTCCCTCAGTTCCACGGAGGTCACTGGAAAACACATACCCAGGCAGATGGACCCCATACACGTCTCCTGGCTGCTTAAGTGCTATCTAAGTGCTTTGTCTGAATTACAGCGATTGCAGAGCTGCTTTTATGTTGACCTCTCCAAGTAGTCCCATCCTCCTCAGACAGGACTCGACCACCTGAGGAGTGCGTTTCTCTCAGGTCAGGACCCAGGGGCACTTCGTTATTATTTCCACAGCATACCAGTTGAAAAAATACTTGTGTGTAGGGTATAATTATCAAGTCATTGATGATGGTGAACAATTGAGGATGGTATTTTCAGGTGTAATGTGTGCCATTTCAGGAGAAGCTTATACCTTCAATGAAATCAGTCTTCAGTAGTGCGTTCAAAGTCAACAGTCGTTTTGATTGTTTAGTTTTACTTGGGCACATTTTTTTTATTTTTGTAGGTGCTTATAATACATTGGCCTCATTTTCTTACTGCCTTTTTTTCATCTTGCTTTTTAGGAAGGTGTTCAAATTAAGATTGTACATGTTCCAAGTATTATTTTGTTAAAAGTTCAGGTTTCGGTTCACTGTTTAAATGTAAGCTATGCCATTACATTTTTTTTATTTGTTTGTGTTGATTCAACATTATTTTTGTGATTCATTATGTAATTACTTCATGATTTATGTACTTATTTTATGGCTAGCCATCCCCCGCAGCTTTGGCCACGTATTAGTGAAACAGGACAGCGAGGCGGGGCCCAGCTAGCTCTCTACTCCTGACGTGACTCTTCCCCCTCCCCTCAGCCAGCACCTGCTGTCTCGGATTAGCGCAAATATATCGGTCCTACAAGCAATCAAAGATTCTTAGTGCAAAGAGAGAAGTCGCAAAATCAACTGGAATGTTCAAACAAATTATAGAAAGAAAAAAGAAAAAAAGATCCAAATCCGTTAAGTAGTTCTCTTGTTCGCTAACTAAGCGAAGTTAATGTTGCACCCCGAGGGAGACATGTGAGCGAGGAGGGCCCCACCTCCATAATCCCCGACCAACATAGCTCGATGAATCTTTCTCAGATTTGCACTAATAAATCGGTACCACAACCGAACTATGATACTTAGCAAGGTGAGAAAGTCGCAAAATCATTGGAATGTTCAAGCAAATTTTAGGAAAAAACCCGATCTAAATCCGTTAAATAATTCTCTTGTTAAAAGCGGACAGATATACAAACGGGTCTAAAAAAGTATACGAAATTTTGCACTTGGACCACAAAATTTGTAAAACCGTTTCTTAGCGAGCACCTATGGCCCAAGGATAACCTACATTCCAAATTTCAAATCCCAAGTCCTCATGGTTCAGGAGATTTTGTGATGAGTGAGTCAGTGGTATTTATGTATGGATGGATATAGATCACATGTTTTAATGTTATGAGATGTAATTAGTAATATACAATGAGGTGATGTTTTTTTTTTATTTTTTAATTAGACAGACAGACAATTCCGACGTGATTAAAGTGCATACTGCAGACTTTAACGGCATGACACTTTTTACACAAATGCGCACACTCACTGTACATTACATACATACATTGATTACCTCATTACAATGGTACCCGTTATCAAGGGGTGGGATACGTTAGGCAGCAAATGAACAATCAGTTCTTACAGGTGATGTATTGGGAGCAGGAAAAATAGGCAGGCATAAGATTCTGAGTGACTTTGACATAGTCCATATTGTGATGGCTAGATGTTTATTACTAGCTCAGAACATCTCCAAAATGTCAGGTCTTATGGGGTGTTCCCACTATGCAGTGGTTAGTATCTAGAATAAGTGGTCCAACGAACGACAACTGCTCACTGATACAGGTGTGTAGTGAAGGCTCGTCTGTCTGGTCTGATTGCAAACAGCTACTGTAATAGATACTGCTGAAATATTTAACACTGGCCTGAGAGACAGGTATCAAAACACATAGTACATTGCAGCTTGCTGCATATGGGGCAGCGTAGTGACAGACCAGTCAATTGCAGCGGCCACGCTAACCCATGTCCACCGCTGAAAGCATGTACAGTGAGCATCAGAACTGGACCAAGGAGCAATGGAAGGTGGTGGTCAGGTTTGATGAATCACATTTACTTTCACTTTATGTGAACAGTTGAATGTGTGTGCATCACTTATCTCAGAAAGTGATGGCAGCAGGATACACTGTAAGCTCAAAGCGGCAGTGTGATGCTCTGGGAAATGTTCTGCTGGGAAACTTTATATAATTTTATATCATTTTCATATTAACATAAAATACAGTTATATCACAAATACAAATACAGTTTTATTTAGTATATATGCAGTTATAAACATGTAGGCTGGGCAGGGCAATAAGTTAAAAACCAAAAACTATTTTCTGAACTTGTAATTTTCGATTAGTTTTAGGTATCACTACATGGTAAAAGGGAGAAACTGTACAATAAATGTGGACAAGGAGGAGTTAAGAATTCAGAATAGAGCATTCTAACCAAGAGTAATTAGCTGCTAATATATTTTCACAGTAACAACAAATAAGGAATATGTATGTGGAAACAAAGTAAAGTTGCCAGTGTTTCCTAATAAAAATGTGATGGCCCTAGTAGTTGTGTCCCCTGTGAAAGCTACAATTACTGACTTACTGATACATACCTTTTGGAGACTTAAGCAGACTAACGCTTGGCTCTATTTTTGTCCAGTCTACATTTTCCTCTTCAGGAGTGTGCTCCACCATCAGCTGGTAAAGCTTCATTGAGATAATATCATGATTGTCTAAGGAGTTGATGGGGAAAATATTTTTAGCACAACTGCACAAAATTAAATGCATATACCCAAAGGATTTTTAAGATATGTACATTTTCAATAAAATTTACATATCTACATAATATAGGCAGAATTATACTAAAGTTTTGGCTTACAAAAATACCATAGGAGATTATCCTGGAAACACGCTTTACACTTAATCATAACATTTCAAGAGAGAGACAGATCCCTAGAATATTTTTGATTATCCATTACAAACAGTTCCCCCCATTTCCTCTTTCTTGCTGGCATTTGTGGTAAACACTTGGTCTGCACTGGAGTGAATGTGTCCTCACAGATTTAAGGACCTATATTCAGATTATGTGCACTCAAATGAAACTGCCATTGTTTGTTTTAAAAGAAATTTTGGGTGGGGTGGGGTGGGAAAGACACCCCTCCATAAACTGCTTTTGGCACACCTCTTAAATTTGTTTGCCACACTGTATTTGCAATTTTTTTATTGTATGATAAGCTTTTAATAGGAAGTTGCTGTTTGCTGGAAACAATACAATAAGGAAAAAATTGCCTATGATATGTAATATACTAAAACAAAAACACATTGGAAAGTTCAAAAACAATGTTTTCTGAAATAGGACGTTTTACCTGAAAGATCACCTGTGGCGGCTGAGGCCCCAAAGAAATAGCCAGTAGGAAGTCGAACTCCTGAAACATCAATGCACTCCTTCCATTCATTACGGTCTTCTACATCAACCATTACCTAAGCATAAGACCACAGATAGCAGCAAAATATTAATGCTCAACTTAAACCAATGGTGGTCAAATAACTATACTAGCTCAAAGAGATGATAAAACAACCCCAAAAATAGCTGTGCTACTTTTACTCTGTCAGACAGACTACAAGAATATTGAGACTTCAGGTATTCTCTCTTAAACTAGCTGAAAATGCTACTACTGTGGCAAGAAAACACTTATTCAGTTCAAATGGACAGAATTCTTACAGTAAGTCTTCCTTTGGAGTAGCGAATGGCAAGATACGTGTCGTGGTCTCTATTACGGATCTCAGCAGAACATCCTCCAAGCTCAGATAAACGTCCATCTTTCCCATGATCATAGGTCAAAGAGCCATTATTCACCATGGTAGAAATATATGGGAAAGAACGCTGTTATAGGAGTGGAAAAAAGAAATGTAAAACAAAATTTATGAACTTTTTTTTTTTAAGTTTTTAACTTGAGAAAGGAGAAGAAAATGAATGCACCCTGTTAACTTTATACAATAAGTGACTTGTATTTGTTAAATTCTTCTTTGTTTTAAAAAATACAGGACTATAAAAATAAGTGTACCATATTATAAATCATTAAAACTGTCTATCTTCTTATATAATACGCTACCATGGCTGTTCGTTTATCTGTCCAGGATTTTAAATCACCAGTAGCTTGCAAACCGTTTTACCTACTGACCTGAAATTTGGTACACATATACTACGTGACGTCTACTATCCGCTTTCGGAGTGGTAATTTTTATTCTCTTTTTATTTAAATTTTATTCTAGAATCAACTCTTGGCAGCTTGCAGCAGTGCGGACGTGCAGTGCATGTGTACATGCATCGTTCTCATTCCCTACCACCTTCGCGGCCACTTCCCCTACCTCTTCATATCTTTAATCATTCTTAAGGCCGATTGTGGCGCTTAAGTAAAAAATCAAGAAAAACGTACTAAGTAATTGCAACACAAAAACTAACTTAATCAGTTTAAATGCGAAAAGATGCCAACAAAAGAAGAGAAGCAGCAGGCCACTAGGGTGGAGAAAAGAAGAGCTGCTCAGGAAGCAACAATCACATCACCCTCTGAGCAAAGAAATGCTAAACGTACAGAAAAAGAGGATGAAAACTATGAATGCTCAAGTCAAGTGTATTCACTGCACGTTATCGTGCAGCATGCCGTTACTGGTATATAATAAAAAGCTGTGGGTTTGTATTCTACTAGACACAATAAACATGATTTTAAATTATGTTAATCATTATGATACAGTTATGACAACGAAGTATGTACTGTGGCACTGAAAGAAGTTTTGGAGGGCTTAGGCTGACCATTGGCTAAAGTGCGGCTGATATTTAGTTTGCCAATTTAAATTGTGCATCTTTTCCTAGAATGATGTAAATTGGTAATTTTGTTTTCCTCTTCTTTAGTGTGAGCAGCCTTATTACAGCATATGTTTGTTAAGGTTGTCAAAATTATCAAAGTAACAATAAATAATCGACATTTTAAAATGACTTCAATATTAATTTCTCATGGTATCAGTTCTACAGGATATATTACAAATGCACTTCCAGTTCTCTTTGGCTTTAGACAGCTGAGCCTTGCTTGCTATCAATCAGTATGGCTGGAGTTACAGCACAATTTCAGCTCACTCACAGGTGTTAATGAGATGGCAACTTCAGCCCTGTCAGTGCCTTCTCCAGCATGCTAAACTGACAAAGTGGACAGCCAGAGTGGTGTCTGGAAATACTTCAGCTTTATGGCAAATGGGGACGGAAGCCCACAAGATACATGCCAGCCTATATGCAAGATTCGCTACTGCGCAAAACCAACTAATTAGATTAACACAACCAATTTAACAAAACACTTGAAGGACTGACACATGAGTCAACACAAAGAATTTCAAGAATGATCTAATTCCTAAATCATGGAAATATTAATATTTATAAAGCGGTACAGTGTTATGTTAGGAATGTGTCATTTATTTTTTTCTACAGGTTATTGTTTATTTTTTAATGTCAACCAAACATTTAATGCATGAAGACGGGTCTGCAATTATTTTTGCCACTGGGACATCTTTGTGTTGTTCATTTAGCACTCTTTAGTACTAGAGCTCTATCATATTCTTGATTTTTAACACCTCGCTGGGAAGTGTGTGATCATACACTGCTACTTTTATTATGGGCAATCTTAAAATTATATTTCATCGCATTACTATATAATGACTTTTCAATGCTCAATTGCATTAACAGTGGCATTACTCCTCCGGCGGCTTATATACAGTACATCTGGAAAGTATTCACATCGCATCACTTTTTCCACATTTTGTTATGTTACAGCCTTATTTCAAAATGGATTAAATTCATTTTTTTCCTCAGAATTCAATTTTGAGCTTCATGGCAAAGGCTGTGAATACTTATGTACATGTGCTTTCTCAGTTTTTTTATTTTTAAAAAACTTGCAAAAACCTCAAACTTTTTTCACGTTGTCATTATGGGGTGTTGTGTGTAGAATTCTGAGGAAAAAAATGAATTTTTTCCACTGTACTACCTCAGTAACAGTATTTTTTTTTTTTTGATAAAAACTGCTGCTGCTGACCAGGTTTTAACTTCTTTACTTCTTATTGTTTACAGAATTTTACTGTTACCTTTCACAAAAGATTGCACTACTTAAAGTATTTGTATTTAATATCAAAAATTTCAATTATTTGTTTCCATCAATGTAGATTTTAATGCGTACAGAATTGCAATTTATTTAAATACATTTTTAATTGAGTTGCATTATATGCAATTTCAGTACTTAGTATTGTATTGAAGTTTGAAATTCTGGTACTGTGACAACCCTAATGTCTATTGTTTATTTTATTAAAAACATTATTTCTGATAATGTATGTAAATAATGTTTAGTACTTTCCCATCACTGCTTTTTATATAGATGTCTGTTTAAAGAGAGTAGCTTACTTCTTCAGTTAATCATGCTATACAAGATGAATAGCAATGACATGAATATAGTGCTTATTGTGCATGGTTGCCAATGCTTGAAATTAGGGCCACTAGTATTGACAATATGGATAACTGTAATTACAAATTACACCCCCATACTTAAACATATTATAGGCATTATATTTATTTAATTGCACTTTAACAAGTAAGAATAAGAATAAACACTCTTATCCAATAACCTTTGATTCCTGAAGAGATACAGTGTCAATTCTTAAACAGCTTTTGGCCAAAATTTCCATAATGAACAAAAACAGGATCGTGAACACTAATGTAACTAAAAATCCACTCTTCACACTGTATTTTATAGTTAAGCTTCAGATGGCTAAATGCATCTGTACTGTTATTGCATAATGCATCTAAAAATTATTTAAAACACATCATCTGAATAGAATCATCCAGTCAAATTAAAGTGTGTAGCACTGAGATTAGAGGTGATCCTTCAAAACAGAACATCAAATTTAATTTTAAAATAATTTTCCCTATCTACATTGCCCATTTAGATTTTCTTTTGCTTCAGACCGTTTTTTTCTACCACAGGGTCACTAGAGTATTAAATAGTGCTTGACTTTGATAAGGTGGCCGTTCGGACTTCAAAAAAAGCATTAATTGTTAACTTTCAACTTCTTCAATATGTTAATTGTGAAACTGCAATTATGATCAATACAAATTTAACTTGTGCAATCAAAACATAACAGCCATTACCACCTTGATCACAAAGAATTCTTGTTTTGGAAATTTCAGCACTCTCTCTCAAAAAATGATGTCCTTACCTATGCTGAAAATTAAAGTATACAACCACTTTATTGAACAAAACAATTTATTTCCCTATAGGATAAGCACCTTGTTAGTTTTAAGCAAAGAGCAGTATTTAATTTTCTTTTTTCCTGTGAAGTAAAAAAAACAAGCTTCTGGGTTAGGCATTTAAGCTTAAGAATGAGGTTAAGACATATTCAGCAAAACAATGTACTGTCTCAAACAGCTTGTTAATTTTAAGCAAGGAGCAGGCTTTAAATCTTCCTTTTTCTGTGAAGTAAAAATAAGCATCTGGGTTAGGCATTCATGCTAAAGAACAGCGTCAAAAAATAAAATTAAACACACCCTTGATAGTGGGTTCAGAATGAAATTCTAGATTTTGGAACAATTCTAAAAATCTGAAACAACATATAAAAAAAAGTATAATGATCTAATAATGTAGGAATTCTTGGCATACGGTACTTAGTATCTGTTATAATTCATAGACATATATACAAACAGTATGCAACACAGATTATGGTGTATAAAACTACAACACTCCATAAGCAAAGACACCTAATAAGGAACTGGAATTCAAGCTATAAGATGGATGCTTCAGGGTCTATCACATGACTGCTACAGTAGCACTTATTAGTGTTGTTTGCACAGAAATATTAATATCTGTAAAGGCAGTACAATGTATTAGCGAAAGCACCTTTAGGATAAGTTTACATAAAACTGTCTAAAGATAAAGAATGAAACTGAAACTGATGAACAATTAGTTTGTATAAATAAGCCTAGAGGCCCCTCATGCACTAAGGACGAACACTGCTTGATAACTATATGGATCAGTATTTAAAATGACATACATGTGTACAGCCTTTACTTTGAGTCGTACATTTCATTTAAGGGTTATATTTGGAAGGAAACTAAAGTGCATACTGCTGGACTACAAGAAAGAAGAGAGGGCCCCCCAAAGGAAACCCACCTCAGTGCAATAACATGCAGAAGAGGTTCCCTTCCTCTGTTGGGACGGGAGAAACTCTTCAATAAAAGGGAAACACGCTCAGTTGTTTTTCTCTTTCTTCTCTGCATAGCTTCAAATGTTAATCCCCAGATAACTTTACTTTATGAGGAGCATTTTTCTGTAATCTGTACTTTGGCCATTATATGCAATTCTATTTCCAGTTCTCAGTGGATGCCATTTCAATGTTAAATTAACACCTTTTAGCAGTTGCTAACTATATACCTCTTAATTTTTACTTTTATGCTTTTTTATTGAAGAAAAAAAAAATCCTTTGACCTTACTGAAAGATGTGTATGAGAGGCAGAATGAGGAAGTAGGACATTCCACTGAGCATAATTCAGACCTTACAAGGATGGTAGCCAAAACCAATGACAGAAAAGCCGTTTTTGTAAATACTGTATACTGTATATATGTCTCATTTCATAAATGTGCTTTTATTAGCTGTCAGATATTACAGGCAGTAGCAGACAGAGTATCACTGAATTTGTCATAATTAGCACATATAACAGACATTTCTTTCTGGATTATAATTTATCTCTTCCTTATATGTCAGTTTACTATATTAGCCAAAATATTTACAAACTTCATTAAAAAAAATCTTCTCTCTTAGCTAACTAGTATATTTATTGAAGATGTACTTTACTGATAAAAGGAAGAGTTTCAATTAACTATTTTCTAATCACTATAAACAAAACCATCCTTTTTTACAACACGCACTGATATCCATGTATACTGAATGTATACCACCTTGTAAGTATTGGAATGATTGAATAGATATAAGACCATGTCATGCTAGGTTTTCTTTGTACACCAAAACATTAGTACCTATTGTATCGTTTAAAAAAAAAAAGACTATTTCCTGTAATTCAGCCAGATCAACTGTTTCCTTAAACAATGCCCAATGTTCAGAGAATGGTACAGTACTAATATATCATTTATCATTCACATCTTGTGTCTACTAATATGAAGTCTTCTCCTTTAGAAACAAGAGGACTGCCCCTAACTAAAGGGATAAAAGCAAACCAGTGATCCAAATAGGAAAGATCCATGGTAAACTTAATGCATTTGTTGAACTAAGGATTCATTTAAAGGCATTACTGGCTTCAGACTTTCTCACCAACTGGAAACAAAATCAGCCCAACTCAGTTCTATTAACTACTAAAGATGTAAAATACTAGTGACAAATCTAGTAGATGCTGAAGTGCATGCTCATTCACATGTAAAGAAAAAAAAAGTTAAGCTATGTGATCTCGTAAACAAGCTGTTTATTCTATTCTTAACCTTTCATACGAGAGTACTATATAAAAATAATGTATACAGTATACAACTGTGTATTTTAAATATTTCCTTAGTTTCCGTTTCTCTCTGGAGTTGGATCTGAACCCATAACAATCAGCAACCCACCACAAGCAGAAAAGAATTACTAGAAAGAAAAGGGGAAAAAAAGTGTGTTAATCACTCACGTCAGTAGCTTCATCATTTGGGTATGTGTCTATAAAAATGGCCAACCCATGAAAATTATCTTTGCTTCCAAACACCGGCCCTGTGGAGAGAAAGGGTGAATGATTAAATTAACTATGCAACAGAACTTACATCCATTCCTTGAAGATCATTGCGGAAGGTGTCCACAAACACGCCCAGCCCAATGAACTGCTCTTGATTCCCAAATACCGACCCTGTATGAAGGTAGATAATTTTTTTAATTAACTGTTTAACAATAAAGTTATTTTAGCTACTAACATCCAATCACAAAAAGAACAGTTCTCAACTTCTGCCTTACAAAATCTCAAGTATTAAGACTTTTGCTTTTAATAACTGTGCTCACAGGCAAATTCCCGTTTTTAATTTATATTACAGGTTTATTTCAGTGGTGTATTACTTTTCTTTAAAAAGGAGTGTACTACTATTGTGGCACTTTCTTGTTTAAATTTACTTTGAACAGTGACCTATGTTTGTTTTCTGAAAATTCCAATGCATTTAAAGTACTAGGGTGTTGTACCATGTTAGTCATTATTTATGGATGTAGTGAAAAGTCAAGCAAAATGACACCTTGTATTGGCTAACTAAAAAGATTACAATATGCAAGCTTTCGAGGTAACTCAGGCCCCTTCTTCAGGCAAGATAATAATAATACATTTTATTTATATAGCACCTTCCCCATGCTCAAGGCACTTACAGAATAAGAAAAAAACGGCAAGGTATACAGTATATAACATTGTACAAACCAAACAAATAAAGAAGATTAAGACAGTAAATTCAGAGAGAAGCCTAACAGACAACATAACTGATGGTCTAATACACACATACAGGTTACATGAGCATCTTGACAGAGAGGTAAACTAAGAGAAGGATAGTAAAGTCAACTAGAGCTAAAAGCCTTCCTGAACAGACGAGTTTTGAGTTGTTTTTTAAAAGAATTCAGCGGACCTGATTAATTTCGGTAGGTCATTCCAGAGTCTGGGCGCTATACAGCTGAAGAAGGCCCTGTCACCCATGGAGTGTAGATTAGTGTGGGGCACAACAAGATTGCAAGAATCAGAGGACTTTAGTGGGCGGGCAGGCAAGCACATAGTGATGGAGAAGGTCACTGATGTAGTTTGGTGCGAGGTTATTTAAGGCTTTGTAGGTTATTAGTAGGGCTTTATATTCGATTCTGTAAGACACAGGGAGCCAGTGAAGACAGAAAAGGATGGGTGTTATGTGCTCGCTGCTGTTGGTTTGAGTGAGGACTCTTGCAGCCGAGTTTTGAATAAGCTGGAGCTGTGATATAAGATTAGAAGGGGCACCTGCCAGCAGCGAGTTACAATAATCAATGCGGGATGTGATAAAAGCATGGACAAGTTTCTCAGCATTAGAAAAGGAGAGGAAGAAGCGAACACGGGATATGTTACGGAGATGAAAGTAAGAAAGTTTCTTAATGTGATTTATGTGGGCGGAATAAGAGAGGGAGGAATCAAAAATGGCACCAAGATTCTTTGCAATAGAGGCAGGTCTGATGAGATCACCGCCAAGATGGACTGGGAAGGAGCTCATTTTATTAAGTTGCATTTTAGTCCCAATTTGCAGGAGTTCAGTTTTGTTGCAATTTAATTTTAAAGAGTTCTGCTCCATCCAGGTTTTAATTTCACTGAGGCAGGTTGTGAGCTGAGAAAGCTCTGATGAAATTCCACTTCTAACACTGAAGTAGAGTTGAGTGTCATCTGCAAAAAAGATGATAACCCAGTCCATGGCTATGAATAATATGGCCAACGGGAAGCATATAGATACAGAAGAGAAGATGTAATTGAAAGCTTGCATATTGTAATCTTTTTAGTTAGCCAATAAAAGGTGTCATTTGGCTTTACTTTTCTCTAAATGCATTTAAATAAAAGAGAATCTTCAATATCACCAAATGGTTTAGTGTCCAAATTAACTCATTTATATTAAGTGGCCTTTTATAATTTTAAGTACCAGTAATATGCTTTTTGTTCAAGATACAATATAGTTATGTTTTCCAAATGATGTAGTAGATAAAGATTATAAATAGCATCTTCAAACCTGACAAAATCCACTCCAATGTCATAGTGTGTGGGCAGGGCTAAAACCTCTGCTGGCAGCACTGGGTCAAAGCATAAACAAGCCCAGGCCCACTCAAGCACACAACCACACTCAAACTGGGTCAATGTAGAATCACTAATTAGCCAATTAGCATGCAGATGATTACAGGGAGTTCAGTTCATGCAAGCAAACATTGCCCAGATAATGAACAGGTATGGGATTTGTTCCTATGGCACGGGGATGGCAGCACTACTAATATCTGCACCACCATATTGCCCACATTATAAATGATAAAGAGAAACAAAGTTAGCAAATGAAAATTTCAGAGGTTTCACATTAAATCATTCAAATCACAAATTATTCCATTGAAGGCAATTTTTAGAAAACTAGTGCCAGCAATACTCATCAGTACACGTCACAAAAATAAGGCATTTTGTTATATTTTACAACACTCATTTTAACTTCACCTGTTTGTTGTCTGGTTCAAATCTTGTAATGGATATTTAACCCACTTCCTATTGTCCGAAATGACTTGAAATTTTGCACACTTACTTCCAATGACAATACATGAATCAATAATCAGTTTCACTAATTGATCAATTAATCCATGTTAATTAAGAAATGAAATTTTCATATGAAGAAGAGTTTATATATCTTTAGAACATTCTTTCTAAAGTAACCAAAAGAAATATAACTATACCATGATGAAGTCTTTCTTTTGTGTACCAAATGCCAATGCCATCTCCATGCAAATTCTTTTTTCCAGATCCATGAACTTTAAACTGAACATGTAACTCCCAGTCCTTTAGAAAACATGGCTGAAAATAAGCAGAGGGAAAGAGCTAACTTGGTTAAAGTAAAGCCAGAAGCCAACACTGAATGACTGCAGCAGAACCACAATAAAAAGTCTCAAAAACAAACTCACTCATTTTATGCAGTCATTTTTAAACCTTACTTTTCCAGTATTGGGTACAAGGGTGTTACCTCTCCAGTGGCAGGCACAATTAGGAAATATATCCTGGATGGAGCGCAAATGTATCAGGGGGTATTCTCACAAAGACTGGGCAAATTTATAATCACCAACCAGCTTATCCAACATATCTTTAAAATGGGATATGAAACTTGTATTCCCTATGGGGGCACACTCAGACACAAGAAGAAAGTACAAAATTCACAGAGCTATTGGCCAAGATGTGACCTGAACCTAGGATACTGAAGTTAAGGTAGC
This sequence comes from Polypterus senegalus, assembly GCF_016835505.1. Taxonomy (NCBI): domain Eukaryota; kingdom Metazoa; phylum Chordata; class Cladistia; order Polypteriformes; family Polypteridae; genus Polypterus; species Polypterus senegalus. The sequence continues at coordinate 35,359,839 of NC_053166.1, read as the reverse complement.
AGCAGCACTAAAAACTACACAAAAATGACAGTTCACAGCTAAAGGATTAGTGTGTTATAATTCATTTACAGAATTTTTTTTGGAAAAAAAATAATTTAACAACTATTTAGATTATACCAACATTGAAAAGAAAGGCCAAAAGATGTATACTTTAAACATAGCTTACTCTATAAACAGTAACATCTAAAGAAATGCCAAATTAGCAAAATTTCAACACTGCACAAAATGCTCTACTTACCACTCTATTCCAAATAGAGCCTTGCTTACTCCTCTCATCTGGCGTGAGACGGACATACTGGCTAGTTAGAAGCGTGTTGCCACTAAAATCCCAAAGAGGTGTTGAACTTGTTCCGACTCCTATGGAATTTACAATAATAATAATAATAATAATAATGATAATAATAATAAAAAGGATTCACAATATTATTTTAGTCAAAAGTTACACTGACATTTCTCATTGTTACGATTAAATAAAATTTTGATAATTTTCTCTCAACAAAACAAAAAGCACAAATAAAATTAGACAAGCCAATTAAATTTTCAAAAAATACATCTTGAGCATCAGAATGAAAAAGGAAATAAATAGCTCAAAAACCCACATAGAGAAATAGGTCCAGTACATGGACAGATACAGTAGAAATACTGAAAAGCAAGGTATGGATACATTTGTATGAACAAACGATTAGGTAAGTGACAAAATACAAAAATGTATAAATTATTATAGCCTTTATTTTATTGACGAATGTTTCAATTAACACACAATCCAGATAATATCATAGGAACAAAGTTTGCAAGTAGAATGTATGAGAATGAAGCTGCTCGAGTGCAATTATCAAGCCCCTTACTGGCTAAGCCATAGTTGCACCTTACCTATAGTACAATAGCAAATACAAGAAGAGAAAAATGAAAAAATAAAAATACGTGTAACTGGTATTTTTCTCAGACAATGGGCAAATACATACATCTTAGTTCATACAAAATTTTATTTTGATCTAGTTATACCTTAAAAGTAATACAATTTAAAAGCCACAACCACCGGTTTACAGGGTATTATTTGGAATTACAGTACTTGATTCTTTGCTCCCATCTTGAATTTCTTGGCAAGAAACATTCCTAAAGGAATATTCTCAATTGAGTGCATCTCTTACCCTGTTTGTAGTGATCTTTTTAGGTTTTTCATTAAAATATGCTGTTTCTGTCCCATTCACAGTTACCAATTTACTTTTTTTTTTTTTTAGGCACTATTGGTGCATTCCTAACAGACAGTGAATGTGCCATTACTCCTGATACTCATTGTCCCGAGTGCATCTCATGATTCCTATAACAATATTTTAGCAAAAATGCATGTGTATGGCCTATTGCGAGCATATGACTGGATATATGACATATGACATCTGGATTATGTGACAAGAGTAATTTCAAATTTTTTCATGGATGTTTTATATTGTTCGTTGCTAAATTTGGGCACCCACCGAAGGTGATCATATGAGAAATTTTGTTCTATCTGTTCTTTGTTTAAACATCAGGTTACAAATTTTTGTCTTGCATCACAATAAAAAATATTGAAATAAGTAACAGATATAAAATGTATAATTGTGAGTGGAGTATTTCTTTAAATAAACCACCACCATTTGCATCCATATTCAGATTTGTACAAATAAAACAAACACTTAAATAAAAAAATCACTCTTTATTCTTAAAGTTGTGGAATAAAAACAAAAGAAAAAAGTCAAACAATTGCCCCTTGTAGATGGTCAGGGTGGACGAGGCAGTTCAAGAGGTAAGCATCTCAAAACAGGTTAAAGCCAATTGTATCTTGCAATCAATCACAAATAAAGATTCTTTCTAAAGTGAGATATCAGACTTGTGCAAAGTTGTAATTGATCCTTCACTTGAACTGCTCTTTTTATAAAAGTGTGTTTTCACTGTAGCCGATTGAACCAGATCTAGAAGGCAAAAAACACAGCTTGCTATTTCACAGTGTGTACTAAGATGCAGTATTTCATTACCTTAGAGCTCTTCTATACACACACACACACATGTTCTCAACTCTGATATGGTTTCTTCTCCTTTCCCTCCATCTGTCAACTCGGTCTTTCTTGTATTCAGCTTTTGGTGTTTTGCTTCCACTATCGGCTTTCCATTTTACTGTATTCTCCTCCAGTGTCTGCTTTAGGGCTGGGCTCACTTACAGCACATACTCCATTTAACTTTTCAGTTTCTACTAAGAATAGCAAGATATACAGTATACACAGTACAATATGTAGTGAAATACTTAGTTGCTAAACTCAGACTGTGCATTAAGTAGAATTCAAATAGGACAAGATTTATAAATATCAATAAAAATCATTGTTAAATATCAGCAATAGTATGCATTATATTAAAATTATAAAAGTATGCAATAACTAACAAATAATAAGAGTATTAACTTCATGTAGCTGCACATCATGCCATAAGCCTGGTAATTGTTGTTAGCAATCTTGACATTGATGTTAGAATCACATGCATAATGCAATCATATGCGTTGGGGATATACAGTACTGTGAAGTGCCTCTGTTGAGAGTGAGGGATAATGAAGTGTGGCCACTCACATGGACCAATTTTGAAAAGTGTTTGGATCCCGGTCCCCGAACTTGGTTAGAAGCTCAGAAGGGGTGACTGCTAAACTATAATCTATAAATAGCATTTGCACACAATTCCCATTCTTATTGTCCAGGTAGGCCAGTAGAATTACAGTGACAGCACCACGTGTGGATTTAGTGGGGTGAAGTGTGAACTGTAATGGATCTACTTCTTTTGGCATCAAAGAGGTTATGTAATTCTTGACTAGTTTCTTGAAAATCTTCATTGCTATGTGCATTAGTGCAATGAGTCAGTCAGACAGGTAGTACTTAATTTCTTAGGCACTGGGACAACTGGGTTATAGACAGATAAAATATTGCTTCATACACTGGCTGATGCTCATTTGCAGAGATCTTAAAAACACATTCTGGAGTGCCGTCTGGACCTGCTGCCTTCCTTTGGGTGGAGTATTCCTTTAAGTCAACCATCAGCTTTTGCGTCCTAATTATTATCAATATCTCAGTTGGCCTTGGTCATTTACATTCCAAATAAACACACCTCAGCCATTTGCTCCATATACCCAATCACCTCGGCCAGATTGAGCTCATGTCTTATTACCTGTACACCAGTCCTTTCACTCAACTTGGAACTTCTCTTTCTCTTCCACAATAAAACGGTGCATCTCAAACTTCTCGTACTTAACCCAATACTTTCCATCTTTATTTTAATGTTCTACTTCCATGAGTCACCATATTATTTTAATAACATTTTTCCCCAATGCCAAAAGGGATCCTTTAGAAGTCACAAATGGGATAAAGCCCTGATGCAGATATTACACAGTTAACCCCTCTGCCCACTATCTAGTTACATCTTTCTTCCATACTCATGAACAGTATCAAACAGCAAAGCTTCCCCACATTTTTGAAAAGCCATTCTTTACAGATTAGTGTTGGATCAGTACTAAAATGTTGACTCTGTTCGTTATCGATATCAGTTTTCAGATCTCCGCACAATTACCAAAACAGTTCAGAAGTAACAGATAACTCCTTCCAAACCCCTGTCTTATAGCTGCGTCATTCCACCACCCTGTGGACTGTTCTGCAGCACTCCACAAGTGATTAACAAGAGCTGGGGGTGGGGTTTGGGGGGATGTGTCACTTCTTTTGTTTAAGTGGTCTGCATTTTACATTAATATATACATTCCGTTGCCCCACTTGGTGAATTGAATATACTGTACATATATTCAAATTAACAAATGAAGGGCTCATTTCCCCCTTGATGTTCCAAAATTACTAATAAATGACTGACCACAAGGAATTTGAAAACTACTCATCTCCTGACAAGAAATTAAAGAAATGCAGGTACTTTACCATTTTTAAAATTGTTTTTTTTTGTGTTACTTATTCAGTACTTATACATTGCATAAACCTATTGTGGACTTCTAAATTTACCCATACTGGGAAAGAGGAGCACAAAGGATAATGATGGAAACATACTCACAAGTGAGGAGAGGGTGCTGAACAGATGGAAAGAGTACTTTGAGAAGTATAACATAAACTATATTTATGTTTATAGATGGTAAATACCATACATTGCATCAATGTTCATATTGCTTACTATGCGTCAATATTGCTGCTACTCCTTTTGTCTCGTCTTTGCACAATGTCTCGTCTTGTTTGTAATTTTAATTCTATTTTTAATTTATTATTTGCACTTCATGTTGTTACACTGTGGACCCTGAGCTTCGCAATTCCATCTATCTGTAAAGTTGCATTTGGTTGAGATGACAATAAAGTTGGCTTTGAATTTGACATTGTGATCTGTAGCGAGAGAGGGCAACAGGAGGAGACCACCCTGGATAGGTGGAGATATTATCTAGACAGGAGAAGGATGAAGGTCAGTAGGACCAAGACAGAATACATGTGTGTGAATGAGAGGGATGTCAGATGAATGGTAAAAATGCAGGGAGTAGAGCTGGCGAAGATAGAATAGTTTAAATAATTGGGATCAACAGTACAGAGTAACAGGGAGTGTGGAGTGGGTGAAGAAGAGTTTCAGGAGTAATTTGTGACAGACGGGTATCAGCAAGAGGGAAAGGGAAGGCCTACAAGACGGTAGTGAGACGAGTTATGTCATATGGGATGGAGACGGTGGCACTGACCAGAAAGGAGGAGACAGAGCTGGAGGTGGCAGGGTTAAAAATGTTAAGATTTGCACTGGGTGTGATGAGGATGGACAGGATTAGAAATGAGTACATTTGAGGGTCTGCTCCGGTCGGACGGTTTGGAGACAAAGTCAGAGAGGCAAGATTGCGCTGGTTTGGATATGTGCAGAGGAGAGATGCGGAGTATATTGGGAAGAGGATGCGAAGGATAGAGTTGCCAGGGAAGAGAACAAGAGGAAGGCCTAAGAGGAGGTTTATGGATGTGGTGAGAGTGGACATACAGTTGGTAGGTGTGACAAAGCAAGATGCAGAGTGCAGGAAAATATGAAACAGATGATTGGCTGTGGCAAACCCTAATGGGAGCAGCTGAAAGACAAACAAGAAGACTACAAGAAGATTACTACAAGATCAGGTACATAAGGTACTGAATAAACAAGCTGATTTAAAAAAAATAAAAACACCAAACAGGCTCAGGTATATGATGCACTTTTAACCCCCTATCTTTCTCATAATTATTCTGGCATGTGTTCAGACCATTGTGTGTGTGTGTGTGTGTATGTATGTATGTGTATATATATTTATTTATTTAAGGAGCTTGTATAACAAATTTCACCCTGGGGACAAAAAGTGCTCGACACCTACAGTATCTGCTTCTCTTATACCATTATATTTGACATGTGCTTACATCTAGCATTTCATTTGTTTCTCCATATTAGTGGTTATAAAAAAAGAAAAAAAAGAAAGGAGTCCATCATAAACTTCCAGGGGGGCCGCTAGGTGACTGAAAATGATAATTTAACAAAACAAAATAAGCAGATCATTAAAGATCGACATACAGCATAGGCATAAAACCTATTCAACCCAAAAACAGATTGCTTCATGAATATCCAACTTACTGTATCGATTAGGGTACATTATCACATGTGCACCCCTATCTGTACAAATCGGTGCAGCAATGGAACAGGGCTATGACAGAGAGAACACTAGCTGACAAAGGTGCTTGCCAGCTGTGCAAATGAGGATTGTAAGCTGAAGAGTCTGTAGATGGCACAGACACAAAGGGAGGAGATCTTCCAGACAGAATAACACAGGAGGCATCCTATGAATGCATTGTGGAACAAACAGTCCCATTAAGGGGAACTGACAACAGCAGTCCACTTCAGATAATGTGTCCCCCATGACCAGAACAGTAAGGCTTTATTTCTTTCCTGCACCACTCTTACTTCTCTGTTGCTTTGAATCTCCCACCATAATAAAACAAATCTTTCCTTGGTTAAACACATTCTTTGACTCGCGTGTCTACCTTCTGTTTACTCATAAAGGTGTCACTTCACTATGCCACATACAGAGTGCAAAGGCTGTCAGTTTTCTCAAAGACCCCCTTTAACTTTAGCTTCATATACAGCTTGTATCCATATGTAATTTAAGAAAGATCACATTTTCAACTGACATTAAAAAACACTTTGTGTATGCTTACATTTATCTTTACAGCACAATGCACTAGTTACTAGCATGTAGTTAAAATGGAAAGGAGACTGCAAAAGAAAAAAATAAAATTACATTCCACACCATCATAAAATTTTCCATTTTAGAATGATGTTAAACGCATGACAGATTTATGAAGGAGATGTAGTGCAACGCACACCCCTGCTCCCACTGCACTCAATTTTAAAGGTGGGTTCACCAACTTGTCACATCCCTACATGGTGCTTTTGTATTTTCCACTGAACTGATTGTTGAACACAGAGATGCAGCGTTTGAATTTCCACTCGTGTTAATGAAAATGGTCCAGTACTGAATCGAGAATATCCAATGTTACATATACCCTGCTGTTTATTTTAAGACTCTGTGAAGCACCTTGAGCATGGGAAAGGTGCTATATAAATAAAATGTATTATTATCTATACTAATAAAAGGCAAAGCACTGACTGACTGACTGACTGACTGACTGACTGACTGATCACTAATTCTCCAACTTCCCGTGTAGGTAGAAGGCTGAAATTTGGCAGGCTCATTCCTTACAGCTTACTTACAAAAGTTGGGCAGGTTTCATTTCAAAATTGTACACGTAACGGTCATAACGGTCATAACTGAAACCTATTTTCGTCCATATACTGTAATAGACTGCAGCTCGGTGGATGTGGGAGGCGGAGTTGCGTCTCGCATCATCACGCCTCCCACGTAATCACGTGAATTGACTGTGAAGATTGTGGAGAACAAGGAAGAGCTCCAAAGAACGCTGAAGAAAAAACACATTACACAATTGAGAAAGCAGCAAAAGAATATCAAGCGAGTGACGCATTCAAGCATATTCAGAAGCGCAGCTACTGCGGAAACAAAGCACGGTGTAAACCGTAAGTTTAAATTAAGTTTATAGACACGCTCCCGCTGCGGTTTGTCATGCCTAAGAAGAATACGATATTCGCAAGATACAATTTTAATGAGAAGACACGAGGTATAAACGAGACTTTGGATCACTTTGTAACGGAGTTAAAATTACTGTAGCGAGAAACTTTTAAGTGCCGGGTCTTAGCTAACATTAAATAAAGCCGTGGACATCGCAAGATCACACAAGAGAGCGGCTCACGTGAACTGACTGTGAACGCAGTACAAGTGATCACTTCGATGAATCAAACCTGTTCAAAAACACGCATTACATAATTGAGAATGTAGGAAAAAGAATATGAAGTGAGTGACACATACATGCATATTCATGAGTGCAGCTACTTCAGAAACAAAGCATGGTGTAATCCTAAAGTTTAAATTAAGTTCATAGACAGGCTGCCGCTGGCGTTTGCCTTGCCCACGACGAACGCGATATTCGCGGGATACAAGTTTAATTAAGACACAGGGTATAAACGAGAGTTTTGATCACTTTATAACTAAGTTAAAAATTGCTGGTGAAGGACTGTGCTTAATTCCGAGAGACTGTGTTTGTGGGGGGAATGACAGTTAAGGTGGGTGGGGGAGTCACATCATCTCCCCTCCCATTCACCTCATTTCATTCACTTCATTTCGCTCCGAGCTGAGCGCCGCACCCGACACGTTCTTACTGTTCTTTTTCTATAGTGTTTAGTCCTCTCTCCTTTACTGATTTATATAAAGGAGAGTTGAGATCGTCAGGGATAGAATAGTGTTTGGCACAAACTCAGCAAAAGTGTGCGAGAAACTTTTAAGTGCCAGGTCTGAGCTAGCATTAAATAAAGCCGTGGACATCACAATCTGAGAGACTGTTTGTAGAGGGATTGACAGTTAAGGTGGGTGGGGGAGTCACGTCATCATCTCCCCTCCCATTCACCTCATTTCATTCACTTCATTTCGCTCTGAGCTGAGCTCCGCAGCTAACGCGGTCTTGCGGAAGCAACTTCGTGATGCTGTCACCAAATACTCACAGAAAAAGTCACAAGTTAATACACACCAAACTATGAATCCTCCAGGCACTACTGAGCATAATCTAATTTTGAGGGTTGGGACACCAATAATGTTACTGAAAACCTTACAGCCACCGAGACTCTGTAACAGCACGAGACTTCAGGTCACGTGTCTGTAAAAGAACATAATTGAGGCAACTATTTTTACTGGCAGTTGCTCAGGGTAGAGAGTTTGTATTCCTCGCATCCCCGTTATACCCTTTGATCTCCCATTTCAATTTGAATGCCTCAAATTTCCAGTTAGGCTCTGCTTCACGATGACAATTAATAAGTCTCAGGGACAGAACCTACAAAAGGTTGCCATTGATTTAAGGCAAGATTGCTTTTCTCCTGGACAGCTATACGTTGCATTCTCAAAAGTAATCTCAGTGCACAGCTTGGTCATATTACAACCGGAGGGCTGAACTGACAACGTGTTATAAAAAGAGATCCTTAACAAATAATTATTGGTATACTTTCCATCAGTTTAAAAAGGTTTACTTTTCTTCTTAATTAAAATTTAAAAGCAGTACTTTGCCGCTGCAAAGCTTGGGGATTTTGCCATATGTGTGTGTGTGTATGTGTGTGTGTGTATATATATATGTGTGTATGCATGTATGTATGTATGGGCGGTACGGTGGCGCAGTGGTAGCACTGCTGCCTCGCAGTTAGGAGACCTGGGCCCTCACTGCGTGGAGTTTGCATGTTCTCCCAGAGTCTGCGCTCTGGTTTCCTTCCACAGTCCAAAGACATGTAGGTTAGGTGGATTGGCGATTCTGTGTGCTTGGTGTGGGTGTGTCTGTGTGTATATTTTATTTATATATATATATATATATATATATATATATATATATATATATATATGTGTGTGTTTGTTTGTTTGTGTGTATGTATGTATGTATGTATGTGTGTATATGTAGATATGTATGTATATATGTTTATATGCGTGTGTGTGTCATATATATGACAGCAACACTCATAACAGTGACAAAACAATTACATTGACAATCATGTTACGTTATTTTTAAAATGTTTTCTTTTCTTTTTCATAACTTCTTTAACACACTACTTCTCCACTGCGAATTAGCTATTAATTAGCTCCTGTAATTAAGTTGTGAAAAAAGTCTGAAACAACCAATTCTGCATTATAAAAATGACATTAGCTTTTTTTATTTAAAATATTTTCAGAAATATATAGCAAATGATATTTAAGCCAATTGAATAGTAAAAAGAAAAATCTGTTTTGACAAATTCTGTATTTTGGTAATGATTGGTAACTGTTTATCTCAAAAAAGCCAACCCATTTTATGTTATGTTTAAGAAATTTAGGCACTAGTTAAAAAAAAAACAAAAAAAAAAAACCTCTTATTTTATAAAAAAACTGAAGTTTTGAAATGGCTTCTTAATTTTGTTTTCTTCTTTAAAAATACAGGTCGTGTAATAACACTAGCAGCAAATATGAATTTGTTAAGTTCAAAAACAAGCACCTTTGTCATGACTACAGCAAAAGGCTGAGGGTAAATATCACGGCCCCTGTTATATTCACATGGTACAATGAGGGACCTCGGAGGAAAAAAGGTTGAGAACCTCTGCTCTATATGCGCATGCTCTAATGTGGTTCCTGCTCCTGCCTCTCCATTTGTCAACACTGTCTTTCTTGCGTTCAACTTTGAGCGTTTCCCCATTCTGCTGTATTCACCTGCAGAGTCCGCTTTAGGGCCGACTGTCAGACACAAGATCACTTACAGCACAGACTCCAGTTATCTCATCCATCTCTACCAAGAATAGCACTGGACTCTTGCAACGTTTTCTCTGCAAAACTCATCATGATCATGTGCTTCTTAACTTCTTCAAAAATATAGATCTACATACACTAACCATTTACTTGCGCATGCGGTTTTGTTCAATATCTACCTCAATACCTGTTGTAAGACGCTGTTGATTGTAACACGATGCATTTCGTATTTTCCGATTACATTCTGCGTGGTCTGAGCATTAGATCAAAAAAAAGAGTTTAAATTTAATTAAGCTGATTATTTAATAGCTTATTTATTAACTGCATTTTTAGGTTTATCAGTATATAAAAACGCCTACCAACGATTTCTAAGTCACCAGCAGCTCTGATCGGTAACAGCCATCTCATTTCCAGAGCAAATTGCGAAATCGACCTGTCTGGCTGTACGCATGGGTATGCTAGGTACGCCGTAGGCAGCTGTTCTGCGCGCTCAACGCTTCTTACCCCAGTAACAACCAATCATACTCAACCAACAAAAGAAATTGAAAGCCAAGGTCCGGCTTCCTGCATAGTCAGTGCTCTCTGACAGATACAATAATTGTGAAGCTGACATGGCTCTTGTCCACAATTACCCATGATACTCAAATACAGCTATCGACCGTTGCTTTCACAAAATCCAAAAGCTACACACAATCGGCAAATCGTTTATTTCTGGACAAGAATGTATAAAGATCATATACAGTATTATAAATTAGGCTAGTCAAACAGAAACTTTAAATTTACAATCACTCTACCGAGACATGACATTCTGGAACAGTTTATGACGCGAGTTCATATTAAACTTTTCCGTAAAAGAACGCAACTTAATTCGACGACATTCACAACATGACTGGAAAAAGTAACTTAAATGAGGTAAATTCCAAATCTCACTATAATACACACATCTAGGATAATGAAAGGATTAAGCATAAACTTTTAAAACAAAAAAACACTTGATGAAAAAGTTAAGTTACTCACCCTGGTAGGGTTTTATAAGTGAGTGCTCTCGTTTCAGATGTTCGCTGTTACCATCCGTAATATCTGCTAGTGCACCACGGTGACAAAGACATGCCAACATAAAGAGAAGACTAAAAGCTCTGAGCATAACGTTACTTTTGCCTATCTGAACACCACAGACCAGCAATGAAATCACTTTCCCGTCCCGTCCTAACGCCATCTTGCCAGCTTAAAAAAAAACTGCAGACTTCCTGGATTGTGTCACCACATATTTCGTACGTCTGGAAACATGCCTTACCCGAAGAAAGTCAGACGAAAAATTTTGAAGTGAATTTATAAGAAAAAGACAAGATTATTTTAAATTACACATATTTGACGAGTCAGTGTAAAAAGTTTTATTCAAAATAGCCCAATACAAATGTTTTGCAATGGTGTATATGAGTATTATTTATATAACGGACATTCAAAACATTTTAAGAATGTAAACCTGTGACAGTAAATTCAAATCGGGAATACATTGGGTAATCGCATATCCGTCAAAATTAACCGACCACAAAACACTTTTCATACTTTCCAAATTATTTAAAGCGAATATACAGTAGTGCAAAAAATTGAATCAATAAATACAGAGGCAATAACATGAGTTGTAGTAGTGATGACTATAGTGACGGAACAGCGTTGACTGTAGCCAATCAGAAATGAGCACATACTTGGTTTCATTCGGCGGGCAACTTCTAAGATACGCAACGCGGTAGTGGCAGTGCAATACTCTGATGGGTGTTCCTGTATAAATCAAGGCGCTTTATATGTAAATATATTCATATGTTAATGTTCTTTGTGAATATGTATTTGTGAGACTGTCGGCCTACTTACAGACATACGAGAACGGCCACTCAATTAGGTAGTTGAGCTCTTTAACGCAAATAGTCTGCCGTCATGTGGCTTCAATCAAGATATATAACATATACAGTCACTGGGCTAATAGAAACACTAAACAAATGGTTTCTCCTTTCTCTCGCAAATGAAACTAAATTGTTAGTTCCACAAGATGTTTTGAGATGCTGGCCCATGTTGCCATGATTGCATCATTCAGCTTCACATGCAGAGTGAGAATATCCCGTTCTACCACATCGCAGAGTATTCTGTTGGATTCAGCTCAAGTGATTTGGCAGGCCACTAAACAATCCTGAACTCATAAAACCAGTTTACCCTTTATCATGCTGGAAGTAACTATTGGAAGGTGGTGGGTACATTGTGGCCATGAAGTAAAACACATGGTCAGCAACAATACTCAAATAGACCATGACATTCAAGTGATGACAGTCAATGCCTGAAGTTGATATACACAAGTGTCGCTACTCTTATGTTTAAGACAGAGTTACTCAATTGAAAGCAGCCACATATGTTTGAAATGGGAGATTTTCTAGTTTACACTGATTCACTGGAAAAAAATTGGTGCTCCTGTTGTATCCAAATCAGTTCCATCCTGGTAAAAATGTCAGTCAGACTTCAAAATCAGTGATCTTTCTTGATCAGCTTGCACAGAAGTCAATACTGGATCACACCTTTCTCTATGGCAAGCCCTGATCATGAACCATTGCTGATTTGAGGTGTGATTGACATTTTTGTGAAGATGGACTAAACTGGATACAACATCCATTTACAGCTACTAAAAACTGAGAAGTGTGTACCGGCTCACTTCTACGGAAGCATTCCTGCCATTCAAAAAAAAAAAAAAAATGTTATTTTGCAGAAAATTTGTTAGTTTTTAAAAGTATTGCATTATTTTGCAAAAAATATTTCGTTATAATAGAAAGGTTTTTGCCAACCATAATCAAGTATTATCATGCATGCGTGTGCTCCACCAGATGTCATGTGACGGCTGTCGAGGGATAGATTCGTGCTATGCTCCATTTACCCTGGAAATTGGATGTTGGAGCTACTGGAGTAGACTGAGTTCCAGTAAAACATTCAGAATACAAATATTGACACCTCCAGGAAGACTTTTGTTGCTCTTGCTTTTCCAGAATAAACACCAGTTTAATTTAGATTATGCGATATTTTGCTCATGCAAATGCCGTTGCAACATATCCACTGATAGAAGTTAGACTGTATTATGTACAACTGATTTAATGTATTTGGATTCAGCGGGTTAGACAATGGATGGATGGATGGATGATTTAATGAGACAAATAGACAGAAAAGCTAATAAATAGTATAGCAATACATCTTTCACTAAAGTTTGGGGTACATTTCTTCATTTTGGATTAATGTTACTGTATAATCTGAAGTCAAGAAAACTCAGGCTTGACAGACCAGGCCTGAGTTCCCGAGTAGGAAATCTGACTTCAGTTTAAAAGTCCGACTAAGAACTCGGAAATTCCAAATTCCCAGTTCAAAAGGAACTCATCATTACGATGTGCATAGCATGTAATCAAGCTGACAAGAACTGAATAACAGTTACAAGTATACTGTACATTTAATCATACATGTGCTGAAGTGTACATTTAATCCCTCCAGTTTACGGTCACCATTAGGTATAAGGCAAGAAGTAGCCTGGCAGAGCCCAATCTTCTATAATACGCTACAGTGGCTGTTCGTTTGTCTGTCCATTTTTAAATCACCTGTAGCTCGCAAACCGTGTGATCTATTGACCTGAAATTTGGTACACATATACTACGTGACGTATACACATATACTATCCGCTTTCGGGGTGATGATATTTATTACTATTTATTTTTATTTTATTTTATTGTAGAATCAACTCTCGGCAGCACGCAGCAGTGGGCCGTGTGGCGCATGCGTACGGGCGCCGTTGTCATTCCCTACCACCTTCGCGGTCACGTCCCCTGCCTCTTAATATCTGTAATCATTTTTGATGCAGATTGAAGATTTATGTGCCAGCTTAAGTGAAAAATTAAGAAAAACGTACTAAGTTATTACAACACAAAAACTAACTGAATCCGTTTTAACGCGAAAAGATGCAGACGAAAGAAGAGAAGCAGCGGGTCGCTAGGGTGGAGAAAAGAAGAGCTGCTCAGGAAGCAGGAAGCGCATCAACCGCCGAGCAAACAAATGCTAAACGTACACAGAAAGAGGATGAAAACTAGGAATGCTCAAGTCAAGTGTATTCACTGCATGCTGTCGTGCGGTACGCCTCATGAAGGTGGCACTTAAAGCTGGGGCAGTGATTTTGAACTGCAAATCTCAGAGGTGCTCTTATTAACCTGGTCTGACTGAGATTAAGCTTCTAAGTACGATAAACTGTCTACAGCTAAAACGTTTCCATAAAAATAAACCCAACTGAACATTTGTACGTTTGCATTGAAGATTTGAACATTTGTAACGTGTGTGTAGAGCACTCTGCATGTATTAAAAATAGACATAACCTGTTCCAAAATCAGATTATACATTGGCATTTGCAAGCATCAATGGACTAGTGGTAAAAGTAAATAATATATCTTGCAGGTACCGTATGAGCTCTGTGTCAATGTAAGAATTGGTAACCATGTTTGTGAAAATATAAATTGCAAAATATGCATTAGAAGTAAATAATGTGTCACACCCTCCCAAAAAAGGTGAAAAGGAATGACTTTAAGAGAGCTGATAACAAAGAGAGAGATGCAAATTTCGCCACTCAAAAAACCCGAATCAAAAGATTTGCCTAACAACACCAGTAAAACAGCAGATGAGGCTGTACAGCATCTATTTTCTGAGTAAATGTTTAAAAGAATAACTAAAGTAAATTAGCATTACTGTCTAATTGAAAATGCAAACATGTCATGCTGGATTGTTGTGCCATATGGTGATGCAATAGTCAAAATGACAGAAACATATTGTTGCAGACAGTGTGTGTGTGTGTGTGTGTGTGTGTCTGTATGTGTCTTATCTCCTCCATTGCTGGGCTCATTCCGATATCCAAATTAATCATTAAACTACAGATACCTTTCACATCTAAGCTCTTAAGCTGATAACAGCAATTTTATGGTTTTATTTTCTCTCATCATCAAGCCTTTTGCTCAGTTTCTTTTGTTTTCTTCCTAAAACCCTGGCCATTTAAAGTGCACAGACTTGAAGAATTGTGGTGTTTTAGGACAAAGCCCTGTGGGTGGAGCCTTTGCAGTTCTGGATTTTGCTGATATTCACTACAAACTTTTTAATGAGCTCTATCCAGATGTGTATTCAAGTTTAGGAATAGTGCGCAAGAGTAGGCACAAAGCAACCTGCTGCACTGGGTGTGCATGTGGAGGGAGAAGTTAAGAAAGCATGTAGATTGCAATCAAGTGACAATAACTCAACAAAAGTTATAGACATAGATTTCATTTTAATCTGATTAAAGTTTAGTAAATTTAGCACAAAGGTTTTACTACATAGGCAGAGTGGTGGTGCTGAGCTAGAACGCCTGACTTACAGTTTCAGGGTTTGTATGGAGTCTGCACATTCCCCCCATGTGTGGCATTTGATTGCATGCTACATGTGTGTTTAGCCTAACTTTTAATGTGCATGCCCGATGCTACCAGCAGCAGCAGGTAGGATCTTTGAATGCTGGAAATGTGTTAGTATTACTTCTCAATTAACAAAAAGACATTTAGTCCTTCATACACTGTAAAGTAAACAACAGACTTCACCTTTTTCCATCCCCAGCTGTAGCCCCTGAACATTCAAGGTATGAAATGTAGCTGCTGCTCCACCAAATTACAATGTTTTAAAATATGTATAATAAATAACTAGAGTAACCACTAGGAGGTGCTGCAGCCCCTGTAACCCCTGACACAACTGCACAGACAGAAGTCCTGGGTTCAAATCAAAGGTTTAATATAATAAATTACCTTAACCAAGGCTTTTATTAGTATAATAATTTTCAGACAAGCACAATTAAAATCCTTTTCTCTTCTTGTTTCCTTTTCCACTCCTGCCAGGTGATTTTTGTTGTTCTTCCACCTGACTCCAACTCACCTGGGTGAGACAGAGTGACTCCTTTTATCCACAACCTGGGAGTATATCCCATTGGTACTTCTGAGTCAAGCAGAGCTCTCTGAAAATAGAGAGCATAATTCCCTGCAGCACTCTCTAGCAGCATTCATGGAGCTCAACAGAGCTGCTCAATGTCACTACATTTTCCAGCATGTACTGTGACTGTACTTTTGGACACTTAGTCCCAGGGGTGCTGTCATCTACAGTTTGGAGTCCTCCCTGGTTGTTTCATGATGATGTCCTCCCAGCCAGATAAGGGTCCATTATCTGCCCCTGTCTGGGATATTGACACACTCTACAAATTGTTGGCTCCTACTGCCAATTTCATGGCCAAGACACCTGCCTTTTTTTTTTCTTCTGGCCTCCAAACCAGGGAAGCAAGTCAGACATACGATCCATGACACTATGATAGATACAGATGATACCAAGATAGGTGGATTAGCAAATAATTTGGAATCCGTTATATCACTACAGAAGGACTTGGACAGCATACAAGCTTGGGCAGGTTTGTGGCAGATGAAATTTAATGTCAGTAAATGAAAAGTATTACACATAGGAAGTAAAAATGTTAGATTTGAATACACAATGGGGGTCTGAAATCAAGAGTACACCTTATGAGGATTTAGGAGTCATAGTGGACTCTGAGGTATCAACTTCCCGACAGTGTTCAGAAGCCATTAAGAAGGCTAACAGAATGTTAGATTATATAGCACCCTGATATGTGGAGTACAAGTCACAGGAGGTTCTGCTCAACCTTTATAACACACTGGTGAGGCCTCATCTGGAGTACTGCGTGCAGTTTTTGTCTCCAGGGTACAAAAAGGACATAGCAGTGCTAGAAAAGGTCCAGAGAAGAGCATCTAGGCTGACTCCAGGGCTACAGGAGATGAATTAAGAGGAAAGATTAAAAGAGCTGAGCCTATAAATTTTAAACAAAAGATGATTAAGAGTTGACATGATTGAAGTGTTTAAAATTATAAAGGGAATTAGTACAGTGGATTGTTATTTTGAAATGAGTTCATCAAGAACACAGGGACACAGCTGGAAACTTGTTAAGAGTAAATTTCGCACAAATATTAGGAAGTTTTTCTTTACCCAAAGAATGATAGACACTTGGAATAAGCTACCAAGTAGTATGGTAGACAGTAAGACTTTAGGGACTTTCAAAACTCGACAAGTGGATAGGACGGGCGAGCTTTATTGGGCTGAATTGCCTGTTCTCGTCTAGAGAGTGTTCTAAAGTAAAACTAAATAGATCTTTTATTTTTAAGCTTTTGTTACTGGGCTGCACAGAGCATATTTTTTCTGATTAGCTGTGCTATTTTGCCCTGCAAAGAACTGGCATATTATCCACCACAATTGCTACTTGGTTTACCCCACAACACGTGCAGGATTATATGTATACCTATGTGTTTTGTTCAGTTTTTGCCATTTAATTGTACACTATGCACATCATTCATCCTTAATCCTCACTTGCTGTCCTACATTCCCTGAGCAGAGGTATCTGTTGTCAGTCACTTGACCACCAGCTATGCTTTGCACGATTTCATAGCAATCCAAACATTTGATTCAATACATCTAAACATATTTAGTGACAGTTTGGAGGAATTTTGATTCAGGGCTAGAGTTAGGATTTGTAGCATTTTGTAAACTTCAATTTAGGTTTAGCATTTGTGATTTTTAATATTTGATTTCTAAATGATTCTCCCATTATTTCTAGCTATAGTCTGCTCTTTGGCCTTGGGTTGCTTCCTTTAAAATTATTCATCTCCCCGTTCTTTTCTTTTTAATTCTGCCACAGGATGTTCTCATTGTTTAAAAATGTCCTTAACCTCAGTGGACGGACAATGATAAAACAAGGAAATGTGGAAAGAGAATACTAGATATTTGCTATTAGCATTCTCCATGGTTAATCTCATTCACAGTTGTGTTGTGATTATATTGTTAATATGAATATGTTGTTTTTGTTTGTGTTTTTATTTATTACTATCTGTGTTACAGGGCATTTCCTAAGACAATGATGATACACCTCTCCTTGTACTTTTAAATTCAGTATTAAATTACCTTCAGTTATTCTTTTTGCTCCAAATGGTGTCATTTTAAATGTACTACTATATTTTTTATAGCACTAAGAAAATGTTCTGAGTCTGGTAGTAAAGCAAATACTGTACTAAACTTTAATAAGTCTTCAAAAGGTAATAATTTGACTTTTCCAGTTCTGCAGCACATTCCAGTTGGTTCATCAGTCTATTTCAGTGCACAACAATATTGTCACCCTAGAGAATGGCGGGGCTCTGGACAGGTGATTGACAGCAGAGTATTCACAGGTATGCTGAGCTCTGCACAGCTCGGGGAAAGTGTGGATACGCCCATTGCACTAACAACTGAACCTTAGCTGTGAATCTCTCCAGGCTTTCACAGTGCATCCGGGACCAGGAACTCAGCTTTTCTTGCAATCCCAGCAGTGACTCACTGAGATCGAACCAATGTTCTATGGGTACAAAAAGTGCACTCAGCTCCATCCAATCTTCTGGTTCCAGATCATCAGGTATTACTCCTTCTGAGACTGTCACCAGATGCACCACTTACTCCCTCAGTCACCTTTCATTATCAGCAGCAATAACTGTAAATTGGCTCCATTAAACCTCCCAGGAGCCAGATCCATTGTACCGGTCAACTTTTAGTTTTTCTCCTCTGGGAATGAGGGCTCTGCCAGTCTCTGCTTCCTCTCTTGGCAGATAACTATAAAACAATCAGTTGTCAGCAATTCTGTACAGTTTTCCCATGATTTGCACTCAGGGCTTGAAGGTGATTTCTAAAGACCAATTGAGGTCTGCCGAGCCAATAGTTTACAGTCTAACTATTGATGGTACCAGCCCTCCATCTCAGGTTGTTTGCCGGTCCAATCCCACTTCTAATACCAATTGTAAAGAGTGCTGAGATGGAAAGACCAAGACACACACCAAATGGGAGTTAAGCCCAATAACGGGCACGTTTGTTCCACAATAAATGATTTATATAGTCTTCTAGTACCATCAAATTGCATTGTAAAAACTAAGTAAGATGCCCCAAAATAAAAAAAAAATCAGTCATTTCACTAGACAGGCTATTCCATTCTTGCAGTGTTCCCAATCATTGTCCAGTATCTCTTGTGGTGTCCCTTTGACCCATCTCCGATTATCATCTACAAGGCTCTATTTATAATGCCCTAGAAGTCTCCACCTACCTTCTCAGACCTTCTCAGACTTGAAAAATTCCAGGGGTTCCTGGAACACAGAGCTCAGCACACCAGTGAATACCCTGCTGTCAATCACCCGTCCAGAACCCACCCACTTCTAGGGTGACAATGCTGGCTACTACAATATGGACATTTAACATTCATGGACCATAACAGAATCTTGTTAACAGATTCATAATTAATGTGTGAATTATAATTAAACCTATCCTTGAAATTGTTTAGCCAAGGCAAACATCTTTTATGATTTGCATGTTGAAGAGAAGTTTTTCTGTTCATATCAATATGTTTTGAGGTATACTTAGTAACAGTAGCCCAGTAATTATTGAATGTTTATGCTTGTATTTAGCAATAGCAATTCTTCACTTTATGAATTTTTGTGCATAATTGGTAATCACAAGTTTGTTCACTTTTTGATTTTTTTTTATATACTGTATGTAGCAACCGCAATTATTTTGCTCTCTGGATTGTTTTGTGCCTATTTAGACACAGATTTTTAACATTTATTTTGTCTGATATTCTTTAGAAATCTTGCATGCAGATTATGTTTTCCTGTTTTATCAGTATGGTTTTGACATAATTCAGTCATATCAGATAAACAAGAGAATGTACTCAATTGTGATACTTGGTGTAACTAATCTTGAGTTTGAGCAAGATCAGTATTAGTAATAGGCTCTTAAAAATCAAAATGGCCTCCACATAAAGCTCCTGTAAAGCGCAGTCTCTTAACTGGTCGGTCATTTACCACAAATTTAGCAAATAAAACACCATTTCTGTAAATTTTAAACACACTTATTTCATGCAGCTTACTGTAGGTTGAAAGATTTTGCATATCATTCAAATGCATTACAACATCATCTTAATTTTTACTATTTGAGTTATCAGATAATGTGGTATCTCTCTCGCTGTCTCACTAAAATTTGGAGAATTTGATGCTGTATTTCCAAACCTAATGTATATTATATGGCGTGGAATTGGTACGTTATCAATCAAAAGGGGTTATGTTTTAATTGATCCTCTTTCCTTCCACTTTACAGCTCAATGCTGTGTCTTTTTCCTGACTAATGCACCTCCTCTTCTTCATTCATCAGTCCACTTTATCGATCATTTGTTCTGTTTGTCTTCACCAGTAATCTTTTGAAGACCTTCATTTGTATATACAGGCATGCTGCAAAAAGATTCTACTGGGTGGCTGCTACTTTTTGTCATCAGGCTTCTGTCAGCGCTGTGCAGCATGTAGTGTAGTCAGTAGGTACGATTTTATCAACAAATATGGACAAATAAAGAAAAACAACGGCTAATTTTCCTTTTTCTATAACATCACCAAATTCCAATCAAATCTTTCAAAACATATTTGAGATTTTGGATTATTTTGGTTTCCCGTTGAAGGGGGTTTACATCTACGTATGTCTTTTTGTAGTGGTGAACTAGTGGCCTAGATATACCATCCTGCCAAATTTAAGTGAGCGAGTCAACTTTATACCATATGTATTCATACTCATGTAAGTAGGAGGCATTTTCAGGGCTGGTGCAATGCATTTTATTACTGCAAATGTTTGCGATATACCATCTGTTGGAATGACAAATGCCATTCATTTAATAACTACAAACATTATGAAATACATTACAATAGAACATGCATTGCATCTAGATCTATCTATCTATCTATCTATCTATCTATCTATCTATCTATCTATCTATCTATCTATCTAATAAAGCACTAAGGTCTGTGTGTCCAGTCTTTTCGAGCAATCTGATTGGTGAGCTTGGCTTTGGTGTGATTGGTCAATTTGGCTTTGGTTACACAATCAAAATAGGAAGTGCGAGTGTGAGTCACACGAGGAGAGATAAAGCTGTATGAGCCACACTAAGAGTTGCCTTCAAAGAAGGGAAATATAAAAGCAGACAGAAAAAAGCAAGGCACCCCAAAAATATGAGATTCAAGTTTAATGGGATTTCCTTGACAAAGGGAGGTTCAGACAGGGGAGGATAAAAAAGAAAGGCGCTGAAGGTAGACATAGGGCAAAAGGTATTAAATATTTTATTACCTGTCTTCAATGGGTATCGTGGCTAGTATCTTCATAATTCTTAAACTAACATCTGCCACTCGCCTTACTATCTGACCATACTGTAATTCTGAGCAGTCCTGTAATGTCTCCCATTAATCTTTTTTTGACTGAACTGAAATGATTCAACTCCTTCAGTCTTTCCTCATAGTTCATAACTTGCAGTTCTGGAATCAGTCTAGTAGTACTTTGCATATGGATATTCTAAAACTCGGTTATATTTTTTCTGTTTTTTTTTTTTTTTATAATCCGTGGATATTAGCAACTTCATGTTCACCTTTATTCAGTATCTTAAATTTGAACAAGTTTAATTCAAATGCACATTTTGGATGAAAGAGAAGGAGGTTCAATATGACATGGCAGGCAGCAAACGGTCCTTCAGACACACCCTCAAATTCAAACCACAAATATCAGTCTGACACTTTTGATGATGAGTGACACAGAATGTGGATAGTTCTGATCCCAATTAGAACAAAGTACGTTATCAATCCATTTATTTTCAACCCTGAGCAGGGTTGCAGGGAAACTAATCTTTTTTCTTTATTTGACGTATTTCGAAAAATGAAGCATCTATCTGGTACTACTTTGAAAGGAACAGAAAGTACACATTAGGAATAGAGCAGGAAGTCTTTTCAGAAGACATCATTGTTCAATGAAATTGGAAAAACAGAACTTGCATGAATGACAACATGAAGCATGCAGTGAATATGCAAGCCACCCTAGAAGCTGTAAAAATAGCCTCTGGTAACACAAGACTGTATTATGTGTAATAACATACACTTTAGTATTTGCTAATCAGGTCACTAGGTGGCCTCAGTGCACTGTGAATATCATCCTGTATTCTTCCTATGAATCATCGTTTTAAATTGTTTTTATGTTAGAACTCAGAAAATTGTTTCTCAGGCATACAATTAATTCAGTCAAGATGCTTTTATTTTGGCTATACATATCTTGGCAAGATTTTTTTTTCTTACAAGGTTCTATTTTTCACTCCAATTTTCACCATCAAATTAATTTTGCCAGTGCTGGAATGAGAGAGCAGGAGTGAGTATCAGAATTTTGGGAGGTATTTGGAAATGTTTTGGCACTTGTGGCACTACATTTTTAACAATGGGAAATTGTATTGTATATCCCACCTTGGCAGGAATGAAATATTCTTACTGTACAGTGAGGTCCAAAAAAAAAGGGTTTGTTACTTTATGGTCTCCCTTTGTTTTTGCTTATTTTGTATGATGAATCTGTTATCTTTGATGAAGAACTCCTTTGCCACTTTAGATTCAGGTAAGTATTGTCCAGCATGCTGCAATATATAGGGACATAAAATGCATAGTTTAACTTTTGTAGCAGTGATAGGGTGTTGTACCATGTTAGCCATTATGAATGTAGTGAGAAGTCAAGCAAAATGACAAGAAGGGGCTTGAGTTGCCTCGAAAGCTTGCATATTGTAATCTTTCCAGTTAGCCAATGAAAGGTGTCATTTTGCTTGACTTCTCACTACTTTTGTAGCAGAATTTGTTTACTATTAGTTATTCTAATAGCACTGGAGAGTAGGAACGTCGTGTATGCTGATTAGTACAGGCAAGTAAGAATGTCACTATACTCAGTCACAACATTAAGACCACTGACAGGTGAGGTGAGTAACATTGATGATCTCATTATAATGGCACCTATCAAGGGGTGGGATATATTAGGCAGCAAATGAACAATCAGTTCTTGAAGGTGATATGTTGGAAGCAGGGAAAATGAATGGCAAGTGTAATAATCTGAGCAACTCTGACAAAGTGCCAAATTGTGATGGCTAGACGAATGGGTCATAGCCTCTCCAGCAGCAGATCTTGTGGGGGTGTTCCTGATATGCATTGGTTAATGCCTACCAAAAGTGGTCAAAGAAAGGATAAGTAGTGCACCTGCGACAGGGTTATTGGCACCAAAGACTGATTGATGTGTGTGGGGAGTGAAGGCTAGCCTCACTCATTTAATCCCAAGACAAGCTACTGTAGCACTGATTACTGAAAAGCTTAATTCTGGTCATGAGAGAAAGGTGTCAGAACATAGAGTTCATCACTGCCTGCTGTCTATAGGGCTACCAAAAGTGCCTACAACAACAACAACAACATTTATTTAATATAGTACATTTTCATACAAAATGGTATAGCTCAAAGTGCTTTACAAGATGAAGAAAGAAAAGTTTATATGAAACAAAAATAAGATTAAGCAATACTAAGTAATATAGAATAAAGTAAGGTCAGATACCAGTAGGATAGAAAAAACAAAACAAATAAAAACTCAAGGCACATTCATGTCAGCACTGGACTATGGACTAGTGGAAGAAGGTGGCCTGGCCTGGTGAATCCCATATTCTTTCAGATCATGTACACGGCCAGGTATGTTCAGTCAGTTACCTTGAGAAGAGATGGCAGCAGGATGTACTATGGGAAGAAGGCAAACTGGTGTAGGCAGTGTAATGCTCTGGCCTATGTTGACACCATGGGTCCTGGCATTCATGTGGATGTTACTTTGACATGTAACACCTACTTGTTACAGACCACATACTGTATACCCCTTCTTGGCAACAGTATTCCCTGATAGCAGTGGTCTCTTTCAGAAGGACAATGCAGCTTTGCCACACTGCAAAAATTGTTCAGGAATGGTTTGAGGATCATGAGAAAGAGTTCAAAATGTTGACATGGTCTCCTAATTGCCCACCTCTCAATCGGATCAAGCATATGTGGTTGTGTTGTGAAAGTCTGACCCATGGAAGCCCCACTTTGCAACTTACAGGACTTAAAAGATCTGCTGCTAACATCTTAATGCCAGATGCCACAGCGCACCTTTGGAGGTTTTGTGGAGTCCATGCCTCAATGGGTCAGTGCTGTTTTGGTGACACATGGAGGTCCTACACAATATTTAGGCAGCTGGTTTTAATGTTATGGCTGATATTTTTTTATTCATGGGTTTATTATCTGCTTGCACCTGTTTTGCTCTTGCTCCAATGGGAGAAGTGAGTAATATGAAAGGCAAATATTTTATACTTATGTAGTTTTACTAACCCTTTTAACTGGGTAGGTGTTAACAAGAGTGGCTGGCTTTCTCAGCAGCACTGAACACAAGGCAGGAACCGACAGTCCATCATAAGACACAATCATTCACATATACATACTGATCCAGTGTGGCAATTTTACTACTGAGATTAGTGATATTTAGCTTACACCTACCTCCTCAGATACTATCATATTCAATTCAGTTTTAAAGTAAGTGCTGCTCAAATATCTGCTGTCTGCTTCCACTTGTAAGCCCAGCCTGCAATTCAATAATAGTAAGGAGAGGGTGAAAAGAGCATAGCTTAAACACAAAGCATAATGCTGAAACACAGAGAAGCATCCATCCATTCATTATCCAACCCTCTATATCCTAACTACAGGTTCACAGGGTCTGCTGGAGCCAATCCCAGCCAACACAGGGCGGAAGGCAGGAAACAAACCCAGGGCAGGGCACCAGCCCACCACAGGGCACGCGCACACACACACACCCACACACCAAGCACAATTTAGAATCACCAATGCACCTAACCTGCATGTCTTTGGACTGTGGGAGGAAACCGGAGCACCTGGAGGAAACCCATGCAGACACGGGGAGAACATGCAAACTCCACGCAGGGAGGACCCAGGACATGCAGAGAAGCATCAAGCAATAAAAGTAAATGTGTACAGTACCTACAAATTTTTTTTTTCTCGCACTGATCTACAGATAAAGACTCTTTAATGTCAAGGTGAAAACCGATGTCTACAAAATGCTCTAAAATATTTATATACATAAAACACAAAATAACTGTTTAAGAATTCAGTCAGTTAGTACTTAGTAGACGCACCTTTGGGAGCCATGACAGCCTTGAGTCAACGTGCACAGGTCTCTCTCTTTTTATCAGCTTTGCACATCTGGACACTGTACTTTATCCCCATTCTTCTTTAGAAAACTGCTCAAGCTCTGTCGGGGTGAATGGGAATCATGGGCTCTAACTGAATCACTCCAGGCTATTCCTGTGTAGCTCTGGCTTTCTGCTTGTGGTCATTGTTTTGCTGGAAAGCACATCTTCTCCCAAGGCACAGGTTTCTTTACATCTTCATCAGGTTTTCCTTCAGAATTTTCCTGTTTTTGCTGCATTTATTTTACCCTCACAAGCTTCTGAAGCCTGCTACAGCGAAACGTCCCCACAGCCTGATGCTGCCACCATTATGCATCATGATGGAAACAGAGTGTTTTTCAGAATATCCCATGCTTGCTTATGCCGCACATGACATTTATACTAATGGGCTAAAAGCTCAATTTTGGTCTCATCAGACCACAGAACCTTCTTCCAGCTAACTTCAGAGTCTCCAATGTGCCTTCTGGAAAACTCTTAGGCATAAAAATATATTGACTTACTGGTGTCGAACCTGGCCTGCCTTTCATTTTTCAATCTTTCATTCAGAAAATAATATCTGCCTTTGTCTCCAAGTGGCAGAACAGGACTCTGACTACAAGATAGTAACACACAGGTTAACAAAAAATGTGATTTCTACTGGTTTTGGAACAAACACTTAGCTTCAGGTCAACTACTTTACACTCCTTGTTGCTCTGAAATAAAAAAAGGTATTGAAAAATTCATGAGGGTTGGTGTCCAACAAACTGTAATTATTGTCCCTCTCCCCAAACACCTGTGATTTGTTTAAGTTACTATCGGCTTATTGCCCTTACACCAGTTAAAATGAAATGTTTTGAAAAGATCATCATGTCCCCACATCAGAGCAAGCATCCCTATCACACATGAGCAGTTCCAGTAAGCTTATCGCTCAAACAGTTCTACAGAAGATGCCATATCTACTGCACTTCACTCTGCTTTAACTCCCCTGGATCTCCAGAACAGCTATTTCAGAATGCTATTTATTTATTTATAGTTCTGAATTAAATACGATCATCTCAAACTGGTCAGCAAACTTAGGTTTGAATACCCTTATATGCAATTGATATTAGACTTTCTAATTAACAGGCCCTATAATGTTAGGATTGGCAAAACCACATCTTCTGCCTTGTTTTTGAATACGGGTGCACCACAGGGCTGTGTGCTGAGCCCAATTCTATGTTCAATATTTGCCTATGACTGTGTCCCTGTTAACAGATCTAATTGATCATTAAATTTGCAGACAACACCACTGTGGTAGGGAAAACTTCAAACAACAATGAGATGGCTTACAGAGGTGAGGTTCAACGGCTATTGGCATAGAGCACAACTAACAATCTAACTCTGAACATCTCAAAGACTAAGAAATTGACCCGGAACTTTTGTTTATCCAAAATTGCACAACCTCCTACTTCTGCATCAATGGATCTGAATTTGAACAAGTGCCTACCTTTAAGTTCCTCCGCACTTACATCACAAAGGATCTAGCTTGGACAACTAACACCTTCTTGGTAAGGAAGATTCAACAGCACCTTCATTTCTTAATGAGGTTGATAAAGTCCCATCTGTCCTCTAAATTGCTTGTCAATTTTTACAACTGCACGGTCGCTGATCAGAAAGCTCTACAGAGTAAAGTTAAAACTGCAAAGGATATCATTGGCATTCCAGTTCCCGGTGTTAAAAAATCTACTCAAAGCATTGCTTGCAGAGAGGGATATATGTCACCCGTGATCCTACACACCCCAACTATGAACTGTTTTCACTTCTTCCCTCACAAAGGTGCAACAGACATCTTCAGGCCCTATCCTGTACACCAGGGGTCCTCAGTCATGGTCCTGGAGGGCTGCAGTGACTACAGGTTTTCATTCCAGCCAGTTTCCTAGTTAGAACTCAGTCATTCCTGATAATTAGATGCCTAGTTAGCTGCTTTCATTCATCACAGGCAGACTGTAGTTACATTGTAGATCAGAGGTCCTCAATTACAGTCTTAGAGGTCTGCAGTGGCTGCAAGTTTTTACTTCAACCAATTTCATAGACAGAATCCATTTATTTATTATTAGAGCAATATTTTTGGGGGGTTTAATTTTAGTTATCTTGCTTGTTACAATTCAGAACCCTTACTTGCCTATTTTAGTTTTTAGCAGCTGCTAAGTTTTAATTGTTGTCTGTTTTCTTAACCAGACATTAGTTAATAATGAACTGGAGATAACCAGTATAACCAGCTCTCCAGCTATCGTGCTTCCTTTTAAACCTGAGCATATGCATCATGAAGTTTCTGTGTTAAAAAATGTTTAAAAATACATGAGAGGGGAATTGGAAGGATCACTAAGTTTGAATCTGTTCTGGTCCACAAAACACATGGATAATGCTCTCAGAGAAGGAAACTCTACAGTGCAATTAAAATTTCTCCTGGATGAATGGAAGCACTAACAAGCCAAATAGTTAAATACCAAGCTTCATTATTAGCAAGGACTGTCTTTTAATTAGGAAAGTAGTTGGAAGGAAAACATGCAACCACTGTGGCCCTCCATGACTGTGATTGGGGACCCCTGCTCTAGACTAAGAAATAGCTTCTTTCCCAATACTGTGACGCTATTAACTCCTCAACAACGCCACTATGCTCTGGACCTTCCGAACTGCCTATTGACTATCCCCCTAGCTTTTGCACATTGAATACATTTTCTCTTTTTATGTCATTATTTATCTTTTATTATTGTCACTGTTCCATTGGTTTTCTTTTAGCACAGAGTATTTTTTTGTTGTACACATCCTCAGGCAGTGCACCATGACAATAAAGATGAATTGAATTGACCACAACTAGTCTACTTAAAAAATGATTAAAACTGAACATGAAGTGTAGTCTTCCAAATAGAGGATCCCAATTCACCCAGGCCACTAATTTTTCAATATCCAAATCTGACTACAGGGTTTTGTGGCATAGCAAGGTAAACAATAGGCTATCCATGTCACTTCCTGCTACTGGTGTCCCTGAGCAAATCACTTAAACTCACTATGCTCCAATTATAAAAATTATCTTAACAATTTACTGTATCCTGATCATATAAATCAAAAACATAAAAATGCTATTTTTTTTAATATTACATAATGCCTAAATAGTTTCCTCCCACAATCCAAAGACATGCAGGTTAGGTGGATTGGCGATTCTAAATTGGCCCTAGTGTGTGCTTGGTGTGTGGGTGTGTTTGTGTGTGTCCTGCGGTGGGTTGGCACTCTGCCCAGGTTTGGTTCCTGCCTTGTGCCCTGTGTTGGCTGGGATTGGCTCCAGCAGACCCCCGTGACCCTGTGTTCGGATTCAGCGGGTTAGAAAATGGATGGATGGATGGATAATGCCTAAATAGTGCCAGAGGGGGAAAGATTATGTTGTTATTATAGTGTTGGAAAAAAAATATTGTTATTATAGTGTTGGAAGAGAGTTCCTACATTGTACCATTATGGCTATGAGTGTTTACTGCAGCTAAACATGGCTTACTGTTCGATGTTTCATCCCATGGTAGATGAAATACATGACATTGTCTGTCTGCTTTCCTCATCGGGACTTATTTAGCCATCTCTTCTTCTGTAACTGTCACATTTGGCCTACAAGCACTGCTCTTGCTCATTCTCCATCCCTGCTTGGGGTGACTAGTTGATTTGTATCTGTTGCCACTGACAGAGAGAGGGCATTATAAAAGATAAAACACAGTTTGCTTCATGAGTATGTATATCGGTAGGGGGATTCTGAAGGAAAACCTGCTCATGACTTTGACTGGAAATCACCAATTAATCCTTCATCTCCAACAGAATAAAAAGCACACAATGAAGGCTGCAGATGCCAAGGTCCACATTACAGTTCTTTCATGTGATTTGTGTCTCTGAATTGCAGTCTGGGTTAATACCAGTGTCATAAGTTTGCTTTCTGGTGGGTTCCATATAACACTAGAGAGGAGGGATTCAGAGAAGTTTAGAATGTGCAGCCAACCATATAAAAAGATGTATTTTCTGATCAAGTAGAGGTCAGATTCATGTTTTTTTTGCCATAAAACAAATAGAGTTTGATCAAATATTACTGTGTGGGAATATTTTTGGGCTGCATTAGTCATCGGGTGACATATATTGGCTGACACTATATGGGGGTGGGAATGTGTGTGTGTGTGTATGTGTTTGTATATCTTCACTTGTTAGGCTAAAGAAAAACAAACATATCTTAAAATAAATGAAAAACATGCTACATTTAAAAAAAGTCTTTCAGACGTTTGCTTTACTCTTTTTTATGTAGCTTTTCAAGGATACATTTAGCATATCCATAACTGTCTTGAGTTGAAGTTTATTGGCATTTGTACACAGTACAGTGAATAAAATGTCACATTGAATGTAACATATACTACATGGCCAAAAGTATGAGGACATCCCCCCAAACTATTGAGTTAAGAATTAACCCGTTGTTATCAGATGCATAAGATCATGTACAAAGCCATGCAATCTCTATTGACAAACATTAGCAGGAGAATGAGTTGTTTGAAGAGTGCAGTGACCTTAAATGTAGCACTGACATAGGATGCACCTTTTGCCACAAGTCAGGTCATGGAAATTCTGCTTTACTAGATCTGCCCTGGTCAACTGTAAGTGCTATTGTGAAGCGGAAGTGTTTAGGAGCAACAACAGCTCAGCCACAACCACAGACCATGCAAACTCACAGAGCATGAATGAAAATTACTGAAGAACTTAGAATGTAAAAATCACCTGTTCTGTGGTACATCACTCACAAAACAGAGGTCCAAACTGCCTCTGAAAGCAACATCAGCACATGGGAGCTTCATGAAATGGGATTCCATGGCCGAGCAGCTTCACACAAGCCTAGGATCACTAAATAGGATGGCAAGTGTCCACTGGTGTGGTGTAAAGCAAGCTGCCATTGGACTCTGGGGCTTTGGAAATGTGGACTTTGGCACAGTGGCTGCTGGATGACCTTCCTCCGGGGCTCTCCTCTGCTCTTTTCTGAGTGGGGGCTGCAGTCATCCCTGCGTGGATCCACCTAGGACTCCTGTGTCCGGGGGTTTCTCTGGATGTCTGGGGCACGGGTCTCCTACATATCTGCTTCGGGTCCTGGGGAGCGGGGCTGCTGTTCCCCACACACACTATTACACTATTAGACATTTACATGGAAGAACCTTATGAATACAAGTGCGCTCACATATACGGGTGTGCACACAGGTGAACACGTGTGTATAATCAGGTAATCACAGACACACACTGTCTTGCCTAGTGGCTCCCTCTAATCCTATCCTGTAATATTAGTACTATGTGCTGTTCAATAACATTTAATATTTATTAATCACTGTGATTGATACAGATGTTGGTTGCTGGTTTTGCCTGTTTTTTTTTTCTCCTCTCAACAGGTATTGAAGCAGATTGTCGGTGTTTTGTTTTGTCTCCCCCTCTCTCTCTATCCTCCTTTTTATCTTTTCTTCCATTGTCCACCATCTGACTCTTTCCCCACTTTCTTCCTTTTTCTTTTGTTTTTGTTTTCCCCTGGTCCTGTCTGTGACTATAACAAACCTATTTAAAAGAAAAATAAATATATATATATTAAAAAAAAAAAAAAGCCATGAATGATGACAGCACAGCTACACATACATTACATATGCATGTGTCATCTGTGTTACTGACAGGCTGGTAAAAGGAAAAAAAAAAAAAAAAAAAGGAAATGTGGACTCTGGAGTAATGAATCACACTTCACTACCTGGCAGTCTGATAGATGAGTCTGGGTTTGGCAGATGCCAGAAGAATGCTACCCTCCAGGGTGCATAGTGCCCAATGTAAATGTTTGCTAAAGGAGAGATGATGACAAGGTTTGGGCTAGGTCCCTTGGTTCCACTGAAGAATACTATTAACACTACAGCATACAAAGACATTTTAGACAAATGTGCACTATCAGCTTGTTGGCAAAAGTTTGGGGAAGGCCCTTTCCTGTCTCAGCATTACTCTGTCCCTTTGCACATTGCCAGGTTCATACAGATATGGTTTAATAAGTTTGATATGGAGGAACTACAAAGAACGCTGACCTCAATCCTACTGAAGACCTTTGGGATGAATTTGAAAGACAGTTCTTCTTGTCTAACATTAGTAAACTGATCTCATAAATGCTCTTTTGGCTGAATGGGCACCAGTTCTGACAGACATACTTCAAAATTTTGTGGAAGCTGAAAAAGTGAGGGTGTGGAGGAGTGGAAGGATTGGACTCTGTATTAATGCCTGTAATTTTGGAGTTGGATATCCAACAGGCTGATATACCGTAGGTGTGATGGTCAGATGTCCACAAACTTTAGGTCATACAAGTCCCCCACAGGGATTACAGAGCAGACTCCCTTGGTAGGGATGTCATAAGGAACAGGATGTAAATTAATAAAAAGACAGCTGAGGTGGTGTTTTAAACCAGTCCCCCATTCCAAGATGGTGTGGACATTCTTCAGACTCCCACCAGAAAGTCTAAGAATTGTGGTCTTGGGAGACCACATCTTTGCCAGCAGCGCTTTTTGACTGACACTGAATTGATTCCTGTTTAGACAAGAGTGGCAGCAGAAGTACACCAAACGTCAGACCTTAAAAGGACCCCCTCTCCACAAGCCAGGTGAGCATTTTAGAAAGGAGTAAAGAGTTTGAAGCAACAGCTCACCTGAAGTAGAGAAGATGAAGGCTGGAGTTAGATAAAAGTAAAAGGGGTGAAAAGGAGACATTTTCTAGGCACCAGGTAGGTCACCTTTATGTTTAGGTAGACTGTTGGACCATAGCATTTATTGTTTTATCCTATTAATTATTCCTCTGTAAAAACCTTCCCATATCACCGTTAGTTTTTCAATAAACATTTTTGCTATTTGGACTCCGATCATGTCTGATGGTTTTTCCAAGTATTGAGTCTGATCACGAGTGCCACTCTCAATCCCTCTATATTGTGGGCTGTAAGGGGCATCTTGCACTTCAAACCCAAACACAACTTACCAGAACTGAAGTTCAGATCCAAAAAAAAAAAAAGATTTTATTAGAGCATAGTTGAGCATTAAATTAACCCAACTGGGATCACTTCCCAAAGGGATGGCCTTTTCACATCAGTTAAGCACAACTCCACTCTGTAGTAATTACCTTGTTTTGTATGTGTATTTTGCCTCACATTATAATTTTTATACCAACATAAACTTGTTTTTGGAGTTTGTTTATCATGTTTCATTTTATTCCTCTTCAGTTTCTTTATTTACGGGATGTGATGTATGTGTTGGCGCATTACTTACATCACAGTTTCTGTCAGTATAAATATGGCAGCTATCATTTCATGTTATCCCTTAGTTAGATACAATTGTTGTGCTTTCATTTCTCAGGTAGGTAGTAGGCCCTATTGTCAGGCTTCATTTTTGATTTTGAACTCTTTTTTTCATCCCTGACTCATATTTGCATTTCTTTCTTGCGTTTTGGTTTCCTTTGGTTGGTATTCTGTTAGGTTGTCTGTCTCTTTAGCTCTGACCTGGCTTTCTGTTTTCACCATGATTTGCTGCTAAACGCTGCCATCTCCTGGTTATTGTTGCGCTCATACACATCCTTCACACCTGCATGTCAAAACACACTCCTTTCATTTTCCTTTTTATTATACCTTTGTCTGCCTCCTCTCCCGATTCCCACTCCCTTGATTGATGTGGAGGGCTCCTTTTAAAACCTGACCCAGGAGTACTACTTGTGCCAAAATATTGTCTCTGGAATGTACTTCTGGATCAAGTGGAACTACAGTATATCAGGATAAGGGATCTGCCTCCCAACAGCTCCCTTTGGTGGTACCCAAGGAACCCAACAGGATATTTCTTGTCCAGAGCAGTGTTTAATGTGGGTAGGAGAAGCCCACATTGCTGCTTCTAAAATTGTTACTCCACTTCTCACACCGCCCTACATTTTCAGTCATGGTATGATGACTGCTGGTCATGGACCTTGCTGTTTCATGTTTAGCAGCTCTTTTGTTTCTTGTGTGTCAAATCCAAGGAGACTATGTAAGGTAAAAAACACCTTCCCCCGTGGGAGTCTGAATTGTTCATATTGGTCAATTTAATATATGTGAGGAGGTTTAGCTGTTTAGTAGCTGTTAGCTGTATAGAATTAGTCAGTATGCATGTAGCAGTACTGTGAGCTTTTCATACAGAAATATGCTTTCATTTCATAAAATAACAAAAGGAACTAGAAGAAGCAAACACCAAATACCCTTTATCATAGCCTCTCTTCATTCATCATGTGGTTAAGGTTTTGGACTTCAAACCCTGAGGTTGTGGCTTGAAATCCTACTAATGACACTGTGTGACCCTAAGCAAGTCACCTGACATGTTTGTGCTCTAATTGGAAAAACAAAAAGACATATACAAACAAACAATTAAACAATTATACAATTATATCATAAATGTTGTAAGTTGACGTGGATAAAGGTGGAAGCCAAATAAGTAAATGTTAAAAGTAAATCATGGTATGGATGCAGAAAATTTTGAAAGCCACAACAGAGAAAACACTGTGTCTGATTGTTTATCTACTAAAACTAACTTTTGTGATACAGCCATGGTTATTGAAATGGCTCAAGTTTATTTATTTATTGTTTGCTATTTACAGTACATACTGTATGAGATTTCAACCCGTCCTCGAGCCGCCTCCTTATCGTGGTGGAGGGGTTTGTGTGTCCCAATGATCCTAGGAGCTCTGTTGTTGGGGGCTTTATGCCCCTGGTAAGGTCACCCAAGGCAAACTGGTCCTAGGTGAGCGACGTGACAAAGAGCGGTTCAGAAAACCTCCTATGATGCATACAAACATTGGGCAGGGTTTTCCTTCGCCCGGATGCAGGTCACTGGGGCCCCCGTCTGGAGCCAGGCCTGGAGGTCTAGAGGGCACAGTTGCTGGGGACTCCATCGTTCTGCTGTGAGACTTCAATGCTCACGTGGGCAATGACAGTGAGACCTGGAAGGGCATGATTGGGAGGAATAGCGACCCCGATCTGAACCAAAGTGGTGTTTTGTTATTGGACTTCTGTGCTCATCACGGATTGTCCATAAAGAACACCATGTTCAGGCATAGGCACTTGGCACCAGGACACCCTAGGCCTCAGTTTGATGATCGATTTTGTGGTCGTGTCATCGGACTTGCAGCCACATGTCATGGACACTCAGGCGAAGAGAGGGGCGGAGCTGTCAACTGATCACCACCTGGTGGTGAGTTGGCTTCGTTGGTGCGGGAGGATGCCAGTCTGGCCTGGTAGGCCCAAACGTATTGTGAGGGTCTGCTGGGAACGTCTGGCATGTCCCCTGTCAGAAGTAGCTTCAACTCCCACCTCCAGCAGAACTTCGACCACATCCCAAGGGAGGTGGGGGACATTTAGTCTGAATGGGCTATGTTCCGTGCCTCTATTGTTGAGGCGGCTGACTGGAGCTGTGGCCGTAAGGTGGTCAGTGCTTGTCATGGCGGCAATCCCCAAACCCGTTGGTGGACACCGGTGGTGAGGGATGCCGTCATGTTGAAGAAGGAGTCCTACATGTACCAGCAGATCAAGTGGAATGCGGCTTCGATGGTTGCTGAGGCAAAATCTCGGGCATGGGAGGAGTTTGTGGAGGCCATGGAGAACGACTTCTGGACGGCTTTGAGGAGATTCTGGTCCAACATCCAGTGTCTCAGGAGGGTGAATCCGTGCAACACTGTATATGGTGGGGATAGTGAGCTGCTGAGCTCGACTCGGAACATTGTGGGTCGGTGGAGGGCATACTTTGAAGACCTCCTCAATCCCACTAACCTGTCTTCCAATGAGGAAGCAGAGCCTGGGGACTCTCTGGGACTGAGGTCACCGAGGTGGTCAGAAAACTTCTTGGTGACAGGGCCCTAGGGGTAGATGAGATACACTCGGAGTTCCTCAAGGCTCTGGATGTTGTAGGACTGTCTTGGTTGACATGCCTCTGCAACATCGCATGGACATCGGAGACAGTGCCTCTGGATTGGTAGACAGGAGTGATGATCCCCCTGTTTAAGAAGGGGGACCGGAGGGTGTGTTTCAACTACAGAGGGATCACACTCCTCAGCCTCCCTGGAAAAGTCTATTTGGGGGTCCTGGAGAGATGTGTCTGTCAGATAGTCAAACCTCGGATTCAGGAGGAACAGTGTGGTTTTCGTCCTAGTCATGGAACAGTGGACCAGCTCTACACCCTTGGCAGAGTCCTGGAGGGTGCATGGGAGTTTGCCACACCAGTCTACATGTGTTTTGTGGCCTTGGAAAAGGCATTCGACCGTGTCCCTCGGGGAATCCTGTGGGGGGTGCTCCGGGAGTATGGGGTACCGGACCCCCTGATAAGGGCTGTTTGGTCCCTGTAAAACCGGTGGTCCACATTGCCGGCAGTAAGTCGAAGTAATTTCCGGTGAAAGTTGGACTCCACCAGGGCTGCCCTTTGTCACCGATTCTGTTCATAATTTTTATGGACAGAATTTCTAGGTGCAGCCAGGGCGTTGAGGGGGTCCGGTTTGGTGGGCTCAGGATTGGGTTGGGTGATTTGCTTCATCAGGCCGTGATCTTCAGCTATCTCT
This sequence comes from Polypterus senegalus, assembly GCF_016835505.1. NCBI lineage: Eukaryota > Metazoa > Chordata > Cladistia > Polypteriformes > Polypteridae > Polypterus > Polypterus senegalus. The sequence goes on along the minus strand of NC_053166.1, from coordinate 35,324,179 downwards.
GGATTGGTTTGCAGCTGAGTATGAAGCGGCTGGGATGGGAATCAGCACCTCCAGATCCGAGACCATGGTTCTCAGCCAGAAAAGGGTGGAGTGCCCTCTCAGGATTGGGAGCGAGATCCTGCCCCAAGTGGAGGAGTTCAAGTGAGGGAAGAATAGAGCTGGAGATCGACAGGTGGATAGGTGTGGCATCCACAGTGATGCGGGCTCTGCATCCATCTGTCATGGTGAAAAAGGAGCTGAGCCAAAAGGCAAAGCTCTCAATTTACCAGTCGATCTAGGTGTCTACCCTCACCTATGGTCATGAGCTATGGGTAGTGACCAAAAGAACGAGTTCGCAAATACAAGCGGCTGAAATGAGTTTCCTCCGCCGGGTGTCTGGGCTTTCCCTTAAAGATATGGTGAGAAGCTCAGTCATCCGGGAGGGGCTCAGAGTAGAGCCGCTGCTCCTCCGCATTGAGAGGAGTCAGATGAGATGGCTCAGGCAACTGATCAGGATGCGTCCTGGTGAGGTGTTCTGGGCACGTCAAACCGGGAGGAGGCCCCGGGGAAGACCCAGGACATGCTGGAGGGACTATGTCTCTCGGCTGGCCTGGGAATGCCTCAGAATTCCCCCAGAAGAGCTAGAAGAAGTGGCCGGGGAGAGGAAAGTCTGGGCATCTCTGCTCAAGCTGCTGCCCTGTGACCTGATCTCGTAAAGCAGAAGAGAATGGATGCATGGATGGATAAGTTTTCATATTCTGTTATTAATTCTTTAGATTTTGTATTATTTTTGTATTTATGAAAAATTTAGATTTTTATTAATATGGTATTGTTTGTTAATTAGTTTACAAGTTTGTATTATATTAAGGATATATGTCTTAGTTTTATTTGTCTACTGTCCTCTTAAGAGTTTCAGGGGCAGATCCTCCTGATGATGCACTTGGGGGTGTGGCCCCGGCTGTATAAAAGCAGAAGCGGCAGTTGTAACTTTTGCATTGCTAGTTTTTGACTCATCATTTTGATTCTTGTTTGGATTTCCTGGTTTTGACCCCTGGTTCGATTATAACATTATGAGTTTGATTTGTGGGCATTTTGTTAGATTTTGTTCCTGCCCATATGGTAATCATATTTTTGTTCTTTTTCCTGGATTTCCATTTTGTTTGGCTTGTTTGAAATTCTTTATTTGATTGGCCAGAAGGTTTATACAGCTTGCTCCTTTCTCGTTTTTGATTTTGGTGAACATTTGTTTAAACTTTAAAAGCCCTGGCTTCATTTTGGGACTATGCAGGCCTTAAAGTCTGCACTTTTAGTTGTGGGGTTAGGCAACCTGGAGGTGAGGGCTTTCCAGTAGGCTCAGACTAGAATAAAGGGTATGTTTGTGTTGATTTCCTGAAAGCCTGTTTCCCCTGTTTGTGCTTCATTGTGGCTTGTAACTGCGATGCTTCCATGCCTGCATGAGTATTCGTCGGGCACTTTGTTCTTCATCTTACATCCCAAAGACATGTCTATCAGGGTAATTGCCGCCTGTAATTTCAATCCATGTAGGGAAATACATGGCCAAGCTCCCAGTTCCAGATTCTCTTGTTCTTTACACCTGGTCCCGCCAATACAGACTATGGCATTCCATAGCCTTGAATTGCATGAAGCGGAAATTATCAGAATATTTTATGTTACCCAAGCAATCAGGGTTATTTCTGTCTAATATTCCTGTAGTTCCTTGATCTTGCTCTGGACATCCCAGTTAAAAACAGCAGATGGCGCACAAATGTAATATGGAGATGCAAACTACAAAGCTGTAGCTAGTTTTCAAGTAAATAGTCTCTTAAAATCCCCATCTGCTTGTTTATCTTCACTATTTATTTCCAAATGTTATACTCACACACAAAGGAACCAGTTTAAGTTTATTATTTTCTAATTGCTTTTATTTCAAACATAAGTGGCTGTTACCAGTATTTGCCTCCCTGTGCTCTCTCTGTGTCAAGTGAATCAGGATACTGTTGTTAAAGCAACTTTTGGGTCTTTAGTGAGCTCATTGCTCCGTCCTTTTTCTGAACCCACTGTTTCCATTACAGGGTCGCAGGGCACCACAGCAAAGCACAAATCAGCCCCATTGAATCATTCCAATAACCATTAACTGAAATGAAAATAAAATAGAAAACGTTTATGCTTCAGATTCTCCCTTCTTCCTTTAAAAGCTGATTTTCTGCACTATTCCATTTTTTGAATCTGGTAAGCCCATTCATTACAAGGTCAACTTGAGCCTGTTTCAGCAACAGCGAGCACAAAGTAAAAAGAACCAACTATAGACAGGATACCAGTTAAGTCATTGCATCCATTCAACCATCATTTTACAAAAGGGGCACTAGGTAAGAATCAAACCAGGACTGCATGCTTTTTACATAAGGTTCATTTCCTATATTTCCAATATGTTATTTTTTTAAGTCTTAATTATTCATCCATTCATTTTCCAAACCTAATTTATTTATTGAATGAAGATAAGGCTAATCCAGCAGCGCTAGCTCCGAGGCAAGACCCTAACCTGGATTGAAAGTTATATAGAAGAAGTAGTCATTTCCTGAAATTAAGTTACAGTATAGGTTTAGAATTTTAATCTTTACTATGGCGCTGGAGAGTTGCGATATGCTGCATACTAATCATACATACAAGTGTGAATTTCACTGTTTTCTATACATGTGAGAATACTGTTACTACCACTACTCCTCATTCATATATTCTCATCCATCTATTCATCATCACACCTGCTTAATCCATTTTAGGGTCACGATTGGGCTGACGACTGTCTTGGCTGCATCAGGTGCAAGGCACATACCAGCCCTGGTCAGAATGCCAGTGTACTGTGTACAGTGTAGGACATGACACACACACACACACACACACACACACACACACACACAAATGGGGCTAGCAATTAATCCAAAAGAAACACCTTTGGGTATGGGGGAATGCCAACACACACACACAGAAGAGATGATGCAAACTCTGCACAGACACTAAGTGAATTCAGGATTCAAACCCAGGCCTATTTTCGCCTTGCAGGATCAAGGGGAAGCTCAGGAGTAAAACAGGAGCCTAGCCTGGTGGGAACCCCTGAATAATGATTACAGTTGCTGTTTATTGAATCTAAAATGTAAAGTTTATGTCCTTGAGTTTACCTACATGCTGTTTTCTGATCCTAATAAGCCTATCACTGGGTGGAGAAGAATACAAGACATTTCCAGCAGCATTGGTTTCTATTACACAGGAATGGATTCAAAACAACAACGTTAATGTCCTGCAGTGGCCGATGTCAGAATCCAGATCTTAATCCAGCTGAGGATGTGTGGTGGGACTTTACAAAGGCTGTTCACTCAGGATCTATCTATCTATCTATCTATCTATCTATCTATCTATCTATCTATCTATCTATCTATCTATCTATCTATCTATCTATCTATCTATCTATCTTTCTATCTATCTATTTAGTTTTACAAAGAAGAAAGGGGACAAAATGGCAGTGCTCAGATGCGTAAAGCTGATTCCATACAGATTCAAGGCTGTCATGGCTGTCAAAGGTGCATCTACTGCACCAAATACTGATTTGAAAGGGAAGAATACATATGATAGCAATTATTTTGTGTTTAATATTTGTCATTAACTTAGACCATTTTGCAGAAATCTGTTGACATTAAAGAGTTGTTTGCTGTTGATTATTGTCAAAAAATACAAATTATACAAACTGTCAAAGTGGTGTAATAACATTTTAAAGTTCAAAGGGGATGAGTTCTTTCTGCAGGCATCATACATACAATATAATAATCCTCCAACCATTTTCATCCAATTCAGGGTCTTATAGGCCAGAGCCTTTCCAGACAACGCTGGACACAAGGAAGGAAACCAGCCACAGACAGGATGCCAGTCCATACCACAGCCCATTCAGGTACACACCTATAGTGTGTACAGTTTAAAGTCCCCAAATAACCTGACCTGCATGCATTTGTGAGAACAAACACACACACACACACAAACACAGAAGGTGCAGACTCCACACAGGCAAACTGGGGCACAAGATTCAAACCCTTGATGCTGGATACATGGAGCAGCAGTGCTCATCACTGTACTGCCCTAAAACACAAAGTATTTATTGAAATCAATACATTATTTAAAGGTTACGTTCTTAATTATCCATCCATCAATTTTCTGATAATTTTTAGAGCCCGATTTCCTTCTTGAAGAAAGAAAAAAAGAGCCAATCCCAGGAACATAAAATGAAAGGCAGGGCCAATGCCAAGTTTTGTAAACTCTGTTATTAAATAGAATTCTGAAGACTTTCAGCCAATAAAAGAAACAAGAGCAATGGAATTAAAATAAAAAGTTAATTTTGTTAAACAAAAAAAAAAAAAGAACAATCAAGCAAGAACACTCTCCTCATCATACATACTCAAGATTTATTTATAAGTGTCAGTGCCTTTCTCATCCACTTGTTGATTTTCATGTAAATATGTACTTTGTGACGTCAGTTTGCAGTACATCATTACGCAACGTACATTTCTGACTGATTTGTATCCCCCAGGGTAAAAATTCTTAACAATTTATGTGCCTTTCACCACAAATGCCTCAGTCCTTTTTTTCTTCAACAGGCCCCTCTATTAATTTTATGATTTATGTAGTGCATCTTTTTAGCAAATTCTGGTGGATCAGCAGCTTGTGAATAATGCTAGGAATCCTATGGAAATGTTGCAGGAATAAAATATTTTTTGAGACATTTCTAGTTCAGCCTTCACCTTTCTGGTAATTCTTCTTAATAGCTCAATTAGCTAAAAATGGAATTCAGATACAGCAGAGATGGATGGCCTTTTCTGCTACATCCACCAAGCCTTTTCTCCTTCACACAATCTGCTGGCTTCTCATGTCACTTGACTTTTGAAGTAAAAAAAATGATGCAATGGCATAAAACAAGGCCACTTGATTAATATTCAGTTTATGAAGGAATCTTGAATAGTTTTGTATTTTTAGAGAATTTTGTTTCAGTGCTTATTATTAAAGATGCTAAATAAGCAATATGTTTTCAGGCATTTAGTCAAAATCTAATACTACCTGAGTGTAGAATTAATGCATTTGTTACCTATGTTGTTTATTGAATTGATATTAATTATACAGCACCAACTAGTATCTGCCCCTTTACACTTTACATGTATTTACATTAAATTTCGTCTGTCACAAATTTGCGCAAGTCTGCGTTTTGCCCTTGTCGGTCTGTAATGATTCAGTTGGATTTACCATATCCGCAGTTCCACTTAGTTTGATATCATCTTTAGATTTGACCAGCTTGTTATTTATATTTTTATCAGAATCATTTATGTACTGCATATTAACAGATGTAGACAGAATCAGGCGTTTTCCAGCAGGTTTTAGGTAATTGTAGCACTCACAGAAACCGGAGTAAGGAATACATTAGGTAAGTTGATTTGTGTTTTTTATTTATTACAGTGAAGTTCTGTATTATAATACAGTTTGTCATGGGGCTGTAGATTGGCAACGTGATGCACCCAGTGTTGGTGCTGGGCCAAGCTTATAAGTGATCCAGCCGACTGTTTGGTAGTTGACCCTTGTGGCTGGTGTCCCCCCACCCCCGTGAATGCTTAATTCACCTTATTGGTGGTGGTGGCCCTGGGTGCACTTTGGTTGGACATGCAAAGCATCCTCATGCCATCACACTGTCACCACTTTTAGCAGGATGCTCTTACTACGGAATCCTGTGTTTGCTTTATGCCAGACATGATGGGGCCCATGTTGTACAGGAAGGTCTCCTGTTTGTGAAATATTCTTCCAAAAGGTTTGGGAATAATCTAGATGTTTCCTGGCCAAGATGAGACAAGCCTTTACTGTATGTTCTTCTTGTTTAGCTGTGGTTTCTGCTTTGCTTCTCTCCAATGAAGCCCATCTTTGCCTAGTGGCTTTTTGATTGGGAAGGTGTGACCATTGACCTTTGCTTAGGTGTATCCAGCAGGGGGAGCACAGTCCCTGGAAATAGGTCCATTAGAGATTGCAGCCTTTACTAAACCAAGACATATTATAACTTTCCCTAGTGGTACGCCAGTGAGTCTAAAAGGAAGAAAGAATCAGTAACACTAAAGGAAGATTATGCTTAGCATCTGTTTAATATTGACTTAACACACAAATTAATATAACAGTCGAAGGAGAGCTACTAGCGAAAGCATGATGCAGTCGGGGGTTTCTGTAGTTGCCGTTCGTCCAACTTCGATGGAGAGTGCGGGAAGGTATTTTTGTCCTAGGTACGGACAGGAGCGATGTCTTCCATCTGCCTGTATGTGAGGTTCAGTGCACTTGTCTGAGCTTTTCTGACTTCACTATAGTTCAAGGTTCTCCAAACCGGGGTGTAATTTTTTGCTGGCATAGCATGAATATTAAATAGCACATGGTTATTGCAAAGGTTGCTCGCATAGCAGTATCAGTTTGGGAAACCTCTAAAATAGCTGACAGTGGCCCCTGGCCATATATTGATCATAACCGAACAGGGCACATCAGCACTGCCTGAGTCATCTTCCACTCATTTCATCTCATCTCCCTGTCAGGTGGTTTGTGTGGTGTCAGCAAATACCCATTTTAAATAAAATAATGTGTATCGAATAACCCTCACAGATCACAGTGTTACACTTAAGACCATTGGCTACATTAGGTAAGAGGAGTTGCCGTTTTTTGGGATAGGTACTTTTTAGGTGATTTCACACTGTACCCTTGAGCTAATTATACCTGATCGATCATTCCTGAGAACATTCATTATTGTTTCAAGTGTTTTCCATTTGGAGATAATGGCTCTCGCTGTAGTACGGTGAAGACTCAGAGCTGTAGAACAGTTTTGTCCTTCCTGTACTGATAAATATCAACCCCTTTCTTTTCTGATCTCTTCAGAAATTTCTCTTACATATGTCATTATGTGCTTGTTAAATCTTTGCACTGGCAACTTGACTCTGATGTTAAGGATCAAAATAAGTGAGGTTTATAAGTAGGAGGGCTGGCTGTAATCAAGCCTGGCTAAGCACAATTATGCCTTTAATTAGGTTGATTTCATTGTGGGGCAATTAGTTTTTCAGGCATTGCCAGTTGGTGTTGGATAACTTTGTTCCTTAGATAAATGAAAATAATGTGCTCTTTGTTCATTCAGGTGGCTTTCATCTAACATTAGATTTTGGCTGAAGATGCGATGACATTCAGTGCCAAAAAATTAGCAATTATGCAGGAAATCAGGAAGGGGCAAAAACATTTTCACAGCAGTGTATATAATGAATCTCAAGTGAAAACTATGGCTTATTCCAAGGTTGCTTTGTGATATTTCTGACTTTTCTTTAAATAAATCCTTTGAGCGGGCAGGCTTTGGGCTGTGTTTCAGCTTTTTTGGTGAGATAAATCTCATTTGATTTTGTTTTTGGCAGCTGCAGTGTAACCTTTATGTGTCACCATTTGGACGCAGATTATTATAGCTCCTGTTTTGATAAAAACAAATCTTGTAAAAAGTTATTCATCAAATTTGGCTTTGGCTAATTTATTTTTAAGAGCTCTGTCAAGACATAGAAGAAGAACTATATAAAAGAAAACAATTAGTGAGCAGTATGTCACTGTGATCCATGAGGCTGGTTGTCTTTAATTCATGTATACTCAGCTTACACAATTACAGGATTACACTTTGGCAACACATCCTTACTAAAGACAGGGCAACTAAAGACAAACAGGAAATCATATCGACTGAAACATTAACCGGGCATCAAGGTTATAAATGAGGCATTTCAGGTTAACAGTGGCACAAAGTTACTGAAGAAGCATACAAGTTCATTAGTAAAGTTAGTAGAACGTACAGTGGCATGCCCTTGTTCAAATTGTCTGTCACTGTGAAGATGAACTGATCACCAAAAGGCATAAAGTTAAGTATGGTATAAGACATTTCTTTCCAGTATCTTATGGAAGATTAGCATATTATTTTTGTTTTGTACACTTGTACAGTGGAAAAAAAATTAAAGGAGCACCATGCAAAAGTTTGGGCACCCCAAGATATTTGATGTCTTAGATAACGTTTACTGAGGTCTCAGACCTTAATTAGCCCATTAGGGCTCCGGCTTGTTCACAGTCATCATTAGGAAACTCCGGGTGATGCAGATTGCAAAGCCATATAAATTCTCTGACTACTCAATCAGAGAATTTTGTCCCAACAATCAGCAGCCATGTGCTCCTCTAAGCAGCTGCCTAGCCACTCTGAGAAATAAAATACTGTAATTGAAGCTCACAAAGCAGGAGAAGGCTACAAGAAAATAGCAAAGCATTTTCAGGTAGCTGTTTCCTCAGTTCATAATTAGAAGTCAAGCAAAATGACACATTTTATTGGCTAACTATAAAGATTACAATTTGCAAGCTTTCGAGGCAACTCAGGCCCCTTCCTCAGGCAAAGTGTAATACAGACTCCCCTGTGTTTATATAGACACTAGGACAAGAAACAACATTGAAAAACCTTTAAGTGGGATGTCTTAGATGTAAAAAATGAATAGACCACTCCAGGCTAAGATTCATTTAGCAAGAGAGGAGAACAATGTATAGTCAAGATCTTCGGATAAGATAACTGTCCAACAAAGTCTTTTGAAGTTTTTGATGAGTATTTCCCTACAATGTGGATCTGTAGTCAGGTTGTCTGGGTCAGTCGGAGAGATGTAAACAATCCTCATATCTGGCTATAAAACTCTTGTCTCTATTTAAACCATGTTGTAATGTGTTACATTTTAACTTGAGTTTAACTTCCCATTCTTTTCTCTCTTGCTGTCTCTTCCTCTCTTACCCAGTTTATAATGTTATCAAAAAATAGCAGTTAACAGGAACAGTGGAGGTCAAGTTGAGGTCTGGAAGACTAGGAAACTTTCTGAATGAACTGTTCATTGGATTTCTAGAAAGGCAAATAAAAATTCCTGCTTGACTGCGAAAGACCGTCAGGAAGATGTAGCACATTTTGGAGTGGTGGTGCACTGTTCTACTATGCAGTGGCACCTGAACAAATATGACCCTCATGGTGGAGTCAGCAGAAGAAAACCTTTCCTGCATCCTAGCCACAAAATTCAGCACCTGAATGAACATTTAAACAAGTCTGATGCATTTTGGAAACAAGTCCTGTGGACTGATGAAGTCAAAATAGAACTTTTTGGCCACAGTGTGCAAAGGTATGTTTGGAGAGCAAATGTGCAGAATTCCTGGCAAGGAATGCCTTTCCAACTATTAAGCATGGGGAAGGATCAGTCAGGCTTTGGGCTTGTGTTGCAGCCAGTGGCACAGACAACATGTCATTGGTAGAGGAAAGAATGGATTCAAATAAATACCAGTAAATTCTGGAAGCAAACATCACACCATCTGTAAAAAGTTGAAGTTAAAAAAAGAATGGGTCCTACAACAAGATAATGATCTGAAACACATCTGTAAATCAACAGTGGAATACCTCAAAAGGCAAAGTTGATGGTTTTGCTCTGGCCCTCACAGCCATCTGACCTAAACATCATTGACATTTTATTGATAGATCTCAAAAGAGCAATGCATGAAAGATGGCCCAAGAATCTTATAGAATTAGAAGCCTTTTGGGCAAAAATACTGCAAGTAAGTACTGAAATACTCTTAGCTGGCTACAACAAGCATTTATAAGCTGTGATACTTGCCAAAGGGGTGTTACTAATATACTGACCATGTCAGGTGCCCAAACATTTGCTTTAGGCCCTTTTCATTTTTTTGGTATTTGTACCTGTGAATGATGGAAATAAAAATGTAATCTTGCTTAAAATATTAAAGAAATGTGTCACCTATAACTTTATGCCTTTTGGTGATCAGCTCATCTTCTGCTCACCTAACTATTCTCAGTAACAGACATTTTAAGTAAGGGTGTCCAAACCATTCCTGGCCAGGAAAGACAATGGTTTATTACCCGAATGAGAGGCCTCAACAGAAATCCAGACAGATTGGCTGGCTGGATGGATGGATCAGCAGAAGCTGGAGTTTGGGAACAGTTCCATCCCCCATATAGCAGGTGGCAGTGGCCCTTGTGTGGCAGCCCATTTGGGATTTACGCAGGGGTGCATAAGAGTTGGAGTCCGGAAGTGTAACCCTGTCAGGTTCCCTTGCTGCCCAGAACTTCTTCCAGGAAGACAAGACATAGTACTAGAAGCATCCCCAAGTCTGGCTTAAAAGGAGCCCACCCATTGGGGAGTTAGGAACAGGGTAACAATCACTGGGAGGATAAGAGGGAGAAGAATTTGTTTTAAATTGTGTATTTGTGGCTAATCTTTGGAAAGGTGATTGTGGAGAAGTGCTTTGGATAAATAAATATCTTTTATTTTATATCAGTAACATGTTGGGTACTACCATGTTTTGGGTTTTGGGCAAGGTGGCACCCCGTGGTGATTACAATTGGTGTAATTGGCAGGATTTTCTGATGTGTCTATTTGGCAGAAAAGCTGCAATATAAGTTTCTTTTAACTAAAATTCAAATCTTCAGTCCTTCACATCCGGTACCAAAACTGGTACCAGAGATGGGCAAATGATTAGGCAAGAAATCCAGCCAAAGGGAAGCTGGTTGCTGTCCAGGAGGTTGTGAAATTCAAAACACAAATGACCAACATACCGACTCCAATATTGGGATCTATACAGGCAGGAAGTATTCCTTCTGGGAGGGACACTGGATGGCCTCTTTGATGGTAAAGTTAATGAGGTACATGCTGGGGAAGGGCCAAAGTCCCTACAAAGATTTGAAAAAAACCTTTGCAAAATCACACTGTGAAAATGAGTTACCTGTGGCAGGCTGTCTTCTGTCTTTTTTAGCTCCCTGACTGGAAGGCTGTGAGATGCCGAGGACCTGGAGCGACGCCAATATCAGTACTGTGAACGCAAACCCGAATGCTGGTTATATCTGCCCTAATATCCCTGAAATCCAGACTGTGGGTAAGTAACATTTCCTTCTGTGTAAATAATGAGTCGTGGAATCAATGCCTGAACTCCATCACTAAATTATTTGAGATGGAACACACTGCCTCTGTACAGGGACTTCTGAACTCAGTCTCCCTGGATGCTGAGCAACACTCAATGGGAGGGCAAGTGGAAGAAGAATCTGTTTTATAGATAGATAGATAGATAGATAGATAGATAGATAGATAGATAGATAGATAGATAGATAGATAGATAGATAGATACTTTATTAATCCCAAGGGGAAATGCACATAATCCAGCAGCAGTATACTGATACAAAAAAAAAAAAAAAAAAAAAAATATATTAAATTAAATAGTACTAAAAATGAAAAATGAAAAAAAATTAAAAATAAAAAAGCAGACAATAACTTTGAGTAATGTTAGCATTTACTCCCCCGGGTGGAATTGAAGAGTCGCATAGTGTGGGGGAGGAACGATCTCCTCAGTCTGTCAGTGGAGCAGGACAGTGACAAAAGTCTGTCACTGAAGCTACTCCTCTGCCTGGAAATGACACTGTTCAGTGGATGCAGTGGATTCTTCATGATTTACAGGAGTTTGCTTAGTGCCCGTCGCTCTGCCACAGATGTTAAACTGTCCAGCTTTACTCCTACAATAGAGCCTGCCTTCCTAATAAGTTTGTCCAGGCGTGAGGCGTCCTTCATCTTTATGCTGCCTCCCCAGCACACCACCGCGTAGAAGAGGGCACTCGCCACAACCGTCTGGTAGAACATCTGCAGCATCTTATTGCAGATGTTGAAGGACGCCAACCTTCTAAGAAAGTATAGTCGGCTCTGACCTTTCTTACATAGAGCATCAGTATTGGCAGTCCAGTCCAATTTGTCATCTAGCGGCACTCCCAGATATTTAAAGGTCTTCACCCTCTGCACACAGTCACCTCTGATGATCACAGGGTCCATGAGGGGCCTGGGCCTCCTAAAATCCACCGCCAGCTCCTTGGTTTTGCTTGTATCATGTACTGTATTTGTGGCTAATCTTTGGAAGGGTGATTGTGGAAAAGAGCTTTGGATACATAAATATCTTTTATTTTATCCTAGTAACGTGTAGGGTATTACTGTGTTTGGGTTAGTGTCCCTTTGGTGTTTACAGCATATATAGAATGTTAAAAGCACTAATGATGTTTTGAGCAGCTTGAACAGAAAACGTATGAATGGACATTAAGTGTATAAACACAAGCATTCTTCTTCCTATCAATTAATACAAATTGCATCATCCAATGGTGTCAAGTAAAAGGATCATAGGATCATTTACATATTTAATTGAACTGAAGTGCCACATATGACCAATAGATGGCAGTCTTCTAAACAAAGAACTTAACAGACAATGCATTAAATACTCGCAATCCTGGATGCTAAAGGTTTTGTCTCACTCTCTTAGGAGGCATTGCATCAATGTCGTAAAATAAAATGACATCCGGGTCCGTGCCTCCTTGATGACAGAATGAGAAAAAAATACCTCCTACAAATAAAACAAAATGGCATTGTGGTAAACCAAAAAAATTATAATAAAATGTACTTAATCTCAAACATTAAATAAGAAGTAAGCATACATCCAGACATCCTGAAATGATGTTCAAACCCCCAACAAAAAAGAAGTGTGCTAGAATAAAAGATGTTATCTAGCCTATTACTGTAGATTCTTGTATCAATGTCTACACAGATGCAGAGTACGACTACCTTTACATTCTACAGCGTGAGTCACAGCAGTTTAAGTCACTCAATAAGGGTCAGAGGGGAAGTCAGTGCTGAGAAACCAATCTAGAGAAGTTCAGGCTTACAGTGCAGCTCATTAGCCACCAGACCACAGGTTTCCCTTGAGTGAGCTTTCAAGGGTTCGAGTGTTTACATAAACACACTCACTTTATTCAGTTCTGCACTGGAGCACGACAGGAAATTAAATGGATAAGGAAAAAGCAAGATACATGCACGCCCACATTTCAGAAATATTTACATTAAAAAAATAAAGTAAATAAATAATTATATAAGGAAAGTAGTCAAATGTATTGTTTGATATGTAATATACAAATGTTTTCTTTTTCTTCCCAAGGTAGTTAGACAGCCCACACAATGTACACCCACACCCACGTATTCAGTAAGAAATGAAGTTATATAATACATTTGGAGCAGCTTATTGTTTGCTCTTACATATCATTATTTTATACTTATTTAATGCAAGATTCAATAGCCTGATTTCATTATCTGGTTCTGTTATACCCGTAGCAGGTGGGCTCACTTAGGTTTCAGTTCACAGTAAGATATAAAAATTGTTTTAAATATTACAGTTTTTCCTCATTTTCTAGTTTCAGAAGCATAGTCATGTCACATTACTTAACAACTCTAGACTAAGCCATTATGAGTTTGTGTATGTGTGTTTGTGTCCTCAGTATAGTGGCCTTCCATCCAGGGCTGGTTCCTGTCTTGTGACTAATGCTACTGCAGTAGACTTCAGCTCTCTGTAACACTTTTATGAATAAAGGGAGATGGACAGATGGATATTCAAAAATAAATTTTACTACCTGTCAATAAAGAATGCCATTTTAGTACAGGGACTTTAAGGGCTTGCTATAGCCTGTCTAGTCTATTAGTCACTTCTTGTTGCAGTAGCTGCATTGCCTGCCATTGCCTAAGTGAGGAAGTGAAAATGTAGAAAGATGAAAAGTAATTACACATTATATAATACATTATTATCCTTAAACGTATTGAATTTAATTCATACTTACTGCTAGTAATGGAAAGCTTTTTATATGTGTGTATACAGTAAACACATCGATGCATATATATTGTGACTGGTAGAGGGTATCTCAGAAGTCCAAACATAAGACAAACTTAGAGACAAGCTGACTGAGATGGGAGTAGACTCACACCTGGTGGCATGGATCGTGGACTATCTTACAGACAGACCTCAATATGTGCGTCTTGGGAACTGCAGGTCTGACATTGTGTTCAGCAACACAGGGGCACTGCAGGTGACTGTACTTTCTCCGGTCCCGTTCAATCTATATACATCAGACTTCCAATATGACTCAGAGTCCTGCCACATGCAAAAGTTCACTGATGACACTGCTATTGTGGGCTGCATCAGGAGTGGGCAGGAGGAGGAGTACAGGAAGCTAATCAAAGACTTTGTTAAATGGTGCGACTCAAACCACTTACACCTGAACACCAGCAAGACCAAGGAGCTGGTGGTGTATTTTAGGAGGCCCAGGCCCCTCATGGACCCTGTGATCATCAGAGGTGACTGTGTGCAGAAGGTGCAGACCTATAAATACCTGGGAGTGCAGCTGGATGACAAATTGGACTGGACTGCCAATACTGATGCTCTGTGTAAGAAAGATCAGAGCCAACTATACTTTCTTAGAAGATTGGCGTCCTTCAACATCTGCAATAAGATGCTGCAGATGTTTTACCAGACGGTTGTTGCAAGTGCCCTCTTCTACGCGGTGGTGTGCTGGGGAGGCAGCATAAAGATGAAGGACGCCTCACGCCTGGACAAACTTGTTAAGAAGGCAGGCTCTATTGTAGGAGTAAAGTTGGACAGTTTAACATCTGTGGCAGAGCGACGGGCAAACTCCTGTCAATCATGAAAAATCCACTGCATCCACTGAACAGTGTCATCTCCAGGCAGAGGAGTAGCTTCAGTGACAGACTTTTGTCACTGTCCTGCTCCACTGACAGACTGAGGAGATCGTTCCTCCCCTACACTATGCGACTCTTCAATTTCATCCGGGGGCATAAATGCTAACATTACTCAAAGTTATTGTCTGCTTTTACATGCATTTTTATTACCATTTAATTTAATATTGTTTTTTGTATCAGTATACTGCTGCTGGATTATGTGAATTTCCCCTTGGGATTAATAAAGTATCTATCTATCTATCTATCTATCTATCTATCTATCTATCTATCTATCTATCTATCTATCTATCTATCTATCTATCTATCTATCTATCTATCTATCTATCTATCTATCTATCTATCTATCTATCTATCTATCTATCTATCTATCTATCTATCTATAAGATACAACTATCAAACACAGTCCCAGCTTCATAAGGCTTATTTATTTAAGCAGACACTTTTCACAGGCTTTTCCATTTGGTTCAAACAAGCACAACTATGATTCCTTCAACTTTACTCCTCCCAGGTGAGCTTTGCTCTACTCCACTCCTAAATCCTTAAACTGGAAAATTTCCTCTTCTGGTTGTTCTCCTGGGCAGCAGCCAAAACACCAAGCAGGGCTGCCCATTGGCACTACAAATCCCAGATAGCATTGCAGGTGTGCACACAGGAGTCCTGGCAAAGAGAGGTTGCCACTTAGCATATTTGGATAGCAATTGGCCTTGTAAGGCAGTTTCCTATTGTACTTCCACTATGTCATCCCAACTGGGAAAGGGAGCACCAACCATCCCGAGCAGTACACCCACTCAATGGCATTCTCCACCCATTATGAGTGCTCTCTGACTGGGTAACTTATCATCCATTCCAAATCTAATTGGGGCTCATCAGTTGTACACACCTTTGCTTCCCCTTGTGGGGATTGAACCTCAGACATCAGTGCATGAGACAAAACCTCAGGTGTTGCGCCATGTTGGCTCATTCGCTTACTTGGCAGGGTGTAGATTGGAGTATTATCTTCATAGGTCTGAATCGCAATCTGACTAGTTAGGTGGGCACCTACCAAGTAACGCTTGTGGTTGGTTGGCCAGTTGACAATCATCCGCCGTGCCCTTTCAGTTGGGAGAGGCATGACATAGGCATGATCATAGGCAAGTTATAGAGTACTGATCTGCTTCTGTAGGTATCCCAACTGAGTTCCAATGTGAATGACAATGAATGACCAATCTATTTGTCGTTATCCCATGGCCTCCAAGTATGAAATCAAGCTCTTTCCCAGCATGACATCATTCCTCCTTCTACTATATATTGTATGTAAAAAAGAGCACAAAATATGGGTCTAAAAGGTAACTCAGAACAAAAAAGCTAGTTCAAAATCTAATCATCAAAATTCACATGAACCAAACAAAATATTTCAGAAAACCTGAAAATCTGAATGGTACTTACTAATAAAATGTTCAATAAACAATGGCAACCTGGACAACCGGACCCTCTGCGTGAAATATATAGACAGTGGACAGTCCTGTGGGTGAAACATCATAGCAGCCCTGCCCCCTGAAACTCCACATAAAGGGGACAGGGCATATAACTAAACACGTTAACAATGAAAGAAACAAAATCCGTATACAGTATAATTAATAATGGGTGATTAAAATAATATTCAAAACATAATATACAAATAATATTTAAATGTTAACAAAAAGAGCATAATATGTGACCCAACGTTGAAGCACGGGTGGAGAAATTGGCTGTTTAATTATGTTATGGGAACACCTGTAACATTCATTTTACATGAAAAGTACCAACTAACCACTTTGCTACTTTTCTTAACGGTTGATAGGAAGAAATGTCAAAACCAGCTATGTAACTGTTACCTTTCATCTCTTACCTGTCTCACTGTGGGTATTGTGCCACATGTATTCAACCCTAGGGACTTGTAATGACAGGGTGCTCACTGACTAGGACTGCCTTTTATTTTCACTACTTTACTTTAATCCAGTTTACCATCAATAGAAGACTTCACAAGGTTGCTCTCTCATGCCCTTAATGTACCTCAGCTAGACAAGGAATGCTCAGTCTCAGATTCTCAGTTATGCTGGCAATCAATAATCAGACAGAGACAATGAATTTAATCTTTAATATAAATATTATATTTATATGCATAATAACCAATGTCAGAAAAGATAGATAGATAGATAGATAGATAGATAGATAGATAGATAGATAGATAGATAGATAGATAGATAGATAGAACTTTGTTTGTCCCGAGGGGGTAATTTGGCTTTTTACAGAAGCTCTTTAAATAAATAAATACACAAATAGGTAGATCAGTTAATAAATAAATATATATACACACACTAGAATGACTATATAGCAAGAAAATGAAAAACAAAACTTCTGACTTGTCAGTCACAGTATCAGTATGGCATTATGCAGATGTATTACTGTTGGTATAAAGGAGCCCCCGTAGCGTTTCCTGACACACTTCTGCTGAATAAATTTTTTGTCTGAAAGTCCTCAGAGAGGACGTGCAGCATTATTTATAATGGCACTGAGTTTTGTTTTCATTATCTCCTTTGCTGTGACCTCCAGGGGATCTAGAGTGCATCCTATAACCGATCTTGCACTTTTAATTAGCTTGTCGATTCGGTGGGCCTCTCTTGAAGTGATGTTATCAGTTCAGCACACCACAGCAAAGAAAATTACACTGACTATCACAGGGTTGTAGAAGATGTTAAGGGTGTCACTTCCCACATTAAAGGAATACAATCTCCTAAGGAAGAAGAGCCTGCTCTGCCCTTTCTTAAATAGGTCCTCTTTGTTCCGACAGTCTAACCTGTCATTAGTGTGGACTCTCAAGTACTTGTAGGAATGTACCAACTCTACATCCTCTCCTTGAATAGTGACTGGACATAGAGACTCTTTGGTCAACAAATGTAAGCATTACAAAGATTTATACAACCTGCACAGGTTCATACATTCTTCATTTAGTCCCAAATAACAATTCTGAGATGGTTCAGTTCCGTAGCTACTGATTTTATATCCCTCTCAGATAGTGAAAAGAAAGATTTCTTACTGGAGACAGAGCTCCTTGGAAAGTGTCCAACAGCTAAGCAGATAGCAATCTCCATTTAGATTGCCATGGCACCTCTCAAAGTGTCAGAATGACAGCAACTGAATCAAACACTCCATTTTTGGAAGAAAGCCCCAATTGAACTAAAACTACACTAAGAAACTGAGCTAAACGAAGTAATTTTGAAAAAAATTTTGATAAAAGCCAGGCACTCTTTTCTCCCCCCACTCTCAAATTAAGTGCACACACTTTGCTTATTGTCCATTAGCAAACCAGCTAACATTTTTACAGTTCCTAAATTATTATAAGCTCAAGGTGGCTTCCCATGGGAATGAAAATCTTCACTTAGCTGCAAACTGACTTTCTGTACAAAACAAACTAAGGCCCTGATTTACCTTTACCAAATGTAGTACTAGGGTGTTGTACTGTGTTAGTCATTATGGATGTAGTGAAAAGTCAAGCAAACTTACACCTTTTATCTTGCCTGAAGAAGGGGCCTGAGTTGCCTTGAAAGCTTGCATGTTGTAATCTTTTCAGTTAGCCAATAAAAGGTGTCACTTTGCTTGACGTCTCACTACAGTTTTCCCGAAATAATCTTCAATTGCTTCTTGAATACAATGAGGGAATCAAAAGTACGGATGGAGGTGGGAAGCCTGTTCCGCCAATTAGGATCTACATAGAATTGAGACCTGATACCATGCAGAGGCAGCATCACCAGATGCTGTTCCCTGGCAGACCCGAGTGGGCGAGAAGGAGTATAGGGCATCACCATCATCACCTGTAGTTTAACAAGCCTTTCAGGCCTTGGCTGTTTATTTGAAATCTGTCAGTTAGAAAGGTTAAAGCATCTCCCATCCACTGACTAAAACATAACAATAACCAAACTATTCCATTAAACCCTGTATGGCACTGTTTCTCTATCGATAATTCATACTGTACTGTTTCTTGCTACTCACTCTGACAAACCTAAAAGTTATAATTTGTGGACATGTACTAGAATGACAGGGTGCCAAGAAAATCTGGACCCCAAACAGGGTTGTCCTGTTTAATTAACGGGAAGCTCCAAAACAAAAAGAAATGCTCCTTAGGCATTATACCTCTTGCTCTCTGGCTTTAAACAACAAAATAAAAGCTCGCCTCTAGCTGTGCATTAGGTCAGGGAACGTCCAGGAAGTTGGGGTTCTTATGGTCAGGGAAACTAGTGAGGTTAGATGTCCTCACTAGGAGGTTTCTCAGTGCTGCAGGGAGAGATGGAGAAGACAGCATTAGGGGTAGCGCCCCCTTTCAGCCTGGTGGGTCATTACATACCTCGACAGAGCTTCCAACGCGCATGTGTGACAAAGTCTGAAACTTGATTTACAGTGAGAAGGACCTGTGTGCTAAACTTCAAGTTTGATGGCTTGACAAACAAACAGATAATGTGTTTTGAGACATAATAATAAAGGCTTTGTTATGCTCTTCTTACTTAGCAGAGACTGTTACTGTGGCAAGTCCCCTAGCATACAAGTAAAGTGTCAATAGTCCTTTTTAAGTGTTACTAAAAGCAAAGTGTTTGTTAAGTTCTTATTACACAGCAGGGGTAGCTCCTGTTCTAAAGGGTAACCAATAAGTTTTTGTATTAATGCAGACTTTGATGCTGTCATGACTCACTGCTGCTGTCACCCATACTAATAGGAATAGAGAAAGATGTGAAGACGTTTGAGAAATGCAGAATTAATTGACAATATAGCTCTTTGGAAGCATTTATAATGCTGCGTACAGCTAAAAAAAAATCTCCACAAACCAAGTTGGTTTGATAGGCACAGCATGAATAATTCAATAAAACCTAATTGGCTTGGATGTGTGCCAGAGAGAAGGGTAAGGAGATCATAGAGTTTTATGTTTTGACAAAGAAGAAAATAGTATTTGGAGGATTAAATCTTTTTATTACATGTTATATATTTTCATGCCTCACAGAATGATTATAAAGTAAGCACGCCATCGATCTTCTGAATACACTTTCTCGAGTCACAGGGTATAAAGAAAGCTTTGCTATGTAAATGATAAAGATGGAGTACACTGACATGTTTTTAGCATTTCAGTACATTTTGTAGCTGATCCAGGAAACTATTTCTCATGTCATCACACTGCCTTTCTGGTGTTAAATTCTTAAGAAACAGAAATTGAAAAGAAGGAGACCAGCACATTCATCAAAATGGACATAGATTAAGAATATAACAAGAAAGGGATACCCGCCATACTTGTTTTCTTTACAAGTCCCTGCAACACTTATTCCTTTAATCTGTCACCTGGTCATCCTGTAGACAGACATTTTCCTTGGTCCCATGGTGGTATATTAACTACTTTAATGGATAGCATGCAGGGACCAGCATCCCCACCAGTATGGACTCCAATCCGTTACCTGGTCCAGGTGACAAATGAACAGAAAGAATGGTAGGGTGTTCCTTGCCTTAGCCTGGAGGGTGGCAGAAGATGCCAGTGCAGAAGTGGGTATATTGGCATCCCAGTATGGCTGGACCTGAAAATAATACCCAGCTGGGATGCCAATATCATGAAAGAACAGGAGGTGATAACCTGCCATGACTACATGCTTTCCTGATACGCTAGATGGCAGCATTCCTGGGTCAGGATTCCCACAAAGACACCCTCAGGGCATGCTGGGACTTGAAGTCCAGTGTGGCCATTCCTGTTGGGTTCTGTGTGGGCCTCTTCTTTGTGGGGCTTCTGTTTGACCCAGAAGTACTTCCAATTGGCTATGTCCTAGCACCAGAAGTACTCAGTCTCCAAGATAAAAGAAGCCGCTCAACCTCATCCACACAAACTGGAGTCGGGTGTGGAGGATGGAAAAAGTTCACCTGGAGGAATGGAGAGAGGGAGAAAGAGAGAAGAATTGTGTTGTTTGTGATGTCAAAGCCTTTATACAAATAAACCTTTCGTTTGTATAGGGACTTGTGACTGTGCAGTTGTGTCTGGAGTTTGGAGTAGTGTAATACCCCGTAGTGGTCACACTACAGATGTATAGAGTATTTGATGAGGCTACCAGTGTCACATTATTTTTTATCACAGACTAGCTGCTGCTAGTGGCTAAAGGTTTAGGTGTTAAATTTAGATCGTCACATTCATAGTATGTCTACTGTCCGCATTAAGCAGTTTGGGCTTACATGCATCGCGGCAGTTACTATTAAAAGATTTGTGAAGGTGACTGGAAGAATGAACATGCCAGTAGACTGTCATGGCTTGAAGAACAACCATATGGAAGGAATACTGCTCAAAGAGTTAAAAACAGAAGACTTAAATTTAAGAAAAACATTGCCATTTCAGTTAAGAGACCCATTCATGTTAGACAAGAAGGAGTATTGAAATTTATGTTGCATAAAAGAAGTAGTAGTAGCAGTATCACTAGTGCTGTCACATAATAATAAAATGAAAATAATGCATTTTATTTATTTAATGCCTTTCCCATGCTCAAGGGTAAAGAGTACAGTGATATTCTTAACTTCCATGCTTTACCAAAATGCAATGTGTCACCACTCTCTGTTGCCGTGATAGACAAGAAAGCATTCAAAATTCCAAATACATAACTCCATTTATAGAATAGAACACAAAAGCCAGCTTACCTGATGTAATCCTTACCTGTTTCCATATACTCCTTGCACAGTTACACTCACAATTCCTAAAACCTTGTGGAAAGAAACATGATACAATCTCTAGTAAAACTTGCTATTATGGTAATCCAAATGGTATTTATTGTATGCTAGCTGTCCCCATCATGTAGTGGTTAAACAGGACAAACTTTAAAAATCAATTTAAAAAAAAATTTATATTGAGAAGAATTTATATTGACAGCTTTTGGATCTGAACGCTTCTTGATATACATTATTTATGGTTTTGCTATCGGGGCGAGAATGTAGCTGTGATCTCTTTGGTAAAAATATAAAAAGTTGGCAAGGTATCTCTGGCCAACCGGAAAGCAGGTATGCTCCATGTCAAACGTCGCCACTGTATTTGATCATGTTCAGCTCTGGCGGGAGAGCATCACCTACGTGGGGAGCGG
Source organism: Polypterus senegalus (assembly GCF_016835505.1). Taxonomy (NCBI): domain Eukaryota; kingdom Metazoa; phylum Chordata; class Cladistia; order Polypteriformes; family Polypteridae; genus Polypterus; species Polypterus senegalus. The sequence continues at coordinate 35,302,440 of NC_053166.1, read as the reverse complement.
TGCACGTGGCCGTGTTATCTCTGCCAATGACCAGGTACCCTCTAAAACACATGTAGCTGTGATCTCTCTCTCAAAAACGTCAAAAGTTACTCTTTAACAATCTAGATGATAATGTCTGCTGAACAAATAGGTATCACTAGATAAGCGGAGGCAAGGTACGCTCCAATATGTTATTAGAGGTAGAGCAATTCAAACGGAGGCTGGTGCGTGAGTGAGGATGGCCCCGTCCAGCTCCCTACTCCTGAGGTCCCCGCCTCCTCAACCTGTCTCTTGGATTCACATGAATAAATTGGTGCCGCAACCGAACTATAATACTTAGCAAAAGTCACAAAATCAACCGGAATATTCAAGCAAATTATAGAAAAAAAAAATCCATTAAGTAGTTCTCTCGTGAAAAGTGGACAGACAATCAGACAAACGGACAGATGTTGGATTTTATATATAGAGAGATGAGTGCATATTGTGACCACAAGGGGGCATCATAAAGTGCCAAACTCTTGACACAGTTACAAATAACTGGACGAAGGGCATAAAACCTACAAGGCAGAAATGTCTTCCTTTTGATGGCAACCTTAGGTAAGGGCATGGCATCCAACCTCAAAAGGATGTCAGTCCATTCAGCATTTTGTGGTTAAAAAAATATTCCTATGGTAACCTGTGATGGACTTTTCATTTAGCATGAACCTATATGTTTATCTTTCTATCTTTCTAACATAGTGAATTTTCTATCTATCTATCTATCTATCTATCTATCTATCTATCTATCTATCTATCTATCTATCTATCTATCTATCTATCTATCTATCTATCTATCTATCACTTGTGAAGAAACTTTCTGGGGAATATTGCCTATACAATGGATGTTCCCTCAGTATGTTGGAGGTCAGCATGCAACTGCTGCTTTTTCAGTTAGGATTTCCATAGGGCTGCATGGGCATTGTATTTGATGCATGTTAGAGACCTCTGGAGGAAGCTCTTGGAAGGGCAGCTTTCCTGCCCTTATCGGTCTGACCTGAAAGTGCTCCCAAGGTATAAATGCCGGTGACGTAACAGAAGTACTTCTAGATCTCACTTTAAAAGAGGCCCATTTTCCTTAGCCAAGTAAGTCAGAGTCAGGAGCCATGTCAGACAAGGTTCAGCTGGAGTGTAGGTAAAGGAAGGAAAGCCACAGAAAACAAAAAAGGTAGTATGGGGTAAAGAAGATTGTTAACTGAAAGAAAAAGAAGAATAAAAGGCTTATTTGAACCTGGAACTGACTGCATCTAGGGTTTGGGGCACCCCTCAGAGGCCGCACTAACTATCTATCAATTGCATATTTTCTTTGTACATGTTGAAAATGTAAAACAACTTTTACTTGATATTGGTGCTGAGTGAAGAGGAGCACAGCATATGTACCTTCTGTAAGCAGAGACCATAAAATCTGTATCCATACAAGGCAGAAATAAATTAAACAAGCAGGCATGTGCTATAGTAAAATTTTAACGAGCATCATTTAAGACTGCAGATAAAGATTTATAACTGGGTACCATGCAGATGCCTGCCAGCATGCTGCCTTCATTCATGGATTATTTCACCCTAACCTGTTTCCTGATGCATGTCACATACATTTGACGTTATGCAGTGAGAGGCTGTGGACTTTTCCAGCTCATCTGGTGAATCATAGCAGCTTGCTACAGTGCTAGCCTTCATTTTCTAAATCTCAAATGCAATGTTCATTAGTTAGGCATTCCCAGCACTAGACTTGAGGTAATACACTGACGTACTCATTCATGGCTTGTGTGCTTGAATAACGCTGGACAGCATATTAAACACCTTAGTCCAAAGTGATTTACAAATATCTGAGTAACACCAAAGCAATAATATGGATTTTACAAAGGGTGAAGAATAAAAGAAATAAGGCAGAAGAGTGCATTCTCCTCTTACCCACACTCTTTTTCTCTTGTCTGATCCAGTTTCAATGATTAATTAACTTCCACTGTTGCAGAATACCTTTAAGCTGCTAAGCCATTATTTGTACCAAGAAAAAGGCATTTTTGTATAACTCTGAAAATATATATATTTTTCAGTTTTTAATAACCTTCTTTCAACCATTGACAGCTCACCTTTGTACCATTTCATGTTATTCACCACCTACATTTCAATAAAACTGGAGAAATGTGGGTGTTCATACCTACTCAATCTCACTTAGCTCACTGTCATGGGAGACAGAAACCTATCCTGGCAGCATTGGGCAAAAGACAGGAACCAAAATTTGAGAGGATGCTAGTCTAGTATGCTATCTTATACACATACACACACAAACACTCGCACCCAAATGGGTACATTTTATAATCACCAATCAACCTAACACACACAACATTAGGGATAGGATAAGAATGGAAAACTAGAGCACAAACAGACAGGAGAAGAAAGTGAAAACTCTACACAGCCAATGGCTGGAAATGGCTTTCATGCCCAGGATGCTGGATGTGCTCTGTGGCAGCACTAAGCATGAAGCAAAAGCGCTGCCTCTTTAAACTGTTAGAACATTAGAACACTCTAGATGAGAATAGGCCATTCAGCCCAACAAAGCTTGCCAGTCCTATCCACTTTTTTATTTCTTCCAAAAAAACATCAAGTCGAGTTTTAAAAGTCCCTAACGTCTTACTGTCTACCACACTACTTGGTCACTTATTCCAAGTGTCTATCGTTCTTTGGGTAAAGAAAAACTTCCTAATATTTGTGCGAAATTTACCCTTAAAAAGTTTCCAACAAGTGTCCCCGTGTTCTTGATGAACTCATTTTAAGATGACAGTCTTGATCCACTGTACTAATTCCCTTCATAATTTTAAACACTTAAATTATGTTATCTCTTAATCTTTCTTAATCTTATTTTGTTTAAATTGTATAGGCTCAGCTCATTTAATCTTTCTTTATAACTCAACCCCTGTTGCCCTGAAATCATCCCAGTCGCTCTTCTCTGGACCTTTTCTTGCACTGATATGTCCTTTTTGTAGCCTGGAGACCAAAACTTCACACAGTACTCCAGATGAGGCCTCACCAGTGTGTTATAAAGCTTGAGCAGAACCTCCTGTGACTTGTACTCCACATATCAGGGTGCTATATAACCTAACATTCTGTTAGCCTTCTTAATGGCTTCTGAACACTGTCGGGAAGTAGCTTAGAGTCCACTATGACTCCTAAATCCTTCTCATAAGGTGTACTCTCGATTTTCCAACCACCCATTGTGTATTTAAGCCTAACATTTTTACTTCCTATGTGTAATACTTTACATTTACTGACATTAAATTTCATCTGCCACAAATCTGCCCAAGCCTGTGTGCTGTCTAAGTCCTTCTGTAATGATATAATGGATTCAAAATTATCTGCTGATCCACCTATCTTGGTATCATCTGCAAACTTAACCAGCTTGTTACTTATATTCCTATCTAAACCATTTATATATATTAAAAATAGCAGCGGCCCTAGCACTGAACCTTGTGGAACACCATTCTTAACATCGGCCAGTTCTGATGAGGTTCCTCACACCATCACCCTCTGCTTCCTGTGTCTGAGCCAATTCTGCACCCATCTAAAAACATCACCTTGAACTCCCACTTCTTTTAACTTGATGCCCAACCTCTCATGTGGCACCTTATCAAATGCTTTCTGAAAATCCAGATAAATAATATCATAAGCTCCACTTTGATCGTATCCTTTTGTTGCCTCCTCATAGAATTCCAGCATGTTAGTAAAACATGACCTCCCTCTTCTAGACCCATTCTGACTGTTCAGAATAACTCCTGTCCTTGCCATGTGTTTCTCAATCTTATCCTTAATAATTTCTTCTATTAATTTTCCTGTGATGCATGTTAAGCTTACTGGCCTATAGTTGCTTGGATCTGCTCCGTCACCCTTTTTATATAATGGGTTGTTATTTGCCATTTTCCAGTTCTTTGGAATCTCTCTAGTGCACAGTGACTTCCTAAAACAATGTGTCAAGGGTTTATATTTACTCACTAGCCTCCTTAAGAACACGAGGATAAATATTATGTGGTCCTGGTGATTTGTTTGATTTCATCTTATTTAATCTCAGCAGAACTTCTCCCCCTACAATTTCCAACTCCCTCAGTACCTCCTTAGTAGTCGCGTTTACCTCTGGTAGGTTATCCACTTGCTCACTTGTAAACACCTCAGAAGAATGTAAGTTTAGGGCATCTGCTATTTCATTGTCTGTATCTTTTAATTCCCCTTTACTATTCCTGATGCACTTGACCTCCTCCTTGACTGTTCTTTTTCTACTAAAATACTGAAAGAATCTCTTAGGGTCTTCTTTCACCTTATCTGCTTTATTCCTCTCCAACTGTCTTTTAGCCTCCCTGATATTCTTCTTAATGGTTGCCCTCATGTTCTCATACGCTCTACGATTCACTTTGCAGTCATTAGTCTAATATGCCTAAAGCAGTTTTTTCCTATGCAACTTCTTTTGAATTTTTTTTATTAATCCACTGTGGAGTTTTTTTTTAATTTCCTATTAATTCTAAATTTAGGTATGTATCTGTCCTGCATTACATGTAACACATTTTTAAACCTGTTCCACTGCTCCTTGACTGTCTCCACACTTAAAAGCTTATCCTAGTGTATCCTACTTATTGTCGCATCAGCTCAAAAGTTCTACTTAACAATTTTAGTCTTTGCACCTGCACTCTTACAAAATACTGAGAATTGTACTACATTATGGTCACTTGACCCTAGTGTTTCAATCACCTCTACACCCTCAATTCTATCTTGATTATTACAAAACACTAAATCCAGACCTGCGATGGGCTGGCGCCCTGCCTGGGGTTTGTTTCCTGCCTTGTGCCCTGTGTTGGCTGGGATTGGCTCCAGTAGACCCCTGTGACCCTGTAGTTAGGATATAGCGGGTTAGATAATGGAAGGATGGATAAATCCAGACAGGCTTCACCCCGTGTTGGTGCTTTAACATGCTGTGTTAAAAAAGTCTTACTTCTAAAAACTCCTGCTCTTGTGCTTCTCCATCTGCAAGGTTATCCCAGTTTATATTTGGATAATTAATGTCCCCCATGACTATAATATCTCCCTGTAAACTTGAAAAGATGTTACACCCTGTTTGGATTACAATATTCAGTGTTTCATCCTTTTCCTTAGCCAGCTTTCTTCTGGTCAGGGTCCTAAGTTGTATGAAATGGCCTTACCTGCTCTAAAGCACTGATGGCATACTAGATGTATGAAGCCTTGAAAGACTGTATGCCATTACCTATCGGGGTAGCAAATGTGTTTTATTTCAGTTCATTTTTAGACTTTTAAAAGGTTTGCCTGTATTCTAAATCACATTTCTGACTCACTGACTCACTGCCCTAAAAGTGTAAATAGATTTTGATTTTGGAGAAAGAATCCTTACAAGATGGAGATGGACAGTGTCACACATGTGCGCATGGGAGGCAGCTAATGGGCTTGAGTAAGGGCAATTCCGAGTCAGACTGGGATGTGGTAAAGTGCACTGACTCTTTTTCTTGCTTTCCTGCAGGCCATCCACGGGGGATTCCACCTGGCCCTGTTAGCATCACTTCCAGGTCTGAGCCTATGGAGGAAGACCTTGTCGGCTCTGGCCCCTTTGATGTCACGTCCGGGCTCGAGCCTATGGCTGAAGACCGTTATGAGCCTGACCCCTTTGAGTTCACTTCCTGTCTTCCCTTTTAAAAGCCTCCACCTTTTCCTTATTCCCTCAGTTCTGTTTTGGACTCAGTTTTGTGCACATCAGTGCTGTATAACATTTTGAGACTTTGCAGTTAGGATACCAAATATACGAGTGGCTGCCCCAAACCTTGCTATGACTCTGTGTGGAGTTTCTGGCAACAGCAAGGTGGTGTAGCAATTAGCACTGTTGCCTCATGGTTCCAATGTTAGGTTTGAATCTTGTGCCCAGTGTTTTCTATATGGCCTTTACATGTTCTCCTTATGTCTGCTTGCATTTTCCTTCCACCAGCCAAACAATGTCCCAGTTAGATTAGCTGGAGATTCTACAATGGACCCATATAAGTGAGTGCCAATGTGTGCATGAAAGTCCCTACCATGGATGGGCGCTATACCCAGGATTGGTTCCTAACTTGTACAAAGTACCATCGGAATAGGCATTAGCAGGATAAAAAAATGGACGGTCAATAAGCCTTAATGTATCATTTAAAGTGAAGTTGGTGCAAATACTATTAGCAGTTAAGATAGGCAGACTCCATCAGCCTCTCTGGCCTGCACGCTGTCAGCTTTTCATGATTTAAGATGTCTCCTGAATGAATTACATGTTTGGATTACTCTTGAACAGCTCTGACGTACACTTTGCCTGATTTAATTTAGTTTTGTGTGGCCAAATTTACAGAGCCCATTGAGCCTGCCCTGCTTGATGTTAACTCTAGCCGAAGTCTTTATAAATATAAAAAGCAATGGAATTTTTGTTTTATTCTAAATACTTGAAATGGTTTCATTAAAAACATGAAATTCTAAAGTGTTTTAGAGCTGAAAAACAAAGGTGTTTAGTGGAGAAAACTATTCACCCCCTTGCATACTTTCACATGTTATTGTTTTACAACACTGAATCATAATGGATTTAATTTGGCTTTTGTTGATACTGATCAACAGAAAAAGACTTGTTAATGTCAAAGTGAAAACAGACCTCTGCAAAGTGGCCTAAATTAATTACAAATACAAAAACGCAAAGGAATTGATCCCATAAGTTTTCACCCCCTTCAAGTCAGCAATTGGTAGATGCACTTTTGGCAGCCATGACAGCCTTGAGTCTGAGTGCGCTCTGTCAGCTTTGCACATCTGGACACTACCATTTTCGGACATTCTTTTTTGATAAAATGCTCCGTCAGGATGCATTATGAATCATGAATGAACGGTCTCTGTCAAGTGTATCCACAAATTCGCAGCCATTCCAGGACATTAACGTTGTTGTTTGGAAGCCATTCCTGTGTAGCTTTGACTTTATGCTTGGGGGTTTTTATCTTCCTGGAAAATAAACCTTTTGTCAGGGTGTAGGTTTCTTGCGGACAGCATCAGGTTTTACTCCAGGATTTCCCAGTATTTTTTCCGTAACAAGCCTTCCAGGGCCTCCTGAAGAGAAGCATCTTCACAGCACAATGCTGCCACCACCATACTTCACAGAGGGGATGCTGTGTTTTTGATAACATGCTGTGTTCAAACATGGTGTTTACGTGTCACTAGATCATAGAACGTTCTTCTAGCTGATTTTAGTGTCTCCCCTGTACCTTCTGCCAAACTGTGGTCAAGATGTTATGTGTGTATTTTTAAACAGTGATTTTCCCTTTGTCATTCTCTCATAAAGCTGCAACTGGTGAAGCATCTGGGTAAAGGACTTTTTTAATCTCAGCCACCATCGCTTATACCTCCATCAGAGATCTCAAAGGTCCTTTGATGGCCTCCCTCACTAGTCTTTTCTTGAATGTTCACTCTATTTTTATGGATGGTCTGCTCTTGTCCGATTTATAGCTCTGTCATACTCTTTCCATTTCTTAATGATTAATTCAACTGGACTCCAAGGGATTTCAGTGGCTTTTAATGAAGTTGCTTGGAGAATTCTTTTCTATTCATTGTGTACATTAGGCCAGCATACTTACAACATGTTGGACTCTTCCAGATAACGTGAATTTATACTACAATCTATTGAAATTCCTTGGCTACACACTTTAGAGTCTCCTGAGTGCTTTCTGGCAAACTCTAGCTGAGATACCACATGCATTTTTTAAAAATGGCTTTGTCATTGCCACCGTTAAAAACTGTTTGTGGAGCACCCAGGCACAGTTGGTGTATGCACCTTCTCTCCAATCTCAAACACTGCAGCCTGTGATGGGATTTTCACACACAACATTCTCTAGAGTTTATTCAAAATGGTGTGGGGAACAAACAAACAAACAAAAAAAAAACACATCCAGTGAGTATCAGTTCTTTTTGATGACAGGTAAGAGGAGAATGGCCAGACTGGTTCAAGTTGATAGTATCTCAGATAACCACTCAGTACAACTGTAGTGAGCAGAAAAGCACCTCAGAATGCACAACACAGCAGCAGGAGACCATGTCGGGTTCCACTCTTGTCAGCCAAGAACAGAAAGCTGAGGCTGCAGTGGGCACAGGCTCACCAAAACTGGGCAGTCAAAGATTGGCAAAACGTAGCCTGGTCTGGTGAATTTCAATTTCTGAAGAGGCACACAGATAATAAGGTCAGAATTTGTCACCAACAGAAGGAATCCATGTACCCAATCTGCCTTGTGTTAACAGTTGGCAATGGTGGCATAATTCTGTGGGGAATATTTTCTTGGCACACTTTGGAACCAATGTTATCAATCAATCATCGTTTGAATGCCAAGGCCTATTTTAGTATTGCTGCCAACCTTGTGTATCCCTTTTTGCCCACAATTTACACATCTTCTAATGACTATATCCAGCATGATAATACACTATGTCAAAAAGAAAAAGTCATCTCAAATTGATTTCATGAACATGACAATGAGTTCAGTGTTCTTCAGTGCCCTTCAGTGCCCTTCCCAGTCACTGTATGTGACTCTAACTGGGATATGGTAGAATGGGAGATTCACAACATGGATGTGCATTTTAAAAATCTGTAGAAATTGTGTGATGCAGTCAAGTCAACATGGACCAGAATCTCAAAGGCATTTTTGCAACATCTTGTGGAATCCATGCCATGAAGCACTGGGCCCTACCTAGTATAGCTAGTGGTATAGTATTTCTAAATGCAATCAATGCATTTAACCCTAATTTTGTAAACTCAGACTATTTTAAGTAGACATCAACAACAACAACAACAACATTTATTTATATAGCACATTTTCGTACAAACAGTAGCTCAAAGTGCTTTACATAATTAAGAATAGAAAAATAAAAGGCACAATAAGAAAACAAAATAAGTCAACATTAATTAACATAGAATAAGAGTAAGGTCCAATGGCCAGGAGGAACAGAAAAAACAAAAAAACTCCAGACGGCTGGAGAAAAAATAAAATCTGTAGGGATTCCAGACCATGAGACCGCCCAGTCCCCTCTGGGCATTCTACCTAACATAAATGAAACAGTCCTCTTTGGATTTAGGGTTCTCACGGAAGGACTTGAAGATGATGGTCACGTAGAATTCTGCCTTTTAATCCATCCATCGTTGTTTGAGCATCATGAAGCTTTGAGTAGGTGGAGGTGGCGCAGGCCACCACCACAAAGAAACCGGAAAAAGAAACAGAAAAGAGAGTAGGGGTCAGTAAGGATTTTAGAGCCACCATGAATAGTTATTATGAGGAAATTGAACATATAGAGTATCAGGATTAAGTTAAATTAAGTTAAATTGAAGTTATAGAAAGGCCATGTTAAAGTAATATGTTTTCAGCAGTGTTTTAAACTGCTCTACTGTATCAGCCTGGTGAATTCCTATTGGCAGGCTATTCCAGATTTTAGGTGCATAGCAGCAGAAGGCCGCCTCACCACTAGACATGGACTTCGTGTTGTCCTTTTATCACAGAGAGATCCAGTCTGTAATTTCACCTTCCTTACCTCTTTTAGTAGTCTGACAAACCCAAATTTGGAAAAAAACCTGCAGCAGATTACCAAACATGCAGTTAAAGGCTTTAGGGTTAATGTAGATGATTTGGTAAGTCTGTGTCAGAGGACAACGTTAAAAAGGAACTGGAAATCATCTCATCTGATGACAGACACCAATTACACACAGAACTTCAGTAAATCAGGGGGAAGAGTTACTTGCTTTAAAGATTGACACAAACCACTGCAGTTGTTTCTTTCTTCCTAGTGCCAAACATCATTTTAATAAGGAATATCTGAGATGATAAAAATCGCAAAAGTGTACAGTCTATATACAGTATATAATGTTAACTGTTTTAGGTAAAAAACAAACTGCTAGTAGTTAGCAAAGAATTTGTTTTGAAATGATGTTAATGTTTTTAAAGTTCTGTATACGTTTCAATTTGCCATGTCCAAGTTTTATTTTTATTTTTTCCCTGTCTGTTTTTGGGGGAAACTGAGAAGGCACATTAAATGACTAAAAAAATCTCGAACCTTGCAGTAGAAAGAGGAGTTATGAAATGAATGAATGGAGTGAACTCTAGGGGACACTTTTGAACCATTCCGGAGACCTAAGGATGCCAAGGTATAAATAAAATTGGGTTATATAATAAAAGAGAGAGAACATCATTGCAAGAACACAAAGAACCAAGAACATGCTAAACATTAAGTCCAATAAAAGTCCCAATGGGCAATCTCAGCGGCTAATTCTTGGGTTAACAATGCTATGTAGATACCAAGAATGCCCAACTGCTAGCCTCTTCTTCCCAATATTTAGCAGGGAACCATGAACAATAGGAAGGAGTCTCTCTGCTACCCCCTAGTGGATTGAGGAGAACTTGTTTGACAGTAGTTGTTACCCTCTTGCCTTTTTTAGTGCATTTATTATGCTGGGACAGTAATACCCCGGGGTCAACTCTCTGTGCATAAGAGATTCTAGCTCCCCGTCAGTCTGTTCACATAACATAAATCCATTTGTGTCTCACTTCTCTCCCTGGTGCCGACTGTTGGTTGCTATCCATCTTATCCATTACAGCAGGTTCAGTAAATGGATGGATATTTGGATTATGAATATATCTTCCTTTTAAATGTATGTCCACTGGGTTTCTTTTATATTTACAAATGCCAAAGCAACAAAAACAAGAGCAAATAAACCAATGTCAAAGAGTGATTATCTAGTAAGTGATTAGAGTAATTAGATCAACAACTGTAATCGGTTACTTATGTTAAACCCACCCCGTGTTTACAGTATCTTTCATGGATTGCACTATTTATAAATTAATGTACAAAAAAGCCGCAAAACCAGGAATGCATAGATGAATGAAGGCCAGGAATGCAATTTGCTATTTTTACTTCATAATTTATAACACAAAATTCTCAAGCCCACTTAATCTGACTGAGAGTTGTCTGTGGCTGGAGCCTATTCCAGCAACATTAGAGAGAAGACTGGAGCCAGTTCTGGATTGAGCGGCAGTCCATTGTAGTGTCCACACACACACACACACGCACAGAGTGGGTCCCTTTTGAATCATCATATAACTAAACAAAAGTCTTTAGGAACGTGAATAGAAAATCCTGAGGAAAAGACATTAAGACAAGGAGGGAATGTGTAGACATTACATGGACATTTAAAGTACAGCAAGTTTAAATCTAGGAGACTGGATTTACAAGGTGGCAACTCTAGAGAACAAAATGGTCAAAACCAAAAGTACAAGTGAGAAAAGAGAGCAAATAAAGATCTATCTATCTATCTATCTATCTATCTATCTATCTATCTATCTATCTATCTATCTATCTATCTATCTATCTATCTATCTATCAAATGCTTGGTGATTGGGTGGTTAGCACTGCTGGTTCGCACTTCACTGTCATGTCAGACATTAGAGAGTGGCAACATCCAGATTAACCAGCATGGAATACTGCCAGTTCAGACATAGGCTGAATAATAACTAAGAATATGAGAACATGACTTTATTAGGTAACCACTATGGGGCAGTGTGTGCCAAACTCACTCCTTGCAAGTTCAGTCAGCCTTGTACTTTCCAGTACAACACAGTGGTCTCCTGGTGCTGCTAGAAGGTGCTAGTCACAGATATTGTCACTGTGTTCTCTACCTGATCTATAAGGTAAACTTTCAATACTTCAGAGATTTTGTATCCATAGATCGTATAAGGATTTGCACTCATAGCCATCCTTTTATCCCATTGTGTCGATTACACATGTGTCCTGACCTCAGAGGCTACACCCCTTGCAATGCTGGAAGCAGCTCTATCAATGGAAATAAACACTGGCAGCCTTTGAGGACTCAAAATTGTACCAAAACACTCAAAATTGTACCAAAACACAATAACATTGTTTCATGGTAAGTGAAATTTAGTTATTTAGTCCCTGCCTTGAAGAGTTATCTTGTGCTAACTATACATGGGTCGACATATTATTAAGTGTTTAAATAAAGCTCACTTGTAAAAAAGCAATAATCATTTCTTTTCACATGTAGATGTTTTGTTCTATTTAAAGACTGACAGTGGTCAAAAAGAAAATGAAAATGACCAGAAGATGTCAAAACCAAAATACGAGTCAAGGTTCAAACCAGGAATCAGAAATTATCTTCAGGAAGGGAAAAAAAGTTTCTTTTTCTTGGCTTGTAATTTAATTAACCTCTCCAGTCTCTGAAGATTGGCTGAGCTTGGCTATTAAGATAATAATTTCACATGGATTTAAATTATTTGTTTTGTTACAGAAGCATTACAAGAAACCCATGTGTATGTTGATGTCACCTAATACTTGAAACTTTAAACATGTGAAAAATACTAAATTAAATTCTCACATCTACTAAAACCAATTCACGGTGGAAGAGGGCTGTGGGGAAAGCAGTACTGGTTGGGATGGGGCGGCACTGCATCACATTATGCAAGCAATTTTATTTTTGGAAAATACTGATATAACATAGCATAAGTTTCTGAAACTGACTTAAAGGAGCACTCCACTCAAAAAAAAAATTTTTATTAATGTTATTTACCCCATGTAGTTTGTAGTGATGGCAGAGAAACATTTTTAATATTGTGTTTTAATGCAGAACAGAGTCAACAAAGTTTCTGTTCCAGTAGATGTCTACAATAAACGTTATCAAAAAATCCATAAAAAATGTCACATCACACGTGTCACATAATCCACATGTTAAGCCGTCCAATCATATGCGCACAACATCCTAAACACATGTATTTTTACTAAAATACTGTTAAATAAATCACTTCCGCAAAACACTCAGACACGACTGAGCCTTTCATTTGCAGACTCACCTCCCATCATTAAATTCATATCCATAACTGGAGTACCTTGGGATTATTTAGCAGTAGGCTGTCAAACTGCACAGGTAAATCGACGTTCTGCTTGGTGAAGCTTCTCTGTCATGCAGTTGGATAAGCCTGTGGTGACCTGGATAATGGACTATCTGTTGGGCAGACCACAGTTTGTGAGAGTCAAGGACTTTTTGAGCAGCACTGCAGCACCACAAGGAACATCCGTGTCTCTTTTACTCTTCCCTCTGTACACCTCTGACCATAAATATAACAGCAGGTCATGTCACTTGCAGAAATTCTCAGATGACTCCACACTTAAAAGGTGTATTGATAAAGGGGGATGAGACAGAGGAGAGGAGCCCGGTGAAGAACTTTGTTTCTTGGGGCAGAAAAATATTGTCTGAAACTAAATATCTGCAAAACCAAGGAACTGGTGATTGACTTTCACCACATCAATAAGCCTCTGTATCTGGTCACTATTTAAGGAGTAGATGCAGAGATGGTCCACTCCTTCAAGTACTTGGGGGTCCACATCAATGATAGGTTGGACTGGTCACGTAACATAAAGGAACTATATTAGAAAGGGCCAGGGCAGGCTCTTTTTTCTTAGCAGGCTGCATTCCTTTAATGTAGGAAGTGACATTCTTTGCATCTTTTACAACTCTGCTATGGCCAGTGTCATTTTCTGCACTTTGGTGTGCTTATCTGCTAATATCACTACAGGAGGAGCCCACTGAATCAAAAAACTAATTAAAATGGCAAACTCAGTTATGGGACACACTGCTGACCCCCAAGAGGTCACAGCAAATTAGAGAATTAAAATAAAACTGAGTGCCATTATGAACAATGCTACACATCCTCTCTCTGACACACCAACACTGAGGACTTTCAGTCGACGAATCATTCAGTAGAGGCATGTCAAGAAACGCTACGGGGGCTCCTTTATATCAGCAGCAATACGCCTGCATAATGCCTCACTGCGATTGTGACAGCTAAGTCAGAGGTTCCTAATTTTCTTTCTTTTTAGTCATTCTGGCATTTGATCAACAACAACAACAACAACATTTATTTATATAGCACATTTTGATACAAATAATGTAGCTCAAAGTGCTTTACATGATGAAGAACAGAGAAATAAAAGACAAAGTAAGAATTAAAATCAGAGAACAGTAATTAACATAGAATAAAAGTAAAGTCCGATGGCCAGGGAGGACAGAAAAAAACAAAAATAACTCCAGACGGCTGGAGAGAAAAAAATTAAATCTGCAGGGGTTCCAGACCATGAGACCCCCCAGCCCCCTCTGGGCATTCTACCTAACATAAATGAACAGTCCTCTTTGGATTTAGGGTTCTCGTGAAAGGACTTGATGATGATGGTCATGCAGACTTCTGGCTTTTAATCCATCATTGTAGATGGTGCTTTGATTAGGTGGTGGTGGCGCAGGTCACCACCACAGAAAAACCGGGAAATGAAACTGAAGAGAAAGTAGGGGCTAGTATGGATTTTAGAGCCACTATGACTAGTTATGATAATAAATTGAATATACTGTACTGAGTATCAGGATTAAATTAAAATGAAGTTATGAGAAGGCCATGTTAAAGTAATGAGTTTTTAGGAGTTTTTTTAAACTGCTCTACTGTATCAGCCTGGCGAATTTCTATTGGCAGGCTATTCCAGATTTTAGATGCATAACAGCAGAAGGCCGCCTCACCACTTCTTTTAAGTTTAGCTCTTGGAATTCTAAGCAGACACTCGTTTGAAGATCTAAGGTTACGATTTGGTGTGTAAGGTGTCAGACATTCCGATATATAAGATGGAGCAGATTATTTAAGGCTTTTAAAACCATAAGCAGTATTTTAAAGTCAATTCTGAATGACACAGGTAATCAGTGTAGTGACATTAAAACTGGAGAGATGTGCTTGGATTTTCTTTTTCTAGTTAAGATTCTAGCAGCTGCATTCTGCACTCGTTGCAAACGATTTATGTCTTTTTTGGGTAGCCCTGAGAGGAGTGCGTTACAGTAATCTAGTCGACTGAAAACAAAAGCGTGAACTAATTTCTCAGCATATTTCAATGATATAAGAGGTCTTTTTTGCTGTGTTTCTTAAGTGAAAAAATGCTGTCCTAGTGGTCTGATGAATATGCGATTTAAAAATCAGGTTACAGTCAACAGTTACCCCTAAGTTCTTTACCTCCGTTTTAACTTTTAATCCTAATGCATCATTTATTTCTAATAACCTCATTATATCCATTATTGCCAATCACTAAAATTTCTGTTTTCTCTATTAGCTGGAGAAAATTAATATTCATCCATTTAGAAACACAAGTAAGACATTGTGTTAGTGACAACCTATGTCAGGGCAATTCAATTACAATTTCAATTGTGTCAGATTTTCACACCAAGAAATTTAGCTGGGCCAGACATTTTCAGCAGGCAGTAAGCCAGCAGGTAATGACAAATTTTAAATTTTTACAGAAATTAATGTATTTAAAAGCAAGTAATGTTTATTCATTGCTTCCCTTTTAAAAATCTGACACAGGCACATCAAAAATGTATTAAAAAAAAAACAAAAAGCTATAACTGAACAGAATCTGAAATAGTAGCAATACTTTTTTCCCCACTTTTGAAATAAACAAAACAAACATTTTGCTCACATCTCAAAGTGCATAAAATAAAAATAAAAAAAATGCACAGTATTAGCAATTACATTTGTTTCCCTTTTGAAATTTGAGACCCTCCCACAATTTAAAGGGGTGGTCATGACAGGCAAAGGATTTTTTTTTTCATGGAACTTAACTATTTTATTCACACGTTTCTAATCACTGATATGACAGAGGTTAAATTTGAGTTCCACAACGCCTTTCCTGTTGAATTTTTTTTTCCCCCAGAGGCTGCACGTATGGAGTGAAAGTGGATTAGTACATTTATTTTAAAATGTCTTTGTACAGAGTTGTTGGATGTCAAGTAATTAATCATTAATTATAATTATTGCTATTATTATTTTTACTAAATCATTTTTCAGGCTTCTTTGTTGACGAGTTTCCATTGAATAATTTATTAGTAACAGAACATATTGTGCACACGCCAAATTGACTGGAGTACTGTAATAACTAACGAAATGAAATTTTTCGATACCATTTTAACAACGTTTACTGACTGCTGTCGATCACTAAGCACCCTGGTAAAATGACAATAATACACTTCAACCTTAAAATGCAGACTTCATCGCATTGTTATGTATGACGAAACAGTGGGCAGGCAACTGCTCGCACATGTTTACTGACGGACAGGCCGGTATTTTGCATGGAGTATGCGTTAAATCAAAAGACAAACAGCATGCAAAGATGCACAAACACAAGGAGATTGGTGACAGTCACACGTTAGTGTGCCTGCACGAAGTCAGAAGGGACAACTGAATTCCACAGGGCAAAGATATCTTCGTAACAGAGGACCTATATGATGAGCAGAGGAATTTTAAATGTTTTACATGCTTACCTTTTATTTTGATGACCGTTTGCATCATATTCAGCCTCTCATTGAAATTCAACCGTCTCCTCAGCAGCGCCGTGTACTTAGAAATATTTTCCTGCACGCATCTCCAACTCTGATGTCACTGCTCAAAAAAATTAAAGGAACACTTTGAAAACACATCAGATCTCAATGGGAAAAAGAAATCCTCCTGGATATCTATACTGATATAGACTGGGTAATGTGTTAGGAACGAAAGGATGCCACATCGTTTGATGGAAATGAAAATGATCAACCTACAGAGCCCTGAATTCAAAGACGCCCCAAAAATCAGAGTGAAAAAATTATGTGGCAGGCTAGTTCATTGTGCCAAAATTTAATTGCAGCAACTCAGAATTGTACGCAGCACTTTGTATGGCCCCTGTGTTCTTGTATACATGCCTGACAACATCGGTGCATGCTTCTAATAAGATGACAGATGGTGTTGTGGGGGATCTCCTCCCAAACCTTCTGGCAATGACACGTATTGATGTGCCATCCTGGAGAAGTTGGACTACCTGTGCAACCTCTGTAGGGTCCAGGTATCGCCTCATGCTACCAGTAGTGACACTGACTGTAGTCAAATGCAAAACTAGTGAAGAAACAGTCAGAAAAGATGAGGAGGGAAAAATGTCAGTGGCCTCCACCTGTTAAACCATTCCTGTTTTGGGGGTCATCTCATTGTTGCCCCTCTAGTGCATCTGTTGTTAATTTCATTAACACCACAGCAGCTGAAACTGATTAACAACCCCCTCTGCTACTTAACTGACCAGATTAATAGCCCAAATGTTTCATTGACTTTATGCTATACTCTGATTAAAAAGTGTTCCTTTAATTCTTTTGAGCAGTATATATATGTTTCCTCCCACATTCCAAAGACATGTAGGTTAGGTGGATTCTAAATTGGCCCTAGTGTGTGCTTGGTGTGTGGGTGTGTTTGTGTGTGTCCTGCGGTGGGTTGGCACCCTGCCCAGGATTGGTTCCTGCCTTGTGCCCTGTGTTGGCTGGGATTGGCTCCAGCAGACCCCCGTGACCCTGTATTCGGATTCAGCGGGTTAGCAAATGGATGGATGGATGGATATATATATATATAAAGCCTTTTGCATCTGTTACAATATACTACTTTAAAGTTTCAATGTCTATTCGCCACAGGCAAACTAAGTAGAAATGATATTAGTCATACCTATTTTTGGTCGCATGTGTGATCATTTTAGTTGAAGTCTGGAGCCCTGGCGGGACCACAGGCTGGGCCACTCAGAGGTTGCTCCTGGGCCACATGTGGCCCATTTGCCGCCATTTGATTAGGCCTGACCTATGTGTCACTGTCTTGAACAAGAGAGAAGACACTGAATCCAAAGGCTTTAAGAAAACCAACTTTATTCAAATCAAAACAAGTTTAGGTATTTATCCAAATAGGAGCTATTAGTTCAACATACACAGACACAGCATATAAGCAGTGATGGAGCCAGGTCAATGGCAGGGTTAGAAATTGCCAAACATTAACCATCAGATAACAGATGCGTTACGCAGTGAGAGCTGCAAACTTGCAGTTGCCTCAGTGTTGCTGCCAACCTGAGGTTGCCCCTGCAATGGACAAGCAATCCTTGACAGACGCGTAAACTGCATTTCACCATGCATAACTGATGTTGAAGGTCTCAAAAATCTCACATGTATATATTTTTATATTTATTTATGTATTTATTTATTTAAAGAGCTCCTATAAAAAGTCCATTTGTCCCTGGGAACAAATAAAGTACCATATATACTTGTATATGAGTCGTATACTACTGTTCAAAAGGCAAAACTTAATATTTTTTTTTTACATTTTCTTGCTTCCTCCAGTCTCGCACCAGTTTCTCAGACACATCGATTTTTTTTGCAGCAGCGCAGTTACCAATTTCTTTCGCCACTTCAATGACTTTTAACTTAAAATCAACTTCATATTTTCTTCTGATCGAACACTCCATCGTAGATAAGGGATGCTCTTATGATAAAGGTGCATGAGGGTGTGAGATGCAAAAAACACAAAACAGGACAAATGTTGCTTCAGAATAGTTTGGGTATTACCGTGTGGTCACATAGGCACAATACAAGAAAAAAAGGGTGTGTGCTCCGTGGTCACTCTCTCAGGTGGGCGTTAGCATATCATAATCTCTTGGACCAATAGTGTGAGTTTTCCGCAATCGACTTATATAACCGACATTATAAAATACCGGAAATTATACAGTAAAATCAAGCCCCAACTTATCGACAGGAGAACTTATCTGCAAGTACATACATTATCTAACTATCTATACAAGTACAAAGCAGATTTTTTCCTTTATTTTTTGTATTCCATGTCTCTCAGTGCACTTTGCAATGTTGATATCACGTGAAGCAAGATGTTAGCAAATAAATAAGATATTACTGGGCTAGAGTCAGGACCACTTGACTGTGTGGGTCCAGCTCCATGCTCCCTCTTTCATAATTGGGAGCCTCTTGAACCCACCACTGTCAATAACGTAACGGGATGAGCGTGGCAAATGGGGACAAACACTCCAGGCAATGGGATGGTACATTTTTTATTAAAACAATCAAAACAATGTCCAAATAAATTGTGCAGTGCTTCCAATAAAGCTCAATAAATAATCCATAAAAACAGTTAAAAAAAATGATTCAAAAGAACACTAAAATCAATGTCCCAGAAGGCAGGTCTTTGTTCTTCTCCCAACTTGGACGAGTCCAACAATACACCCTCTTCATCTCCCCAGCTCACCCAGAGCTCAAGAAGCTAGCAGGAACTTCAGCAGCTGGGGTCCTCTCAATCCCAACCCCTGTCTTGGGTGCCTCCATCGTTGTCTGCCAGACCACAAGGGGTCGGTTGTCCTCCTGTCTTCTCTAACACACATGCAGCTGTCCCTCGGAAACCCTAAGAAGGATGCCACCTCGATTGTACATGCTCTTCAAAGAACAGTCCGCGGGCACGATCCACCCCTAGAGCACCAAACCCTTGCGTCTACGTAGGGCAAACGACCATGCTCCCTTTCTCCATACTGGCTAGCTGGACTTGCCTCTCCACCTGATGCTGTTCTCACGGCTCTGCCTCCGTTTTTCTCTTATTTTTTTTTTTATTTCTCAGTTCTCTCTTTACTTGTGATGGCCTGTACTTATACAGCTCTGTGGGCACAGTATCTCAATCACGCACCACAGGAAGTTGATGAAGCAATTGAGAAAGTACGCGCCATCACGTGCAGGTGCATCTCACCCCAATTACTTCACCAACTTCCCGCAGCTGTGCGAATGCACCCACTGAGGCTGTCTCGGCCAACAGATTATTTCATAGAATAGCCATTCTTTCAGAGCTGCGGACCTGCTATACCACAGACCAATGAATGAGGAGGAAGATGGATGAGTCTTCAATTCAAATGCACATTTGCATCTGAACACGCTCCATTTTCTGTCATGAAAGTGTTTTCCTGAAGTTGTTTATTTGACTATATTTTAGCAATTAAAAAAATCAATGTGTTTGGGACATTTTGCGTATATGACTGGACAACTTGTTATGTGGATTATGCAATATAAGTTACGTGAGACTTCTTCATGGATGTTTTTGATATTGTATGCAGTTGTCCATCATTGATCACCATAGTGGCCTATTCAATCAGAAACTTTGTTATCTTCTTTCAGCAAGATGGCGTGTGATTAAATTTTTTTTCTCCCATAATAATACACTACACGGAGAGAGAGAGAGAGAGAGAGAGAGAGATACATGCGCTGATAGCGTGTTGCCATACCCACCACACGACAAACCACCTGGATCGGGACCTAAGTGCAGCGAGTGACACCTCAGCACCACACTGGAACAGTGTGAGTTTTTGTACGGTAGTTGGAGTGCCAGTCCTGCCACCAACCCCGAAGTGTTCCCTAAAAGTTGGAGGAGCTGCTTATAAGGCTGAATGTAGATTAACGTCATACCCAGGACGAAGCAGGTTAAGAGCCTTATTCAAGGGTCCGACGGAGTATAAGGAACATATAAAAAATATAATTTTAGGGAGGAGTAGCCCTTTAATTCAGTTTAGGGTCATGGGTGGCTGAGCTTCTCATGGTGGAATTGGACACAAGGTAGGAATTAACCCCAGAGATGGCACTAGTCCAGGAGCCATTTTAGACACCTAACATGCACTGCTTTGGGGATATTGGACATTAACCCACATAAATAAGGATAAAACATGCAAACTTCACACAGACAACTACCTGGTGTAAGATTCAAATCCAGGATGCTGGATCAGTGAGGCGGCATGCACTAACTACTCAACAAACCTTCTGCTGCATAGTTCATAGAAACTATTAGGAACAGTTTTTTAGAAGATAGTAAACTCATCAACAGTTTTGCCTACTTTATATTGTTTCCAAAATGTTCACACTTTTCACGTCACTCAATTTCAAATATGCACAAATATCCTCTACTAAAATAGCAAGTACAGGCTGGAGGAGGTTGGAGTAAATGTGACCGAATGATGGCATCAACACATGAAACAAGTCAATGAAGGGAAACATTCCATTCATCACTTTACTGTTACTTTGCTTGTCAATAGTTGGTTCCTTCCCTGCACCCATTGCTTCCTCAACAGGCATTGTTTTTGGATAGGATGATTAAAAAAGAGATAGACAGGTGGAAATATGTTTATAGCATTACAGAGAATTAAAAAAAAAAGATAAGATAACAAAATCTATATTGTTGGTCTAGTGATTAGCACTGATGTCTCACAGCTCCAATGAGACTCCATTCAAGCACCTGTCCAGCAAGTCTATTATTTTAATTTCATTTCATAAACAATATTCTCTATAGTAGTGTTTGATTGGTTTACAATTTATAAATCTGCACTTCTCTGTCCATAGAAGCATATGAGAATAAAAGCAATAAATTAAAATGACTTGGACCACTTCTTATATATGTTTTTTTCAAACCTACAATTCCAGTGAATGACAAACTCCTAACCCTGTGACATTCTCCTTCTCTCTATCCATCTTTCTTCGGGGCTATGAAAGGAACATGAAATTTACATCCACCTTGGCTACTGCTGCTGCATGATCCACCATCCTCCAGAAAACGTCAGCTGTCAAAGCTGACAGAACACACTAACATGAAATCAACAGATGAGGAATATAAAAAGATGGGGCGGATTGGAAGCGGCATGATTGTGAGATTCTGCAGTTATATAACTGAAATCACAGCACGGAAATTTCCTGTCATCTCCGGGCCCTCTTGTTCAGCAGGGGCAGAGCACCACTGTGATATCTGACAACACGGCTCTATTATGGGCCTAATTAGAGACTTAGTGAGATTTCCTATAGTTCTGCGCCACTAGTTTCAGCACTTTTTTCTGTTCCGGAGACCCAGACACGTTTTACTGTCACACTTCTGAATGCACTCGTTTTCAACATCTTCTTGATGTTTGTGTTGGTGTGTAGTGCAAAGTCTAAGAGGTCCTGTTGGTGTCAATCACTCTTGTTGAATGCACATTACTGCACACAGAGAATTAAGAAGAGACAACCGGTCTGTTTGATGAAAAGTATTCAGATAGTCAGGCCACTCATCACCATTCCTTCAATGGTTTTCAAATACAACTATTAGATATAGCGCCTTTTCAAAAGGCAAAAGCATACAACGTAAAGCAAAAGCCTCCGTACTCATTTAGTGCAAGGCTCACCAGGTGAAGGAACTCAGTCTAGACAGTCAGTGAGTGTGAGTGTTGTGTTTTTTCACTTAAACCAACAGTAAACTAGTATATTAATAAAGACAGACACAAATGCAGCAATTATCAAACTTCCATCATTTTATGTGTGTAATAAGTTCCAGCAGTAACGTGCACATTAATGCCAAGGTGCAGGCACATCACACATTCAATGCAATTATTTGTAACATTAAAAAGACCTTATATTTAGTCTTAAATTCTTAAATTTAATGGACTCTCAGAGTGTGAGAAACAAGATTCTGTAGTTTGATGAAGCCAAATTTAGCATCACGTCTGGAGGAAACCAGGCACCTCTAATCACCTGCGTAATACCATCCTAACAGTGAAGCATGGAGGTGGCTGTAAGAGTTTCCTTACTGACAAGCCCTGTCTCCACACTTCTCTTCATACGAATAGTTGGCCCTCCACTCAAGTCTTGAAATACAATGAATGATTTTACTGGGAACAAAATGGCGGTTATATAACAGAGGGAGATCATGTGACAGGAGATGGTTGGCATGGTGTGACGCTGCAGCAGGAACCGGAAACAACGTCATCCTGATGGGCCGGAAGTGAGGTGATTTGTGGGAGCTGGAAGTGACGTCATCAAGGTTGGCCGGAAGTGACATCGTCGCGGCCATTTTGGAACCCGGAAGTTGCTGGGATTATTTTTCTTCTTGGTTTCTGTCGATGAAAAGAAGTTCAGGTAAGTACCACGTGACAACCCCTTATCTCACGATGTTTCACTCACCTTTAGGCTCTTTGACTGCCTCCTAATCGCACATGTGTGACATTAGAAAATCAGTTACTTGAGTATTTCACTACAACTGTCTATTTTAAATACTAATGAATAATAAAATGTAGTAAAAAGTAAATAAAAAATACACTACATTAACTTCTTGTCAAAAATAATATTACGAATTACTTTATCCTCTAACTTACATTCTATAAACGTTGCTTTTTTGCATTTCTGTTTGCATATTGTTTGAGATATTTTTCTCATTTTCATTTATTGGACGATTCTCTTTGTTCTTGATTTTTTATTATATGTAGCTCTTTTTGGTTCATTTTCTTTTTTCAACGTTCATTCACAGCTCTTGCCTCTCTTTTTCTATTGCAATGTAAAATTTGACATCTTGAATCGATCATTTGCTGTTCCTTTATAACCGACTGCATTGAAGGTACTGAGAGTGTCGCAGGGTGGTACGGAGATGTACGCAGTAGGAGTAATGATTGGGTGAGCGGTGTGGAGGGGCGTGGTCAAGGCTGAATAATACAGACACGATGGAAAACTTTTTTTTAATATAATAGAGAGATTATACGTGATGATTTGTCAGTTTCAAATTTTGAACATGTTTTTTCACCAAATAAACAAAACATGTAGCACTAGGATTCTCGGCCTCTGTGAGCCGTCATGGTACCTCAGACTTTATCCAAATACAATGTACTGTATGCGTACTGCCAGCTCTCTGTTTACAAAAAGGCACTGCTAATCACATGTGGTCATTTAAAATGAATCTCTGTTCCCCCAGTGTGCAGTAGACATATTCATGTGTGTTAGTTACTGTTATCACTTATTATGGGTTTGTGCACTGATTGCTTTGATAGCATTGATTGTTCTTTTTTGTATTCTGTTAACTGCACTTTGTGGTGTGCCTGAAACCAAAATGACCAAAATATTTATTTTATTTCAAAATGGAAACAAATGTTCTTGATAATGGGCGGCACGGTGGCGCAGTGGTAGCGCTGCTGCCTCGCAGTTAGGAGACCTGGGTTCTCTTCCCGGGTCCTCCCTGCGTGGACTTTGCATATTCTCTCCGTGTCTGCGTGGGTTTCCTCCGGGCGCTCCGGTTTCCTCCCACAATCCAAAGACATGCAGGTTAGGTGGATTGGCGATTCTAAATTGGGCTTGGTGTGTGGGTGTGTTTGTGTGTGTCCTGCGGTGGGTTGGCACCCTGCCCAGGATTGGTTCCTGCCTTGTGCCCTGTGTTGGCTGGGATTGGCTCCAGCAGACCCCCTTGACCCTGTATTTGGATTCAGCGGGTTAGCAAATGGATGGATGGATGTCTTGATAATACTGTGCACTTTTTTATTATGCACTTTATGATGTGACTACGTCAGATATGACCAAAATGTTTACTTTTTTATTTCAAAAGTGGAAAACGCGTATTGCTACTACCTCAGATTCTGTTCAATTATAGATTTTTTTATTGTGTTTTTATGCACTTTGTGATGTGTCTGTGTCAGATGTGACCAAATTTAAAAGGGAACAATGAGTTAACATTACTTGTTTTTCAATACATTCACTTGTGTTGGTTTAAAATTTATTACCTGCTGCTTACCATGCACTGAAAATGTCTGGCCCAGATAATGTTGTTGATTTGAAAATGAGGCCCAACTGAACGTGTAATTGAATAGCCCTGCTGGAGAGTAAAGAGAGTAGTGTGCACGATGGTGCATTTTGGTGCAGTTTTGTGTATAAAATATACAGAATGTCACATTTTATAAACGAGATGTTGTGAACAAGACGCATTAAATAGCATTTATTTTACTGGTGAACTGCAAATTACTGGCATTACACAGCTGAAGAAAAAAACACAGACATGTGAGCAGGATTTTAGGAAACAATATTTCATGTCTTCCACTCAAAACACTTAAAGAAAAAAACCCAAAAGCTCATTTTGATTACAAAATCTCATATAAAATGATTTTTAGCATCAACCTTCAAAGCTGCATGCAAAATGAATCTCTGCTATTTTGCCTTTCACTAGTTTTGAAAAAGCACTTAATGTTAAAAGTAGGGTAATTTCATTAGTAACATTACACAGTGAATGATGAGAAGCCTCAGGAGTGCATGCCATCCCTTGCAGAGCATTGTCTTGGCCTTTCTTGATGATGACGTATATTTCAGTCTTCAAGATCCAAATTTAGAAAGGAGTTAGATCTAAGATGGAAAGCTTTAAGGACAGATATAGTATTATGCTATTCATTATGCATAACGTCATAGCTTCTGAAGCATTCTGTTGTCACCCAGTGCCCTGAGATTCTCATTTTTTAGCATGTGTATAAATATCAAAAAGACTACATCTTCATTATTCATACCCTGGAAGCACAATTCTAGGAGCTTTAAACACAGAGCAGCACTAATGGATTCCCTAGACATAGAGAAAAGTACCTAATGCATTCCACAAAAGAAGCCATGTGTGAATTAGAATATGACAGAAGGAAATGTCACAAGTCCTGTGAGTCAGGAGCTTTACATCAGAGTGCACAGGCAGCGAGAGGGAGAGGAGGTCCACTAGCAAATCCTGCAATATTCCATTCTTAGATTAAATCCTGGAGCTGCCGAGTCTCTGCAGTAAACTGGGAAAGGCAATCCAAGCAGGAGGATGATTAGGAGCTTTCTATTGACAACTCTGTAGGTATTCCTACATTTACCAGAC
Source organism: Polypterus senegalus (assembly GCF_016835505.1). NCBI lineage: Eukaryota > Metazoa > Chordata > Cladistia > Polypteriformes > Polypteridae > Polypterus > Polypterus senegalus. Next base: position 35,276,881 of record NC_053166.1, on the reverse strand, counting down.
TTAAATCACCCTGAGTTACTGTACGGCATATGGCATCACTGTCACAATTCCCAGGGACTGCTCGTGTTTTTGTTCTTTAAATATTTTGTAATAATAAATCAAATAAAAACAGTGAGAATAGAATGTAATTACATGTAGTTAACAGTTAAAAAATGTATGCATCACATAACATTCAGGGAGTTAGTTAACTGAATTGAAATTTAGTTTTTTTAGTTGCCTCATCAAAGGGTTAGTAACCATGCTTTTCTAATTAAGTATTTTTACAAGAACGAGTCATAATAAAAATAACAGCAGTAATGTAAAGTAATTACGTGCGTCAATGGAGTGCATAAATACACTTTCAAAGGAGTGGTCCACTCAAAAACTTTGTTTTTCAAATGTTACCTCCCGCTGAAATGAGTTTCCTCCACAGGGTGTCTGGGCTTTCCCTTAAAGATAGGGTGAGAAGCTCAGTCATCCGGGAGGGGCTCAGAGTAGAGCCGCTGCTCCTCCGCATCGAGAGGAGTCAGATGAGGTGGCTCGGGCATCTGATCAGGATGCCTCCTGGACGCCTCCCTGGTGAGGTGTTCCGGGCACGTCCAACTGGGAGGAGGCCCCGGGAAGACCCAGGACACGCTGGAGGGACTATGTCTCCCGGCTGGCCTGGGAACGCCTTGGGATTCTCCCGGAAGAGCTGGAAAAAGTGGCCGGGGAGAGGGAAGTCTGGGCCTCTCTGCTTAAGCTGCTGCCCCCGCGACCCGACCTCAGATAAGCGGAAGAGAATGGATGGATGGATGGATGGATGGATGGATGGATGTTACCTCCCTCATTTTGTCTGTAGTGATCATTTTCTTCATAGTAATCACTAACCCTAATTTTTTATCTTAAGTTTTCACTCACAGTTTCTAATAGAATAGGCATCAATGGTGACCAGTGCTGGACGGCAGCAATAACTATCAAAAAAAGTCCATGAAAAAAAATCTCACATTACTCGTGTTGCATAATCCATGTGTAAAGTCATCCGGTCGCATGTTCATAATGCTCCAAACACATGCATTTTGAATAAAATATTATTAAGTAAATCAAGCCAGGGTCCTTTGTTCATTTTTGGTCCTTTGGTTATTATTATTTATGTCACTGTTTGTGTTTATGTATATTCTTTTTCTAATTGGGCATTTTCTTATCAGTTTTGTTTACTTATTGTTTGGTTTCTATGTGTGGCCGTTTGTTCTGCCATGTCCCTTGTCAATACAAAGGTTAAAAGGAGAGTGCAAGAATGAAAGAGGTAGCAGAACTGAAGCAGAACAAGTGCAGTGCTGTATAATAAAGGCAAGTGGTTGAGAAGGTGGACTCGGAAGAGCGCTAGGGAGTTGGAGATGGATGTGTAGGACGTGAAAATTCATCTGCAATTTCATCAGCGCTGACATTTTATCCCATTGCACACAAAATGTTACAAGCTGTGCATACTTGATTCAGTACTTTGGTTATGCTACAAGAAAATATATTGTAATGAGCCGGCAGTCAGCGCTGGCGGCATGGTGCATTGTGGGTATTTCTGTAACGTTACTGTTTGTACTGGGCAAGCAAGGCAATTGACTTCCTGTTGTACTATAAATGTTATATGTGTTTGTGTTGCAGTTGCTTGGGTGGGCTTGGGTCATTTGCAGCCCAGGAGTGGTAAGTGTAACAGTTACCATCATGGAGAAGGATGTCTTTCTGAATGACCTTGGCAATGGCCTTGCAATATGGGGAGCTTTGTTTCAGACTATCTGCTCTAATAAAGAGATACAAAAGGACAGAGCTGTGTGTTGCTAGATTCCATCTATGCAATTACGTATGGAGACACTCGGGGTCGTGCGGTGTATGGGACACGAGTGTTCACTTGCTTAATGAGCTGGGTACAGCTGCGTGCATGGCGCTGGCATTCCGCTGGCCGACCAGCTTGGGGGAAGAGCGCAGTAGAGTTCGGCTCTGAGAACTTCAATACGCAACCACGGGTTGTTACAGTATCAAAATGGCTGCGTCCATGAGGAACTAAGGTGGTATCAGAAACAATGCAAAATTATTCTGATATAGTTGAATACTCATAAAAAAATTAAAATAAAACTAAAGATAACTTTCATTTGATTTAGCCAACCTTGAAAACACAAATGAGAAAAATTACCATTATGAAAAAAATAATGGGAGGCTGAAAAAAATAAAAATTAAATGATTTCATAAAACTTTATGTTGCATTTTTGTCAGTTTCCTGTCTTCTTTTGGTAGCAAATCATAACAATAAGTTGTTGTTTGGTCTTGAAAAATTCTTGCTCTAATCAGTTGTAAGATATGGCCGGCTATGTACCCCGGCCAATACCTCCAGGCCGCCAGATGGAGCCCTCCTTGCAGCGTAGAGGTGCCCTACTGGATACCATGGGGGCCACCAGGAGTCGCTGCAGGGAGGCCCAGGGACTATTTTCCCTACACTCCGGAAGTACGTCCCACTCACATGGACAGAAGAAATGCGTGCTTCGGGATGAAGAAAAAGAGAAGTTTTACCTGACCCGGAAGTGATAGAAAGTCACATGGACTGAGGGACAAACACTTCCGGGTCAAGGAGTATAAAGGACCATGGGAAATCCCAGACGGACGAGCTGAGTTGGGAGGCAGGGTGGCTAAGCGTCTGGGAGTGGAGGATTGGTTTATTGTTATTGGAGAATTGTGGAGAGGTGGTGCTTTGTGCACAATTATTATTATAATAAATAATTATTGGATTTTTATCTGGTGTCTGACGTATAGTCTGAGGGTACAAGGGTGCGAGCAAGCACTTATTCTATTACACAGTCAATATTTTGATATTCAGTTGTTCAAAACCAATCCTTTGCTCCTTGAGAAATTAGTTGATGACTTTTGAAAAAAGACATTTCTCTGCCTAATGGGAAAATTCCTGGGGTTTATTACAGCGTGAAGAACTCAATTTGACATGCAGATTATTTGCTCCAGACTGAAGTCTCAGTAATACTAGCGATGTCAGATGATACACTGCATGTGTCAAAGGCACATCAACTAAACCTGCCCATCCAACAAACATTAGGTCTTCACTAATAAATGATTTGTGGCATTTGATACGTGCATTATCCTGTGAAACAGAGCGTTGCAAAGTGGCTCCATCTAGCAAGAAGAATGTGAAGTTATTGTAGCAGTGGGATCTTCGAATGGTGTATAAATAATTTCAATAGGTAGTAATCTCATGGACCTGGAGATGTCGGGTGAATCCTACCTCTGAAGGTAGACATGAAGAACACAAAATTATGCTTCCTGTTGTCTCACTTTGACATTCTACTAAAAACATTTGAAATATGCAAGACCTTTGCATGCAGCAAAAACAATGAGGAATGCAGTTAGTATTTTCTTTCTCTAGTTTATGTAGGCAGGATCATTAAAAGTGCAATTATTGGGTTAACATCCTCTGTGGAATGAATGAAATATTTCTCTATTTTAAGCAAAACTTTTTATGTAATCAAAATAGACTGTTAACTAGATATTCCGTCAATTACAGGCCACAATCTACAATCACATGTGGAAACCAGATTAGCTTATATGAATTTCAAATTATTTTTAGTGGAAACAGACTTTTTAATGTTTCTTATTATCAGGAAAAGGAAGGGATATCCTGTGGCAAACAGATTGTCTGATTAATTAGCTTAAACCAAAGTTAATTAGAAACAGTTAATTAAAATACCTGAGTAGTTCATAATAACATAATAGGTTTGCTAAAGTTTATGGGATGCATAGAATTTTATTGTCAAGGAATCTTGAGGACTTCTTACAGTTTTTCTTTAATTAGTCTGGATTGTTCTCTCAGACTCAGTTATGATCCTGTGCTGCTGTTAATGTGGAGCTTATGGAGAGAGATTCTCATTAGTGAGCAAAATCTAAATTCAGGTTCTGACTGTTCTGAAGAAGAGAATTTTCATACAAAATTGAAATTCTAGACAAAACAAATGCATAGTATGTTTAGATTTAGGTAATTTTATGAATCTACAGAGCATATTATTTTCAGCTGGACTTTTTATTATATTGCATGTATTTCATGTATCATATATTTGAATTTGAAACATCAGGGAATCATTCTTAGGAGTTGTTTGGCCATTTAATATTTGCTTTGCAAAGATTCTTGTGATTCTCAAAATGAATGTCACTGCATTGAGAAAACTTCACGATTTAAGCCACATTTAGTTCTGTGGTGATGTACAGTTTTACTGTAGATAAATGAATATGGTACGCTCGGGTTTGCAGGGTGCAGGTCGCACGTGAAGATATTAATTAGTATTTGCTGGCTTTTGACAACATGACAATCAGAAGGCATCTATTCCAGAGCCAGAGGAGAACCAAAGGGGGCAAAAAAAATCCAGGGAAATACAAAGGTTATAAGGAGAGTCCAAAAATAATAGAGGCAGCAGAACTGAATCAGAACAAGTGCAGTGCTGTATGATAAAGGCAGGTGGTTAGGAAGGTGGACCTGGAAGAATGCTAGGGAGTTGGTCTCAGCCGTAGTTTGAGATGGACGTGTAGTATGAGCTCCATTAGCAGCTGTGTTATTTTAACTTTTTTAAAAATATTATACCAAGATATCCTGTATTTATTCATCTCGAGAATATTTAATAATACTACACGCAAATACAAAATCGCATGTGTAGCAAACAAAGGGCTCAGAAGGAAAAGGATAAAGCAGCAAAAGCCCCATCAAGTCTAAAGCCTCAGGTTCACAGTACAGCCTCCCAGAGATAGACCTGGATCAGACAGGTGAAGGTACAGACTTGCCAGGACCTGACACAGCAGCATCTGCTCCTACTGAAAGCATTAGTAGGAGCGAAACTGCAAGTGAGGAGGGCAAGGAGTATTCATCGATTCCAAGAAGACCATTGGAGCCAAGCATGGCCTTTTCATCCCCATAGTCAAGTTCAATTAATACTCCCCACGAGTCTGCCACATAATCTCCTACTGGACTTGCAACTCCGCCTATGGAGATTGGGGAAGACCGAATCGTACTCTCTGAGCTGAAGGTAATGAATGATAAAAATTGATGAAAAAAATACAAGAAAATATGAATAAGAGAGTAAAATTAGTGTACTTAGCTAGAAGATGTTAAGCAAACGTTTACGACCCATATTGAAATAGCCGAACAATCACCTTCTGCTGCGGATGAAAAAGCTATGGCTGCAAAATCAGGAAATAAAATGCTCACTGAGCATTCCATGGCTGCACTGGAAGATAGATATAGAAGGAAGAAACATTAGAAATGAAAGTCTTCCTGAAAAATGGGAAAGTCCAAACCCAGCAAGAACTGCTAAATGTGTCACATTTTACAGCATCTAACATCACCTACATAGAGCTGAAATCAGATAGACTCTTGTACGCTGCCCTACTGAAAGTGATTATTGAAGATCAGTTTTAGATTTTTTGTTCTCCGGACAAAGTGCATAAAGAGCCGAGAAGATTTATGCCAACTTTCTTTTGAAACACACGATCATGAGTCACACTGTGTTCTGGCAAGGCAAAGAAGATTCTACTTGAAGCTTGCATTCTGGGCCATTTGTAATGCCCCTTTTGCCATAACTGTATATTATATTATTTTACTTTATGTTATATTTGACTTCTTTTTGGTCCATCCCTTTACTTTTTTTAAGCTGCAAGTATTATATTGATATTTTTTTAATTAACTATATACACATTTTGGCAGCTTATGGCTACATCTTGGCTAACTGATTAGCAAAAACCTCTATTAACAGTTTTTTAAGTTTCAGCTATTGTATTGAAATTTATTTCATTAATTATATGCACACTTTGACTACTACAAAGTAACAAACTATTGTGTTTGTTAAACTTTAATTAAGTAACCAGCCTTTTATAGCTCTTTAACATTATATCCTTAATCTATTATATTTGGACTGTTTAAGATTATATCATTAGTCTGTTGCATTTGGACTGTATCTTCACAAGATATCTCAGTTTTAACCTTCTCCACACCACTGCTTGGGGGTTCATTTTGCTCCAGAAGTGCTCCTTCTCTTGGCATGTCAGAGGACCAGGGGCCTCATGTATAATGCCGTGCGTAGAACTCGCACTATAACATGGCGTAAGCACAAAAGCCGAAATGTGCTTACGCACAGAAAAATCCAGATGAAGGAATCTGTGCGTACTCCAACTTCCACGTTCTTCCGCTACATAAATCCCGATCAGCGTGAAAACTAACGCTCGTGCACGCGCTTCATGTAACACCCCAACTCCACCCAGAATTACGCCTATTTGAATATGCAAATCAATATAAATAACCCTTAAGCTCAGCATTCTGTGAAAAGAGAATGGGAAAAGCACGGGAGAAAATATAAGATTTTCAGCGATTACCAAGTGGAGGCAAAGGAAAAACATACTATTTGTTCAAATAAACCGTGGTATAATCAACAAAAGGAAGTTGATCGAGTGACATAGCGTGTTGGAGAAACTTGAAAGCTCAGTTCACAAAATCGCACAGTGCCGGAAATAAAAAAGAAGTCACATATCAAAGTCGCCGTGAAAAGAAGAGTTGTAGCCCACTGTCTGAGTGTCATATGAAAGCTTATTAGGGTACAGAGAAAAAAAGGCACACAGTGGGGAAAAAGCACGAAATGTCAACTTCAATCTCGAAATTTCCACTTTAATCACGTAGTTTATTTTGTCATTAAAGTAGAACATCATAAACTTCATCTTAAAATCGTTTAATTAACCAGTTTCTCAAATCACATCGTAATTAAAGTAGCACGTTAAATGCTTTGTTTTGTATTTGATCTTCTATGTGCTCTATGTGTGTGAATCACTACTTGCTTCTTAAACTGGCTCTCTTCCTCCAACTGGACACAGAGTCCATTACATTCGTGATATTACAGCTCTCTAAATAACTAAAATACTGAGATGTATACGTGATATCATTTTTGTGATGACAGGAGTTAAAGTACGTTATTAAACATGTGTTTCACTTCGATGAAATAATTTATTGCAGCAGTACAATCAGGGTCGGCTCTAGGCTTGTGGTGGCACTGGGCAGAGGAAGAATCGGTGGCTCCTTCGCCCGACCGTCAGTAAGGCAGCTTATGCACAGTGGATGGCCACGTCCTTTGCAGACACTGCATAGCCGCCTCGTGCTCATGACACAAGCATTTAACTTTTGCCGAAATTTGTCGCTGTGTTTTTAGCTGTGTTGTTATTTTCTCTTTCTGTTTTATATTCAATATATATTGGCATAGCCGCCACTGCAGTCCTTGCTTTTCTTTCCCTAAGTAACCGATCGCCACACAATCAGCTCTGTAATAGAAGTTAAGGAATCTGTAAGCTTAGCGTCGATTCTTCAAAACGTTTAAGGAACATTGAAATATCTTTGTAGTACATGTTTAATTATTCTATCCTTCACGACACTCCCAGTGAAGAATATAGATTATTTAAATGAAGTTAAAGTTTTATCTGTATAATTTAATAAACATATTTTGCTGCATTTCACCTTAAAAATGATATCGTCATCATATGTAAATACGCGCTTTATAAAGTGGCTCAGGTTGTGCGATATTATAACTGTAGTGCAAGTTTACAGTGGGGTGATTGTACTTATAAGTACAAACAGTTCTACAAGGAGCACTTGATTGACTGCATTTAAAGTTCTTGGGATGAAACTGTTTCTGAACCACGAGGTCCGTACAGGAAAGGCTTTAAAACGTTTTGCAGTGGCTGAGACAGCGTGTCCTTGAAGCTGTATACCGATAATTCTCTTTCTGATCAGCTGCTGCTGTGATTCATACTCAGATACAGGGATATAAATACTCCGAGTGGTGCAGTGAGAGTAATATGGAAAAAGATGATCCGTTGTGGCAATTTCTAATGGGAGCAGCTGAAAGAAGAAGAAGAAGAAGGTGCAGTGACAGTAACAACGCTAAAACAGTTATGGTATTTGGAATACTATGGCTGTTCCCTGGACCATTATATTGTTACAAGTTAATTACAATCAGATGCATTACACTAATAAACAATATGCCGTTAGTTTCAGTGTATTTATAAAGCCGCGTCAGGAAAATAAGGTGTAACCACACAGGAACAGTAGCATTGCTTTGACGCTGGGTGCCGCCAGTCTGCAAAACCGAGTGGAGAACTTGTGTACGACAAGCCATGAGGTACCGTGGAAAAGTGCGTGGCTTTACACCAAGTGTAGGTTTTATACATCACGATTTGAACATGGAAAGGTTCTTACGCAACATTTCTGTGCGTAAGCACCATTTATACATGAGGTCCCAGGACTTTGTGAAGTGTGATTTACCTCACTTGCTGAAGCACTTTGAGGTGAGGGATTGGGAACTTGGGGGTGGAGAGAAATTGAGCAATGCTATTTCCATTTTATCTCTTATACCCCAGTAACCATTAGTGCCAACATAACAATATGCTCCATAACTGTATCACTGGGCAATAATATGAAATGAATGTCAAAGCTATCAAATGTAACAATGTACTAACTTAACCGAATATTACAAAGTGTCAACAAAAGTTCAGAAAAAATATTTACATGACCAAATAGTTAACTTTGTGAGCTGGAATGTTCAGGGACTCAGTCATGAATTAAAGAGAAAGAAAATACTCTTGCATTTAACAGGTCTAAATGTATTATTACAGGATACTCACCTACTAAGCAAGGACCAGTTTCAGTTGCAAATAGACTGGTCTGGCCAAATTTTTCACTCTAGCTATACAAAGAAAACCAGGGGTGTGGGAATCTTAATACACAGAACTGTTGCTTTTGTACCACCAGATGCAATATCTGATTCTGAAGGGCAATATGTCATGGTGATGAGCAATTTAACTAAAACTGAAATGATTTTGAATAATATCTATGCACTTAACATGGGCAATAGAGCTTTCTTTCAAAATGTAATTGCATCTATCTCTAATGTAAACACACAAAAAATTGTAATGGAGTGGTGGAAGGAGACAAATTAAGCAGGGACCCCACAGATACCAGAAGACCGGTGGTGGGGACCTGAGCTATGTTTAACGGGTTAACTGCACCTTTCATTGGACATCTCCCTGTGTTGAGGAGACCAAGGTAAAGCCGAAGAAAGTTTAAGGGGAATCACCGAGATTCATGGATATTTTCATGGATGAATTCTGCCTGGGATTTTCAATCTCATTTTTAGCATTGATCAATATTCATTGATTATTTATGTGCACTTTCTTTTGTACACCAGATACACTGTTTTTATATTGGATTATTTATTTTGTTATGGAAGACTACTGCACCTTTTGCAGTTTATTTGAAAATAAGAGCATTTCTACACTTGCATCAACACTTTATGTGTCCTCATCTGCCTGGTTCATCCTTTGTCATGTTATTGACACTTTCAGCTTCAAGGATGTTGTGGCTGCTCGAGCCAACCTGGACCATCACACATCAATTCATTAAACATCAACTTCCTATGTTTCATTAATTTTACCTAGTAACTAAATCTATCTATTTTCTGAATTCATTTGTCTTGGGTGTGGGTAATGTGTGTCTCTTTCCTGGAAGTGTTTTTATGGTTTCAGAGGAGTCTGATCATTATTCTTTTCCACTTTCTATTAGGAATAGCAGAGCTTGGAAAAACAGAATCTGAGCACCACCAACCACTATGCCACCATGCTGACCTGATATTCACTTTACAATGCAAAATGATATCTGTGTGGACAATACCACCATCACTGGACTGATTTCTGGGGGTGATGAGTCAGCATATAGGAGGGAAGTGGATGGCCTTGTGAGGTGGTTCTTAACACCAGCAAAACAAAGGTGATTATTGCCAGACAGAGGGAAAGAGGTCAGCACCCACCACTGTACACTGGAGAGATTGAAGTGGAGAGAGTGGTCACATTTAAATTTCTTGGCATTAATATGTCTGAGGATCTCACTTGGACCTACCACGTCACAGACCTGAGGGAGGAAGCCTAGCAGTGTCTGTGTTTTCTAAGAAGTTTGAGAAAGTTTGGCATGCCAAGCACTATCCTCAGCAACTTCTACAGATGTGCAATTGAGAGCATCCTCACCTATTCCATCACAATTTGGTTTGGGAACAGTACAGCATGGGACAGCAGACTCTACAGCGGGTAGTAAAATCAGCACAAAATATCATCAGAACATCGCTCCCTGCACTAGAGGACATCCATAAAACCAAGAGGACCCATAATATTATTAAGGACACAACCCAAGCACTACATGAACTGATGAAATTTCTACCTTTAGGGAGATGCTACAAGATCATAGCAGCTAGAACATCAAGGCTAAAAGACAGTTTTCTCCCTGTGCCATCAGGCTTGTAAATAGAACTCACCCACTGCCCCTCCTGCCAAGTCTGCAGGCTAGCTCATGTCTGGAAAATGGAAAAGCCATCATGAGACCTAATACCTGCAGAGTTTACATTGAATCATTTATTTATTTGTACATGCACTCCTACGTCTGTTTGTTTTTCAATATCTTTTTCACCCTAGTGTTATTAGTTTGTTGTTGTGTATTCTTGTCTGTTGCTGGAGGACTCACAGAATAAGATTTTCATTATACTGAGAACATATCACAATGAAGTTGAAAAACCCCACAAATTAATAAAAATCTAAAACTCGAATATGTAGGACATATGAAAAAAAACACAGAATGGCACTCAAATACCTCCAGATTGTGTCGTGTCAAATAGTAGTTACAGCCAGCACTAACAAACTGATGATTCTGGGCAGTTGTCTGTCATGGTTTTTCCAATGAATGCCTTTGTCTTTTGTGAACCCTGGAAGGCAGCACTGGAGTGCAGCGTCTTTATCAATATTACTTTCCAACTGTAATTGTGAACAACTGATTAGTTTACAAGCAGTGCCTTCAGCTGCAGCACATTAAACACAAATCACACAGCTGGTTTTAGGTTCTTAACATCTTTTTTCATTTCCCCTTTTATTAATAAAGCTGTCACATAGCAACAGAAAAAAGTAATACACTTAGCTCCCTTGAATGAGAAGCTTAACATGAAAATACTCATCTTATTCAATTAAAATAAATACTGAAGAGGTACAAAAATTCCTGTACAATATTTTACTACATTTACAAGTTTTTCATTCATTTTCGCAATCATTGTTTCCTTAATATTTTGGATGGGTGAGGGAGGTAAACTATCTATGTTTATGTCAAGCAGAAAATTCAATAGTTTAGTGCCACTTCATTTTTAAAGACTTCATTCTAACCACAAGGCTCCATAACAGACTTGGAAATAACACATTAAAGACATTAAAGAGCTTGCAGTGAAAGATTAAGGATAAATGCTAATAAGCGTAGGTCAGAAAAACGTAAAGAATCATAAATGAGCCTGCAGAGAGCTGGAATAGCTGGAGGCTAACATGCCCACTTAGTCTCCACCCAGTGAGAAACCCATGATGCCAGCTTCACCCTGTGTTGCACAAAATTCAATTCGGCTTTAAACAACAATACGCTCACAACACAAATGTGACTCAGGCCCAAATTAACATTAAGAAGCACAGAAAACAACAACAAGGAGATTTAAGTACAGTTTGGCAAAAATACAGAAAGAAATGTTTTCTTTGTAGGTGGCATGCTGAAATAAAAGGTCCCTTTTCAATTAGCAGTCAATTAGATAAATACAAGTCTTACCAAAGAAAGTGCAAACTGGTCACTCCTCTGATCCAAAGGCACTGGATATGGCACTCTGTTCACTAAACAGTAAGACTGAAACACTTGAAAATGTTGTAAAGGAGAATATCCAGAAAAGCACAAGAACCCAATTCCTATATGTAGCCAATCCGAGTGATGATTTCAGTATGGTGACTTCTACAGAAACCGCTTACATCACACTTATGAAGTAAATTAAAACAACACATTTTACAGTTAAGGCAACAGAAACTTCATCTTTTTAAGTGGACTAATTATAGCCAAACGTTTGAAGTATGTCACAGTGATCTGTGAGGTTTATGCCATAACACGATTTTACTCAAAACTAAGGCTATTAATTGACACAGCTGAAAATATTGAAATTATGTATAAAAGCTAATAAGCAGAAACAGTCCCACCATGTAAGAAACCTGATAGTGAGATGGGAAGACACAAGTGGAGAATGGCTATTAAAAGAGAGTAGGTGTATGCTGTGGTCTGATGGTCAGTTTATGGTCAGCAGTTACTGTGTGCAATTTCCATTTACCTTATGCCAGCAAAATATTGTAGCCCATGTTTGGTACATGCATTGTCTTATTTTGGAAGCAAAGACCACGAGAAAAGTATAAAGCTCTGGAAACTGCAATGAACATTAGAGCTCATCTACGGATGGATGAAAGATATCGCTCCTGCCTGTACCTAGGAAACATGCTTCCCACACTCTCCCAAAGTGGCCAGAGCCTGCTGCAGGAACCCCACAACTACATGCTTTTGTCAGTAGCTCTGCTTCGAAAATTGTATTATTGTGAGAGTTCAGATGATATTAAAAGATGATATGTGAAGCCTTTCTTTATTTTTAGCTTTTAGTTCTTCATCTTAGAATTACCACCATACTACTAAGGAAGGATATATATATATATATATATATATATATATATATATATATATATATATATATATATATATATATATATATATATATATATATATATATATATATATATATAGACTTTTGGTTTAATGAAAGCTGTAATCTCTAATGAACATATTCCCAAGGAGTCTGCACCCCATTCTAGATGCACTAATCACTAATGAACATTACTGGAACATCAGATCCTATGACACTTTATCTATCTAGTATTTTTATACTAAGGTGCCCCTATATGCATAACATTCACACTATACAGTTTAAATATACAATTACACAATCATAGTCTGCTACTCAGGACAATAATCCTTGCCCACTGTTACATCTTTATGCTCATTACAATGCGGCTTGTGGCACATTTTGCAGCAATCAGCTGTTTTGCAGTCCATTGATATTGAACAAATATGGCACTTTCTGCATTTTTAGTCCAATTTTGATTCTGTAAGAAGCTGCTTCAGGTGATGAGGCTTGTTCTGTTTCACTTTGTTCAGCCTCTCACAGCTGCCTGCCCACTTCACTTTCAACCTTCTTTTCCTCATCTGATCTCAGCCCTTTTACAATTCCCTGCAAAGAACATCTCTCTGCACTGCCTCAGTATGTTGTGTATTGTTTGACCCTTAGCTGCATGCCTCTCAGCCTGAATCGGACTTGTCACCTGCCGTCAATGAGAGGAAATCTTTCAAGGGCTTCTTATGCTGATAAGTACCAGCGGCACTTCATTTCACACCTCTTATCTCTCTAAACTCATAAATACCTAAATAATGACAAACACAATAGAAATGCAGCTGTAATAACACATTCTGTGAATTGTTTTGTCCACTTTTGTTTCTGTAAGAAGCAGTTTCAGTTGACATGACTTTTGTTGTTGCACTCGTGCATGGCTGAGATTTCTTTCTAACTTTACCTTCATTCTTCTACCTCTCATCTGTTCTCTGCTCCTCAATTTCCTGACAAAACATTTATAATCTGATGGCATCAGAACTATCACTCTGATAAGCCTGTTGTATTTCTTTGCGTATCTCTTACCTCTCTAAACTTGTAAATTCCTGCATAGAAAGCAACAAGATAGAAATAAAGCTGTAATGAACATATGTACTGTAGATAAAAAGAAATCCTGAAAATAGCACATTTTGTTCAAGCGGGCTTTACAATTAGAGCACTTAAAAAGTGCGTGTTAAAAAATTGACACTTTACCGTATCTAGGGTCTCTAGTGACCCTATATATTTTAGAAATCTAAATGATTATATTAAAATTTTGAACTATTTTGGCATATTTTTGGTAGTAAATTGCTGCAGATGAAATGAATAAAGGCACACTAGAGGAACTGGGTCCTCACTGTATCATACGATCCTGTGAGAGATGCAAACATGATGTCACAGGTCACAAGCAATCCAAAGTATGCATACAACGATGAAATCATGTCTTCTGTGTCTGCATCATCTGCTTAAATAGATGTTGTCTGTGAATAGAAACTGCATTTGCATTTACACCTGTATAATATGTGGTCACTGTCTGTTTCTAATCACCACTGAAAATAGTCTCAGCCATTTAAACACAATATTATTGAGCATTCACAGTTAGTTTTTAAGTTTATAGTTTATGCTTAGCTAGTTTATAATATGGTAAAGTATCACTTATTTCTGATGAGATAACCAAAAGTGCTTGTTATTATTAGGTATAATGGGAGTCCTAGTGTGAAAATATGAATCTTGTATTACTACGCTAGGGCGCCCTATTACACCTAGTGACAGTGATGTTCAAGGAGTAGACTTTATATCCTCGAATTGAGATGTGCAGATTATTTGCGGGGACAGCTTTCCATTTACTTTATACAGACATTCAACCCTAGCTCATTTCTCACTTCATCTTGTTCTTCTAAAATAATAAAACAACATGCTGTGCAACAACCAATCAGATCAATTACACATCGGTGAACCGACATACTATTTAAAAATACAGAAAAAAAAATGATTTGTCCTATAGGATCAAGACATGCCTGTCTTAGGAATTCCCACTAAGCACCAACTTGAGCTGAAAGAGAACTAAGATGATTTTCATTACCCCCTCTTCTCCCTCTTGACATCAAATCTAACATATAATCATTTTTTTCTTCTATGTAGAATTAAAGAACATGGCAGACATCAGTAATAAGGTTCTATGCTATTGTGTCACTGTTCTGATTACAGAATTAAAGCACATGCTGAACATCACTGTTGAGGGTCTGCAGTATCATGCCACTACATTCATTACAGCTTCATTTGAAGGTGATCCAAAGTGCCCACTTTTATTAAAGAGTTACACTTCACATCTACCCTGCTCTTTTAGCATCACTTTTAAAAGAGAACTCATAGTGGAACTATGACTTTTTAGAATATATCACAAATACTGTATATCACTTTCTGACAAAATAAACAAAGAGGGTCCAGCTCTTCATAATTAAGCATGTTGACCAGATGCTGTAGAGCCATACTTACTAATATTTCCATAATTCATCATCAAGTCAGGTTGACTTCTATCCAGTCCATTTCTACAAGGGCACATTAGGTAAACAGATTGCACTTTCTTATGTGACTGTAACTCATATTCACCACTTATTATTTGGTAATGGTTTCAAAAGCTGTGCAAGAGCCGCTCACCAGTTCATGATCCCAAACAGTTTATGGGTTATTGCACTTTGCATTATGCTGCAGCACCTTGAACTCTGACAGGATGTCCAAATCCTCACGCTGTACCTGCCTGTAAGCTTGAAATATGTGGAGCAGATCTCATAAGCATTAGGGAAAAAAGTGGATAATTTCTGTCAGCGTTCAGAAGAATAAGAAAGAGCTTAAAAACTAAAAACATAGCCCACATTTGTGCAGCAACCACTTAAAAGAAAAACTCTAATCAAATCAACTAATCTAGTTTTTTTCCCATTTTAGAGCAAAAGATCAACAATAATTTACATATTATGCATATTTTCTTTTAAGGAAATAACACATTTCGGGGTGGAGGGGGGGATCAGAAGTTCCACAGTTTGTTCATAGAGAAGGCTTCAATCTTCACACTTCTGGGTACATGCGACATTTGGCTGTTCCCTTCAACCAAAGCAGAATGTCATATAGGGTCGAATTTGAAATCATTCCTGTCTGTGCCACTAGAAGACAACGTGATTCACACGATTTGTTCTTTCAAGTCAAATTTTGATTTCTTGAGTAGGACAATAGAATATTTTACATTTTAAGGAGGTTGTGGATTGACGTAAAGGAAAAATAAAATTTCTTTCAAATTTACATTCATATTTTTTTAGACTGTAATATAACTCCAGTAGCTCAGACTGGACTGTAAACATTTTTTTTTCTTCTGAGTGTCAGAGTGATAAAAAATAAACAAAAAAAAGCATATAAACCAAGTGATAGCAGAGCAGAAAACAAATAATCGAGAATGAGGTGGCAATGGAAACCTGCCACTCTGTTATTCTCAAACTGCTTCTGTAGACATTCCACGTTCTGAATTAAAAGAAAATATTAATTTGCCTTCTTTTTTTTTAATCCAAATGTCCAGCACATTTGTCTGTTACTGGAAGGAAAATGAAAGGAACGTGCTGACTTGTAGATCTAAACATTATTAACTAAGCCAGGTTTCATATCTCCTGAATCAGCTGAATGTTGCTCTGCTATGAGGCTTCCTTTTGCGTTCTGTCCTGGGATTTTGCGCTCAGCTCTTCCAAATCGGTGTCTTTGTTTAGTGGCTGCTTCATTTCTTCAGTGTGGTTTCCATTCTGCAGCACTGTGTACCTATAAAGAAGAACAAATATCTGTATCACTTGTACATTCAACTGGTTTTTGAACAGTTATGATTTTGTCTAATTTATACATTAAATTTAACATTTTTAAGAAAAATTAAATCAGATTTGAAGTATGATCCACTATTGATTTAAGGAAAAGTCCTGATAACTTTTATTTGGCATTAAAAGATATCGATGTCGGCATTTTTCATGTTGACGTCCTTTCTAAACAATGATACATATTAATTTGCCACATGAAATTGCATTCTAAAGTGAAATATATTTTATAAATGTAAAGAAATAAAATAACTATCCCACTCTTGCGATTTGTAATGGAGCTTATGGATACCAGGGTCCCACTGTGAAAAAAGCTTTAAAGTTTACCAAATATGTCCATAAGCCAAAAATGTTACTGAATATTGATTTATGTTTTGACATTACACACATATTGCTAAACAGTACACCCATGTTGTATTAAGAAAGAAAAAAAAGCAAACCATTGTTATTAAATTCAGCTGTTTTAAAATGTGACCAGATGTACACTTGACTTTGCCACTCATCTTTCTGCAGCACCCTCCAGTGCCAACAGAGTGGAGTCACCTCGGAAACCCAACACCAAGCCAATTGAATATTGATGTGAATTACAGTCTCTGTTCCATAGACAACTAGGCAATCAGAACTACAGAATGTCACGATTGCACATATTCTTTTACTGTACAGAAGCTGCTGCTGCTAGAAAGATAATGAATGAGTATGTTCAGTAAGAGAGAATATCACGAATACGTATGCCAGACAATTAAGTGACAAGAGCTAAACAGACGTTACAGGCATCCATCTGTCTTCCTAGTTGTGGGCAACTAGTGCCAATCTCAGCAAGCACCGAATGCAAGGCAGGAACAGTCCCTGGTCATAATGCCCACCCACTAAACCGTGCCTGCTGCAAGCTCACAAGCGAGTAAGAAACATATCCTTATCTTGAAAAAATAGTACCCAAAATCTATAATTGAATTTATTTATTTTTTAGTTTACTTTTGCTGTTGCCTCAGAAATGCACAAGGCACAGTTTCTTAATTCAAAACCTTTGCTATTTCAAAGTTGAGGTATTTGGTAAGTTTTAAGGCTTTATTCACTATATTATACATCTTTTTAATCTTTTTTTTAAATGTATAAAATATGTTTCAATGTCATGTGTCAAAAATGATGTATATTATGATGGTGAAGAAATATCTTTGACTTGAAAAATACAAAACTTACCCTTTAAAGGAGTTCATTATGGAATACCATTTGTGCCAAAGTGAAATAAAATGTCAGTTATAAAACTAATTACATTGAAAACTACAGCAAAATATACAGTCGAGTCAATAAATTATTAAAACAGCACACAATTAAATAAAAGTCATCCAATTATTATGAAATACAATGTCATTATTTTATCTGATTTCAATATTGTGGTTTCCTTACAGGGCGGCACGGTGGCGCAGTGGTAGCGCTGCTGCCTCGCAGTTAGGAGACCCGGGTTCGCTTCCCGGGTCCTCCCTGCGTGGAGTTTGCATGTTCTCCCTGTGTCTGTGTGGGTTTCCTCCGGGCGCTCCGGTTTCCTCCCACAATCCAAAGACATGCAGGTTAGGTGGATTGGCGATTCTAAATTGGCCCTAGTGTGTGCTTGGTGTGTGGGTGTGTTTGTGTGTGTCCTGCGGTGGGTTGGCACCCTGCCCAGGATTGGTTCCTGCCTTGTGCCCTGTGTTGGCTGGGATTGGCTCCAGCAGACCCCCGTGACCCTATTCGGATTCAGCGGGTTAGAAAATGGATGGATGGTTTCCTTACATTATTGCAGATTTTATTTTAAAAATCTTCTTCTATTTAAAGACTGTTTTATTTAACAATGGGTCTTTTCTGAACCATGCATTTCCGAATGACTCTTTAAATGCCAATGCTATATATTTCTAAACCCCTCATTTCATGGTGGTCTCATCGTGTGTCAATCAAGACAAAGACTAACAATCTGAACCTGGTCCTATTGGTTAATCGTTTGCTGCTGATTACCATTCCTCGATTGTAGATGGTAGGTGACCAAAGAGTTTTTCATGCTACACCGACACTTGCCTTCCGACTGGCACAGACATGGGGACAGGTAACAGTTTTGAGAGATATGCAGATGAAATAGAAAGAGATCACTTAACACAGGATACTATTTGGAGGTAAAATGACAATATATTGGAAATGTTCAGACGTGCAAGTGCTCTTCACAATATTAGTGTTGAGCTGACATGCTTCAAAATGACTTTCTGTGTGAACATGGTTTTCAATTGATCTTAAGCTACTGAGAACATCTTCATCAACATTAATATCCTGAAGAACACTTACTGTATGTGTCTGAACATTCCCAATATAGCAAAAATGTATCTTAAAATTACATCATTTGTGGCTGACAGACTGATCTTCATATAGGAATGCTTAAGTGACAGTGACCCATTGGACAGGACATTCAAGAAAACATGTGGAGACTTTCAGACAGAGAATGGAGGATTTGTAGGTTGTTTTTGATTGATCACGAAGAGTGAGATAGAGAGAGAGTGCAAAGGAGAGAAGAGGTGATTCCAGTATTATTATGTGAAGGAGCAGGTACAGCGCAAGACTGGCTGCGTCTCATCCTTGGTGCAAGATTGTTGCATGTTTATTGTTTTATGAGGCACTTCCTTCAGATTTCAGCAGTGTAAATAGGTCATTAGATGATTACAACATATTATTGTTTAATAAATGTGCCCACTGTTCAGTATAGTTTGTTAGTATGTTAAAAATTCTGAATTAGCATAAGCCACCCTATATCGGGATGTTCATAAAAAATGTTAACAATTAATTTCATGAGCAAGACGTACATGATAAACAAGAATAGTTGTGTCACGCATTTGAAATATTAAAATATATGCTTCAATTTAAATGTGTAAGGTCTAAATATTCTTGATTGTAATAGAAATTTGTCATTTTTCATGCTCTGATAGAGATGCATAGAAGACTAGATCCCTAGTAAAGGATCAAAAGTCAAAAATAACAGCATATTCATAATCATTAACATAGAAATAGTCTGAAATGATGCCTCACATGCTTATGTTTGAAATGTGCCATTCTTAACTTTCTGGGAATTGCTCTTAGAGTGCTAGTACCACTGGTAAAGAATCAAATATCAAAATTGTATCATATTTGTGATCAGCAATCTCAAAATAGCATTAAACGACACTCCACATGCCTATATTACCATGAAAAAGAGTAACTTTGACCGCCGATATCTCATTAGAGGGTGCATCCCTGGGGATGGTTTTTCTGATCATTTTTGCTGAAGACACCTATTGGTTTACTTTTTATCTTAAAAGTGTAATTTTCTGCACAAAATATGGCCTAGAAATTAAGATTTTTCTGATCCAGAGGGTCAAAATATTGAACCCTAAAAAAATGAACGTCTTATATTTCTAGAAATTTAATGGTTAAAGTAATCAGCAGGAATTGATTAACCAATAAAAAGAGATTCAAAATGTTGGTCCTGATTAACAAATAATGAAACCATCTTGAAAATTACCATCGTGAAATAAACAGTGCTGCCATTTAGAGATAAAGCTGTTTCGGAATAATACCTTCAATAACAAAATGTAAAGTAATAATATTCCATCCATCCATTAATCCAACCCACTATATCTTAACTACAGGGTCACGGGGGTCTGCTGGAGCCAATCCAAGCAAACACAGGGCGCAAGGCAGGAAACAAACCCCGGGTCTGTGCAAGAGAGGTTAGAGCCGACTAGCACCCTCTTCTACGCGGTGGTGTGCTGGGGAGGCAGCATAAAGAAGAGGGACACCTCACGCCTTGACAAACTGGTGAGGAAGGCAGGCTCTATTGTAGGCCCGGAGCTGGACAGGTTGACATCTGTGGCAGAGTGATGGATGCTGAGCAGGGTCCATTCAATCATGGAGAATCCACTGCATCCACTGAACAGGATCATCTCCAGGCAGAGGAGCAGCTTCAGCGGCAGACTGCTGTCACTGTCCTGCTCCACTGACAGACTGAGGAGATCGTTCCTCCCCCACACTATGCCACTGTTCAGTTCCACCATGGGTAAGCGTTAACATTATACAAAATTATTGTCTGTTACACCTTCCTCGCACTCTCCACCTTGCATTTTTTAACTTGTACTTCATTTTTAGCTTTCTTTAATTAATAGTGTTTTTATTGGTTTTATCAGTAGGCTGCTGCTGGAGTATGTAAATTTCCCCTTGGGGATTGATATAGTATCTATCTATCTATCTATCTATAGTATTTTGCAAAAGACTTAAGCCACCCAAGGAATATTTGTTTTCAAGCTAGTTCTCTTGGCGGTCATATAGAATGTTTGATCGTGACACCACTACTGTATATACAGTAACATTAGAGCAAGCACAAGTAAACATTGATACAATAGAAAGTAACAAGAATGTCTGGTCTATTTTAAACAAGTCAGTATATTGCATGAATGAAAAACTAAACAGCTCACTTTGGTCTATGTTCATCTATTTTTTTTAGGGTCTCCCATTGTAAGTTCTTCAAAGCATCTTGCAGGATTTTCCTTTAACACTTTAACTTTGGTTGCTTTTTTGTTGATCCTACACAAATTCAGTGATGTTGCGGTCAGGACTCTGAGTTAACCAATCTAGTACTGTTAGTGCTTAACCTGCACACTTCCATTCCAAATAGGTCTTAATTGTGTTTGCAGTGTGGTGTGACCATTCTGCACACTCAGAAGACAATACAGAACTAAATAAAGCAATGGGGAATACATAAAACAATGTGAAGTGAGTTCAAATGACTGGAGCATGACACTAATACCCCCATTGTGATTCCTACAGGTAATGAGAAGTCAAGCAAAATGAAAAGATTAGCCAACAAAAGGTGTCATTTTGCCTGACTTCTTATTACATCCATAATGGATAACACGGTACAACACCCAGATTTCTACAGGGAAATTCAGGAGTGATTGCATGGACACACACAAATTTGTTAAATATACATTTACAGTATGACATACTATTTATTTTAACACATACTGTCTTATAATTAGATACATCAGTTATAATCTTGAAATGACTGTGAGCTAATGTGTTTATTTTTCTATAATTAACTTTAACATGAGTGATTATTCTGTACAGGAATTTATTTAAAAAGAGCTTTCAATTACTATAGCAGCGTCTCTCTATTAAGAGCCACTTTCAGCAGGACCAAAGATTTCTGACACGATAAATTACTCGTAATTTCTTCCATATAAATTTAAAAAATAGGTAAATTAAAAAAACGTAATAAACTAATTAAACTTGTCAAAACATATTTCCAAAAATGCCATATCCTTTATTTTAAACTTATATCCACCTAAAATGATCAAAAAACTGTTGCTCCATGTCCCACTTGGCAGCAATTATCTGATCCAACCCCCTTTACAGAATTAAAGCTAGAAGCAGGACAGACTAATAAAGAACCTACAGTACTTATTGTACACATACCCATGGCTAATCAACTGAGTAGTTTTTGGATTAGACTTATTTTGTAATGGTTTTATATATTTTGCATCTATCCATCCATCCATCTTTCCATTATCCAACCCGCTATATCCTAACACAGGGTCACGGGGGTCTGCTGGACCCAATCTCAGTCAACACAGGGCGCAAGGCAGGAAAAAAACCGTGGCAGGGTGCCAGCCCACCGCAGGGCACACACACACAACCACACCAAGCAGACACTTGGAACAATTGAGGATCGTCGATGCACCTAACCTGCATGTCCTTGGAATGTGGGAGGAAACCCACACAGACACAGGGAGAACATGCAAACTCCCACGTAGGGAGGACTTGGGAAGCAAACCCAGGTCTCTTAACTGCGAGGCAGCAGCGCTACCCACTGCGCCACCATGCCGCCCTATTTTGCATCTATTTCTTCTTTAAGCCATCATAAAGATTCTCCGCATAGATGGATCGATCATGAGACATACAAGATTTGTTGTAAATATTATCCCATCTCTGTCAAATGGATACCTATTTACAACTTCACTGTTTTTCAGCATTTCCTAAACCATTCGCCTTTTCATGGATGTGCATGCCAACCTCTGTCATCTTCCAGCAGCTCTTAGCAAGCTGGGATAGCTCATGAGCTCTCCTAAATCCTGGTGAAGCTTGGAGAAGTTAACTAAACTTAAAATTTGATAAAATTCTTTTACTCCTACTCCAGGACCAGATTTGCATCATTCTGAGATTTTTTTAACCACTTAGGATATTTTTCCTACTCTTAGACACTTGATGGATACAGGCACAAGTCAGGATGTCAGCCTGTTGCTGGATATACTGACACCCACACTCACATATTGTATGCGGGACATAAATGAATCTAACGATATGTGTTTGGAAACAGGGAGAAAAAGAAAGTACCATGGAGAATCCCTCAAAAACAATAAAAAAAATAAAAACCTGCAGCCACTATGTGTGACGGCTATGCATCCTAAAGCTGAACCTCCAATAATTTAGGCCATAGCATTCTAGAAGAGAAACAGATTCTCTTTCCCTAATCAGGTGACTGCAATGTTCATTATGCACCCCCTCCGCATTACACTGAATATGAAAAGCTTACGCATGGAGCATCATTACAATGTTCAGAAAGGTCAAGGTGGTGGCAATAAAAGACTTAAAATATGTCAGCTCAGGCTTTTGTTATATTTAACATACCCCCACCAGAATGCTCAAAGACAACACTGGAACAAGAAGAATATGCAAGGCTCAGCTTTTCTGTCTACACAACCTCTTTTTAGCAATTTCTGCTTTTGAGGCCATAACTTTAAGTAACTGAACCACAGCCAGCTGTGGTGACGTGAGGAGCTTCTCATTTAATATTATGAGTGATGACGAGCCAAAATGAGCTTGTTGAACTCTACCCCTTCTCTTATACAGACTCTAACCTTCGCATGGATGCATTCTTAAGCTGTAATGGAATAAAAATATTACAGTGGTGTGAAAAACTATTTGCCCCCTTCCTGATTTCTTATTCTTTTGCATGTTTGTCACACAAAATGTTTCTGATCATCAAACACATTTAACCATTAGTCAAATATAACACAAGTAAACACAAAATGCAGTTTTTAAATGATGGTTTTATTATTTAGGGAGAAAAAAATCCAAACCTACATGGCCCTGTGTGAAAAGTAATTGCCCCTGAACCTAATAACTGGTTGGGCCACCCTTAGCAGCAATAACTGCAATCAAGCGTTTGCGATAACTTGCAATGAGTCTTTTACAGCGCTCTGGAGGAATTTTGGCCCACTCATCTTTGCAGAATTGTTGTAATTCAGCTTTATTTGAGGGTTTTCTAGCATGAACCGCCTTTTTAAGGTCATGCCATAGCATCTCAATTGGATTCAGGTCAGGACTTTGACTAGGCCACTCCAAAGTCTTCATTTTGTTTTTCTTCAGCCATTCAGAGGTGGATTTGCTGGTGTGTTTTGGGTCATTGTCCTGTTGCAGCACCCAAGATCTCTTCAGCTTGAGTTGACGAACAGATGGCCGGACATTCTCCTTCAGGATTTTTTGGTAGACAGTAGAATTCATGGTTCCATCTATCACAGCAAGCCTTCCAGGTCCTGAAGCAGCAAAACAACCCCAGACCATCACACTACCACCACCATATTTTACTGTTGGTATGATGTTCTTTTCTGAAATGCTGTGTTCCTTTTACGCCAGATGTAACGGGACATTTGCCTTCCAAAAAGTTCAACTTTTGTCTCATCAGTCCACAAGGTATTTTCCCAAAAGTCTTGGCAATCATTGAGATGTTTCTTAGCAAAATTGAGACGAGCCCTAATGTTCTTTTTGCTTAACAGTGGTTTGCGTCTTGGAAATCTGCCATGCAGGCCGTTTTTGCCCAGTCTCTTTCTTATGGTGGAGTCGTGAACACTGACCTTAATTGAGGCAAATGAGGCCTGCAGTTCTTTAGACATTGTCCTGGGGTCTTTTGTGACCTCTCGGATGAGTCGTCTCTGCGCTTTTGGGGTAATTTTGGTTGGCGGCCACTCCTGGGAAGGTTCACCACTGTTCCATGTTTTTGCCATTTGTGGATAATGGCTCTCACTGTGGTTCGCTGGAGTCCCAAAGCTTTAGAAATGGCTTTACAACCTTTACCAGACTGATCGATCTCAATTACTTCTGTTCTCATTTGCTCCTGAATTTCTTTGGATCTTGGCATGATGTCTAGCTTTTGAGGTGCTTTTGGTCTACTTCTCTGTGTCAGGCAGCTCCTATTTAAGCGATTTCTTGATTGAAACAGGTGTGGCAGTAATCAGGCCTGGGGTGGCTACGGAAATTGAACTCAGGTGTGATACACCACAGTTAGGTTATTTTTAACAAGGGGCAATTACTTTTTCACACAGGGCCATGTAGGTTTGGATTTTTTTTCTCCCTAAATAATACAAACCATCATTTAAAAACTGCATTTTGTGTTTACTTGTGTTATATTTGACTAATGGTTAAATGTGTTTGATGATCAGAAACATTTTGTGTGACAAACATGCAAAAGAATAAGAAATCAGGAAGGAGGCAAATAGTTTTTCACACCACTGTATATGGCCTTACAGCCTTGAAGCAAAAATAAAACCGAGAACTGGAGTGAGCTAATTCATTTCTTATCCACAAACTATTAGTCTGCTCCAAAGCCTTTGTGCAATGAGGATGTCAAGAATTAAAAACACTGAACTGGAATAGATTTATTGTGATGAGTGATTATGCATGTGGGCGTGCTTGGGAGCAGACGGAAACATAAAAAAAAAATGAACATTTTCAGCCATCACATTGTGGTAACTGTGAAAAGCCTGGGATGGGGAGAGTGGCTGTGTGTGTTAAAATGTAGAAAACCATAGGCATGTTTTCTCCAGGAATGCTATCAACTGGAGTTAGTGCCTTGCTCCCCTCCATTTTCACCTGTCATAACTCAGTTATAATACTAATGGACTTTTTACTGTCATTTGTTTGGAATAGTTTTTGAAAGTACTCTGTTTTATAGTACATTTAATGTAATTTGAAATGTCATTTGGCATAATAATTTACTCTTCGTACATTATAGCTGTAAACATGTGTGAGCACTCATGGAAGACTGCTATAAAAAATAAACTAATCTGGTTAGTGGTGTTGGCTCACAGTCCCAGAGTCCTCGGTTTTGAGGTTTGTCACCATGGCGTCTGCAGGTTCTTCCTCTGTTCCTCCCACAACTCACACACGTGCATGTTAGGATGACTTGTCATTCTATGTTGGCCTGATGGTGAATGTAGCCATGGAAGTGAGTATTGTTTGTTATGAACTGCATCTCACCTTCTCCTGATCCTGCCAGGATTGGCCTCAACCGCTTGCCACTACTCTTGAGATAAATGGGTTTAGAAAATGAATAAACAAATTCTACCTATTTCTTAATTCAGTTACTCAGTTCAGGGTTGTGGAGTGATTGAATAAATTGCAAACAGCCTGCTTTGAAGTCAGTTAATCCGACCCTTCATTGTTTTAGGAGTAAACAAGCATGAAAATGTATGAATGACATTCAGGTGCGTTTGGAGACTTGGTTACCAGGATTGAAAGTTGGAGCATTTAAAAAATTTCCAGCCACTTCATCAAGGAACTTGTTGTTGCAATTTTATTTCTTCCATAAAGTGTTGGTGGCCACACTTCACCATCCCTTACCCTTAACACAGCGGCTCCACAGGACTGTGTTCTGAGTCCTCTGCTGTACTCCCTCAACACATATGACCGCATGGCTACACACATCTGTCACACGATTGTCAAGTTTGCCGATGACACAACTGTGATAAGCCTGCTCTTTAACAATGACAAGGCTTATCTGGATGATGAGCAGTGTCTGTCACACTGGTGTCAGGACAACAGTCTTCTCCTGAATGTCAATAAGACAAAGGAGCTGATTGTGGACTTTGTGAAAGAAAACAGCAGTGGCACTACCACCCCCTCAGAATTAATAGCATTAAAGAGGAGAGTGTGGACAGTTTTAGATACCTCAGTGTCCACATCATAGAGGACCTGACCTGGTCCAAGAATATTGACACCATGACACCATGGTGAAGAATGCACAATGTCTTTACCATCTCTGACGCCTCATGGATCTCATATGTACTAAAGAATGTCTGCATATCCACCATTGAAAGTATCCCAACAGGATATATTACAGCCTGGTTTGGAAACAGCATACAGCAGGACCATAATGCTCTGCTGTGAGTGGAGTGGTCAACTTTACGCATCATTGGGTGTGCACTTATTAGTTTCCAGAATATCTATACCAAACAAAGTTGGATCAGGGCAAAGAAAGTTATCAGGGATACCCAACCATCCCAACCATAGCCTCTTCTTTGTACAGTGCTCAGGGAAAGACTACCACTTCCTGAAAACCAGTTCAGAGAGGGCGATACGAGGGGAAGCTTCTTTCCACAGCATAAATGAGGACAGGGCCTAGTGCTACATGCCGCCTTATTGCTAATTCTACTATATTAAGTTATTAATCTTAATATAATGGTGATATTGTACATACTGATATTTATAGAATTGACTATTTACTATTTAGTGACTTTTTATATACTTCTAATGCACTGTCCTTGAATTCAGCAACTGAGAATTTCATTACATATCGTTCTCATATGTACAGGTGTATGTGACAAATAAAACCTAATTTTGTTTGATTTGATTTGATATTGTAACTAAGAATAGTGCTGGACTGGGGGCAGAGCGAGTAGCCAGACTGTTAGCATATGACAGGACCTACCAATATTTGTAGTGTAAGGGTTGGTTCTTACCTTGTACAGTGATGAATAAATAAACAGTATCATTATTACTGGATTGAATAAATAAAAATAGCACAATTAGAAAATTTAGTTAATAAATACACATCCAACATTGTACTTTAACACTCAGTCATCCAACCTGCCTACATCTGACCCCATCTCATCCTGTGCCCAGCAGTGAGGTGAACTTTCTTTAGTAGCTAAAAGCCCCTGTTCTCTCACCCACAGACCAGAGGATGAGTCCGACAACAATTGTTGATGTCACTTGTGGCTTGGCAATGGACGTTCTATTTCTTCTGCACCACAGGCTATTTAAGGAACAACATCTGCGGAAATCGGTTCAGTTCTAGACTAGAGACAAAAGAGAAAGGAGCATAACTGCTGAGGGCCAAATTAAGACTGTAGCCAGGAAGGGAGGCACTGAAGGATGGCCTATTATCCACAATAAAATTCCATTTTAACTCTTCTTCTCAGTCCCAGTTGGTCTCCAACACTTTAACATCTCCTTGTTGACATTTCTCTTTGCACATTCTTGTAAAGTTGTGACATCCATTTAACTTGTGACATGCCAAAAACAAAAGAGATCATTGAACCTAAATCCCTTAAAAGGCTGAATGTCAAACCTCTAAAATAAACCAATCAACCACAAAGTCATAGAGCCAGTCTTATGGTATCACCCAATCCCTTGAGATTGGTTCACTCAGTTGAATGTCAGCACATATAATGTCAGGATGTCATAATGTTTTGCTTTGCCTAACAATTTTCTGGCTGTGTGGCACAAATATGGTAGCCCAAGAATTATACCACATGTTCACCTAGGAAGTGGCTGGATTCATCTTCATTCAAACTTGACCTAAATCTGACAATTTAACAATAAGTACTTGAAACTGCCTACTGTACTCTTTCTTCATTTTAGAAAAATGCAGATTTATACTTTTCAGATATCTCTTTATTTCAACAACTCCTACTAAACTTGGCATTCTACACCATTTCACAGATTCATCCTTCTCATCTCTTTGAAACCTTTATGCTGTATGCTGCAGAGATGGTCATCCTTCCAACAGGTTCTCCTGTCTCAGTGGAAGATTTCTGACGCTCTATTAGCATGCAAATTGGGTTCTTAGTCACCTCCCTGATCAAGACCCTTCTTTCCCAGTTACTCAGTTTGGCCAACTCTAGGAAGAGTCCTGGTCATTCCAAACATCTTCCATTTCACAATTTTTGAGGTCACTGTGCTCCTGGAAACACTCAAAGCTTTAGAAATGGTTTTGCACACTTGCCATGATCTGCCAAATCTCAATTTTAATTGTGGAGCTCTACAGAATGTTCCTTGGATTCATGGCTTGCTTTATGTCCTGAAAGGTGTGATGTTTTATACAAAGGTGTTTGTCTTTCTAAATGATTTCCAATCAATTCAGTTGACCATAGGTGGACTCCAATCAAGTTCTAAGCACATCTGAAGGAGAACTAAAGCAAACAGGATACACCTGACCACAATCTGGAGTACCATAGAAAAGGGTCACAGATGAAATCCACAACACAGTAACATGCACAGAACGTGAAGGAGTCTGAATACTTTCTGAATCCACTGTAGACACCCACTCAAGCACGGAGAGCAACATGAAAACTTCAAACAGATGGTAACTAAGCTAGGGTTTGAACACAGGGACCTAGGCAGCACTAACCATTGAAATCACCTTAAAATTGCATTTAGTTTAAGAAAAGATGGAGTTAAAACTGTTCAATGAGCAGTTTAATATTGTTTAAGGCTATTTGTGTAAATGTAAGGATATTGTACAAATCTGAAAATTGATTAATTTGTGGCTGAAAATTATTGAGAGTATCAGTTCAAAATGTTCAGAATTAAAAAGAAAATCCAATTTCATACTCATACACCACACATTCTTTCAAAGAGATGGAGCCCATGCTGAGATGATATCGGATGTGTTTAAATTACTCAGACCGCACATGCTGGGATTTCTTTTTGGCTATCATGCAAAAATCCAGGAGTCCAGAGCCGTCATTAATAAGCTTGGCTGTGGGGTTCATTGCCTTCTAGTTATTTCATATAAGTTAATGAAAGGCTGAATGAATCCCAGCAAAGCTGCTTGGCACTCTCTAACGTCCAGTTGCTTAGCAACACCCATGTTTGAGCCTCTGTAAGGTGACGCAATTTAAGTGGCCTGCCACATGGTCAATATATGCTGAGGGGTCTATGCAATTCTGCAGAAGCAAACTGAGAAAGAAAAAGGAAGGAAAATGAAAAAAATGCTCTGGGGTGGCACTCTACAAGAGTTGGTCTTGGCCTGGTCACTGTTTTTGTGGAGCCTGAACACCTCCCAGTGTTTCTGATGGTTTTTATTGGGCATTGTGTTTGTTTTCTCACATCACAAAGTCATGTTTGTTAGGTTAATTAGCAATTCTAAATTGTCTCCATGTGCGTGTAAGCTTGTGTGGGTGACTGAGCCCTGTAATGGTCTGATGTCCCCTCTAGGTTTGGTTCCTCTCTTGTTCCCGATGCTGCCAGGATGGTCACTCATTCCATGATGCATCTGCACTCACAACTGTAGAGCCCTAGAAATATGCATGGTTAGATTATATGGTGGAAATACAGTGGATTCAGAAAGTTTTTGGACTCTTTCACTTTCTGCACATTTTATTATGTTGTAGAGTTCCTTTAAATGGTTAAATTTGCAATTTTTGCCCATCAATCTACACTCAGTTACCTTTAATGATAAAGCAATAGCACTTTTCCAGAAGGGTTTGTAAATCTCATTCATATGAGTATTCAGAGCCTTTGCTGTGGTACACCAAATTTTGGTCATGTGTATCCTGTTTGCTTTCATTCTCCTCAAGATATCTCCAGAACTTGATTGAAGTCCACTTATGGCAAAATGAATTGTTTGGGTATCATTTAGAAGGACACACATCTGTATATATGTGGTCCCACATTTCACATTGCATGTCAGAACAAACAGCAAGCCATGAAGTCCAATGAACTCTCTGTAGCCCTCTGTGATCAAATGTGGTGGAGCATCGATCAGGACAAGGATGAAAAACCATTTCTGAAACTTTGGGTGTTCTCAGGAGCACAGTGGCCTCATAAATTGTGAAATGGAAGAAGATTGGAATGACTAGAACTCTTCCTGAAGTTGGCCAAACTGAGTAACTGGGAAAGAAGTGTCTTGATCAGGGAGGTGATCAAGAACCCGATGGTTGATCTAACAGAGCTTCAGAAGATAGGAGAAAATTTCAGCAGCACTCCTTTAATCAGACAGATGACACTCTTGAGTAAAAAGGTATAAAACGGCCTCCTGGAGTTTACCAGATTGCATTTAAAGGATTCTGAGAGCATGAGGAAAAAGATTCTCTGTTTCAGCAGAACTCCAGGCACCAAGTCTGGTGAAGACATGCCTAAATATCATTCCTACGGTGAAGACATGGTGGTGGCAGCATCGTATTATGGGGGTGTTTCTCAGCAGAACTGAGGGAAGAATACATTTAGCCAAATACAGAAAAGTCCATAAAGAACACCTGGTCTAGTGCATGCACCTTCCGACTGGAGTGATGGTTTGTCTTTTAGCACAACAGTGACCCCAGGCACGCAACGTTGGAGTGGCTTTGAGACAAATGTCTGTTTGTCCTTGAGTGTCTCAGCCAAAGCCCAGACTTAACATCTGTGGAGAGACCTGAAGGTGGCAGTTTACAGACGCTTCCCTTCCAATCTAATGGAGCTTGATAGGATCTGTCATGAAGAATGGGATAAACTGACTATATCCAGGTGTGTGAAACTTGTACACATATACTCAAAAAGACGGCAAGTTGTAATTGC
Organism: Polypterus senegalus; assembly: GCF_016835505.1. Taxonomy (NCBI): domain Eukaryota; kingdom Metazoa; phylum Chordata; class Cladistia; order Polypteriformes; family Polypteridae; genus Polypterus; species Polypterus senegalus. The sequence continues at coordinate 35,245,875 of NC_053166.1, read as the reverse complement.
TGCCAAAGGGTCTTCTTCAAAGTACAGATATATATATATATGTGTATATGTATATATATGTGGATGTATGTGTATATATATATATATATGTATATATATATATGTATATATATATATGTATATGTATATGTATACAGTATATGTAGATATGTATGTATATGTATATACGAGGTGTGGCAGAAAAGTAATGAGACTGGCAACACTGCAAGCGATCTGGCAACGCTGCGCTGTTGTCCTTGATAGAGCACGTGTATCAGTACCCTCCCATAGCTCAGTGCGAGTTTCAACTCCTTCCGTTAACTACGTGATTTTTGTGACTGCTATTAGCGAAGTTGTGTTTTTGGTTGTGCGTCACGCAAAAAACAGCGGAATTTGGAGCAACGTTGTGCCATTAAATTTTGTGTTAAGCTTGGAGAATCGGCAAGTGTGACGTTTGAAAAGTTAAAACAGGCTTATGGGGAACATTCTTTATCCCGAGCTCAAGTTTTTCAGGGAGGCCTTCAACTTCGAAAAACAATGAAAACATCGAACGTGTGAACACTCTTGTGAGATCAGACCGTCGTTTAACATTAAGAATGTTAAGTTAACAATTAAATTGGAACAGATTTACCGTTCATCAAATTTTGACTGAACATTTGCACATGTGAAAGGTCTGTGCCAAAATAGTGCTGAAAAACTGCCCTCTCCATAACAGAATTTTTGACCTCAAAAGGCATTCATGTGGTTCCCCAGCCCCCTTATTCATCTGACCTCAGTCCGTGTGACTTTTTCCTTTTTCCTAAACTAAAAAATGTCCTCAAAGGACGTCATTTCGGGACTTTAGAAAACATCCAAAAGAGTGTAATGGACATGCTGAAGACCATACCGGTTGAAGACTTCCAGCGCTGCTTCCAACAGTGGGAACAACGTCTCCATCGGTGTGTAGCTGCCCAAGGGAACTACTTTGAAGGGGATAACATTGATGTTTGAAAAAAATAAAAACTTTGGTAAATAAAAAATCAGTCTCATTACTTTTCTGCCACACTGTATATGTGTATATGTATATACTGTATATGTTTATATGTGTGTGTGTGTATATATATATAACAGCAACACTCATAACAGTGACAAAACAATTACATTGTCAATCATGCTACGTTATTTTTAAAATGTTTCCTTTTCTTGTTCATTACTTCTCCGCTGCGAAGCGCGGGTATTTTGCTAGTACTAATATAAATGACAGATTTCAGTTTTTGATTTTTAATACATTTTCAAACCTTTCTGAAAACACATTTTCACTTTGTCATTATGTGTTATTAGACTGATGGCCAATTTATCTATTTAAAATGAATTTTACAACACAAAAAAATGTGCAGAGTGTTATCTTTCAGTAATCAGTGGTTCTTTTCCTGTCTGCCATGCAGATATCTGGGACTAAAGGCACAGCTGATGGCATTCAAATAAAAGGCACATTCATCTATGCAGGCAGCAACTTCACAGCCAGCTTTAACACGCCATCCCACTGTGTGACCAGCATGATGCTCTGGTACATATTCCCCCAGGAAGGCATCTTGCATGCAATTAAAACAAAACACCCGGTTATTATTTATTTCAGACATGTGTTAAAAGTAACCTGAGCTCAGATCTCGCATGTTTCATCCACAATTCTAAAAATAAAAAAAACTTGCTGAAAACCTAAAAAGTTCCCACATTCTTAAAGAGAAGGGGACATGCACAGAACAGGATGGAAGATAGCACTGCTTTCTAATTTGAGAAAATAATCCAAAGATTAACCTGCAAAGACTGAAAATAAAAAGGAAAAGAAAGCAGACTGGACCCGCTGCTCCTCTGCTGAAACAATTAGGCATTTGAACTTCACCCAGGCTTTTGGCCCCTCATTTCCTTCTTTCCCTGGTGGACAATAGATGGTGTTTTTTGCTAAATTGAGTCAATCAGGACCAACTGTAGTCTGTAAACAGGATCTGCCTCTCCATGTCAGGTTTATGGACTCCTCTGGGGTGCATCCTCTGCTAAAAATTAAACCTTTTCAAGCAGTTTGTGACCAGGTGGTTCATAATGAATGTCTGTGCTGTGGATGTCAGAATCAGAAAAACGTGGGGCAAAACTAAGCACCTGACACCACACCTACACTGCAAAAAAAAAAAAAGAAATCTGAGCCCATTGAAAAGTATTTAAATCATGATATTGTAAGAGTCCAAATATTTGCATTTATGATTATTTAACTTATTTAAGAAGTCTTGTCAAGTAAATTTGCACACCCCTTTGGCAGATTTATTTGCTAAATACAAGCAAAACAACTCCCATTTAAGTTTTTTTTTTTGTCTCGTTTTTGCATTGTATGTGCTGCAGGTTCAGGCTACGGTGAGTCTGGTTTTGCCCCCCTTTTGACTTGTACTGTTTGTTTAGGACAACCTTTCAAATCTGATCAGAAAATACCAGTTGTGATGAACTCCTTTCCTTCCAGTATTGAGAGAACACAAATATAATTTCAGATCGACTATATCATGTAGAAAGTTTGAGAAACGTGACATTAACTTTTATGAATTTAGATAGATAGATAGATAGATAGATAGATAGATAGATAGATAGATAGATAGATAGATAGGCACTATATAATAGATAGATAGATAGATAGATAGATAGATAGATAGATAGATAGATAGATAGATAGATAGATAGATATTATCATTTATAATATTCTGATATTTGCCTTTTTCAGTTTTTGCTAACCTAAACTTTAAATTTACACCTCTGGCAATTTACTGCCTGCCTTTTTCATTATATTAGGTCAGTCATTGCATTTCAGCTGATCAGGTTTGAAGAAGAACTACAAAAAGGTGTTTTAAAGCGTTTGACTGGTAGTGTGTATCATTCTTGGGGGGCTTATCGTGTTAAGTCAGGTAGACTGTATTTTTCCAGAAAGAATATTTGTATGCAGCAGAAAGCTACAAAACATAAGGCATTGTTGCACAAGTAAGTCAAGACATAACAACCAAAAACTAGTGTTATCATAAGTTCACACGCTAAAGATTAGTACAAAGAAGAATAATTACCTTTATCAGCACAAAAATAAAAATGTAGAATTCATTAGCATCTCTACCAGTGACAGAATTCAAAATACTTACAGCTCATTGCTCACTCACTCCCCATCTGAGGTGCCTGGATTGCGCTGTCTCCATCCGCACATTTTTTCTGCCAGGACTTTACTTATCTCCTACAGCCCAAGTACATGCCATTAGGCTAAACTGTAATCACTATATTAGTCTGTGTGCTACCTGATGGACCGGCCTCTTCCTTTTATGTGATCCTTTCATGGAAAGGATGATTAAGAAAATGGCCAGATCCGTGCCATTTGCAAAATCTGCATATCAAAGCACACTTGTTCTTTTAAACAAGCATCATACAGAAGGTGTTAACCTCTGTGAAGGCTGGCTAGGGACCTTACCTGACTAGCATGCCTCCATAATGGAAGGACGGGGGAGAGAGTATGCTCAGGAGTACTAGGTGGCAGCCCCCCTGGGCTACAGCAGTGCCTCGGATTCCCACAGGGCTCCATGGAGTTGGAGTTTGGCACAGCCCTGTTGGGTTCTGTGGGGGCCACCAGGGGGAGCTGCAGAGCCCTACTTTGTCAGGTTTCCGCCACACATGGGAAGGCTTTCTGGACCTTACTAAGGAGCCACCTGGAGTACTCCCAGGTGCAACATAAAAGGAGCCATCTGCCTTCATTCAGGGAGCCAGAGTCAGGAGGAGGAAGATGACGACAAATCTTGCCAGGAGGAGGAGTGGAGGCAGAAAAGAGAGAGAAAGAAGAAATAAAGAAAGTGCTGTGTGTATTGGTGCTTATTGTACTGTGCTGGGTATGGTGGGAAACTGGGGAAACGTTTCCCACATCAAAATAAACCCCATGTGTTGCTGGACTTGTGTGTAGTGTCAGACATTGTGTCAGGTTTGGGGAGTTGGTGCGCCCGCAGGTGGCCACACCTTGGATTATGCACTTTTAGGTTGAGTATGAAGTTAAAATTCAGTATCATTTAGCAGGTGGCCATGCAATTCAATTTGCAGATAATTTGATTATGTGCTTTCAGAAGTCTGAACGGCATTGAAACAATGGAGGACAGTAATGGCAAAGAGGAGATTACTGTAAAAGTGCTTCAGAGCTTCTGTTAGTAATAAGCCGTTGTTGGGCAGTGGTGCACATCTGCTGTAAATTATGCCCAAAGCAGCCTGATGAATTTGATATTCTAAATCTGATTGAGCATTTTATACACATTGGTGTCTTTGATTTTGAAAGTAAGTTCTGCACTAAGCTAGCAGGGTGATCAATCACATTTTTGGACAGCACCTTAACCTGGGTTTTAGTGGCTTTTTTAAATTTAAATGTCAGTTTTTTAACAGGAAGGAGAGAGTGAAAGCGTCTTGAGGAGGCTAATTAGGTTTGTGTGTTTGGGACAAGAATGTAAACAGAGCCTCAGGCATTCCCTGTTTGGTATCCGGTTAACTGGCACATACAGAAATACCTTCATTATTTTTCATTTACGCACAACTTCCGCCACCTCAGAAAGTATACACAGTGCAATGAAATGTGCATTATTGCTGTTTTTAATCTTTTCAGTCTTCCTTGTTGACTGAACTGGAGTTTGGCCATACTAAAACAAGACTTTATTAGCTAATTATAAACTTCAGTCTATGAATCTGTATTTTATATTGTGCCATTAAAAACGTGCACTGTCATAAGGTGCTTTAAAGAGCAAACAAGATAATTACCTGCTTTCAATCAATCTTCGTTTCATAGAGTGCCACTAATAGTGTGTTTCATTACAAGGTAATGTGTGAGAAGAACACCTTCTCAGCCCGACACAGATATGCAGTACCACATTGGGGTGCTGACGCGAACAGCCTATTCTTTTTCCTTCCCCTCTGCAGCAGTGAGAAAACGCACTAATAACCCTTCCCGTGCCCACCATAAGGCTATTAAGGTCCGACACCTACTGAAATCAACGTCACATTTGGACCCAGACTTGGTGGCAGGATGAAGTTTTCTGTGACAGACCTGCTCTCAAGAGCCAAAACCTTTTCTCAATGCCAGGAAGGCTGCTTATTTCATTTCTATTTTGTGCCCTCAGGTACTGATTTTGAGTTGTTCTATTGGATAATTAATACGAGAGACTCTGCTGGCACCCCATCACTTTTGGGACTTTACCTAAAATTAATCATCCGTCCACACGGAACAGACCACTTTTAATGATTCCATCATTCATTTATATAGCACCTTTAATAGTGGTCACCATTACAAGGTATATACCAAACAAGATAACCACAAACCTCTTTTAATTCAATTTAATTTCATTCATTTCAAGTCAGTATATTTTTGTGTAGCGCTCTTCACTGAGTGCAGGCTCAGAGCACTGTGACAAGTTCACAGGTAAAATATTGTACAATTACAAGCTAACTATTTACATTATGAGTACACAATTAATTAATCTATATTTCTATTTACTTACTTGGCTGATGTCTTTATCCAAGGAGACTTACAACATTTATGATACGATTGCTTATATTTCTTTTTCATTTACCAATTAGAGCACAGGCAGGTCAAGTGACACATGGTGTCAGTAGTGGGATTTGAAGCCGCAACCTCAAAGTTTGAAGTCCAAAGCCTTAACCACTACACCATCACTTAACAGTGTACACCATTACAAAGCACTAGAAAAGTAAGCAAGAACTTACCACTTTCAAATAATTCATAATTTTATTTATAGTGCATTACTAGCATGCACAGTTGCAATCTACAGCACACAGCATAAATGAATACACCCCAAAAGATTGATTAGAAAATCATCCATTAATACTTTCGATGGGATCCTACACCACAAAACAGTCCAGCAAATCTGGTTTATTGGTAGCAAATGAGATTTGTTGGTAATAAAAAAAAAAGAAAACAAAAATTTGAAAAATCAAAAAAAGATTTGAATGATTTAAGACCATGGTGCAAAACTTAGTACACCCCAATGACGGTCTTAGGACTTTAGAATAACCCTTGATAAAAATGTTTACAACAGATGAGTCTGAGTAATCATCACACAGGCGGCCACCAGAAAACTGTCATTTAGCAAGTAAAATCCCCTCCTATTCAAAGCTGACAACAATGGCACAGTATGGAAAAAGGATGTCACAAGACTTGAAAAATGAACTCACTCACAACTTGCACCCATATGCAAACATTTCTTTTACATCAGTGTTTGACTGAAGAGCACGGCTTGGGAAAGGTGCACTGGCAATATGTTCACTGTGAGGTGGCATTTTACTCATATTGAAAACAAAAGAAGGTTTTTTTCTGAAATGGAAATGTTCAGCTTGTTCCACCTGAACCACCAGCATTAATAAAAGACATCATAGGTTTGACAGGAACTGAAAGAAGAAACTATTTAGAATACAAGTATCAGCAGATCCTTATCTCTATTGATATTACTGCTGAACACGGTGCATACATTGTCACTTCACTTTTATTTTGGTCCATATGTTCTCCCCGAGTTTGCATGTTCTCCCCGTGTCTGCGTGGGTTTCCTCCCGGCGCTTCGGTTTCCTCCCACAGTCCAAAGACATGCAGGTTAGGTGGATTGGCGATTCTAAATTGGCCATAGTGTGTGCTTGGTGTGTTTGTGTGTGTCCTGAGGTGGGTTGGCACCCTGCCCGGGATTGCTTCCTGCCTTGTGCCCTGTGTTGGCTGGGATTGGCTCCAGCAGACCCCGTGACCCTGTGTTCAGATTCAGCGGGTTGGAAAATGGATAGATGGATGGATGTTCTATTAGTATATATTAAAAATTAAACAACCATTTTCAATGTATAAATTAAATGTATATATCTAGTGTCTTTAATAGTATGCACCATTTTATGGCACTGTGCATAGCAAATAGGATAATATCTCACTTTCAATTAGTCAATTTTTCAATCAATCATTAATAACAGTCTGCCATTTGCTTCCTATAGATTATGCTTCTGTTTATATATTGTATTTCTAACAAAACCTTTAACGTGCAAGCCCAGGGAGCACGTCACTGGCTCTACGTAGTCAGGTAACTGACAGGGAAGGGTCTGAGTGAAGTACAGCTGGTAACTCCTGCCACTTTTGTCTTCCTAGATCAGAGAAAGAAACTGTCAACAAGATGTGATGTCACTTCCACCAGAACATTGGAAGCTCCACCCCCTTTTGTTCCTTAATTTAAGTCAAAAGACAACTGGAAGTCGGTGTTCATATCAGACCCTGCTCACGGAGAGATAACATTTCCCACACATACAGCCTTATCTGAAAAACTGTGGAATTTCAGTACACACCTCTGGGCCTCCGGCCTTTACTTTTTATGATTTATTTTGGTGCTATTGTTTTTGGTTTAAAGACCTGTATTAAATTACTGAATCCTAGTTGGTGTCCAAATATTTTGACATTGTCCACATCTTCCCTTCACAAAGTAATCAAGGTAACCATTCTACTTAATGCCTATTTTATATTGCGCTTCCAGGGGTATATGCCATCACAAGATGCTTTAAAGGGGATAGACGATACCCACACAATCTTAAAACACAATGTGCATCATTACAAAACACTTTATAGTGGACGTAAGAAAAATCTTCATGTTCATTTTATACCTTATCATTATAAGGTGATTTATAGACCAAACAAGATAACCAATAATAGCCAGTCATAAGGGGTCCACAGTTTCAATAACTCGCACATCTTTGGGATGTGGTAGCAAAACTGAAGTACCCAGAGTAAAAGCAAAGCTAACATGGCGAGGAAATGCTAACTTCACAGAGAGAACAATCAGCCACACTATTCAAACTGAGGACACTGGAGACATGAGGCCACCCTAAATCTAATCAGTATAACAAAATCAAAAACATAAAATGCAAATAAAATCAAGCTGAAAGAAATGTGCAAGAGCTTGAAAGTATGCCTGACAGTTTTTAACAACAAATCCCATCAAAAGCAGCTTTAGAAGTCAAACAGAGTTATGATAAAAATTATGTAGAATAACTAGATGAGAGAAAGCATTTTGTTTGGAGCTGTCATTGCCAGCAGCTCAAGTTAATGTGCAGTATGAAGGGAGAGATCACTAAACTCAGAAGGGAGGCGACCACATTTAAACGAGCAAAGAGAACAGATAGGGTCTCTAGGTTGTGTTTGAGCAGACTGGTACTGAGGAGTTCGGACCCTGCGAGGATTTGATTTCGAGTCAGGTGTTATGATAGGACGTACTGGCTGATACTGGCCGAGTTCAAAGACGCTAAGACATGATTATTTTGCAACTTGGAAATTGCAGAGGGAGAAATAAAGCTTTGATTAAATAGGCTGAAATCTAACAAATCACCAGGAGCAGGTAACATTTATCACAAGGTGCTTAAGGAAGTCAGCAAGTACATATAAAAACCCTTTGCTTGTATTTTTGAAAAGCTCTGTATACTGGGAATTCCTGAAGACTGATGGCCAATGAATATTACCCCATTGTATAAAAGAGTGATCAGGCAGATCCAAGTAATTATAGGCCAATCTTAACATGGATCAGGGGTAAATTAATAGATGGAATTATTCAGGAGAGGGTCGAACAACACATATCTAGAACAGAATAATTAGCAAAGAGTCAGCATGGATTCAGACAAGGAATATCATGGTTCACTAATATGCAGGAATTCTATGAGGAATCAACAAAAGAATATAATCAGAGGGGTGCATATGATATTCTTTTTCTTGATTTACAGAAGGCCTTTAATGAGGAACCACATAAGAGGTTAGTGATCAAACTAAACCGAGTGAGAATTCAGGGCACAGTCTGTAATTGTGTACAAAATTGGCTCAAGCACAGGAAGCAAAGGGTATACGTGAGGGGAACTTTTTTAGAATTAAGTGATGTTAAAAGTGGAACCCCTTAGGGATCAGTGCTGGGGTCGCTGCTGTTTTTAATATAAATTATCTGGACAATAAGCTGGTTAAGTTTGCAGGAGACACCAGACTAGGTTGAAGGGCAGATTAAGCAGAATCAGCTGAATTGTGACAGAAGGATTTTAATAGCACAGAGGCTTGGGCAGATTTGAGGTAAATGAATTTTTAATGTAGTGGAGGTGTACAGAAGTGGCCAAAGGTTTTGAGAATAACACAAGTATTGGTTTTCACAAAGTTTGCTGCTTCAGTATTTTTAGACCATTTTGTCAGATGTTTGTATGGTATACTGAAGTATAATTACAAGCATTTCATAAGTTGGTACAAAAACATGACATCAGTTCAGTGGTCCTCTCATTGACACAGGTGACAGTGTCGACGAGGACAAGGCTGGAGATCACTCTGTCATGCTGATTGAGTTAGAACAGAGAGGTTCAAATGATGTGATGAAGGCTTCAGGGCACCCAAGAAAGTCCAGCAAGCGCCAGGACCGTCTCCTAAAATTGATTCAGCATTCGGACACCACCAGTGCTGAGCTTGGTCAGGAATGGCAGCAGGCAGGTGTGAGTGCATCTCCACGCACAGTGGGCTCACTCACAATTTTGCCTAAGATCACAGCCATGAATAAAGAATGGGACCAAAACATCCTCCGAGATCAACTTCTCCCAACCATCCATGAACAGTTTGGTGACGAACAATGCCTTTTCCAGCTTGATGGAGCACCGTGTCATAAAATAAAAGTGATAACTAGGTGGCTCGTGGAACAAAACATCAAAATTTTGGGTCCATGGCCAGACCTTAATCCCACTGAGAACTTGTGGTCAGTCCTCAAGAGGCAGGTGGATAAACAAAACCCCACAAATTCTGACAAACTCCAAGCATTGATTATACAAAAATGGGCTGCCATCGGTCAGGATTTGGTCTCGAAGTTGATTGACAGCCTGCCAGAGCGAATTGCAGAGGTCTTGAAAAAGAAGGACCAACACTGCAAATATGGACTCTTTGCATACACTTAATGTAATTGTCAATATAAGCCTTTGAAACTTAATGAAACACTTGTAATTATACTTCAGTGTACCATAGAAACATCTGACAAAAAGATCTAAAAACATTGGAGCAGTAAACTTTGTAAAAACCAATACTTGTGTCATTTTCAAAACTTTTGGCCACAACTGTAGAAAGTAGAAATGTTACTTTTAAATACACACTAGGGGGTCTGAAACTTGAAAGTACATTTTATGAGAAGGACCCGGGAGTTATAGGTGGACACATCACTATTTACAGTACATCCAGAGTGATGAAGGAGACCAATAGGGTGTTAGATTATATATCACAATGTGTGGACAAGGGAAGTTATGCTAAAGCTTTGTAACACACCAGTGAGACCTGACCTGGAGTACTGTGTTCAGTTTTGGTCTTCATATCACAACAAAGACAAAGAAAAAGTCCAGAGGAGAATAACTAGGCTGATTTTAGACTCAGAGGTCCAAGATATTTGGAGAGTTTGCAGGAATTGAACCTTAAGCAAATGGAGACTAAGAGGTGACATGACTGAGGTGTTTAAAATTATAAAAGGAATTAGTACAGTGAATCTAAGCTGTTTCTTTAAAATAATTTCTACAACAAGAACATGGGGGCACAGATTGAAATTTGTCAAGGGCAGATTTCACACAAATGTTCTAAAGGTTTTCTTCCATAGACACATGGATTCACTACCAAGAAGTATGGTGGAGAACAGGATGATAGAGACCTTCATATCTCCTTTTTGATGTAATTTTGGACAATCTATTTGAATAGGATGGATGAGCTCATGAAGCTGAATGGGCTGTTCTTGTCACATCTTTTCTAATGTTCTAACATTCTAAAGAAGAAACCTAGCAGAAATACAGAAAGGTGGTTCCAGTCATGCATTAAAGAGAAGGCCTGTCTTGGTTTATTGGCATGGAGGACTAGGAATAGCTGCAGAAAACACTGACTGGCATAGGACATATTGGGCTTGTCTTGTTTCACATCTTCTGACTGCTGTTTGGCTTTAAACCTTAGGCCTGGGGGTTTGATTACTCCTCTGACTCCCTGTGTGACACTGATCATGCCTGCTTGAGCTCAAATGATATAGTTAAATAATTGTATTATAGCTTTGTATTTACCCTTATGAACCCTTCTACTTTCTAACCTACCTATCTCTATCTCAGGCTCAGTCACTATCTGACCGAAGTCTACATATTCACTTCATGTTTCTTGTGGGTTTTCCTGCAGGTACTTAAGTTTTGTTCATATGTCTAAAGTAATGCCCAATGGTGATCGGCCTACCAGAACCCTCAATTGGAATAAGCAGGTTGGAGAATGTTATGTCATATTATGCCAAAGGTAATAAAACATGCCACTTTTTAATAAATGTTTGGACTGCAGAGGCAGAGCCATTCCCAGAAGAGTATGGGGCACAGAGCTGTGAAATGAAATTATTTTATTTTCTTGTATGCTTAAGCATCTTCTGTGGAAATAACTCACTTTTCTGATATTATTTATTATGAAACGTAACCTTTTTGGTTACAAAACACACTAGATGATGTAATGTTACTAACATAATACGAGTCAATAAAATATCAGTATCATTTATGCAAAATATTAGCAACTACACATTCAAAATGTAAATTTCCCACTACTGCTTACTTAACATTTCAGCACATAAGAGCCTCCTGTCAATGACACGTGTCAATGTATACCTTTAAAAGTGATACATCTTCAGAGACCTCTTTTCTCCAGCCTGGGCATCCATATTTTACAATATGCTGTTCTTGAAACCCTAATTATTATCAAACCCAGTGAAAGTTCATTCACAGAGTTCACCCTACTCCCCATTAGCTCTGTCTGATGGGTCTTGACCCTGATCCCTCTGGTCACTTTTGTACAGTGGGTGTTCCAGGTACTATCCCTCACATATCCTTGTCTTCTTTCCTTTCTTTTGATATTCTACTTTTGCTGGAAACTCTACCTTTTTTTGATGTCTTCCCTGCATCTCATCTCTTACCAGCAGATCCTTATCTGTTTAGGCTGTTTTACTGCTAAACATCTCCTTGCTTCACAGTGGAGATCCCCTGAGACTGTCACTAAAGGGTATCTATATTTTGCAGTGAATTACATATGGAGTTATCTGCATCTCGATTTAACAAAACATCCATGAAAACCATCGAGGATTGGCCTACCACTTTTCAGTGTTTTAAATCCTAGAATTGCTCATTAATGTAAATTCTGTGCTGGGGGCATTGTCACTGTATCGATTCTGTTAGAAATGTTCTGTACAATTCTGTTTAATTTACTTTATACTATATAAGTCACACTTCAGCCTTGTCGTAATCAGGCTTACAAAACATACAGTGGCTTGACAATGAAGGAGAGGATGGCAAAAACACGAGCTAATAACATCCCTTTTAAGAGTTTAATTTGGATTTCTAGCAAACCGAAATCACTGACATTGAGGAGTTTAAATGACCATGCAACATCTGGTCTGGTAGCAACTGATACAAGCCAAGCACACACACTTCTGATTTGCCTGGTTTTCAGTCCTCAGAATGGGGGGATTCGCCTTAAGAAGTAGGCTGCTAAGCTTCACTAAAGCCTATTATTAAAACGAACCTCTCTCCAAATTCAAGGAGCTGGCTTATGGCATGCACAGGCCCAACAAAAGGAAAGCTTTTCAAAGGAAGGGGGATTTATAGGACAGCCCTGGCCCCAAAATGCAGGAATTCTTTGTATGTTAAACATTTATTAACAAAATATAGTCAGAAATGAAACAAAAGCAAGGACAAAACTGACATCAAAAAAGAAATGCCTAAAAAGGCAAATCAAAGCGAGCAAAAACAGTCCACAATTCCAAAAATCTATTACTTTGAACAAAGCTAAGGTCCATTACCGAAATATCAAAGCAAACAAAGAAAAGAAAGCAAACTCAACAAAATAAAATCTAAACTGAGAAGATTGCATCATATCAAGCCTCTAAATTTTGTTTTCTTTGTTATAAGATTTATTGACTTACCAAGAAAGTGTTTAAGATTATTTAGCTCATTTTAAGAAATCTTATCAATTAAATTTTGCCTACCTCGTTGGCATATTTTTTGCTAGATAAAAACAAAACAACTTACATTTCAATTTTTTTCTTAGATTGGTGTTTTCTGCAGTGCACTTACAAAATCCAAAATCAAAAAAGACCCCTTAAGACAGAGGTTGAAGCTAATGCCACAGTAGCCTTTTAAAGGTCTGCTGGGCTTTTAGTAAATACAGGGGGTGGTCTCACAGTTGCAACGCCACTTGTGCACTGCTTTCTTCATGTTGTTATCTGTCTTGAATCGACGACCACCCAGATGTTTTTTTAGTGGTCCAAAAAGGTGGAAATCACACTGTGCCAAATCTGGCGAATAAGGAGGATGTGGCAATACTTTAAACTTCAGTGTCTCCAGACAAGCCTTGGTGTTCTTAGCAGTGTGTCATCGTCTTACAGCAAAATGACTCCTTGAGACAGCAGTCCCCGCCGATTGGATTGAATTAGCAGGCTTCACATTGGTCTCCAACAAGTCACAGTAACTTGCACTAGTGACTGTAGTACCCTTCGGCATGTAGTGTTTGACAATAACTCGAGTGCACGAGTGGTTGCGAGGACAAGACAAAACCTTTTATTCTGCTGGTATCCAGGCACTTCCAAGCAGGTAGCGCAAAGGAGTTGAGAAGGGTGGGGATGACATTGAAAAACGACATTACCAGTTTTGTTAAGGTTCATTCTATTTTCTTATTAATCCCATTTTCTAACTTTAGCTTGACTCCCCCTCATATTTTGTATCAGTTCCTACGCATGTGAACGTGTCTGTGATGTCAATGATGTCATCTCATATAAGAAAATTTACTTTAAATTGTTATGATTACCTTCTGTGGAAAGCCAACTCATTTAAATACTTTCAGAACACTGACAATTATGCAATTAATGTATTTAATTAAAAAATTAAATTGAACAAAACAGAGCTCCCAAACAAATCAAGTAACTCAAATAAAGCCAAGAAAATTACAAAAAAAAATAAACAAAGTGACTTCCAAAAGGAAATAAACAATAAAGCTAACTAATCAATAATAAATTCATTAAACTCTAGAAAAGGGCAAAATTGAAAAATAAAAAACACATGGACAGAACTTAGACTAACAAGTAGAAACAAAACAATTCAAAGACAAGGTCAAAACTCAGATTCCTAAAGCCAATAAATGAAAGCACAAAACTCAAAACCAAAAGAAAAAATCTCAAAAGAAGGAAATACACTATGCTGCTATTATATAATGTCTTTGGGTTATGTTTCAGCCAGGGTTTGTACCCTCAATGGGGTTCAAATTCTTGATTCATGCACTTTTTGGTTCATTTTTCAGTTATATATTTCTGTTAATGTTACTTTTGTTAATCATTTGCATTGTCCCCTGTTTCTTTTTTCTAAATCTTTGTCATGCGCCTTGAGTTTTGGGGGTGATTCTCCAAGGGGTGGGATCACCTGCCTATCACTGCCCAGGACTCTCTCAGCTCTGTAAAGGCAAGGGTTTCCCATAGTTCCTGGCAGGTCATTTCAGATGCGGTTGACTCAAGTAAAACAATCAAACCAGGGTATCCTCATTAATGGTTTAACTCTTTAATATTGTTTGCTGCAGCACAGATGCAAACTGGTCTAATGTTTGTCCAATTAACATGGTTGCTGCCCTTTGCATGAACACCAAAGTGCTGTTATCTGTTTTGTGTGGGCGGAAGGGTATCAGAAGCACAGATTCAGCATTGCCTTTCAGCACAGTATGAAAACAATTTCTTGACTCAGGGAAGCATATGCGAATGGAATGAAAAGTTCAAGAATAGCACTGTGAGTATCACAGATGAAGAATCAGGTGTTTGTGACTCTGGCCAATGGGTGTTACTAACCTAAGGTGCTCAGGCAAGTTCTGTTTTCTTTCTGCATTTATTTTATAAATATATTGCAGATACTTTTGACTTATCATCAAAAAATAAGAGACTGTAATAATTGCAGGGGGATAAATTTCCCATTAATACATAATCAAACCTGCTTATGTTTAAGTCAGAATCATGAGGGGAGTATGTCATGGCAGCACCGTGCACAAGGATGGAACTAACCTTGGAACTGGCATCAGTTCATTAATGGGCACGCTCATGCAGGATGTAAATATCTTGACTGTGGGAAGAACACTGAGATAAGTATGTAGACACAGGGAGAGCAAGTAATGCCTCTGTGACTACCATAAAATGACTACCACCCCGTAACACTCCCTCCATTTTGGATGAAGTGCAGTGAGAGACTGGTCGATGCTCACATATGTAACATCCTGACTCTCCATCCACACTGGATACCCTCCACTTTGCTTACCGTCCTAACTGCTTCATCAGTGACACCATAGCCTCTGCACTCCACCTGAGCCTGGCTCACCTGGAGGGTAGCGACACATACGTGTGGATGATGTTCTTAGACCTCAACCCCACATTTAACACAATCATCCCTTATCACCCACATTCAACACAATCATATCCCTTATCACCTCATGGACAAGGTTGCTGTACTTAGCTTGTAAACCACCCCGTCCACAATTGGTTATTAGACTTCCTTACAGGCAGGCACCAGTCAGTCCCAGTTGGAATCAATACATTGAATACCATCCTTCTGAGCACTGGTGTTCCCCAAGGCTGCGTCTTGAGTCCTGTACTCTTCACCCTGATGATCCATAACTGTAGCTCCTGGTACAGCAAAAAACAACAGCAGTAATTATGTGGACAACACAACAGTGATAGGCCTCATAAGTGGTGATGATAAGATGGCTTACAGAGAGGAGGTCGAACACCTTGTGGACAGGTAGAAGAACAATAACCTGATCCTGAATGCTGATAAAACTAAGATCACTGTTGACTTCAGACCTACACCTATCCACTGTGGAGTTATTTAGAATCCCAAAGCTCCTGGGAGTGGAGATAACAAATGACCTCTCCTGGACCCAACACACCTCCTACCTAGTCAACAGAGAACAGAAGTGACTGCAGCACATAAGAAGACCTTGCCTCCTTCCATCCACACTCCTCTCTTTCCACCAAGACAGCATGGGGGGTGTATCGACCATCATTGACATGGGGACTGTGCTGCCTCAGGTCAGATTTTCCTGCAGAGCGTGGTGAGAGCAGCTGAGAAAATCATTGAGTCCTTCTCTATAAACATAAAATCCAACGTCTTGTCTGTCTGTATATCTGTCTGCTTTTCATGAGAGAGCTACTTAATGGATTTAGATCAGGTTTTTATCTATAATTTGCTTAAACATTCCGGTTGATTTTGCGGCGTCTGTCATTGCACTAAATATCACGGTTTGCTTACAGAAGCGATTAGTTCACGCTAATCTGAGACAGAGGCTACGAGCTGAGGGGAGGGGGAAGCGTGATGTCAGGAGTGGGATGTCGGACGGGGTCCTCCTCACTCACGCACCAGCCTCTGTTCCAATCGGCCTACCTCTGGCCATGTTCTGGAGAGTACCTTGTCCCCACTTAGCTAGCGATGCCTGTTTGTTTGTTGATTTTTATAGTTTGTTCTGTTTAACTACTACACGGGTGGAGCCGCGGGGGACAGTTAGTTTGTGATAGTGGATCTGCAGCTCCAAAAGAATGGACGGGTTTTTAAATAATCCATTGGCCGTGTCAGTCTCCATTGGAGTGCTCCGTGGGAGTTGAAGAGGTAATTGGGACGAGTCACACCTGCTAATGAGGGTGCAATCTTTCTCAATTACTTCATCGGCTTCCTGCAGTGCGGGATTGAGACGCTGAGCCTATAGCGCCATATAAGTATGGGCCGGCACAGAAACGGAAAAAAGAGAAATGAAAAGAGTAAGTAAATGTAAAGAGAACAGAAAGAAAAGAAAGGCTTGTAGAGTGAGAGTGCGGCATTTAGTCAAAGAGAAAGAGAGAGAACGAGCCAGCCAGCTAGTGAAAAAGGGAGGTCAGCATAGTCAGGGGTCCTGTGTCAGAGTGAGGGATTGGCGCTCAAGGGACGGATCGTACCCACTGATTGTGCTGAGGAGTGGGTACGATCAAGGTGGCGTCCTCTCCTGGAATCTGAGAGACAACTATATGTGCGAGAAGGAGGGTAAGATACAAACGACCCCAAGCGGTTTGGCAGACACCGACGGAGGTACCCAAGATGAGGGTCGAGAATGAGAGGACCACAGCTACTGAAGTCCCACCAGTTGAGCGAGCCATGGGTGAGATGGGGAAACATGGAAGGAGTTGCTGCTTGGCTCATTTAGTCCAATGACTGTTGTTAGTTTTTAGTCTGGTTTTAAACATTTGGATTTTTCTGTTTTTATGGATTATTTATTGATCTTTGAGAACTGCACTATTTATTTGGATACTATTTTGTTTTTATTAAAAACACTTTTGCACTTTGCAACTTCCCCTTGCTCCAAGTATGATTTGTCTATATCTGCCAGCTCATTTGGTTACGTTATCAACGGTGGCAGGTTCAAGAGGCTCCCAAAGCTAAAAGAGCAAGTATGGAGCAGCACCCACACCATCATACCTCTCTTCAAATAAGAGGAATTCTAAAGCAAACGATGCCAAAACAGTTCCACCAACACTATCAGGGACCACACTTACCCTTACATTGAACTGTTTGCCCTTCTGGCCCACCCTGGGCAAGTGGTACCAAAATATATGGTGCTGAACTGCAAGATTTCTTAAAGACTTTGTCCAATAAGCCAACAGACTCTTAAACAATAACCAGTCCGAGAAAACAGTACTAGTTTGACCTTTTTCACTGTGGAGTCATTGAGGAGCACAAAGTTCCCAGGAGTGAAGATAACAAATGATCTCTGCTGGATCCAATACTGCTTTGATCATGCAGAAAATCCACGCTTAACACAACATAATGGCACACTGTGAGCACGTGTCTGCATTTAAAGTCATTCTGGCATTCCTCATGAGAAGCAAATATATAACGTAACTGTGCAATATGCCAGTTATTCTCTGCTGTTTACTTTTGCTATTCTAGTTCTCATTCTCATTTACTTTTGTTGTCTGTTCTTTCACATAATTAGGCCAAGTGATGCCATTTAATTCTGCTGTGCACTGACTTCTGTGTGCGCTCCCGAATGACAAATAAAGTCAACCTTAACCATACATAAGACTGCACCAAGGCAGTGGCCAGGTCAGAATTTGAACCCAGGAATTTGGATCTGTTAGCTGCCAATACCATCTACTATTTTAAACTGGCAAATATCTCATTTGATAAAATAAAAAATAGCCGAGATTTGCATTGAAATTCTCTTGCTGTTGTTTCATCCAGTTAGAGAAAAATGTGTACCAAAAAAGATGAAAAGCCTTGCTTTAAGAGCCTGCTAAAAATAATCCTTGTCCAGCTACAAACTGGGTAATATCACCACAAACAGAGCAGAAATTAGTATTCTTTCCAGCAAAAACAGAAGAAAAGGCTGTTTATGAATGTATTTATGGCACCCATAAATCCTGGATGTGCCCCTTAAATTGCTAAGCCACTAGTCTAGGCAAGGCTTCTTGTGCGTTCCGGTGACACTAATTTGAAAGGAAGGCATTGCTTTATTTCTCTGCTATTTATGGTGACCTGGACTGAATCCCCGAGTGAAAGCTGGTGGACTAAAATTCACTGCTTTACATAAACAAAGCGAGCAGAGACAATTCCTGCGAGGAAATTGGCCTGAACATTTACCTTCAAGCAGAGCTGCTGACGCTCTTCAAGTGTAAAGGAAATACGCTACAGCTTTAATGTTGCAGAACTCAAAATTGTTGCCATATTGATGCTGCTTTAACTTGCACCCTGCCAGCATCTGAAAGGGCAAACAATTCAAAAATTTGGGAGGGGGGTATAGTTCATTTTCGTTTTTGTTGGCATGCTTTCGAAAACTTTCAAAAATACACACATATTTTAGCGAGGGACACTTGAGAGCACTGACACGTATGCTGGGATTTCAAATGCACCGCAGCACAAAGTGACATTTTATTTCAGGGGGAACTTCCTAGGACTGCTTTGATCATGCAGAAAATCAGCACTTAACACAACATAATGGCATATTGTGAGCACATGCCTGCATTTGGAGCCATTCAGGCATTCCTTGTGAGAAGAAAATTACTGTTAATAAATAAAAAATAACACTGGCCTGGTTCACTCAAGCTGGTAACCCTTTACATTAAGGGTCTTTAATCAAAAGGTACTATACTGGGAGAGCAAGACACCTCTAAGTAGGCTTTGTCTTTGGGAAAAATACATGAAATGATCTGTCTAGCGACATTAACCGAGCAACTTATTAGAAGCACAATACTAATTCCTTTTGATCTCAACCCAGACTCAGTTCTTCATGGCATGGATTTCGTTAAGATGTTGGAAACTTTCCTTTGAGGTGCTGCTCCATGATGACATGATTGCATCACACCATTCCTGCAGATTTGTCAGTTGTAAAGTCATGCTGCGAATCTCCCATTCTACCACATCCCAAAGGTATCCTACTGGATTCAGATCTTCTGACGAGGAAGTCCACCGAAGAATACTGAACTCATTGTCATGTTCACAAAACCAGTTTGATTCGAATTTTACTTGGTGACTTGGTGCATGATGCTGGAAGTAGCCATTAGAAAATGTTTAAATTATGACCATTGAAGGGATGCACATGGTCAGCAACTATACTCAAATAGGTTATGGCATTCAAGTGACAACTGATTGGTATTAATGAGCTGAAAATGTGCCAAGGAAACATCCCCTTCATCATTACACAATGACCACCTCGGGCTGTTGACTCAAGGCACGTTGGGTGCATGGATTCATGATGTTGTGGACCCTACCATTAATGCACCCCAGCAAAAACCAAGAGTCATCAGACCAGGTTACCCTTTTTCCAATCTTCAGCTGTCCAGTTTTAATGAGCCTGTGCCTGCTGCAGTTCCAGGTTTCTGTCCTTATCTGACAGAAGTAGAATCTGATTTGGTCTTCTGTTGCTGCAGCTCATCCACCTCAAGGTTTGACATGTTGTGCATTCTGAGATGTTTTCTGCTCACTCCAGTTGTACAGAGAAGTTATCTGAATTGCCGTAGCCTTACTGTCTGCTCAAACCAGTCTGGCCATTCTTCTCTGAAGGCATTTCTCTCTGCAGAACTGCCATTCCCTGGATGTTTGTGAACCATTCTGAGTAAACTCTAGCAACTGTTGTGCATGAAGACCTCAGGAGATTAGGAATTATAGAAGTACGTAAACCAGCCCATCTGGCACCAACAATCAGTGAAATCACATTTTTATCCATTCAGGTGTTTGTTATGAACATTAACTGAAGCTCATTACCCGTATCTGCAGGAGTTTATGCAATGCTTTTCCACTCCATAACTGTTTCGTTAGGCAATTGCATGGATAAGCAGGAGTACAGGTGTTTCTAATAATTTGCTCAGTAAATTAAATCTATCTATCTATCTATCTATCTATCTATCTATCTATCTATCTATCGATCAAATGCCTGGTGGTGGGGTGGTTAGCACTGCTGGTTCGCACTTCACTGTCATGTCAGACATCAGACAGTGGCAACATCCAGATTAACCAGCATGGAATACTGCCAGTTCAGACATTGGCTGAATAATAACTAAGAATATGAGAGCATGATTGTTTTAGGTAACCACTATGGGGCAGTGTGCGCCAAACTCACTCCTTACAAGTTCAGTCAGCCTTGTACTTTCCAGTACAACACAGTGGTCTCCTGGTGCTGCTAGAAGGTGCTACTCGCAAAATTCTGTCACTGTGTCCTCTACCTGATTTGCTCCACGCATACCCAGCATTTACACTGAACCGCAGTGTATATTGAATATTACACCAATACCTGATTTGCACAGGATATGTGTTATTTTATAACATTTGTGACAACGGCCACAGCCATTGCACAGCCAGGATGCCAGCTGGATGAAAGGACTGGGGGAGAGGGCATCCACAAGGCACTACCTTTCCCAAGATGCTAGAGAACAGCCATCCGGGGTGGCTGTGGCACCAGAGATTCCTGCAGGACATGCTGGGAGTTGGTGTTTAGCACAGCCCTGTTGGGCTCCATGAGGGGCCGACAGAAGGAGCTGTAGAACCCTACTTTAGGCTTCCATCACACCTGGGAGTAGTTCCATCGAGTTTGCATCTGTCTTTGTTGGGTTTGGCTGCCAGAAGCACCCTCTGCAGGCCACACATTAAATTACTTTTCTTCTAGGATTGTATTGGGGTGGAGTTATTCTTTATTTGGAAGGTTTGTAAATATTTCTAGCTTTACTATGAAAGATAAACAGTTTAACAATGTCTTAAAAGAATAAATTTAAAGCAGAGAATTTCATTCTACCTTAATGAAGACTAGGGGACTCTGCCCCCTGCTCGCTTTGCTTGCCAACCCAAGTGAGGGTGCTATGCACTTGCCACTTTTTGCGGATCTGCCGCTCGCATATGGGAATGTGGATTTTACAATTTAAACAGATTGTTATTTTCATGGGAATTGTTACATGTGCATAATAGACCTAACTATTTTACATTACAGCGAGTAATTAACCACAGTAAAAAATAGTAAAAAGTAATAAATTGAAAGAAAACTATGTGTCATGTTTCGTTAGAGGTATTCGTTACGTTATATGTTTTCATTCTGTTTGGCTTTGAAATTAACACACAAATACTTTTTAAACTTACACTTTTGCTGTAAAAGTTCAGTAAGAACAATTTTTTTAATTAACTTTTCGTCAATATCATGTTTAATTTTGATTCCGTGTTTGGAGTTACATCATGACAACGCAACGTATAACTGCCCGTGTGTGAATATTGTTTCTTTCTCTTTAATAAATAAACTGACTTTTTCAAATGTTTGTCCTGGTGATTTGTTAATTGTCATTGCAAAAGCTATTCTAACGGGAAACTGTAAACGTTTTAATACAAATGGCATATCAAGACCTCCTTTGGTGTCTAATGTTATCTGCGGAAGATGTACTACATTACCTTTCTTGTCGCCTGTTAAAATTTTACATGTCAGACTTGTTCAACCAATTTTGAATACAGCTAATCTTGTCCTATTGCATAGCCCATCACTCATACCTATATTACACAATAACATTACGATACATCCTTCTTTTGACGGTAATTCGGCCGGTGGAAGACCAGACGGTGTTAATGGTTGTAGATATTCTATGGGATATTGTAAGCTAATGTTTTCATCTTCTGCACTATCACCACCAACTATTTCAGCATAGTCTATTGATATGCACTTAACCAATTTGCTGTATAACGATTGACAATTTTCGCGTTAATTGATTTGACTTCATCGTTTCTCTGTGCTAGGATTGCCCATGTACTCATTTCTTCTGTTGATAACCCTTCGGGATGAAATTCTTCAATAAGATTTGGACATAATAAGTCTTCTTTCATAGGGAACTTAAAGTGAGGAGCATGTAAAAATTTATAAGAGCTGAGAGCGCAGGAACTGTGTCTGACAAAAGCATTCACACGAATGAGAAGTGAAAGGACCGTGGGCATGGACTGTTAACCAGAAATGGTTGAGAGGAGGGCGGGACTTGAAAAAATCTCTTGGCAATAGTCCCGCAAGTGAACTGTAGTGTGTGTCCAGGAGTTTTATAATTAAACTTACTGTATGCCAGCTACATTAACATTTTTCTTCCACGTGATGTACAGCCTCTTGATCAAAGGTAGTGCGAAACTAAGGTAGTCAGTGTGGCGTAAAGGTTAATTTCAAACCCTGAGGCAGTGGCCCAAAGTCTGCGGGGTCAAATGCCACTGCTGACACCGTGCGACCATGAGCAAGTGACCTCACTTGCCTGTACTCCATTGGTAATATAAAAGAAATGAAACCAATTGTGTCTCAAATGTACTAAGCCGTCATGTATAAAGGTGTCAGATAAAAAAGTAAATTAAAAGAAATTAGGTTTAGAGATGCAAAAATTCTTCAATATCCTGTCATTCAAGTGTACAAATGTACCAGTACAAATGGAGTGCAGGCATTGGATGCCATATGCATTATCATGACTTTGAATGGTGAGCAATAACCTGGACCTAAAAGCCCCTTCCATTCACCAGCCTAGCAAGCATGGCAGTAGCAGACAAGGACTCATTGTATGGTGGAAATAAACCAAGGGGTGAGACCAGGAAAGTGATTTTGTGAAAATCCACGACTACTTGTAAAGCAGGGGCTCTAACCACTGTGCCCCCATCATTCTAATTCCTTAAAATAAAAGCATGTGCCTTTTATAAGAGCTCAAAATTGTTGGCCTTTTGTTTTTTTCTGTTACATAAAAAGTGCACCACACTGAGTTGGCATGACATTCCATGAAGATTGAAGTCTTAAAATGACATAGCAAGGGTAGTATCATTGATTTTTTTCACTTCACGTAAATTGTATTTTTTTATAGGCGTGAAATGATAAAAAAAATATTTGTAGAAAACTAAGGTTTTCACACTATTTACTGCATGTGGAAATGCCAATGGTGCTACAACTGCCAAGGAAATAATGTAATATCTCCCTTTCTGAAGAAAATGTCGCTATGACTCAGGGTGGGGTGGATTACTGTAAGTTTATAAAGCATTAAAGAATCCAAAAAGTGGGAATTTAGGGTTCACTGCTTTGCTTTTTTTAACATATATCAATATGTTGACCACCATTACTCTTCTTTAAGAAATGCAAAACAGCCTGAACTCCCTGAACAGCTATTCAATGAATTGTTTCTCTTTGTACAGCAGTAAAACTTTGCCCACCAAACTGCTCTTGGCTACACTGCACCCCACCAGCCATTCTTCAGATATAGAAGGTCTTGTACCCTGGACCCATGTTGAATTATCTGCCTTGCTCTGTTTAGGAGTGTGGATTGCAGTTTTGTTTTGGTATTCTAACTGGAATCAGAATTAGGGGCTTCTGGTGGGAGTAACAAAACAGGAACGGGGCCTCATTAAATCTTCCCAAAAAAATAACAAGTAACAAAATGTACATATAGTGTAACATTCAGGTGACTCTGGAGACTTGACTGTTTTGAGTACTTTCGGAGTGACAACATTAAATGTGATAACAAAATGTTGTCAAATTTTGTTTCTTCGATGTTTTTGCATCATATTAATAAACAACAGTGAAAATAGAATATAATGACATGCACTCGTAGGGTACATAAAATACAGGCTTTTAACAGCACAATGCAATAGCATGTAGTTGGAATAGCTTTCAAAGGCAACAACTCAAGTGATGAAAGATTGGCAGCAATTGATGTACTGTTGTTAGTTGCTGGTTGTGGATTGTTCACAGATAATTGGAGTTCAAATTTCTTACACATTACATTTTTGAAAGAAGTACCTGATGGAGATTTAAAATCACCATTGAAGGCTCAAGGTAAAATTGCTGGCAGCAGCAGCCCATAATGGATACATTAGGTAATTTACAGTGTCATACAAATATTAAATCATTATAATCTGAATATAATGTTTTAATGTAATGTATATCCTGAGTCTACATTTATTCACTGTATACATAAAGCATAGCCAACCAATGGTTAGGGACTTTTTTTTTCAAATTGGTCCAACACATGGATATTCACTGTAGTGCACCACCATCTTATATAGGTGGAAGGTGAAATTAACTATATATCACGTGGCTTCCTGGTCACATGACTGCTAATGAGTGATGTTGCTACAAATAAAGTCATGGGCATCAAAATACACTACAAAACTGTGACAACCATATCAAAAAGGCAACGTCTATAGGTCCCTCATATAAATGGCACAATATTTGCATATAACCTAGGCATATCCTCCTGTATACTTTAAATCATCTCTAGCTTGTGGTACTAGCAGCACTAACACTTCCACAAATCTTAGCTTCCTTCTTCTTTATTGTACGAGTGTTTGATTCATTCATGCTGACTTTATGGCCCACTTCAGCAAGCAAAATACCCCTTTTCAAAACTTCTAAGATCTTTATCCTATCGTGGAGAGGTAGCACTTGAAGGCCCATTTATACTTGGAGGTAGGCAGCTATGGACGCAATCTTACACAATGTATGCATATGATGGTCTGTTTATAGTTCAAGTATTTAGTCCATGGCACTGTGCACTTTCCCTGAAGTTTTTCCCTTGCTTTTATATATTGATCTCACAGATATTTCAATTTCTGCCAGCACAAACCTTCATTTCTGCCCAGGGTCTGGGTGATTCATGCCATGAATTTGTGGACATTTCATTTTCACTGTGCTTTTAAAGTTGGATTGTGTACATACAGGTATTGACACTTCACGTGACTGTTCCTTTGATGAGTACATGTTTTCTAGTCTAGTACAAGCACAGTTGATGCATACAGGCAGATACAGGACTGTGCAATAACAAAATTATTGATGCAAGGGTCTGCGCCTCAGGACTGATGATGAAATTTTCATCATGGGCACCCTGGCGAAATCTTGTCTGCATCAAATATAAATGGGTCTGTTAAGTCTTACACTTTGCACATAGCACGCATGGCTCCTATCAATCGGATTGGTTTAGTGAGGTGCAATTGCTTGCACAAAAAACACTTTTGCCTAAGCAGTGCCTGTCAAAGCCCATACAGAGTTTAGGTGGGAGAGTTTGGGTGTCCGCAGCACATGCCCCTTGAGTTATCAAAACTCAAGTATTATTCAGTATTATTAGACCTGGAGAACTCTTGGATGTCTGTACTGCGCACCCCTTGAGTTACCAAAGCGGTGCCCCCCTCAATGTCCATAGTATGGTGGGAGGAGGTAATTCCAGAGCATGCATTGCTTGAGTTACATAAACAGCATCCCAAATGTGCCCCTTAATTTGTTTTAGGGTATGTTTAAATTTCCCGCATAAAGCCTTTGTGCAGACTGCAATGCAAATCGCACATGCAGTCAGTGGGCACAACACATTTATACTTATAAATAGATAGATAGATTGCTTTGTATCTCTTGCCCGATGGCAAAAGCTGGAAGAGGCAATGACCGGGATGTGATGAATCCTGTGAAATGTCTATTGTTTTTTTGCGGCACCAGGAGGTGTAGATTTGTTCCAGAGTGGGGAGGATACAACCAATTGTTCCCTCTGCTGTCCTGACAATCCTGTGGAGTGCTTTCCTTTCTGAGGAAGTGCAGCTGCCGTACCACACACACAGTCCGTACGTGAGCACACTCTCGATGGAACAGTGATAAAAGGCAAGGAGCAGATTTTTGGGGAGATGGTTCTTTCTGAGGATTCTCAGAAAATACAGTCTCTGCTGCGCCTTCTTTTGCAGCTCCTTGGTGTTGGCGCTCCAGGTCAGGTCATCCTCCAGCTCAATGCCCAGAAACCTGAACACTGGGACCTTTCCACACAGGCCCCGCCAATGATGAGTGGCTGGATGTCAGTTTTGTTTTTTCTAAAGTCAATAACAAGCCCCTTTGTTTTTGTGGTGTTAAGGAGCAGGTTATTGACTCTGCACCACTCTGACAGCCGCTCCACCTCGTCCCTGTATGCCAGCTCACCCTCCTTGCCCGAGATGAGTCCGACCACCATCGTGTTATCTGCGAACTTTATGATCTTGTTGCTGTAGTGAATGGGGACACAATCATATGTGTAGAGGGTGTAGAGGAGCGGGCTGAGCACACAACCCTGCGGCGTCCCGGTGTTGAGGCCTCTTTTCAGGTTTGCTCTGGCTACACTATAAAGAGCCCAATTCCCAGACCTGAAAGCAGTATTCCTGGCTTTCAGTAGACTCTGGAAATCCCTCGTCATCCAGGACTTCCTGTTAGGATAAACCCTTATGCATCTGTCATTGTCCGTGCAGAACCTGATGTAATCCAGGACTGCTGTAGTGTGGTTCTCCAAGCCTTGGTGATCGAAAACTTCCCAATCGGTTCTCTGGAAGCAGTCCTGCAACTGTTGGGAGGCCTCCTCGGGCCATATGGTATCTGTCCTGGTCATAGTGGGAGCTTATTTCCTGAGGGGGGTATATGCAGGGAGCAGATGCAGGGACGTGTGATCAGACTGGCCAAGGTGTGCTAGGGATTTAGCCCTATAGGCCTGTTTGATGTTTGTGTACAGCTTCTCCAGTGTTTTTACTCCCCAGGTTGCACACTTTATGTGTTGATGGAATTTGGGGAGAACTGCTTTCAGATCTGCATGATTAAAGTCCCCAGAAATGATGTGAACAGCCTCAGGATACTTGCTCTGTTTACTGCTGATGGTGTCATGCAAAAGCCACAGAGCCGACTTAGCATTAGCATCTGGTGCTATATACATAGCAGCTAGCAGTATGGCGTTGAATTTATGGGGGAGATATATGGGTCTGCATTTAATTGATATAAACTCCACGTCTGGAGAGCAGTGTCTGGTGACTATGGTGGAATTTGTGCACCAGCTATTGTTCACATAAATGCACAGCCCCCCTCCTCTTTTCTTACTGGAGCTCTCTGTCCTGTCTTGCCGGTGTGCTGTGTAGCCTGCTATCTCGATCGCCTTGTCTGGTATGATCGGATTAAACCATGTCTCCATGATCAGCAGGATGCAGCAGTCCCTGGTGATCTTTTCCGTTTCAATCTGGAGCTTCCACTTGTCCAGTTTGTTCGCCAGCAACCTCACATTTGAGGAGAAAATGCTTGGAAGTGGTGGTTTATGTGGCTGCTTCCATAGCCTCGCTAGCACGCCGCCTCAGCACCCCATCTTTTGTTTATGTTCTTTGCGCCGGCTCCTCGAAGCTGGGATTGTAATTCACGGAGAGCCTGGCGTTTGTGCGATGTCATCCGGAATGTTGTGGACGCAGAGAAACTCGGATGTCGAGCAACTCTCTCTCCATAAGCCAATAGATAAAATATCCTGCCAGCTATACGTGTATTTATCCAGGAAGTGTGGAAAAACCAAACTATGAGTTGGAGAGTACACAGCCACAGTGACTAAGCGCACTGCCATTTGTGAGCTTGGTCCATTCAATGAAAGTACTGAGATTGTCCTAGTCAGTAGGCGACAGTGTTTGGTCAATGTGACATGGCTAACAATGTTATGAGGGAAAAAAGGAGAAGATGTACTGACCAAAAGTGGTAAAGAAAACGTGAGTATAATATTCTCGTGCGTGGAGGGCCTGCATGATGAACAGAAGAACTTCAAATATATTTGTAGATCATTCTTGCATTTTGATGACCTGTTGTGTCATATTCAGCCCTTCATTCATCATTCTGGCACCATCATAACCAGCCTCTCATCCAAATTTATTTACCACTTTGGATACACAGGGCCATGTTGCCATGTAGTTAGACAACAATCTGTGTGGTGTGCGCAGCGAAACACCATGCCAAGGCCAGCTTGCACATCTGACATCATTTTCACCATGCGGTTTTTACATTGACACTGACACGTCAAGTTTAAACCTGCTACTAAAAACAATGCCCACTGAATGATGGCAGCCTAAGGGGCTCACTATGTCAACTAATAGGTTGACCAGCCATGAGTCAAAGATTTCCATCACATTTCATTGCCACTCAACAGAAAATATTTCATAAGCTCTACCAATAAAAGAGCAGGAAGTTTACTTGGATGGAGTTGATGGATCGTTTGGAGTGTTTAAAGTTTTTGTATCACCTAAATGTTTTGCAGAAGTCTCTATTTTTGTTCTAAATCAATATCAGTATTCAGTGTATCACAATAACACTTTAGTAGAACTGGTGGAAGAACTGAAAATCCATGCCCATTCCCTAACCACTACATTGATTCTTGGGATTTTGAGTTCTTTCACCTGAGCTGTACTAGACCAGTGATGTCTTCTCTGATGATTTACACAAAAATGGCTGCATTTTTTCATGCCATGGTTTTTTCAAAGCTCCCACATGAAAGAGTACTTTAAGTCCCCATCTCAGGTCACTCACACATGCTTACAAATATATAGATATTCCAGAATATTTGAAAATATTGCTCATTTTCTGTTTTTTCATTATGATCCTGATTTGGATTGAGCAGCTTTGAGAATGCTTTGTTAAGTTTGTTCTAGTCTCTGTGGGCACCAGGGGGCTCACCAGCTCCCCAGTCAAGCATTTCCCACCTGCCTGCCACAGTTACAAATGAACAATGATAAAAATAACAGACAGCAATGCCTTTCTCTTACTCTCTCCATCTCTGTCTCTCCTTCTGCCTTCACTCACCCTCCAGCACGTTTCGACCCTCTTCCTTCTGACTCTGGCTCGTGGAGCAGTGGCAGTGGGCTTCTTTCATCCTGCACTCTGGGATACAACCGGTGGCCTGTTAGCATGGTCCAGAAGTACTTCTGGGTGAAGTTGAAACCCGACAAAGTAGAGCTCTTCAGTCTCTGCAGCCACCCTTGGTGATACCCACGCCATCGAAAAGGGCTGAGTCAAAGAACTCCGGTTCTCATGATACCCTGTGGAAAACTGTTGTAATGCTGCAACCCAGGGAGGCTGCCATTTACAGTTTCGGGAAGGCAGTGTCCTAAAGAAGCTGCCTTCCCCTATCCTTTCACCTCATGGCCAGCCATCCCTTACATCTATTATTTCTGTTGTTCATTGAAAGTTGTGATCACCAGGTCAGCAAGAAATAGTTTTTTATGGTTGAATTATATTTGGTGCAATGCAATACACTACTGCTTTCATTTCCCTTTCATTTTCTCCCAAGTACTTGGGTGTTGTACCGTGTTACCAATTATGGATGTAATGAGAAGTCAAGCAAAATAACTTGCCTGAAGAAGGGGCCTGAGTTGCCTTGAAAGCTTGCATATTGTAATCTTTTTAGTTTGCCAATACAAGGTGTCATTTTGCTTGACTTCTCATTATTTTCTCCCCAAAAATGGGCACTTATCTTTAATTGCCTCTTGTGAAAACGAAATGGCATATCAACAGATTGCCATTTCTACCAAAACACTATTGGATTTTCACGTGAACACAACAAATTGGGAATGTGAAATTGTCACAAGAGGTAATTCATAACATTCCCTTGCCACATACTCATGGCATTACTTTAGCATCCTTTGTAAACTTTTTTACTGTAAGAAACCTCAAAAGAAGTGAAAAATATACAGTACTCAGGCAGAGGCCAACCTTCTCCAAATGTGACTCACGACCCTTAGAGAGAAAGAGAACATCCAGAGCAGGCAGAGAAGAAACATTTTTAAATTCTGCCTTTGTAAATTCCTGTATAGTATCAGTGTCAATAACATTTCTGGCTTGCTTTGGTTTGTAGGCATAAAGAGTTATGGACTGAAAGACAGAAATGCATTCCATTGTGACACTATAACAGAGAATTAAAAAGTAATGAAAATAGTTATACTTATGCTCAATTCCCACTGCTGACACTGTATCACCATGAGTAAGTCACTTCACCAGCCTGTGCTTCATTGGGAAAAACAAAAGAAATGGAACCAATTGTTTCTCAAATGTATGCCACTGTGGGTAAAGGCGTCAGCCGAAAAAATTAATAAGTACAAGAATAACTATAAGTCAACCAACCAATCAACACTCCTCTTCCTGGAGGAATCCGGTCACCCTGCTACTTATATAACTACTTCTTATCAACTAATCCCTTCAGTTTACTATTTAGGCCATCCGATCTGAAGTGGTTACAAAATGGCTTTATGAGGTTTCCCTGTTTACAGCTTCCTATGCCTCATTGGACTCTGATCACCCTTACTGGAGCCATAAAAAAGTCCAAGAATTCTAATCAGAAGTAATTAGCAGCACTATTTAAAACAAACTCCTTCAGAAAAAATAAACTGAAGAAAACCAAAATAGATGGCAGAACTCCGACATGGGCGAGTAGACATGAAAGTCTTCCTTCCTTCATTTGTTTGATTTGTTACAGCACTAAACAAGGCCTCATAAAACTGATGAAAATGTCTTTCATTGAACCCTGACCCATATTTGTTAGATAGTAATGGCTGAAAGGGCTAAAAACTTGACTGATGCCAAAAACATGAATCAGAGGGCAGTGTATGGCACCAAGTGCCACCTCAAAGTGACCAGTGACCTGAGTGAAAACTGAGTGGCAGAGGTTTGGAATTACTAAGCAGACAATCAGAAAAGTTAAACAGTCAGGGGTCAAAATGATCAGACAGCCTTTCTAATCAAAACTCAAGATTTAGGAAAGTCGGTGACATGAAATTCTGCATTTTTTTTAAATATTTATATTAGGGAATTTGAGGAGTCATTCCTTTATTGGTCAAACAGATCAGATGACGCTAAGCCCAAGATCTTAAATCTCCTAACATGTACTATGTTAAAGAACTGACACATGTGCCTGGAGGACTTGCAATGGAAAAGCATCCGTAGAAATTGGTGTGATTACATCATCAAGAACCTAAAAAAAATGAAAACTATACAACACCTCAAAATAAACTTAAACCACAGGATATCCTGACATTCAGGGTGCAATACAGTCTTTTGTAATAACATAAAAAAAGATAAAAACACTACAGCAGGTGAAGCAGAACTAGACTACTGAGATATAAGTCAGCAACACCAGCTCCTCAAGTGTTCATCTGCCTCCCTTACCCAAGACATTCAGATCTGACTGACCTGGATGTCATAGGTGGCCTAGCTGAGAAGACAGAGAAAGCAGCTCAAACAAGAGGTTCTTGTTATTGTCATGGGAATGGCTGTTGTTGTACTGCTTGCACTGGACGACAGCGGTTTTGAGTGAGAGACTGGAATCAGAAGATGGCATGGACTGATAAGAATTCAAATAAGGATTATAACCGGGAAGAACACATTTAAATAACCAAAGATCAGGATGTATAGCCAGAATTGTGGTACCAAGTCGTAAGCCAAAAAACGAACATGCAACCAGAGTCCAAAAAAAAAGTGAAATGTAATTCATAATCAGAGGGTAGAAAAAGTAGTCCTAACTCAGGAACTAACAACAAGAAAGATTGTAAAGGTATCTTTGCTCATGAATCCAAATCTTGGATGACCAGAAAGGGTAAAACTCTGAACTTTAAGCCATCATTCGCCACACACTCCTAGTTGTCAAGCCTGTCAACAAAGCAATCCCAGAATAGCAGTGCCTATAAGATCAAAAAAAAAACACAGCACTCCCGGAGAACTTGAATCATATTTAATACTGGAAAATCACACAGGAACAAAAAATAAATATTCCTTGACTTTCAAAACCTAAAGAACTATATGCAAATAACTTTTAAAGACCAAGGAACTGTTGGATAAAAAAGAAATAAAAATTATAAGCCCGATTGTGACAGCAGTGTGTCCCTTTCGGGGTCCTGTCTGAAGGGTTCATGAGGGAAAGATTTGTGTTTTCCTCTTCTTTGTCTTCATCTTGTCCCACTTGTATTTGGGGTCAATGTATTTGATTAGCCTTCTTCATACAGCTCAGTCCTGCATCTCTTCACCAGTCAAGCCCTTTTCCTTCAGATCTTCTTTTAACTTATCCATCCATCTCCACTTTGGCCTCTCTTGCTTTCTCTTCCCCTGCACTTCCTTTCCCATCAGTCTTTTCTGTCACCCACATATTCATTGTCTGTCCTCATCACATGTCCATACCACCTCAACCTACTTTCCTGTACTTTCATAGATATCTCTCCCACTTTTGTTGTACCTCTTATTGTCTCATTTTTTACTCTGTTCTTTTTTGTAACTCCATACACCCATCTCAACAGTCTCATTTCTGCCACAAGTTCTCCTCCTACACATTTTACTGGCCACGTCTCAGTTCCATACATCATTGCTGGTCTCACCACTGTCTTAAAAGTCTTACCTTTAACCTTCACCCTAATTCTTCAATCACACTCAATACTCCTGATATCTCCTTTCACTCCTCACAGGTGAAAAGCAAATTCAGAAGAAGAACAGTGGCCTCACCCATGACCACACTGTGACGATGTGGGTTCTGGCTCCACACTCCCATTGCTGTTGGAAGCACTTGAACCCAACACCGTCGATAATGTTACCGAGTGAGCTAGTCAGTGGAGGCAAATAAACAATTGAGCAAGGGGTGGTGCAAAAAGTGCAATAGTGCTTTTATTAAAAACTGTCCATCAAAACAAAAACAGTCAAAACAGTGTTCCATAAATAGTGCAGTTCATTCAATAAATAAATAATCCATTAAAAGAAAACGTGGAGGTTAAAACCATTGGAAAAAAAACAATCCTTTAAAACGAGAGGTTAAAATCTTCTTTAGGAAGCTGTCTTTAAAAACCAACAACAAATCCGGTGCATCGTTTATTAGCGTTTTCTGTTAGCGTCTCACCTGCTTATCCCGTTTGGGCTTAGCAGCAGGCAAGACGCTCTCTGCAGCTGCCCTCCTACAACACACGCAAGACTGGAGACCTCCCGATCCCTGGCTTCGGTATGGCACTCATCCCAGTCCCCGAGACTTGATGTCCACCAATGACCAGGACGCACACATTGGGGACTCCACCACCAAGCCTCCCGACTTCCGCTGCCTTTCCATGGCCTCTCTGCGGCCAGTCGCCTTCCCTTGGTCACTCCCGCTACCTGATCGCTCAGCGGGAGCGACATCAACACAAACACCTGGGTGTCGGCCTAACACCCAGCTTCCATGCAGCTGTCCACAAGCGCTCATTCGCTCGCCCGTCCGCTCGCTCTTCGCGGCTCACGCCCTCTCTTTCACCGACCTGCTTCCTCTCCTGCTCCCGGTAACCTCCGTCCTCTCCTGCTCCTATCTTTCCTTTTCTCATCTCGTTCTTATTTTCCACACCGATCGTTTCTTTTTCACCTCTCCATTTTTGTCCTTTTTCTCTCCGATCGTTTCCTTTTCCTTTTTCTTTACACCTCTACACAACCGACTCGCGCTTCTTTTTAAAACCGTGAGGGGCCATCACAGCTGTAGCATTAGCCACGGGAGCAATCACGAATGTGGGCAGTTCCTCACCTGTGCACACGGTGAGAAACGCCCACATCGACGACGCCCTGCTCACTACAACAACGCCCCCTCACGGCCGCCTCGGTGCGGTGATTATTTATTTAAAATGAATGGCCTTTTCTCAATGAGCTGTGGACCCATAACACCACACACACCTCTTCCATTGTACCACCTTATAAACCCCCATCCCTCAACATTTGCTGGACCTTCTTGCAGGACATCAACCCGTGTTGACCTACACTGAAACAACGAACCTGCTATTAAAAGGGGATATAGCCCGATACCCCAACCCTCACACATGGTTCTTGTATGTCTCTTCCCATAATACAAAGAACAAAACTCAAAGTGTGTTTTTAATGATTCCCCTCAGCTAAGGAAAGTTAAAGATCTTTGGTATCTCATCAGAGACATGAGGAGATGGCCACCAGGGTCCATGGCAGCACCAGTTCCAGGAATTCCTGTCAGCTCTGTAGAAAACAGTGCCATCGGTTTGTTTGTTTTTACTTCCGCTTGGTGGAAATCCTTCCTGCCTACACACTTCCTCTCATGTTACTTACATTCCAGTCTGTCTTTTCAAAGAACTCTGCTTGGTATTTGCGCCAAGTGCTTCTACACTTGACATCTGTAAAAGATTGTGCATTAAAAGCAAAAAAAAAAAAAAAAACCCTGGTAGTTTTAAGAAAGGTCTGGTGGTTTCCACCACAACTGCCTGGCATTCATGTCCGCTAAATGTGTCTGGCATTCCTCACTGTGGCATTTTCAGCAGCAATCAGTAGGAGGTTTTATGCTCTGTGGCCACAAATCTTAATCAAAACTGGTCATTTTATAAGATTTTCTTTTGAAGACCGAGAACAATAGAATTATGTTGGCCATACATTGGGCAAATTAAATGTAAAAGGATCTTCTTTCTTCTAGCCTCTTATTGTAAAAGGAAAAACTAAGTAAGATTTTTAGACCTTTTTATAAATAAAGGATTCCAGTGCCTGTAGCAAAAAGGGTCTAAAATAAGACTACTGTTCGCTCCAACCCAAATTTGAGAAGAACAATTAGGAAATACTTTGGGTTACAGGATTAACTATATTTTGGAAAGTTTAACTCAATAGGGCAATTTCTGGCCCCTCACACCATAACATTTCAAACACCCTTAGATTTAAGTGGTGGAAACCAGGCAAAAAGAAAAGAGCTAAGAGAAATGTTAAATTTGCACAATAAACGCTAAAGCTAATAAGTCCACTTTGTTGTGATTGAATAGGTTACACTGATACTCCGTCCTGCCTTGCATCCATTGTTGTTGGTCCATTAAAAGTAAATGTAGAAACGCATAAAGTAAAGACACCGTATTACTTAGCCGAAAACCTACTACATATAGGGAATTCAGAAAGTGTTCAGATTTTAT
The DNA here is from genome assembly GCF_016835505.1 of Polypterus senegalus. NCBI lineage: Eukaryota > Metazoa > Chordata > Cladistia > Polypteriformes > Polypteridae > Polypterus > Polypterus senegalus. The sequence goes on along the minus strand of NC_053166.1, from coordinate 35,210,658 downwards.
TTCCCTGACATCACAAGCTTGACTAACACAGTCATAATCGACATCCCAATGTTCCCACATGAACAAGAAAATCAAGATGGGAATAAGATTAAAAGGAGCCAACAAGACATTATATTGTATTGTAAATATATGGCGATGTGCACCAGTCCACCAAAGGGAGACCTTCTTAAATGCATAACCTGAAAGACGTAATTTTAAAGTTCAGTGAGTGTTGGGTAAAACTATTATTCACTATGCAATAGCAATTCAACATTAACCTTCCTCAAAATGAACCCTTCCTGTGCACATTGCTTCATTCCAAAGGTTCCATTACTTCTCATAGAGCCTTCATCAGCCTTCATCATCTCTATTACTGGAGTCAACAGTCATATTATCTCACTTTCTTTCGTCCTTTGCTAGTTGTATGTCATTTTTATTACATGGCTATGGGTAGTTGGAGTCTATCCCAGTATCACTGGGTACAAGGCAGGGACACTTGTGCACACTCCCGCAATGGTTCATACCCAGTCTTTGAGCTGAAATAAGAAACTGGAATACTCAAGAAAACCCACTCTGGACAGGCGTCTAGAATTAAACTGACCTTTACCATCAAGACATGGAAAATGACTATTTGCAATTTTTGTAGTTGAAATGGTAATAAAATGAAATCTGAGCTGTTTCTTTTGATTTCCTTTTTGCTAATCAATAAAGCTTCTCAGCTGTACATGTGGTCTGCTTGCTATCCAGTACTGACACCATTATGGGATTCAAACACATTCTCTGTGGCTCAATGTAAAGATTCATTTTGTAGTAATTAATTAAGAAATCCTCCATCACTAAAACACCTTGGAGAACTCACAGAGTGTCTGATCTTATTAGAAAATGCCATAGGGCTGAGTGTAGATGGAGGGAAACTAAATTAACAACACACTATAAAGTATTAAGCTGAGTCCAACAAAGTAGTCCATCTCGAGAGGCAGTTCTATTTTCCTAAAATTATAAAAGATTATGTAGGAAATCCTACAGTTTTATTTTCATCTACTGATTGTCTTGTAAACCCAGCTCAGTTAATGAAATGCCCTCATGAAAAAGGATTTTGCCACAGTTTTAAAAATAAAATAAATTAGATAGTACATGTAATTTGATATATCCTTTCAAAGTCAATCTTGTTGAGTCCTCATTTTAGCACATTAAATTCCTTCACTCAACTCGGTTTAAATGAATTCCGCAGAATAATTTCTCAACTAAACCCTTTACCTCCAAGCCTCCAGTGTGCTCACTGACAGTATACTTGACACAGTGAACTCGTCATTAGATACGCGGGTACTGAAGTAGTCAAACCCCTGCTTGGCAACTTTAGACCTATTTCTAAACACACTTTCTAAGTAATATTCTTGAAAGAATACGTTTTTTAGAAAGTAAATGACTATTCAAATAAAAATTGTATTCTTGACAAGGTTCAGTCAGGTTTTTTAACAAATTGTAGTATAAGAACTACATTGGTTAAAATAGTAAATGATCTGTGGGTAATGTGGACAGTTCTGCTCTTGTTCTACTAGACCTAAGCACAGCATCTGACACCATAGGTCACAGTATTCTAATAAGTCACCTTAGACCATAGACAATTAGTCTCACTGGAAGTGTCTTAAACTGGTTTCAATCCGGTTAAAAAATTCTTTGTTAGCAGTGGTGATATTGTGTACGGTGTACCACAAGGATCTATCCTGGGCCTGCTATTATTATCAGCCTACATGTTTCCATTAGTCCAGATGATATGGAAACACAAGGTGATCTACCACAGCTATGCAGATGACACACAGCTTTACTTATCTACAGCACCTGATGGACCTGATGCTCTGGGCTCCCTGATCTAATATCTTTCTTTTATTTCTGAATGGAGGAGTAGTAATTTTCCCAAGCTGAATAAGGAACTGAAATGTTAATCGTTGGTAAAAATGGAAATAATGAGAGTACTAGAATTAAATGTGATCACTTAGCATTAAAAGTCAAGGTGGAAGTAAAGAATTTAGGTGTAATCACTGACTCTGACAAACTTTAAATCATATATTAACCATATTATAGGACTGCATTTCTCCATTTAAGGAACACTGCAAAAGCTAGACCTCTTATAATATGGCAAGATGCTGAGAATCTAATTCACATTCTTGGTTTTAATCAACTAGATTGATCCTGCAATGTGCTCCTAACAAAGACATCAGCTGGTTGCAGTTAGTTCAGAATGCAGTAGTAAGAATTAAACCAAAAAAAGAACATTTACACACATCTCACCAGTTTTATTGTCATTACATTGGTTACCTGTGTCTTTTAAAATTGATTTTTAAATACCACTAATCGAATATAAAACCTTAAATCAAGAGCGATCAATGTTGGTCCTGGAGGGCCCAAGTGGCTGCAAGTTTTTGTTCCACCCCACTTGCTCACTCGTGATTTCAAGGGTCTGAGTCTTAAATAGCAAACCAATTTTAAATGAAATTAATTAGCAGCAGCAACTGGTCACTAATTCAGAAATGGTTAGAATGTGAATCTGTAGCCATTGTGGCCCTCCAGGATCAGAGTTGGGCACCCCTGTCTTAAATAATCTCGTTCCTTCCTATATTTTGGAGAGCCTGCCCCCCCCCCACATTCCAATTTGTACACTTTGATCCTCTAATAGAGGTTTGCTTATTATTCCAGGAGCCAGGCTTTTTAGAAGTGGTGAGACGGCCTTGTGCTATCATGCACCAAAAATCTGGAACACTTTACCGATAGAGAAAAGTCAGGCTAATACTGGGAGACATTTTTTTAAAAAACTCCTAAAAACCAACTTTTTTAAATATTGCTTTTTTGTAGCTGCATTTTTGTTCTACTAATACACTCACCTAAAGGATTATTAGGAACACCATACTAATACGATGTTCAGAACTGCCTTAATTCTACGTGGCATTGATTCAACAAGGTGCTGAAAGCATTCTTTAGAAATGTTGGCCCATATTGATAGGATAGCATCTTGCAATTGATGGAGATTTGTGGGATGCACATCCAGGGCACGAAGCTCCCGTTCCACCACATCCCAAAGATGCTCTATTGGGTTGAGATCTGGTGACTGTGGGGGCCATTTTAGTACAGTGAACTCATTGTCATGTTCAAAAAACCAATTTGAAATGATTCGAGCTTTGTGACATGGTGCATTATCCTGCTGGAAGTAGCCATCAGAGGATGGGTACATGGTGGTCATGAAGGGATGGACATGGTCAGAAACAATGCTCAGGTAGCCTGTGGCATTTAAACGTTGTCTAATTGGCACTAAGGGGCCTAAAGTGTGCCAAGAAAACATCCCCCACACCATTACACCACCACCACCAGCCTGCACAGTGGTAACAAGGCATGATGGATCCATGTTCTCATTCTGTTTACGCCAAATTCTGACTCTACCATTTGAATGTCTCAACAGAAATCGAGACTCATCAGACCAGGCAACATTTTTCCAGTCTTCAACTGTCCAATTTTGGTGAGCTCGTGCAAATTGTATCCTCTTTTCTCTATTTGTAGTGGAGATGAGTGGTACCCGGTGGGGTCTTCTGCTGTTGTAGCCCATCCGCCTCAAGGTTGTGCATGTTGTGGCTTCACAAATGCTTTGCTGCATACCTCGGTTGTAACGAGTGGTTATTTCAGTCAAAGTTGCTCTTTAATCAGCTTGAATCAGTCGGCCCATTCTCCTCTGACCTCTAGCATCAACAAGGCATTTTCGCCCGCAGGACTGCCGCATACTAGATGTTTTTCCAATTTCACACCATTCTTTGTAAACCCTAGAAATGGTTGTGCGTGAAAATCCCAGTAACTGAGCAGATTGTGAAATACTCAGACCGGCCCATCTGGCACCAACAACCATGCCACGCTCCAAATTGCTTAAATCATCTTTCTTTCCCATTCTGACATTCAGTTTGGAGTTCAGGAGATTGTCTTGACCAGGACCACACCCCTAAATGCATTGAAGCAACTGCCATGTGATTGGTTGATTAGATAATTGCATTAATGAGAAATTGAACAGGTGTTCCTAATAATCCTTTAGGTGAGTGTAGGCTTGAAATACATAAAATAATGATATTCTTTTTTGAATCTGCAGTCAGTCGCTATGAATCTCTACTTTTCTTTCCCACTTCCGCCTGATCGAAGTACTGTGCTGCCCCCTGTGATGTCTGAATGAAAGCGGGTACCCCAACTTCCTATGAGACCCACTCAACTGATCTCACAAAGACATTAAAAACATTAAGGAATGACTTACAGTAAATACATTAATACTGAAAAGTTTCAAGTAATGGCTGGGTGGTGTTTTGGCCTTGGGACCCCTGCAGATTTTTTTTTTCTCTCCTTTTTTAAAAATATTTTTCTCCCCCCGGCTATCTAACCTTATGATCGGACGCTTCTTTGGTGACTTATAAACCAATTATTTATATACGGATGACTAAATGATGACTATGTAAATATGGATTTTTAATGTTATCTATTCATTATTATTCTTGTCTAATTTTAGTTTGCTTTTCGTTGCTTTTAACTATTTCTGAGACGTCTTGTAAAGCACTTGGAGTTACATCCTGTTTATGAAAATGAGCTTTAGAAATAAATGTTGTTGTTGTAGGGTGAATGAGCTGAACTCAGGTCAGCACACACATGTCTTTGTTACTCCAGCAAAGCAAGATGATCAAGTTCAAGAATAAAAAAGGATCAACTGTAGACAGGAGGGGGGTCTTTTCATGGCAAGAAATCTGCCTTGTTGCTCACTAGTGCTTCAAACTAAAGATACTTTTTTTTTTTTTACAAAAGAAAATTTAACAGCAAGTTAGCAGCTCTTTAAACTATGACTCGACTCATTTTTAAAAGGCCTCCCCTTGACCCCCATGAGACTATTCCTCTGGCCCTTTGGGGGTCACTAGCCCCAGGTTAGAAACCTCTGACATATCGAATGCAGTAAATTAAATTTAATCAAATGTAATGAGAGTACATTTGAAAAGGGACATTACATTAACCAGATAATTAACATTTTGGTGTTAACGCTTAATGTCCTAAGTGCTAATTACCCTCAAATGAGTATAGATTGAATTTCTCATAATTCAGCAGCCACCCCAAAGTGGTATGGTAAATTTCATTGCTCATGCATAAGAGGCAGTAATGCTTTTTTCTCTGTATATTTTAGATTTAATTAATGCTTTTGTCCCAAAGGGATGCCAGTTCATTGTAAGGCATAAACAGACGCCCACACTTTAAACATACCACAACAAATTGGAGTTGGCAATTAGCCTAACATATATATCTATAGGATGTGGGATAAATCCATTTTAAATACGCGGAGATAATCTACTCACATTTGAGGCTGGAAATTAAATCCAACTCATTCTAACTGTGAGACAGCAGTGATAAGCAGGGCAGTCGTTTTGCTTTTCATTTTCTGTTCCCTTCTCACCCAATTCCGTCATGAAGCAGTCAAAAACAATCCCACCAGCATTAGGTCCACAACTGAAACAAACTCTAGAGGATGTGCTTAACCACTGGGGAACACACACATGCATGACAGGCCAATTTATGGCATCATGTTTGTAACATGGAGGGAAAATGGAGCTACCTAAAGAAAAAGCCATACAGGCATGATAACAAATTGAGTAACACCACCTAGAAAGAGAGGTAGACCCAAAGTCTAGGAGTTGTGAGGCAGCAGTATAACCCACTGAAACACCAAAATCCAGCATGTTTTGAATAAATCCCTCCATACACATGCACAATGGCAGCAGCCTTTAACAGAAGCTCATTCGCTCTGTTTTTTTTAGTTTTTAATTGAACAATTAATTAATTATTAATGTTAATATTAGATTTGATCTGGCTTGTCATTTTTCAGAGGTACTTATGTAACCATATTTTTATTTAAAAAATGTATTTGTTTTGCCCATTGTGAGCATATGAGTTGATGACACAAGTTTCACAAGTTTTTTTATTGTTTGCTGTTGTCCAGCGTTGGTCACCACATGCTGTAATTCTAGTAGAAAGTTTATTATCTCATGAAAGCATGAGATTATTTTTTTTCTTGGTCATCACCTCAAACTGCATGGAGTAATATAAAAATAAACTGCTCAAAAAATTAAAGGAACACTTTGAAAACACATTGATCTCAATGGAAAAAAATCCTGCTGGATATCTCTACTGATATGGACTGGGTAGTATGTTAGGAATGAAAGGATACCACGTCGTTTGATGGAAATGAAAATTATCAACCTACAGAGGGTTGAATTCAAAGACAATCCGAAAACCAAAGTGAAAAAATGATGCAGAAGGCTAGTCCATTTTGCTGAAATTTCATTGCAGCAACTCAGAATTGTACTCATTACTTTGTATGGCCCCCACATGCTTGTATACATGCCTGACAACATCGGTGCATGCTGCTAATGAGACGATGGATGGTGTTGTGGGGGATCTCCTCCCAGATCTGGACCAGGGCATCACTGAGCTCCTGGACAGTCTGAGGTGCAACCTGGTGGCATTGGATGGACCAAAACATAATGTCCCAGAGGTGTTCTATTGGATTTGGGTCAGGTGAGGGTGGGGGCCAGTCAATGGTATCAATTCTTTCATCCTCCAGGAACTGCCTGCATTCTTTTGCCACACGAGGCCGGGCATTGTTGTGCACCAGGAGGAACTCAGGGCCCACTGCACCAGCATAGGGTCTGGCAATGGGTCCAAAAATTTCATCCCGATACCTAATGGCAGCCAAGGTGCCTTTGTCTAGCCTGTAGAAGTCTGTATGCCCCTCCATGAATATACCTCTCCAGACCATCACTGACCCACCACTAAACCAGTCATACTAAACAATGTTACAGGCAGCATAATGTTCTCCACGGCTTCTCCAGACCCTTTCACGTCTGTCACATGTGCTCAGGGTGAACCTCCTCTCTTCTGTGAAAAGCACAGGGTGCCAGTGGTGGAGCTGCCAATTCTGGTATTCTATGGCAAATGCCAATCAAGCTCCATGGTGCCGGGCGGTGATCACAGTAAGGCAATCAGTGGAAACTGAAGGGAAATAAAATGACAACTTCTGTTCAAGAGTTTTCAAATGCTTGCCTATTGTCTCACACAGTGTAGCAATGTTGATACCTTGCCATTTCTGGGTGTGTGGGTACATGTCAAGGTTGCCACTTTCCACATGTTGTTGCCAGAGCTGCACTGTTGAATGAACTCCATTTATTTTATCTGCCCTTGTAAGCAGGTTTTCGTTTTCGGCCTTTTATCCGTGTGTACAGGGCATTCAAATGTTGAAATATATCCGCCAGATATGCCAGTCTTGCACACCACTCATCACTTGAAAGCAACTTAGCGTCATCACACCTCTCGTTTGTCAAAAACACTTTTAGTTCCTCCCGCAGCTCATACACACAGGCTAAATACCTCCGTATGCAGCAATAGCACTTTATGCTCCACTCCCATTTACTCACGCAATGATGCAAATGTGCGACTTTTTACAGGTCTTTTCTTCACAAAGTTTATAATGTGTACAACATCGTCCAATACAGGAGCTAGGTCTGATAATAATGTCTTCACAACGAGTGCCTCATGGTGCAGAAAACAATGCGTCCCAATAACTTCTAGATGTTGCTCTTTCACTCTGCTTACACATCCTTTGGTTTGCCCGAACATGGCGGCTGCTCCATCAGTGCAAACACTTAAGCAGTTTTCCCACTTAAGTCCTCCTTGTTCGAGGTACTTTGTATACAACTCGAAAAATTTCCTCTCCTGTTGTTCTTTCTGGCAATTCCTTACAACGCAGGAAGTTTGCTCTAATGGTGTCTCCATCTACAAAGCGTACATTTGCCAAAAGTTGTGCATATCCACTACTATCCGTAGATTCATCGAGTTGCAATGCAAATTTTCCACTGACGTGCAAATTTTCCAAAACGATCCTTTCAATACGTCTGCCAATTGTATTATTTGAGGGAAGGACTTGGGCTAGGCGCCAGGGCTGAGCACCTCATTTACAATGATTTTGCAGGCAGGTCGTATTAATGTCTCTGCCACCGTGTGTGGCTGTTTTGATTTGGCGATGAGTTCACCAACTTGGTAGGTAGCTTTGAGAGCTCCCTCATTCGTCGTTGTGGTTTTCCTCACTAAAGCTGCCTGTTTCTTAGTCTATTCACAAAGCTGAATAAAACAGTCTGCGTTCTTGTTTTGACGTGACGGGTGTTTTGTTTGGAGACAGCGTTTAAGTTTTCTAGGAACCATATGGCACTGTTGGACAGTTTCTTCCCACATGCTAAGCATAATGGAATCGGCTCGCTTGGTTCCCCAGTAAAAGTAAATCCAAAGGAAAGATGACTTTCATTATATTGGCTTGAGCTCACCTTTTTTGGTTTCTTCTGACCACTACTCATACTAGGGTCTTCATCTGGGCCACAATTTTCTCCAGGACTCGGGTTCGGATTGTGTACTTTTTCTTTTCAGGTATTTATCCATCGCTATCACTGCTGTCACAACTGAAGCATTATTAATTCTTTTGTTTGAATGGCAACATTTAGATACACAGATTAATTAGCCATCTGCTGCCACCTAGTGGAAGAGTATTTAATTGTTCTGCCTGCCACTGTCACATAGACGAGAGAAGACAAATTATTTGCAGTAAATAAATAATAATTTTCAGACCAATTTAGTGAAATTGGATACTTTTCCACGGCACACTTTATGATCACAGTGGTTGGGAATCACTGGGCTAGAGCTCCAGTGGGACTGATACAACAACAATGTATTTCTTGTATAACCAAAAATTACACAATAAATGCTTCAATGGGCATTAACAGGTCATGTGTTTTCACAGGACCCCAGCCTTGACTCCCTAAGAAGACAAGAAAAAAACACTCAACAAATGAAAAGAAAAGAAAACCTTGTAGGAAAAGAAATGGAAGAAATCTTGAGAAAGGCATTTCAGAGAGAGACTCTCTGCCAGGTAGGTTGGATGTGAAATGGGTGTCAACAATTGGGGTAAATGTACTACTTAAAAAAGAACACAACTACATCATGGGACACCTTAGCCATCTGACAGGAGAGCTTGCACACTCAAGTGCGGCCCTAAAGCTCTCTAGATTCCTCCTTTCCTACTTTTACATGGTTTCTCCATTACCTTTGTCATCCTTCATTACTGCGTAGTCCAATTTGGGGTCACAAGCCTATCCCAGCTCTATTGGGTGCAAGACAACAACCGATCATAGCGAGTCTGTAGCAAGGCAGGAAAATCTGCAACTTTCAAACTGAATAAGTCATATCAGAGTGGTATTTAACATAGACTTGATTAAATAAGAAATCTTTTTTTTGTAATTTACTCAGGCTTGTCACTTTTAAATCATTCTATAAATTGCTTTCAGGCTAACGCAGTTCTAATCACTAGTGAGGTTGCTTGGTGACAAAATAGAGAAAAAGAACTAAGCCACATTTCTAGATTATTAGGAATAATTGTGAAGTACAATAATCACCTTTTAAAATTTACAGATAATGTCAGTTTGAAAACTGACATATTTACCAACATTAATCAAATTTCTTTTCAAAGGGTGACAGCCTTTAAAAAATAACCTTTGCACATTCATGCTGTAATGTATAGTCTTTTATTCTAAAAATAGATCTATGGGGGGGTTATACATCTTACTACAAACACATTTAAGTTGATATTTCATGTGTATCTGACTGCAAGCACATGCATTTAGTGTAGGAGAAAAGCCGTCAGAGGGAAAAGGAAAGGACTAGATTAAAAAAAATTACAGGTCTCAATATAAATATATGTGTGAATACAATAAATTCATGGCAGTCAGTCTCATTTTACATCCATCCATCCATTTTCCAACTCGCTGAATCCGAACACAGGGTCACAATCCCAGCCAACACAGGGCACAAGGCAGGAACCAATCCCAGGCAGGGTGCCAGCCCACCGCAGGACACACACAAACACACCCACACGCCAAGCACACACTAGAGCCAATTTAGAATCGTCAATCCACCTAACCTACATGTCTTTGGACTGTGGGAGGAAACCCACGCAGACACGGGGAGAACATGCAAAGTCCACGCAGGGAGGACCCGGGAAGCGAACCCTGGTCACCTAACTGCGAAACAGCAGCTGTGCCACCATGCCGCCCTAATTTTACATATACTGTATATATATTTATCCATCCATCCATCCATTGTCTAACCCGCTGAATCCGAATACAGGGTCACGGGGTCTGCTGGAGCCAATCCCAGCCAACACAGGGCACAAGGCAGGAACCAATCCAGGGCAGGGTGCCAACCCACCGCAGGACACACACAAACACACCCACACGCCAAGCACACACTAGAGCCAATTTAGAATCGTCAATCCACCTAACCTACATGTCTTTGGACTGTGGGAGGAAACCCACGCAGACACGGGGAGAACATGCAAAGTCCACGCAGGGAGGACCCGGGAAGCGAACCCTGGTCACCTAACTGCGAAACAGCAGCTGTGCCACCATGCCGCCCTAATTTTACATATACTGTATATATATTTATATATATATATATATATAGAGAGAGAGAGAGAGAGGAGATATACATATATATATATATATATATATATAGATAGATATAGCTATAGATATAGATATAGATAATTATACATATAGTGATTGTCTTAGGGAATGATGGGCTGATTTTGGGGCACCAACCTGGCTGTCCCTGTTTAGTTAAGGTTTTTAAATAAAAATAATGCACAATGGTGCTCAAAAGAAACAGGAAATACTGCCACTATAACAATGTTTCTAAATCTTTATCAATGGCTTTGTCATTTGCTATTAGAGTGTGGCGATCAGGTCGCTTAGATAAGAAGCAATGCCTCCTTCCGAGTAGTCCCACTTTTATGGCCCAGGGACTAGAAGGTGCAGAGTTAGATGCCCTCACTGAATGGTTTCTCAGCATTGTGGAGGAAGAAGAGGACAAGACAGATAGTGGCTGGCAGAGGCCCCTCTCTGACCCGGGTTGTATCACATACCCAGGAGGAACTTGAAGGGTGACCCTCTGACATGCATGCATGACAATTTATATTGTCATAGAAGGCGTGGTTTGGCTGGTTTCTCGGCTGGGATGAATAGTTCCTTTCCCAGCCAAGAGGCCTTGATAATGGAAGGGTGGAATGAGTTTGCCTCCTGGGGCCATGTGTTCCCCCAGCAGTATAGGTTAGGTGGCAACAATTGTCTGGCATCACTTGTGTATACACACACTGCAAAAAATAAAATCTAAGCAAGTGAAAAGCATTCATGTTAGGACAATAAATCTTCTTTTCATTATTGTAAATTTTGTTTACCCCATTGATAATTTTTTTTTGCTAAATAAAAGCAAAACAACTCCCATTGAAAGTTTTTGTCTGGTTTTTGCATATGCACGTTTTGCAGTGCACCTGCAGGGCTGCATGGGAGTTGTATTTCCAAGGGGCAGCCCTGCTCAGTTACATTGGAGCAGCCAGGGGATGTTGGCAGGAGAAGATGTCCCCCATTTAGGGAGGTACCACCTGACCCAGAAGTTCTTCCTATATGCAACATGGTCAGGTGGCACCTGAGGCCACTGGTGTTGGGCGCAATGGAAGGACATAGCTTACTGGGAGGAATTAATAAGAAAAGATTAAGGAGAAATATCCTAACACATAGTGGAGAAGAAAGAAACCTTCTAAATTAAATTGTGTTAATAAAATCCTTTCTGTGTTTCTGTGCAATTGTGTGAAGAGCTTGGGGAGCTACTATACCCCTACTGGCTACAATATGCTTGAATATATTGCATATATTTATACACACACCCACACACACACACACACATATATATATATATATATATATATATATGAAATGTTTGAAAAGGCATTTGAGGTTTTTAGGAACAAATATACCATTTTCATTTAATCCCTTTTTCTACCTTGCTTCTTGAAGGACAGGATTGTATGGAAGCAATAACATAGACAATAAAGGGCTCAGAATTCATTTAACCTCCCACATTCATTCATAGTAAGAAATTATTGTGTTGTCTATTAGATCAGAAGCATGACTATAGGCCGTGGGAGTAAATAAATTTAAATTTATATATTCATTTTAGTCTATAGACATCTAACTAATGAAAGAAAATAATTTTGCCATAGATCTGTGCTTGTAAAGTATCTCGGGAGGATGGTGTTCATTATACTAAGATGCCACAGTGAATTCAGAAAGTATTCAGACTTTTTAATTTTTTTTCAATCTGTTGATCAATCTTATTCTGAGCAATTCCTATCATTAATTTACCTGTGATGCACATAAAGCTTACCGGCCTATAATTACTTTCCCATTTTAAACAATAGGACAATATCTAGAATTTTCCAGTCCATTTTTAACTCTTCAGAATTTCCCCAGTGCGCAATGACTTCCTAAAAAAATTGGTGAAGAGTTTATGCATGTACTGACTGACTTTCTTAAGCAATATTATCTGGTCCTGGTGATTTATTTGATTTCATCTTATTTAATCAGAGCAATACTCTATAAGTTCCAAATAACTCAGTACCACCATACCTACACACACACACACACACACTCAGTGGATTTCAACATTATTCAGTCCCCTACATTTGTTTCACATTTCTTATATTGGAGCCTTGTGCTAAAAACATTTTATTTTTCCCACATCAAGCAAAACTCAGTATACTTGTACCTGAATGGCAAAACAAAAACAGGATTTTAGAATGTTTCTCAAATTTCTTAAAAATAAAACACTGAAATATCACATTGACACAAGTATTCAGACCTTATTCTATGACACTTGAAAAATGGCCTAGGTGCATCCCATCCTATTGATCATCACTGAGATGTTTCTGCACCTTGATAGAAATCCATCTGTGGTCAGTTGAATTGACTGCATATCATTAGGAAAGGCACACACCCTATAGAAGGTCCCTCAGCTGACAATGTGTACCAGAGCAAAAGGCAAGCTATGAGGTCCAAGGAATTGCTTGCAGAGTTTAGAGACAGTATTGTGTCAAGGCCCAGACTGGGAGAAGGCCACCAAAAATTCCTGCAGCACCACAGGATCCCAAGAGCATGGTTTACTTTATAGTTATTAATCAGAGGCAGTTTGGAACAGACATAACTCATACTACAGCTGGCCCTCTAACCAAATTAAGTAATTTTGGATGAAGAGCCATGAAAGATGGGGTTTTGAGAAAGATGGTCACTCTGGCTGAGCTCCCCAGAACCTGTGTGGAAATGGGAGAAATGTCCAAATTGATATCCGTCACTACATCACTCCACCAATCTGGGTCTTATGACAGTGTGGCCAGACAGACGTCTCTCATCCATAAAGACATATGGAAGTCCACTAGGAGTGCAATAATGTATCAAAGACTCTCAGACACAAGAAACAAGATATTGTGGTCTGTTGAAACCAAGATTAGCATTGTGTCTGAAGGAAGCCAGGCATCGCTCATCCCCTGTTTAACACCATTCCTACGGTGATGCATGGAGTGGCAGTGTCATGCTGTGAGTTGAATTCAGCGGTAAGAACTTGGAGCCTAGACAGGGTTAAGGGAAATCTGAACAAAGTACGGAGATATCCTTAATGAAAATCTGGTCCAGAGTGCTTCAGAGTTCAGCCTGGGATGAAGGTTTACCTTCCAACAAGACAATGACCCTAAACACAAAGCAAAGACAACACAGGAGAAGCTTATGAGAAACTCTGTGAATGATCTTAAGTGGCCCAGCCAGAGACTGAACTTGAACCCAAATAATCACCTCTGGATAGTCTTGAAAGCAACTGTCCACCAACACTCTCCACCTAACCTGATACATCTTGGGAGGATCTGCAGAGAAGAATGGCAGAAAATCCCCAAATCTAGTTGTGTCTTACAGAAGAAGAGTCCAGATTGTAATCACTGCCAAACAGGCTTCAACGACATAGTAAGTTAAGGGTCTGAACCTTTGTACTAATGTGAGATTTAGTATTTTTTATTTTTAATAAATTTAAAAAAATCTAAAATCCTGTTTTTGCTTTGTCACTCTGAGGTATTGAGTGTTGCTTAATGTGTGAAAAAATGAGCACAAAGCTACAACATAACACCATGTGATAACTGTGAAGGGGGTCTGAATACTTGCTGAATCCACCATACATAAAATGAGCTTTAATTGCTTGTATATTCCACAAAGCACATATTCCAGGTATTCTAAAGAATAACCTGCTGACTGCTTTGTGCTTTTTCGCTCTTTCTCTGGGTACACCTGCCTCAGTTTCCACCAGGTAACTAGACTCCCATGTTTCCAGAGTGAAGAAGTCTTCTTTTTGTGTGAGCTGTGGTTGGGCTTACAATGTGAATCTTCTGAATGGGCTTCCAATACAAAACTCTACTCCTTCCTGATAAACCCATTCAATAAACTGCCAAATGCAATAAAACATTATAAAAGTCAGTCAGTCAGTCGTTGTCCAACCCGCTATAATCTAACACAGGGTCACAGGGGTCTGCCGGAGCCAATCCCAGCTAGCACAGAGCACAAGGCTGACTGCCAGCCCACCACAGACATTATAAAAGTACAAGGCAGAATTTCTGGAGGCCTGATTGCCACCATAGTATGCCTACCGCATTTCAAATCAGCCATAGTTGTTATGGTTACTAAGTGTCATCGTCATGTCATCAGTGCAGAAATTGTCCCCATTGATTTGAAGAATTTCAAGCTATATTTGTTGTGGCTGCTTTTATATTTTAAGGAGCTGTCCCTGGTGCTGCTTTATCTCTGCTCCTCTTCAACATGCCTTTGTTTGCCTCTACAAGTGGTGCTGATGCTTTTAAACTGCATCATTACCTCTGCTCACAAAAGCTGCCATGTCCTTTATTGTTCATATAGGAATCAATAAAGTTTGACAAAATCTCAGAGAGATCAACTTGTCAGAATGTTGTTTCTTATGTGTTATTTATTTTTCTTCTTATGCTTTATCTCTTTCATTTGGTTTTGTGGATGGGTCAAACAGAGCAAAATTAGCACCTTCAGACTGAAAAACCTGTCCTGTTTTATATTTCATCCTGCCAGTGTGACTTGCAGATAGCATTTGTGATCGCTGTATGTTCAGAGGCCCCCGAGAGTTATAATTGCTGAATGTTTCACGGCAGAATGAGCAGCTATGATTACAGATTGTCACGATCAATAAATGGAAGGAGAGATGCAGTGCTTTTGTTTCAATTAGATCTCCTTTCCTTCGAATTCAAGCTGTTGCCCTGTTGTTCAGGACACAGGATGACTGATGGCATTTGAGAGATTAAAGAAAAGTGAATGGGAATGACAGCTGACACTGGCCTTAATGACAAGATTTGACAAAAGGAGTTATGTTAAACCAGAGCCTTCTTTCCAAGACAGTCCCTTTGGGAGGAGCAGGTAAACAGCACTGATGGGCAATCAAAATGGAAAAAAGGAAATAACACAAAACTGCTTGTAGTAGGGACAATAATCAGCAAGAGCATAAGTCAGAAATTAGGCAACCATTTTCCCAGTGTAAGAAAAATAACCTCAAAGCTAACTTAAAGTAAAACATGAAATTACATGTGATCGAAAAGAAATGCCAAATTCAGAAGTATTAATTATTACTAGCCACGATATCTGTCAAAGACAGGCAATGGAAGAATTACAAAATATTGTTTATCTCATGTACCATGTACAAATTCCTCTGAATTTGTGTGTGTGAACGGCTCTTACCCGGTGAGCCTTCTCTCGAGTGGAGAGCAGGTTGGTGGCTCTGAGGCTAGACAGTCGGAAGGTGGCCTGTTCAAATCCTATAAACTACTCCAACAGGCCCTTGAGGAAGGCCCTTAACCTGCAATTGCTTCATCCTGGCTATTATGTTAATCTGCATCCAGCTCTACAAGAAGTTCCTCCAACTTACAGGGAAAACCTGGGGTTTGATGGCAAGATTGGCACTCCAGCCACCGTAAAAAAAACTCTTCCAGTGTGGTGCTGAGGTGTCAGCCACTGCACTCGGGTCCCAATCCAGGTGGTTTGTCGTGTGGTGGGTGCAGCAACACGCTATCAGTGCATGCTTCCAACCTCTCTCTCTTCTCTCGAGCTCATTCCCGTAAAGCCTGTTTCTCATATTCTGTTAGCATTTTTGAGACGCCTTTCTCACTTTCTGTCTAGTTTTATACTTACTAGGTTTGAAGGGGATTCTGCTTGGCATGAGCCTTATATGCCTTTAGTCCTTCTTGTGCATCCCACGCTTGCACTTCCTCTTTCATTGAGTCACCAAAGCCCGACCAATCACACCAAAGGCAATCAGATTGCTCAGAGGGACTGGACATACAGACCTAGGTGTTTTATTAGATACTAGCCAATCTGCGGCGTACCATACGCCGAATAATCAGGCTGGTTTTTTAATGATTTTTAAGCACAGGGAGAAAATTAACATTTGAAAAATAGGTAATGTAATAAATCAGCAAGGAAAGCAACATTGTAACAATGCATGGAACGAACCAACACACAATCGTCCTTGACTGAAAACTGGCGGACCGCCATCGCTCATGTGCCCACCTCCAACTCGTCACTTGAGTCGTTGTCGTCTTTGCACTGTCCAGATGTACCTGTGACTCACGTAGACTTTCTGTGTTCCTGCAGGAGCATCTAAGAAGATGCATGTTTGTCACGGATGCGAGTTGCTGTATGTAGCGTGTAAAACAGTTTGCTGTGGTGCACGCGGTCGCAAGCGTCGTAACGAAAACTCAGTTTTTAAAGACTGCCTACTTCATTGTGTTTTAACCTCAGTTGTAAAGGATTTTTTTAAGGATCCCATGAGATACGCCTCGCAAACCGTTTTACACGCTGCATATGGCGATTCACCTCCGGGAGAAACATGCCTCTATGAACAGTCAATGTGGCTCGGAGTTGCATGTGGCCTCTATGAGAGATGAATATAAATGACGCCGTTTTTTCTGTGTCATCGCGTCCGAGTTGGTGGGCGTGGCTCTGCGAGTTGTCGTCGTATCCAATGGTCTTGGAGTTGGTGGGCATGGCTCCTTCCTGCGTGGCGGCTTAATGAATCCACACCCCTTCCGGTGTGCTTTCCATGGGTTTCTTGCCTTAGTGAATTATATATATAGATTATACAGTACTATTTTAAGTGGTCAATAGATTTTTTTTCATTATTTTATCTTTTGTGTCAAACTTTGACTGGACTAAACAACTCATTAAAAATTTGTAGTGAACAGCTCTGAAATGCACTGCTGGAAAGGCTCCACCCACCCAGTTTCTTCCTCAAAACCCTCCCCCTATTTGCTCCATTCAGTGCACTTCACGGTTGCTGTGTGCCACGTCTACTCCTGTATTGGACAACTACTCAAAATACCAATAGGGAGACAGGGAGAGAAAAAAGAAACCAAACAAAACACTTGACATTGAAAGGAAACAGAAAGGTAAAATTGCTGAGCCTAGTAGCACAAGAAAAATGAAACTTAATGATTCATTTATATATCTTGTTGTCATTTGACTATTGCATCACTTCCTGGCATAAGAACAACAAGCATCATTTTTCCAGCTTTCATACTTTATAAATATACTTTTGATAAATTACTTCATTAGGTTTTAAAAGTAAACTGAGCATTTAGGTTGTCAATACAGTACATTCACATTACAAGCCTCATTGATCAATTCCCATTTTCAGCTCATATCGACCTGTATCTAATTGTAATGTAACGTATCTGGTCTCTGAAATGTCACACATGCGCACATTGTGCACAAGTCATCTGTGTCACAAACAAAAAAAAATCATATTGATGAGATGACTGATAAATGGACGTGCTAGCAGCTAGTGTATGCATCTCACTTTGTTCTGGAGAACAGCATACAGTTCATAGGCTGTACATGATTAGGCCGAGAAAGTGAAAAAGAGCCAGAAGGTTAGCTTTTGCTGTTTTTGCTGCAATTACCAGCAGTGCTGCACCAAGAGATGTGTGAGTTTGAGAAAGAAGCCAACAATGGTGGGACTATGACTGCTTTTACAGCTGTAGCTCTTCTCTATTGTTGTTTTGCTCCTTTGCTGGTTCTGGCTGATGGTGATAGTCCATGCATACAGGAAAAAAAAAAAACAAAAAAAACATGCATTCTAATCTGACCATTCTCATTCATGTCACATGGCCACAGATACGTATCTGATCTAGGACCACTTATGAAAGAGACTCAAATCTGATCAGCCTAGAAAACATCAGATTTGTGTCACATTAAGGCAAAAAATCAGATTTGAGTCACTTCAGCCTGCTAATGTGAACATCTTAGAATACTTACTGGAGCGATATGGTAGGTGCCATTTAAAATCCAGAAAATGATAACGACTTTCATGGGGATTAAATATTTTTTGAAGGCACAGTATACACAACTATTTATCTGAATTCTTAATGCACTCAGTAACCACACACCTTTGTATCTGCCTCCCTATGTCTGACTAAACAGCACCAGTTTATTTCAGTTTTATTCTTGCTGTCATGCATGTGCAATTGGGGGCCATTTTCCTGGCTCAGTTTTGGTTAGGTGGTCTCACTCTGGGACAAGAAGGAATGCTGTCACTAACAATATCTTCCCATTCACCCACAGTTCTGAGAAGATGCCCAGTGAGGGCACCCAATCCCGGCTGTGACACTACCCCTTCCAGTCAGAACACCATAAAACAGGATGGCTGTGGAAGGTAGTATCTCATTCATGACCAGCAGTTGATACTGAACAAGCAGTTGATACTGAACAAGCTCCTGTGTGAGACTGGAAAGAGAGAAAGAGACAACTTGGTG
Organism: Polypterus senegalus; assembly: GCF_016835505.1. NCBI lineage: Eukaryota > Metazoa > Chordata > Cladistia > Polypteriformes > Polypteridae > Polypterus > Polypterus senegalus. Next base: position 35,191,880 of record NC_053166.1, on the reverse strand, counting down.
TGGGCTGGTTTTCTAGCTAGCTGTCCTTTCTGTTGTGCTAGATAGATAGATAGATAGATAGATAGATAGATAGATAGATAGATAGATAGATAGATAGATAGATAGATAGATAGATAGATAGATAGATAGATAGATAAGGAAAGGCAGTATATAGATAGATAGATAGATAGATAGATAGATAGATAGATAGATAGATAGATAAGGAAAGGCACTATATAGATAGATAGATAGATAGATAGATAGATAGATAGATAGATAGATAGATAGATAGATAGATAAAGGAAAGGCACTATATAATAGATAGATAGATAGATAGATAGATAGATAGATAGATAGATAGATAGATAAGGAAAGGCACTATATAATAGATAGATAGATAGATAGATAGATAGATAGATAGATAGATAGATAGATAAGGAAAGGCAGTATATAATAGATAGATAGATAGATAGATAGATAGATAGATAGATAGATAGATAGATAGATAGATAGATAGGAAAGGCATAGATAGATAGATAGATAGATAGATAGATAGATAGATAGATAGATAGATAGATAGATAGATAGATACTTCTATCTTTTTTTACTGCAGTGTACCTTGTAATTTTTTTTTTTTCATTAAACAGGGTTAATCAGGTTGTTAATTTAAGAATTTCTGCTACTTTGCACTGGTGTGTCTGCTGGGCACATTGCATAGCACACTTTACTGAGTGTAGGCCTTAAAGTACTATACAGTAACAAGGTGTAGGGGAATGTGATTTTATTCTTGTGAATGGAATAGCTAAAAACATTACAGACACTACTTTTATATTCAAATTGTATGTTAAAACTATAAGTTCTTTTAATTAGAACATTAGATCTCTGTAAAAGTAACAAGTTTTAACCACAGTAAAAGTAACTGTAAGTAGAGACAACAGATGGAAGGCTGAACTAGTAAAAGGGCAGTCTAGCAAGTTGAAAGTCAAGAGTTTTAAATAGTAAGATGGTCTTTTTCAGATTTTCCCCATGTGTAAAAGTTAAACCCTCGATTTTTTAGTTATCTTCATCCATGCACACATCGTAAACATGTATTAATGTAGTCATTGAACAGAGAGGGGCAAGGGATATTCACCTTGGAGTGGAAAAACTTTTTAAAGTAAGCAGGAAGAGAGGAGGACTAGGAACAGGAGGAAGCACGTAGAACACAATCACCCAGAAGGCCATTTCCGTGAGACACAGCAATGCAATCCCAAGAGACACAATGACACACATATTGTTGGCTAGCATCATCCATGAGTGCTCCTAAAACGGCCAGGTTGTACGGTGTGAAGTGCCAGACCTACAGTATTTACTCTTGTTTGCTTCCACTTTTATCCCATTAAGAATACAAAGGAATGTCAAAGACTATAATGACTAAATAAATGTTTATTCCCTGCCCGCCTTGCTTGCCTTGTTGCTATATCTTGCTGTCTGGGGTAATGAGAAGAGAGGAGATGTCCTCAAATAGGAGAGGAGAAGCACAGCAGCAGTCAGTCCTGAGTGAAGTCGGATCTGTAGTCCCAGCAGCAAGCGTATTGTGTCTCCTTCCAAGCAAAGAGAGTACAAGGAGTTGGGCGGAAGAGACACTTGTGGGTCTATGTAACGAATATCTAGGCAAAGTAATAAAACAATCTCTATTTAAGGATAGGGTTACCCCAAAACCTTTCCTTTATAAAACTCAAATTACAAACATTACAAATAATATAATGCACACGCATGAAAATAAAGATTAAGTGAAAGGCAAATGTTATGTCAAGAACGTTTTTTAACAAGAAGAAACAAGGAAGGGCTGATCAAAGGGAGACCCCAAAGGGTACAAAATGAAATGGAAAATAAATAAAAGCTTATCTGCCCCACTAGGCCTGACTTCAAAAGGTTTCAAGCAGGTGGGCTGGCTCACCCACTTGCTCAAAATCAGTTGTGCACACTCCAAACGTTCACTCTCTGGAATTTCTTAATCTTTTGGGGATTTTCTTCTTATTCTGATGACAGTGTTAGTTAATTTACCTAATGAAACTCTGAGTGCCACAAAATGTACTGTGTTCATGGCTCATAGTCCTAACATTGCTAGGACTGTCTTGTTGCCCTTTGCCAAGTCTGCTCTTCTCTCAACAATGTGACTTATTGAATAAGAGTCCACGTTGACGTCAAGCCCCTTATCTTTAAATGGTCCATTGCACTCTGTAAGCTGCTTATTTTGAAACATGATTTCTATACTTTCCTATCAAGCTGTGTGTTCTATTTTAACCTCTAACCTTTACCGCCTTCCAGCATGTAGCCAGCACTCAGCGAGGAGGGAAACTGCGATTTCATCTGTTTCTATTTACTGCACTAGTGAACGGTGTAATGACCAGCGGGCTCAGTTTATTATTTCTCTCTTGGTCAATGATATGAAAAAAACATTCTGACTTGGGTGGAGGGGACAATACTATTAGCAAGATCTTGGGCCTAATGTTATTTTCTCCTGATTTAATTTTTTTCTTGCATCCACTCAAAGATTATAGAGAGAGATGCTGATGAAAAGAATAATCTGTAATCACAGCTGCAGGTTTCAAAATTGTCAATGTGTTCCTTGTCACAATGGTAGATTTCCTTTTCTTTTTTTTATGCTCACAATCAATCCTGCCACAAACAGAAACTCGCTTATGAATTTTTATAATACAACGTAAATGTACTTGTAAATGTAAATGTACAGTCTGGAATTCTCTAGCACCTTCAACACCATCCAACCTCTGCTCCTTAGCGACAAGCTGACAGAGATGGGAGTAGACTCACACCTGGTGGCATGGATTGTCGACTCTCTTACAGACAGACCTCAGTATGTGCATCTCAGGAACTGCAGGTCTGACATTGTGGTCAGAAACACAGGAACGCCGCAGGGGACTGTACTTTCTCCGGTCCGGTTCAGCCTATATACATCAGACTTCCAATACAACTCGGAGTCCTGCCACGTGTAAAAGTTCGCTGATGACACTGCTATCGTGGGCTGCATCAGGAGTGGGCAGGAGGAGGAGTACAGGAAGCTAATCAAGGACTTTGTTAAATGGTGCGACTCAAACCACTTACACCTGAACACCACCAAAACCAAGGAGCTGGTGGTGGATTTTAGGAGGCGCAGGCCCCTCATGGACTCCGTGATCATCTAAGGTGACTGTGTGCAGAGGGTGCAGACCTATAAATACCTGGGAGTGCAGCTGGATGACAAATTGGACTGGACTGCCAATACTGATGCTCTGTGAAAGAGAGGACAGAGCTGACTATACTTTCTTAGAAGGCTGGCGTCCTTCAACATCTGCAATAAGATGCTGCAGATTTTTATCAGATGGTTGTGGCAAGTGTCCTCTTCTGTACGGTGGTGTGTTGGGGAGACAGCATAAAGAAGAACGACGCCTCATGCCTGGACAAACTGGTGAGGAAGGCAGGCTCTATTGTAGGCACGGAGCTGGACAGTTTGACATCCGTGGCAGAGCGACGGGCGCTGAGCAGGCTCCTGTCAATCATGGAGAATCCACTGCATCCACTGAACAGGATCATCTCCAGACAGAAGAGCAGCTTCAGACTACAGTCACTGTCCTGCTCCACTGACAGACTGAAGAGACCCCACACTATGCGACTCTTCAATTCCACCCGGATTGGGTAAACGTTAACATTGAACAAAGTTATTGTCTATTATACCTGCATTTTTATCACTCTTTAATTTAATATTGTGCTTTATCAGTATGCTGCTGCTGGAGTATGTGAATTTCCCATTGGGACTAATAATAAAATCTATCTATCTATCTATCTATATATTGTGGAGTATGGCCAGCCGTTCATCCCGGCCAATACCCCCAAGCCGCCAGGTGGAGCCCTCCCTGCAGTATGCAGGTGCCCCGAAGACCAGCAGGGCAACCTGAACATTGGAGTTTTTATACACAGCCCTGCTGGATACCATGGGGGCCACTAGGAGATGCTGCAGGGAGGAACGATGGTTATTTGCCTTACGTCCCGGAAGTACGTCTGAGTCACATGGACAAGGGGAATGACGTGCTTCCGGGGTTTAGAAAAGGACATTTTATCTGACCCAGAAGTGATAGGAGATCACATGGACTGGGGATTGGAAACACTTCTGGGTCAGTGAATATAAAACGGCGAGCTGAGCTGGGTGGAAGGGTGGCAACGCGTCTGATAGTGTGGAGGAATTGTTTATGGTGATTATTGTGTTTATTAATGTGTATAGTGGAGAGGAGGGTGCTTGGTTCACTGTTGATTAATAAAAAAATGTCAACTTTTTGAACTTTTATTTGGTGTCTGGCATATTGGACAAGGGTTCAAGGGAGCAATACTGCCCCCTATCTATCTATCTATCTATCTATCTATCTATCTATCTAAAATGCATCACCTTTTGCCAATGAAAAAATAACTAATTAATACAAGATTACTAAAAAAGAAGATTCTTTGTTGAAACGCGCATAGCTTTAAATAATTGTGACAGCGTCAATGTAAACTGTTGTCCTTTTGTTGGCTTAGTGGCCTTGTGGAATGTAAATGACTTACCAGCCCTGATCTTTAGAGTGGCAGACACTGGATGGCAAAGCATAAGGTCACCAATTTTTTAGCACTGACTCACTATGTTACTTTGAGCTGCTCTCAAGATCTAAAAATCACGAAAGCAAATGATCTGTGAACTTGTGATTTGAAAGTCACTTTTGATGAGACTGTGAGGGAAAGATGTAAACCTCCAATGCCCCTCGGATATGACACTGCTTAAACTGACTGACATCTAGAGGCCATAGTGTCAATCAGTTGTGAATGTGTTGGCAGTTAAGGAAATTCTACCTGAAAAGAGGTCCTGAAAGACAGGAAAAAGCTAATATGAAGCAACAAAAGAAAAATAAATGGAATTAAAAGGTTAAAGCCATGTTGCATTTAGCGACTTTTCCACAAATTTTAAGTCGTAGCTTTCATTTACATGATCTTAGCAAGTGTCGGCAGGATATTCCCGTGAAGCCAGTCTCGTAATGTGACAAACTTAATGGCTCACACCAACAGGTTTGATTTTGTCTTTAGTCGTGGGGATGGGTTCTGTGTGCACTAGAGTGGACAAACAATGATAACGGTCATTCGAAACTACAATGCATATAATGTATCGAAGAGGAATTAGCAACATAGGTGCTTTGGACCTCGCAAACAGAGAAGCTTGTCTGTTTGATGTCTCACATTTTACATGCCACAACAGAATAAAAAAAAAAGAAATAAAAGGGCTGAAATTGTGGCTGAACTCACTGTAGCTGTTAACCCTTTATAAAGTGCTAGCCTCGTTTGGCAGCGATCATATTGGCCACAGAAAGGAGCGAGCGCGACTGTGCTCGAAGGTGGGCATGCAGTCACTAAATCTGCCATATTTTCAATTATGCAAGTTGACATGGTCTTGCAGTGAACCAGTCGGCGAATTTGACATACTCCAAAACTAAAAGTCATCTAAGGTTTCATCGACTTTAGATGTTTAGATATTACACATGACTAGTAATAATTCTTCACATTCATATAGCACTTTTCTCATTACTCAAAGTGCTCTCCACACATGGAAGACCCAGGAAGCGAACCGACAATCTCCTTACTGCAAAGCAGCAGCGCTACCACTGCACAAGTGCTAATTGAAGTAGAAACTATTTAAAGCTCATGGTATGGCACAATGCTGCCAATGAACCTCATTGCTTGTCTAATGGCTCCAAGAAGGCATTGGAGTTGAAGGAAACATTGGGGCAACATGCAAACCCAAACCAGAGGTCATCACACTCTGGACTTCAGCTGTAGGTCTAAGACCAGTGAAGGGCCACCAGTGTCTGCTATCTTTCAAGCTAATATTTCGGCAAACATTTCTGCTTCCTGTCACAATCCCTCTTAACCCATTAACAGCTGTGTTTGGTGTTCTTCCAGATGGGTTTAAAGTGGAGAAGGACAAACAAACTGTGATTGCATTTACTACACTTTTGGCACACAGACTTATTTTGCTAAACTGGAAGAATCCTAACTCTCCTGTTTTAAGTCAGTGGGAAGCCGATGTGTTATACTATTTGAAACTGAAAAAAATCAAATACTCAGTTAGAGGATCTGTACAGATTTTTTTCAAAACATGGCAGGATCTAATCTATACTAATAAAAGGAAAAGCCCTCACTGACTCACTCACTGACTGACTCACTCACTCACTCACTCATCACTAATTCTCCAAGTTCCCGTGTAGGTAGAAGGCTGGAATTTGGCAGGCTCATTCCTTACATCTTACTTACAAAAGTTGGGCAGGTTTCATTTCGAAATTATACGCGTAATGTTCATAACTGGAACCTATTTTTCTCCATATACTGTAATGGAGTTTAGCTCGATGGCCGTGGGGGCAGAGCTGTGTCTCACGCATCACGCCTCCCACGTAATGACGTCAACTGACTGTGAACGCAGTACGTAGAAAAGAAGGAAGAGCTCCCAAAGAGCGCTGAACAAAAACGCATACAAGCTTATTCATAAGTGCAGCTACTGCGGAAACAAAGCACGGTGTAAACCGTAAGTTTAAATTAAGTTTATGGGCACGCTCCCGCTGCCGTGTCATTGTGGTGATATGGGTCCACAGCTCGTTGAGCAAAAGGCCATTCAATTTTTAATAAATAATCGATGTGCTCGCGGCTTAGTGAGGGACGTTGGGCCATAGTGAGCGCGGACGATCCGTAGGGTGTGGGCGCTTCTCACCTAGTGCACAGGTGAGGAACTGCCCACATTCATGATTGTCCCTGCTAATGCTGCAGCTGCTGTGGCCCTCGTCATTTTAAAAAGAAGCCGAGTCGGTTTTAAAGGGGGAGAAAGAAACGATTGGAGAGAGAAAGGAAAGGAGAGGACGGAGGTTACCAGGAGCAGGAGAGGAAGCAGGTCGGTGAGAGAGAGAGAGCCGCCAAGAGCGAAGCGGACGGGCGAGCGAATGAGCCGTGGGCAGCTGCGTTGAAGCTGGGTGTTAGGCCGACACCCAGACGCTTGTGTTGATGTCGCTCCCGCTGAGCGATCAGGTAGCGGGAGTGACCAGGGAAGGCGACTGGCCGCGGAGAGGCCATTGAAAGGCAGCGGAAGTCGGGAGACTTGGTGGTGGGAATCCCCAACGTGAGCGACCTGGCCGCTATGGGAAACCAAGTTCTCCGGGACCGGGATGAGTGCCATACCGGCCAGGGATCGGGAGGTCTCCAGTCTCGCGCGTGTGTTTCAGGAGGGCAGCTGCAGAGAGCGCCTTGCCTGCTGCGATGCCCAAACGGGATTAGCAGGTGAGACGCTAACAAAAGAGCACCGGATTTGTTTGTTATTGTTTTAAAGACTGCTTCCACAAGAAGATTTAACCTCACGTTTTAAAGGATTGTTTTTCTATTTATTGATTTTTTTTAACCTCCACGTGTTCTTTTTATGGATTATTTATTTAATGAATATGAAGAACTGCACTATTTATTTGAACACTTTTTGTTTTGTTGACTGTTTTTAATAAAAGCACTATTGCACTTTTTGTATACCACCCCTTGCTCAATTGTTTATTTGCCTCCATTGACTAGCTCACTCGGCAACATTATCGACGGTGTTGGGTTCATGTGCTTCCAACAGCAAAGCGAGTGTGGAGCCAGAACCCACATCGTCACAGTCATGCCTTCGAATACTTTATTAGCGAGATACAAATTTAATGAGAAGACACGAAGTATAAACGAGACTTTAGATCACTTTGTAACTAAGTTAAAATTGCTGTAGCAAGAAACTTTTAAGTGCCGGGTCTTAGCTAACATTAAATGAAGCCGTGGACATCGCAACATCACACAAGAGAGCTGCTCAGTGAACTAACTAAACGCAGTAACGAGTGATCACTTCCATGCATCAAACCTGTTCAAAAACGCATTACACAATTGACAAGGTAGGAAACGAATATGCTCGAGCTGAGCTCCACGGCTAACGCGGTCTTGTGAGGCAACTTCGTCACGCTGCCACCAAATACTCACAGAAAAATCCACAAGTTTCTCCACACTCAATTTATTCCTCGCATGCCCTGTTATACCCTCTGATCTCCCATTTCAATTCAGATGCCTCCAATTTCCAGTAAGGCTCTGCTTCGCGATGACAAGTAATAAGTCTCAGGGACAGACCCTACAAAAAGTTTGCCATTGATTTCAGGCAAGATTGCTTTTCTCCTGGACAGCTATACGTTGCATTCTCAAGAGTGAGCTCGCACAGCTTCATCATATTACAATCGGACTGCTGAACTGACAACGTGCTATATAAAGAGAACTATAACAATCGTAATAAACGAACAATAAAACAGCGGCGAATCCGTGAATTAAATAAAAAGGCAGCTTTCTTGGCGAAGCAAGGGAAAACAATGGCCTTATATGTCGTTCGTTTATAAAACAGCAGAGAAGCTGTGTATAGGCTGCGTCACAAAAAATCAGCAGAGCGCCTTATTTGAGCAGGCAGTCAGCTAAAGAGGGGAATCAATAAATAACTATAATCATAATAAATGAACAAAAATGGCGTGCAAGCGCTGGATTAAATAAAGGAGATGGGTACCTAAACAGTACAGTTAGTCTCAAATAGCTACACAATAACTATAAGCAATCGTATTAAACAAACAATAAAACAGTACAGAACCGCAAAGCAAGGAGAAACAATGGCCTCATATGGCGTTCGTTTATAAAGCAGCAGAGATGCAGTGTGAAGGCAGCTACACAAAAAAACAACAGGACGCCACACTCTGAATGTTTTCCTCACATCTCCGTTACACCCTCTGATCTCCCATTTCAATTCAAATGCCTCCAATTTCCAGTAAGGCTCTGCTTCGCGATGACAATTAATAAGTCTCAGGGACAGACCCTACAAAAGGTTGCCATTGATTTGAGGCAAGATTGCTTTTCTCCTGGACAGCTATACGTTGCATTCTCAAAAGTAATCTCAGTGCACAGATTGGTCATATTACATCCAAAGTGCTGAACTGACAACGTGTTATACAAAGGTCGCTGCAAAGTGTGGGGATTTTGCTATATACAGTATATATATGTGTAGATATGTATATATATATATATATATATTGTGGTCCCGGCCGGACGAGAGGAGGGCTTGTGCCTCCTCCAGACCGCGAGGGGCCCGTCCTGGTTATGTTGGGGCCTCGGGTAGAGGGCTTGGAAGCCCAGCCCTGTAGGGACCCGTGGCCACCGCCAGGCGGCGCCCCGATGCCGGTTTATCCCGAGTGGTCCCCAGCCGGGACGCCTTGGAGGACCAGAGGAGGGCGTGTGCCTCCTCCAGACCGAGAGGGGGCATCTGTCCTGGTTATGCAGGAGGCCTCAGGTAGGGGGCTTGGAAGCCCAGCCCTGTAGGGACCCGTGGCCACCGCCAGGCGGCGCCCCAGTGCCTATTTATCCCGGGAGCCGGCACTTCCGCCACACCAGGAAGTGCCGGGGAAGATAACAGGGGACACCCGGACGGCTTCGGGTGTGCAGCCAGCACTTCTGCCACACAGGGGTGTGACCAAGACAATTGCCGGGAAGCAGCTGGAGCCCATCCGAGTTCCTATAAGAGGGCCGCCTCCCTCCAATCATGGGTGGATGTCGGGAGGTAGTTGGCAGAGCTGGAGAGAGGACTGGAGGCGGCCAGAGGAAAGGCACAAGGACTGTGAGCCCTGGACTTTGGGGAATCGTGCAAGAGGCACTGGGGTGCACGTGAACAAATTGTAAATATTGTAAATAAACAGTGTGTGGTGATGAACAATATGTTGTCCTTCTGTGTGTGTCCGGCCAGCTTTCACAATATATATATATACTGTATATGTGTATGTATGTATGTATGTATATATGTATGTGTGTGTATATATATGTAGATATGTATATACTGTATATGTGTATATATATATGTGGATATGTATATATATGTAGATTTGTATATATATGTTTATATATGTGTCTGTGTGTGTATATATATATATATATATATATATATATGTTGATATGTGTATATATATGTTGATATGTGTATATATATATATATATAGATATGTATATACAGTATGTTTAAATGTGTGTGTGTGTCTCTGTGTGCGTGTGTGTGTGTGTGTGTGTGTGTGTGTGTATATGACAGCAACACTCATATCAATGACAAAACAATTACATTGACAATCATGTTACGTTATTTTTAAAATGTTTCCTTTTCTTTTTCATAACTTCTTAAACACATGACATCTGCTGCAAAGCGCGGGTATTTTGCTAGTCAGTAATATTTTAGAATAAGCTCTTAAAGCACATAGTAAGCAATTATCTCTGCATTTCTTTTTCTTTTCCATTCATCTCTATTGGCCTATCAAACTCATCAATTTAGGTATGTTTACAAACCTTAAGTTTTACCCCATTGGCCATGCTTTCTCTCTCAGGGGTGGGGCGACTTGTTCTCAATCCTATTTTTTGTAAAAATTGATCGATTTGTATGGAATGATTACAATAAAATGAATAATAATAATAATAAAAAAAATTCTGCTTCCTATTTTGGTTAAGAAAGGCAGATGACTATGTGTATAATTTCAAGGAAAATGTATGATTACTAAGAGAAATTGGTCAAAATGCTATTAATTTATTTATTTACTTCTTTTTCCTACTATAAAGTTTTACTCTGTTGGCCTTGTTCTCTTTCTCATGGGTGAAGGTTGATTTGTTTCAAACTTAGTTTTGCAAAACTTGACTTGCTTGTATGGAATGTTATTTGATTTTAATAAATTCATTGAAATGTTTAAAAAAATGCTGCTTTGGTCTTTGTATCTCTGTTCTTGAATGTAATCATTTAGCATCTTAAAACACTATAAGGGCTTTAAATATCAAAACTATTTATCCATACATTCATTTACTTCATTAAGAAAGATTAAACTGTCATAGGCTCCTTACAAAGCAATCAATTAGACAATAATTAGCATGTTGGTACATAGTATTATAAATTAAATAACAACATAATATCCATTCAGTTCTTCAAATGGATTCATCAAGGTAAAGCAAATAGCCGATCAGCAGGGCGCAGTCACACTATTAGGGGTGGGTTAGGCTGGTTTAGAGGAATTGTGCCCATAAGAAAGCTCTGCAAATATGCGAATGCTAAAACCCCATACAGAAGACCAGATAAATGAACTGGATTAAACTGAAGATTTGAGAATGACAAGTCAATAGAGGGATGAAGTATTAATAAAGGTGTGAAATAATTAAAATACTTTTGGTGCTTCATACACAATAAACTGCAGTTTTAAATATTTTAAATTGTGGCCTGCAGGGCGCAGCAACTGCCCAAACCTGACACAGGCAGACACCAGGCCCAAGTTTAACACACAGCACATGTTTATTCTTGAGGAGAAACGCTTCTTTATCATTCCCTCAGCAGTACAGTACAAAGCACAAAGCCGCCTTCTTGGCTTGTCTTCCTCTTTCTCTGTCATCTTCCTCTTGTGCCTTCATCCCTCCTCTCAAAGCTTTGTCTTCTCCCTCCTGACTCCGACTCTTGGAGTAGCAGCAGCTGGTGCCTTTGAAGCCATACCCAGGAGCACTCCAGGTGGCCCATTAGCATGTTCCGGAAGTACTTCCAGGTGTGGTGGAAGCCCGATATCACAGGGCTCTGTAGTCTCCGCAGCTCCCCCTGGTGGCATCCAAGGACCCCAACAGGGTTGCAGCGAACTCCCATTAAGCTCTATGGGAATCCGTGACACCGCAGTATCCTGGGGGGCTGGTACATAGCGACCAAAGGGGAGTTAATGCTCTGACCAATTTCTCTACCCAAGTCCTTCCACAATATAGGCATCCCAGCGGGGCAGGATCCTCGGCCAGCCATGACACATTATGTATACTGTAGCACTTACTAAAGCACCTGGCATTGCCCTGTTATATTCATACAATGCATTAGGGTAAGAAAGAAAAAAATTACATTTTTGAAATGTTACCCCTTTTGTCATTACTGGTTGGAGTCCAAGTGTCCCATCTGACATCTTCACCACCCCTATCAGTTTCCTCTGCCCTCACAAGATGAAAATGTGTCCTTTTTGCATATGATTGGATTGCATATTTGCAGCAAGTCTTTGCTAGGTTGGAATCAGGAACGCTACTTCTGTGTATTTCCTGGATTATTGTGGATTCACAAATAGATGTTTATTCCCACATAAGTAAACTGGATGGCTTGTTGAATAATTGAATCATTGATACAGGATGTAAGGTAGGCAAAACTGAGGCGTTTTGTGGTGTTTCAACTATTGAACCTTGATTCATGATAAAACATTTTAAACTCAATAAACAAAACGTATTAAGTTGAGTTATGTGTAATATACTGTATACGTGATAAAATTTGATTAACATCTACTCAGCTCTTTTGGAGCAGTTGGTTTTCTTGAAATCTTTTCAATGAACAATAGTGTAAATATAACATTTTGTGAAAGCAGACATAGCCACTTATGAGTTGTTGTTGTCCACCAGGCCATCGTTTAAGTTTTATCACTGACATGAAATGCAGCCTTCATTGTAAGTAGGGCCAAACCTAAATAATATGCCAATTTTATTTCCATCAGTTGAACTGTTTGGCATAGCAACACGGTATTGATTTTGCACATCCTCCTCCCATTCAAACCTGCTTCTCAATGGAACTTTTGACAGGCCTTAAGGTCTACATTTTAAGTTGTGTCAACTGTCACACTCATGTGCATGGGAGACAGTTTAAGCGCTTTAGTGTTGGTAGTTGTTCACCAATCCAGGGGTTGGTGCTGTGTGACAACAGCCTCTCTTTTCCTCCTTTTGCAGAAAGGAAGATTGACAGCTCTCCTCCTCTGTTGTCACTTCTGGGGTCCGCCTCTTCCGGCCCACATACATAATAACTGGGAGAGCCGCCATCTTTGTCAGTCACCTAAGAGGACTGTGTGTTATAATTTTTTTTTTAAATGTATTATTCATTTGATCATACAGCATTTGCCAGAAGGCATCCCCACACCCTGACTTTGTCTTGTCTTGTTCTTACACAACAGTAATATGCATGCAAAATCTGACTAAAGCTCTTTAAGAGTGACACATTTTTTGAAGGATGAAATGAGGTCCTAATTGTGCAAAATGGCGAAATAACGGCAACCAAAGCTGAAGAAATCAAAAGGCACAAAAGAACTGGAAACTAGAAAATCAGATCAATCGGTAAAGTGTGCACCATTAAAATCGCTGCCAGTCAAACAATTCTGGTACAAAACAAAAACTTTAGGACCTTATAATAAAGCCCTGTGGTAATATTATTAATACAAATGGGAAATGTTTGTATTCAGTTTATGCTTTTTTAGCTGTTAAATTAAACTTTTAGCAAATTTCTTTTATTACTGATACTCATTTTGTTAGGAACATAACAGGAACTTGCAATCTTCTCAGGGTTAGTGCAAAACTCACACTCAATTACACTTCAATGTTTCCTTTGATTTAAAAATAAAGAATTTGGGGAAATGTGCAATGCTGTCGTCACCTTTGTTTCAATGGTTTAATATACAGACTAATACATTAAACCATTCTCACATTTAATGTTTTGAGGGGTCCGAGCCAGTCCCAGAAGCTTTCGACACAAGATGCCAGTCTGCTGCTGGGCCCATGTGAACACAAGCTTAATTTAAGCCAATGTTACATTAAGGCCGTGTCACAGTAATGACCTTTACTGTTTTAGTCTTCTTTTGCATAATCTTAGTGAGTCGAAGGCACTAAGGGGGATAAAATTGATAAGCCACAGCATGAAGTTATGGGAAAAGAGTAGTGGAAGCTAGGTTAAGAAGGGAGGTGATGATTAGTGAGCAACAGTACGGTTTCATGCCAAGAAAGAGCACCACAGATGTGATGTTTGCTCTGAGGATATTGATAGAGAAGTTTAGAGAAGGCCAGAAGGAGTCGCATTGTGTCTTTGTGGACCTGAAGAAAGCATATGATTAAGTACCTTGAAAGGAGCTGTGGTATTGTATGAGGAAGTTGGGAGTGGCAGAGAAGTACGTAAGAGTTGTACAGGATATGTATGAGGGAAGTGTGACAGTGGTGAGGTCTGCGGTTGGAGTGATTGGAGGGATGCATTCAATGTGGAGGTGGGATCTGCTTTGAGCTATCTCTTAATTGCAATGGTGATGAACAGGTTGACAGATGAGATTAGACAGGAGTCACTATGGCCAATGATGTTTGCTGATGACATTGTGATCTGTAGCGAGTGTAGGGAGCAGGTTGAGGAGACCCTGGAGAGGTGGAGATATGCTCTAGAGAGGAGAGGAATGAAGGTCAGCAGGACCAAGACAGAATACATGTGTGTGAATGACAGGAAGGTCAGTGGAATGGTGAGGATGCAGGGAGTAGAGTTGGCGAAGGCGGATGAGTTTAAATACTTGGGATCAACAGCACAGAGTAATGAGGAGTGTGGAAGAGAGGTGAAAAAGACAGTGCAGGCAGGGTGGAATGGGTGGAGAAGAGTATCGGGAGTTATCAGCAAGACTGAAAGGGAAAGTCTACAGGACGGTATTGAGACCAGTTATGTTATATGGGCTGGAGACAGTGGCACTGACCAAAAAACAGGAGACAGAGCTGGAGGTGGCAGAGTTAAAGATGCTAAGATTTGCATTGGGTGTGACGAGGATGGACAGGATTAGAAATGAGTACATTAGAGGGTCAGCTCAGGTTGGACGTTTGGGAGACAAAGTCAGAGAGGCAAGATTGCATTGGTTTGGACATGTGCAGATGAGAGATGCTGGGTATATTGGGAAAAAATGTTAAAGATAGACTGTGGTGGGCTGGTGACCTGTCCGGGGTTTGTTTCCTGTCTTGCGCCCTGTGTTGGCTGGGATTGGCTCCGGCAGAACCCCGTGACCCTGTAGTTAGGATATAGCGGGTTGGACAATGGATGGATGGATGGATGTTAAAGATAGAGCTGCCAGGCAAAAGGAAAAGAGGGAGGCCTAAGAGAAGATTTATGGATGTGATGAGAGAGGACATGCAGGTGATAACAGAACAAGATGACAAGGACCGTAAGAAATGGAACAAGATGATCTGCTGTGGCAGCCCCTAATGCAAGCAGCCAAAAGAAGAAGTGAGTCTAAAGCACACTCCAGTGAAGCAGGTCGTGTAATGTGATATGCCTAGCGACTCATTCCAACTACTCCATGATTCCCTTTGTCTTTAGTCGTAAGGGTAGGCTCTGTGTCCATGTGATTGCTGACAATCAGTGAATGCTCATCTGGAATTACAATTCATTTAATGCAGCAACCAGAAGTAAGGAACAAGGAGTTTTGGACCTCAGGAACAGAAGAGGAACTCGTCTGTCTGACATCTCATGTTTTACATTTCATGACCAAATGGAAAAAAGAACAAAGGACGGAGATAGTGGCTGAAGTCATTGTACTCATTAACCCTTCATGAAGCATGGGATTGGTTAGGCAGCACATTATTAGCTGTCACAAAAAGGGGGGACTGTAATGGAAGGTCAGCACACAGTTGGTAAACTGAAAAGGTCTGGTGTCAAGATCAGCAACTGCTGTCGGCCAGTCTGGCCAAATTCAACCCACATGTCTTTGGGGAGTGGGACAAAAATCGGAGGACTTGAAATAAAGTCCATGCAAAAACAAGGAGAAAGTAAAAAATCACACAGATAACGGCCGAGTGCAAGATTCATTCCCAGATTACTGGAGTTGTGAGGCAGTACCACTTACCACTGTGTCACTACATGGCTTATACGAATATATAAATAATTAATAATATATGGGGAGAAATTAAAAAAATATATCCTCAATAAAAAATTAAAAGTATGATGAACCTTCTTTACAGGCCCTTTTTTGTTCATTTTGTCTCATTTGTGAACCCATCAGGCACATTTAGGAATCAGAGTCAATTTGGACAGCATGAGACAACAGCGCCAGTTTGTGCTCATTCAAATATGAGGTGTGTGTGTGTGCATGTGTGCACTTGAAAGCCTTCCTGACATTTAATTCCATTTTGTTTTAACTGGCAAAGGCCCCCAGCAATGCCACCAGCACCTTCTTTTAATCTCCTAAGAGTTACAGTTTTTTACAAAGTCTGAATATTAATTTAACAGCCAGCCAGCATCTGTTACTGATAAGTTGTCCTTTTAAAAATGTAAGCATTATAAGGGATGAAAGGGATTATGAACTTTTCAGTACATTATAAGCGAGTGGTTAGTTAATTTTATGGATTTTCTCAAAATGATTTATGCACTTGTCAGCAGTGATTACAGGTGAAGACTGGCTTCGAGTTTCTTTGCATCTCATTCACTCCTTTGAAGTCACACTCATACTGGGAAATGTAGAAGCTACAGGGATGGGAAATTAAATAAATGATTGCACACTGCATTTAATGCATGTTAATTATAAATAAAAACCAAAAAAAAAACGTTCAGCTGGAGAATATGTCGATGCCAGAAGTGTTAGAGGTAATCACAGAGAACAGGTATCTGTGGGATCAATATAATTAGAGGGAGAATGCTATTACAGCAAAAGAGCCAATGCAATACAAAGCAGAGCAAGTTAACGGGGGATTAACCAGATAATGTAAATGCAAGATAAATCATAGGGAAGAGAAGAGAAAAATGAGATCGAGCAGCCAAAAGTCATAAGCATACGATGGAGAGAAGCAGCAGAGACATTGCAGTTTTCTCCCTCATTGGGTGACATTAGGCAGTTTAAAAAGAGATAAGCAACAAAAGAATTGAAAGTCAGCAGTCATTATTTTAAAAAATGAGACAGTGTACAGTGTGTCCTACTGCTAAGATGTTTCTTCAGGGTGCCACTATGAGACATTATCCATCATTTTTGTGTACCACCATCTTTGTGTAAACTTCATAATTGCCCCATTTTACCAACTCCATATCAGGCTGTCCTGAATGATGCAAAATAACATTTCCAAATCTGCTTAATTTAATTCAGGAACATCTGGAAGCAATGTTGGCAGCACTGGACACAAGGTAGGAAACAGCAGTGGATGGGGAGCCAGCACATCACAGAGCAAAAGTAGAATTCACGATTAAGACTGCATATGAGTCTATGGGAATGTAAGATGAAAATCCACTCAGACAGAAGGGAAATACGCACAATCTACAAAGACAATGACTGAGTGCAGGATTCAAACCCAAGACCCTGGACTTCTCAGACAGCAGATCAAAAGTAACTGAAACTAACCCTAACCCTGAACGTAACCCTAACATCTTAACCCTAACCCTGCAGGTAAAGATAATCTGAAATAATTTTCTCAAACCTAGCGTGCACTGAACACAAGGAAAGAATCAAGCCTGGATGGAGCACCAAAACATCTTAAGGATCTGTCATCAGGGTGACTTGGGTGCACAATCAAGAGCCCTGCACGCAAAGGGGCCTTACATATGCAAAAGAACAAAATGCTTAATAACAGGAAATGTTCATGTTTCACTGACCATACAGTGAACCATACCATATATATATATATTGTGGTGAACGGCCAGGGTCCTTGCCAGGCTGGGAAGGCTCCACACTGGGAGCACTGGGGGAGCAAGTATGGCCAGAGCATTACCTCCCCTCGGAATGTTAGATGGCAGCCCCCCTAGGTTGCAGCAGTGCCTCGGACTCCCGCAGGGCTTCATGGGAATTGGAGTTTGGTTCTGCCCTATTGGGATCTGCGGCCACGGCCAGGGGGTGCTACAATTACTGCTGAGCCCTAGAGAACATCAAGTGTGGTATACAGAATGCAAGAAAGAAAAGATAGACAAATGCATGTTACCAGAAGTCTGCATGTAACTCCTGGGGCTAGATCATGGTCTTGACTGAGAGCTTATGATCTTATCCATCCATCCATCCATTTTCTAACCCGCTGAATCCGAGCACAGGGTCACGGGGGTCTGCTGGAGCCAATCCCAGCCAACACAGGGCACAAGGCAGGAACCAATCCTGGGCAGGGTGCCAACCCACCGCAGTTATGATCTTATTAGTTTGGAAATTTAAAAAACTGGAGGTAACAGAAACCTCAGCAAACTGATCTATGCTCATTAGTCTATTATGAAAAAGTAATTGGCAAACAAAATGACATAGCAGGAAGAAAAAGAAGGCCAGAAACATCTGCTGAGCGCCAAGTAAATCGCAGAGGCCAATGACATGACAAAGAACACCATAATAGGAAGTGAAAGAAGAAAAAAAGAGAAGCCCCATCAGCTGAGTGTCAAGTGCAGGATAGAGAATACAAGAAAGATAAAACAGAGAAATGCATGTGACCAGAGGCCTACGTGTAACTACTGGGGCTGAAACCTTGATCTTGGTCTTGATCAAAAACTTATAACCTGATACTTTCTAGAAATTCAAACATTGGAGGTAGAAACAGTATCAGAAAACTGACTTTTGCTTGTTTGTCCATTATGGCAAAGTGTTTGGCAAATGAAGTGACATGGTGGAGTGCTAAAGAAGACCAGCGCCATCTGCTTAGCATCAAGTGTAGATGCAGAATGCAAAAAAGACAAAGACAGAGAAATGTATGTGACAGGAGGTTTGTGTGCTTCAGTAGTAATAATAATATTTTGAACAAGTTCTTTGAATAAGCCAGAGAAGCTACAGTTGAAACTAATATGAGGAACCTAATAGTTAGTCGGGAGAGGGCTGATATCACTGCTTCTAGCAGTTTTACCAGCAGCATGCTGAGCAGTTCTGTGGAGTCACCAACACAGACGAGAACAACAATATGATGGACAACAAGGGCACTACCAGAGATAAGAAGTACCAAACAATGCCAACCCAAACACAAGTATTCTCTTTCTTATCTTTTATTTTATTTGGCTGCAAAACGATCAGCTACATATCACAAAAGTGTCATAAGGCCTTTTAAAATATTTGTTAACTGTGAAATCAGAAGAAAGTTGATTTTCTGCAGATGTGATGTTGCACTAATCCATAAATTTGCTATAGGCAGTGCAATAGGCAAAAGAACAAAAAAGGAAGGTGAAGTTTACAGTCTCTTTACCTGATTTATTATTTACATATGTGATGTTCATAATTTGTGAGTATAGACAGATGTCCAGTGGGGGAGCTTCATTGGAGGTAGTGAGGCGACATGGGACCTTTTGAGCTTCAACACACTGGGACCCCTGGGGGTCTTAATCTGGAACTTGCTTGCAGGGCCAATTTAAAATTGCCAACTTTCCTAACATTTATGTCTATGGGAAGTGGACGGAAAACTGCTGCACCTGAAGAGAAACCTGGGGGAACGTGCAGACTTCACACAGACAGATTAAGACCCTGATGCTGTATCCATGAGACCACAGAGCTAAACACTGTGCCACCGTGCCACTCCTGAACTGAAACAATGACATTAACATCTTCTGGCTGTTAAATTCTGTAGCCAGTTTAGAGTCACTAATAAACCTAACATCAAATGATTAATGAAATGTCTTTATTAGGGAGCTGATTAATAATTTGTTAAATACGTGGGAATTATAACTGTACTTTTTTCCAGATTATTTTAATGCTAATAGATAACACACTTCTAAATGTGCACAGTAAACTTAATTAGACATACTGTAAGCTTGTAATGCAACCAGCTGTATTTAAATCTCAATTTCAATGTCCCCTTATAGTGACAGCTCCAAATTTGAGAATTAGGGTAAAACTAATGCTACCCAAACTCTCCAGCTTGTGATTAAACACTGACTTCAGTCAATAATCTAAAATTAAAAAAGAATAACTTGGTCAGGCAGAAATAGCATTTTTGTAGTTGTATTGAGAGGAATGCAAAACACTTAAAATATGTCTATTATGCTCTTTATATTCACTCATAAACGGGGCTGGCGCCACCATTAGGGCGAATTAGGCATTTGATTAGGGAGCAGATCATAGAGTTGGGGGTGGCCAGCTGCAGGGGTTAGGTACCGAACAGTCAGTTGGCACACTAATAAGCTTGGCCTAGGGTGCAAAATAACCTAGCACTGGCGCTGCTCATAAATTAAGTAGCAAATCAGAAGCAATCTCACGCTTCTCCCAAAAATACAACTGGATTTTCATATTAGCACAATGAATGGAGAAGGTTAGAAGTCAGAACTGTGAAATCCAAAAGGTCACGTAATACATGAATGCAGTACTGGTGGTCACATTCTGGTCCAGTGTCTAGCAAACCATCAATGCAAGTGGACTCCTGTACTTTAGACACCATGAAAGTTACCAGTCAGCACATCAATGCAGGCTATTCTTTTCAGAAAAGCAGACACACATCTTTCACACTCCATTAGTGTACTGTGAGCACCTAGCTCTGTTATCAAATAATTAATCTTTAAAATGGCAATGATGTCTACCTTCATCACGTGCAAAGTTTCATGTGCTGTTATTATCCTTTTACCCCCTTAAGACACAAGGTTTTAAGTGTATTATGTAATTACAACCAAAATTCTAAATGTATAATTCAGGAATTGTAAATTAGAAATTTAATATTAACTTTTTTTAATTAGACTTTTCTTCAAGATTTCTTTTTCATACTGGGATTCAGCCTCTGAATTTTGCACTTCTGAAAGCCCTTCAAGCCATTTAGTTCCCTTTACTATGCTACTACAAAACAGCACAGTGGCACAGAGGTAAGTGCAGCTCCCTCATAAAACTCCTTAATGTCAGTAAAAACAAGGAGCTGGTCATTGACTTCAGAAAGCAGAAGACACACCAACCTGCCTTCTGTATCACAGAGGATGCTGTTGAGGGAGCGAGCAGCTTGAAATTTCATGGAGTAACAAATGCTGGCAAACCGAAGTGTGCACAACACATTTCAGCTCTTTTCCTGAAAGCTCACCAGCACCTGTACTTCCTAAGATATCTGTGGACAGCTTGCATTTCTCCATCTGTTCTTGTAAACGTCTACAGGTGCACAGCTGAGTCCATCCTCATAGGCTTCATCACCCCTGGTAGGGCACCTGCTCAGCTCAAGAAGGTAAAGCAGTGCAGAGAGAGATGAAGGCAGCAGCTTCCTTCTGTTCAGGACATACACAGCACTCGCTATTAGAAAAGCAAATGGTACATATAAAGAACTCGGCCATCCTGCATGGCAGCTTTTCTTAATGTTACAGCTTCTACCCCCAGATCTTAAGGTTTCTGAACAATCAATCACAAGAACAAATCTTGCATACTGTAATGTATATACTGTATATATTCAACCCCCACCCCTGAGAAAAAGAGAAAGGCCAACAGCCAGAGTAAAACTTTTCAGAGTAGTATCAAGGGAAATGAGTCCTTTTCCCCAATATAAGTGCTATATCCAAAATGTTATTGATTAAATCCTGGCAGAATTTTCAAATTTCAAATAGTATATAACATCAGTTACCCACTGAATTAACAGAGATGGGTTAGGATTCCTCCAGTTGAGCAAGATAAGTCTACGTGCCAATAATGTGGTAAAGGCAATTACAGTTTGTTTGTTCTTCTCCACTTTAAGTCCATCTGGAAGTCCAAATGCAGCAGTTAAAGGGTTAGGAGGGATTGTGACACCAAGGCTGTCTGATTGGCATTTAAAAATTCTAGTCCAGAATGATGTTAATTTGGTAAACGCCCAGAAAATGTGGCCTAGTGAAGCTGGAGCTCGATTGCAATGTTCCCAGGTTGGATCTTGCCCTGGAAACTTCTTCTTCTTTCAGCTGCTCCCGTTCGGGGTTGCCAGAGCGGATCATCTTCTTCCATATCTTTCTGTCCTCTGCATCTTGTTCTGTTACACCCATCACCTGCATGTCCTCTCTCACCACATCCATAAATCTTCTCTTAGGCCTTCCTTTTTTCTTCTTCCCTGGCAGCTCTAACCTTAGCACCGTTCTCCCAATATACCCAGCATCTCTCCTCTGCACATATCCAAACGAACATAATCTCGCCTCTCTGACTTTGTCTCCCAACCATCCAACTTGAGCTGACCCTCTAATGTCCTCATTTCTAATCCTGTCCATCCACGTCTCACCCAATGCAAATCTTAGCATCCTTAGCTCTGCTACCACCAGCTCTGTTTCCTGATTTCTAGTCAGTACCACCGTCTCCAACTCATATAACATAGCTGGTCTCACTACCGCCCTGTAGACCTTCCCTTTTGGACAATTTTAAATGAGACAGATGTGTTTGATACAATATTTTAAGTTGAATAATTGAATGTTTTGCACATATGGAGCTTGAGTGAATTCTGTGCATGGCTGCCTTCCACTCCGTTTCTGAAATGTTGAGTGAGAGATCCTTTTCACACTGTACTTTGGGATGTTTAAAAGGAAGGGACTTTAAAATGGTTTTATATATTATAGAAATGCTGTCTTAATCTTCAAGATTGATCAATATCTCTTCTGGAATAGAAATAGGTGGGAGGTGAGGAAAATTGGGTAGATTCTGTTTAGCAAAGTTTCTAATTTGGAGAAAAATTGAGTTGATGGGAAACTAAATTTAGAGTGTAATTGTTCATAGGGTGCAAAGACATTATCTTATATATAAACGTCTATGCGTCATAGTACAGAAACGGCACTAACACGGGTTGTAAATGACATTCTGATATCCTCTGATGAAGGAAATTCCACTGTAATTATGTTATTGGACTTAAGTGCAGCATTTGACACCATTGACCATTCTATTTTACTGCACAGGCTAGAAAACGATGTTGGGCTTACAGGCCCCGTGCTCGCTTGGTTCAGTTCTTATTTATCAAATCGATTACAGTATGTACAGAAATGTGCTGACAGTACTCCGTCATTATACACAGAAGTTCAATATGGTGTCCCGCAGGGCTCAGTACTGGGACCTTTACTGTTTTCACTTTACATGCTTCCACTGGGATCTCTCATTAGGAAACATAATGTTAATTTTCACTCGTATGCAGATGACACCCAGTTATACCTTTCATTTAAATCAAATGAAGTTTCTCCGATGTTGTCTTTAATTAGTTGTGTTAGTGAATTAAAGGAGTGGATGAATGAGAACTACTTGTCTTTAAACACAGATAAAACAGAGATGTTAATTGTTGGAGGGAATGACGCTGATCACAGCAATATTTTGTCGTCATTTAACTCAGTTGGAATCCCAATTAATTTTACTGAATCAGCCCGCAATCTCAGAGTTATCTTTGACTCTAGCATGTCATTTAAAGCGCATATTACAAAGTCATCCAAAACATGTTTTTTCCATCTTAAAAATGTTAGGAAATTAAGGCGCTTTCTAAATAAACAGGATTGTGAGAAATTAATTCATGCATTTATCTCTAGTAGGATTGACTACTGCAATCCGGTGTTCACTGGCTGTTCAAACTGTTCTCTATACAGCCTCCAGTTAATCCAAAATGCCGCTGCAAGAATTATTACAAGAACAAGAAAATATGAACACATAACCCCAGTTCTTAAATCTTTACACTGGCTCCCAGTTAAGTTCAGGGCAGATTTCAAAATCCTTCTTTTAACATATAAAGCATTAAATGGCCAAGGTCCGGCTTACTTGTCTGAACTTATCATGACTTACAAACCAGAGCGCACATTAAGATCTCAAGATGCCGGTCTGCTTAGGATTCCAAAGATTAATAAAATAACAGTGGGAGGTTGAGCTTTTAGTTACAGGGCCCCTAAACTGTGGAATGGTCTTCCTGCTTCCATAAGAGATGCCCCTTTGGTCCCAGCCTTTAAATCTCAGGCTGAAGACTCACTACTTCAGTTTAGCATATCTTGACTAGAGCTGCTGATTAACTGTACAGACTGCATCTCTGTTGTTAGTCATTAGCACTAAAACATAAGTAACATGATAGTTATAATTTGTTACTAACCCTCACCTATTCTGTTTCTTTTCTCGGTACCCAAATGTGGCCATTGTTGCCACGGCCCACCTGCCAAGTTGTTTGCCTGCCTATGGTAAAGTCATCCCTGATGGAGGATCACAGGAATCATGGGAAAGAGGGGTCCTTTCATCGGAGCAACGTTTCAGCCGTGGCATGGCCAAATGGGGAGGCAGCTAGATGGATGAGGTCTCCAGGACTCTAAAAATATCCAAACCTAATTATGTCATATCATCTACTGTTAAACTGTACTTCTAAAATTTTTATTATTATGCTGTCTTAAGGAATTGCTCTTTTCTGTATATTGTATTGTATTGACCCCCTACTTTTGACACCCACTGCACGCCCAACCTACCTGGAAAGGGGTCTCTCTTTGAACTGCCTTTCCTGAGGTTTCTTCCATTTTTCCCTACAAGGTTTTTATTGGGAGTTTTTCCTTGTCTTCTCAGAGAGTCAAGGCTGGGGGGCTGTCAAAAGGCAGGGCCTGTTAAAGCCCATTGCGGCACTTCCTGTGTGATTTTGGGCTATACAAAAATAAACTGTATTGTATTGTATTGTATGCGTGGAAGTGGGTGCATCTGTCCGTCCCGGAAGTGAGAAGTGGAGTCGGGCTAATGAATACACAAGCGAGGCCAGCATGTCAGCTAAATGAAACCTCTGAAGAAAGAGTCACTCCCTTAGCAGCTAATATACAAGTGATGAGAGCACGTCGGCAAAACGAATCCTCCTTGGAGAGAGATGCCCAGAGTAGTTTTTCAATTACCTGACATCCCTACATTTCTGACGATTTCAATAGTTTCTAGGACCCCAGGCTTTTTACAACACTGGCATACACAGCTAGTTTATATACAAATCTCTAAACAATAAAAACTGTGTAAGTTTGAGTTGTGATTATCATGTCAGGGTACCACAAATAAAATATTCTCTAACTTAAAGAGCTTCCTACATTGATTCTATATTCTGATTGAAAGAAGGACAATTAGGTTTTTAGTGTATTGACAATAACATTGTATTTACTGGAGTACAAAGCAAGGAATATAAAGAGGTACTACAGGATTTCATTTCTATTGGTTGTTCAATATTTATGAACCATTTTTCAATTCTGTTTCTCTTTTCTGTATCCTGCTGTGGCACTTGGTGAAGCTGTTCTCCTGCCCAGGGAAAAGACACCTGAGAATACTGAGAGCTTTGGAATAATCAGATAGAGAGATTGTGTTCTTCAGATTAGACAACCCAGCATTGACTCTGTCGCAAACTGTGTAGGAAGGAGTGGGCAGCCAAACTGTGTCTCTTTCTGGTTTTGTCTGTTATAACTGACCGTAGACCCTCCAGATGTTTGTTTTCTCCAGTGGAGTTTTTGATTTCCTCTCCTCTGATGTTAACCTTCCCTAATTCAATAATTAATTAATGTACAGCTAATGATGGCCTCCGTGTATATTAATCATTTTCAAACTACTTTGTATCTTTATGTACTCATTATGTTATTCTTGTTTGAGAATCACGTCTGGCCCCGTGAGAGTAGGTAGCATCAAGGTCAAGCTCTCACAGCAATACAAAAGCACACAGCATCGCCTGACAATGGATGGATGGTTGGACTGCATCGACAAATAAGAACTATCAGCTGGAAAATCATTCTGATGCATGCAGTTCTAATGTGGGAGAGGAAGCACACAGCGGCCTGAACTGGAGGGGAGGAATTAACTTTTTATCAGCTCTAGACAGACATCTTTCACAGAAGTCTACTGTCATTAGCCATTGTTTCTATTGGAGCCCAAATTTATTTTAATGAAAGTCACTGATCTCAAAGTGAAACTGTTTAATTGATGAAATTGTATTACCTTCGGTATCAACTTTTCCTTTATAATGTGATTAATTAATTGCTAATTGAGTTAGGATTTTTGCCAGTGGGACAGACTCAGACAGTACACAAAGCATAGTTGGATTATTGATTGAAAAAATCAAAGCTAGATAAAGGAAAGATTGATTGGCTGAAAAATAGATTGACTAATTGATTAAATGATTCATTCTTATAATGTGCTATTAGAAAAACAAAGTTAAATTATGAAAAAAATAATACATTCTATTTGTAGAGACAGGCATCATGGTGTCTCACAGCTGGCTAGTACTCTCACCTCATAGGTCCAGAGTCCTGGGTTCGTACCATTGCTTGGACATAGTTTATGTGTTTTTTGTCAAATTTGGTGGGTTGCTCTGTTTTACCTTTAAATCCCAAAGATGTGTGTTGAGTTAATTGGCATTTATGGATCTTTTTATCACTGTTTGAGCATTTTAATAGTTTCTTAAAAAATACTTTTCTTAAGAACACAATTAAATTGCTATTACAGTAAAACCACACATACAGTGGATTCAGAAAGCATTCAGACCCCATCACTTTCTGCATACTTTATTGAGTTTTAAATGGATAAATTTGTCATTTTTGCCCATCAAACTATGCTCGATAACCTTTAATGACAAACTGCAAATATATTTTCAGAAAGATTTGCAAATGTATTAAAAATCAAAAACTGAAATATCCCATTCATATAAATATTTAGACCCTTAATTTAGTACATTGTGGAATCCCCTTTGGCAGCAATTACAGCCTTGAGTCTTCTTGGGGCAGTCACTACCAGTTTTACACTCCAGTATTTAGTCAGTTTAATCCCATTTTGGGCGGTCAGTGGCGCAGTGGTAGCACTGCTGCCTCGCAGTTAGGAGACCTGGGTTCGCTTCCCAGGTAATTGCATGTTCTCTCTGTGTCTGTTTGGGTTTCTTCCCAGGTGCTCAGGTTTCCTCCCACAGTCCAAAGACATGCATTAGGTTTATTGGCAATTCTAAATTGTCCCTAGTGTGTGCTGTTTGTGTGTGTGCCCTGTGGTGAGCTGGTGCCCTGTGTTGGCTGGGATTGGCTCCAGCAGACCCCCGTGACCCTGTAGTCAGAATGTAGTGGGTTGGATAATAGATGGATGGATAATCCCATTCTTCCCTAAAGATATTCTCAGGCTCCATTAGATTGGATGGAAAGCTTCTGTAAACTGCCATCTTCAGGTATCTCTACAGATGTTCAGTGGGCTTTATTTCTGGGCTTAGACTGGACCACTCAACAACACTCAGAGACTTGTCCTGAAGCCACTCAAGCATTGTCTTGGCTTTATGCTTTGTGTCATTGTCATGCTGAAAGGTGAAGTGTTGTTCCAGGCTGAGGCTGCATGCATTCTGGAGCAGGTTTTATTGTCTTTATCTATCTGCATTTATCCTTCCCTCAATTCTGATGAGACACCCTGCATGATGCTGCCACCACCATTCTTTACCTTAGGGATTGGGCAGGAGATAAGCAGTGCCTAGTCTTTACCAGACAATATGCCTGGAGTTCAGTTCAAAGAATTCAGCTTTAGTTTAATCAGATCAGAGAACCTTTACCCTAATGCCCTCTTGAGTCCGTTAAACTGTCATATAACTTTTACTCAACTGCCTCAATACCATAAACGCTACAGAGATTGCCATCCTTCCTGCAGGTCCTTCCATCACAGAAGAAGACTTCTGAGGCTCTGTTAGAGTGACTATTGGGTTCTTAGGGCACCTCTCTGATCAAGGCCCTTCTTCCTTGGTTACTCAGTTTGGCCAGATGGCCAACTCTAGGAAGAGTCCTTTGTTGTTCCAGACTTCTTCAATATCACAATTATTGAGCCCATTGTGATTCTAGAAACACTCAAAGCTTTAGAAATGTTTTTATCTACCTACTGTGATCTGTTTCTAACCACAATTTGAGATCTACAGAGAATTCCTGGACATCATGGCTTAGATTTTGTACTGACATGTGAAGTGTGAGACCTTAAATACACAGGTGTGTGTCTTTCTTAACAATGTCCAATCAATTCAGTTTGCTTCAACAGGGACTCCAATCAACGTCTAGACACATCTCAAGGAGAATTAAAGCAAACAGGATGTACCGGACTACAGTTTGGAACGACTAAGCAAAGGGTCTGAATTCTTAAGGAATTAGAAATATCATTCTTAATCTTTAATAAATTTGCAATGGGTTATTAAGTGTAGCTCTATGGGCAAAAATGTCAAAACTTAATCCATTTAAAATGCATTCTACAACACAATAAGGTGTGCAGAAAGTGAAGGGGTCTGAATGCTGTCTGAATCGACAGTACATATACTAGTTTAAACAATAACGCTACACACATTTATTTAGTCAAATCAAATCTAGTACTGTATGTAGTGTCTTTGTGTTGGCCCTGTGTTGTGCGCCTTGTAACAGGCTGGTGCCAGGACTGACTTCGGCCTGGCACCCAATACACTCCAACCTTTGTAACTCTGTACTGGATTAACTGGAATCGATAATGGGTGAATGGGTTTACAGCGCACCTTTCTCATGCTTGCTATGCTTGATAAGTGATGTAAAAGGAACAATAAAAGCAGAAGTGCAAAGTCCAAAAACAAACTATGATATATAGCAGTGAACAGAAGGTAAGAATTTGATAATAAAAGAAAAATTAAACTGAAGTCCTGAGTCGGCCCAAGAAAACAATATGCAGCAATAAATATGTGCAATACTTGAATGCAATTCAAACCAGCATCGAGATATGGAGGCACAGTGCAAGAGTGACCTTATGGGCTCAGTATTCTAGGATCAAATCTCACAGTCAGCCATGACAGGAGTGCAGATGGCATGTTCTCCCTGGGTATGTGAGGGTTTTCCTACCATATGGCAAGGACCTATATGTGTTAGGTTAATTGTTTTACACAGAGAACCACAGACACATGGATTAAGTTACCAAGTAGTGTGGTAGACAGTAGACTTGGCTTAATGGTGTTTTAGAAGAATTAAGTGGATAGGACTTGCGAACTTCGTTGGACTGAATGGCCTGTTCTCATCTAGATTCCTCTAATGTTTTAATGTTCTAAAAATAACAACAAAATAATCATTCATACATTCTGAGAGCCGCTTGACCCCATTTTAGGGTTTCTGGGAGTCAGAGCCTGCCCAGGTAGTGCTGAGTGCAAAGCAGGAACTACCAGTGGACCGAGAACTTTGTTGGGTTGAATGGCCTGTTCTTGTCTAGACTGTTCTAATGTTGATTCAAAACTGTCCTCATGTGGGTGTGTGAATGTGCTCTATAAAGGACTGGCACCCTGTCTTGGGCCCAATGCTGCAGGTATAGATAGACACAGTCCCTGTTCAACCCTGAATTGGATTACGCAGGTCTCAAAGTATTATGCAATTTAAATACTGAGCAAAATGGCAAGCTCAAGTGATTTAATATAAAAGCTAAAATGATCTGAAACCCAGGGGCCTGAAATGATTCAAAAAGTTTCAAAGTATTTATTTATATATAAAGAGAGAGTGTGAGAGAAAGAAAATTACATTTGCTTGACATCTCTGCATTGAGAGACAAGTATATATAAATAAAAGCAGACTTAAGTATTATAAACACTTAAACAGAGATTTCAATAAAATGAGTAGTGAAAATCACCTTCTATGACTTGATTGATTTCACTCTTTACATTCACTCTCCATAGTTAATCTCTCGCTGGAAAAACTGGGCATTGACTACATGGTGAGACTGTTGTCTTTCCATTGGCTGGTGGGAATACAGTAAAGTGGAATTAGGGACGCCCTGATCACCGATTTCATGTTATTTGATTGGCTGATTCTGATTCCAATACCAATTTCTTTTTCTTCACCCCTTTAAAAACTTTTTACCCTAATCTCCAGCATAGCCAGGCAAATACAAGTTTTATGTCCTCTATTAAAGTGTATTTTTATAATTAAATTATAGACTACAGGTGTTAAATGTTCATTTATTATTAACAAAAGGAAAATCTGTAGGCTTATTGTTCTGGGAGCATAAAATACTGAAGTAAATTCAATTTCTTAATAATACATACTTTAAATAGTAAAATATGTACTGTGGCAGATGGCTGGGGTTCCTGCCCAGCCTGGACGCCTGGAGGGACCGGAAGAGGGCAATACCTTACCTGGGCCACAAGAAGGCAGCTGCCCTGATCTGTGTGGGGGCCACGGGAGCAGAGCTTGGAAGCCCATCCCGGTTGGGGCCCGTGGTCACCGCCAGGTGCCGCCCAGATAATTATGGAGCCCTGGAAGTCAGCACTTCCACCACACCAGGAAGTGCTGCTGGAAGAAGAATCCAGGTATGCCCAGAGTCCTTCCAGGTGCAAAAGCAGCACTTCCACCACATCAGAAAGTGCTGCTGGGAGAAAATCAGGAAGCACCTGGAGCTCATTCGGGGCCGGAGTTGGGTGGAAGTGGACAGAGCTTGGACGAGAGGAGTTGGAGGTGGCTGAAGAGAGAGAAGGAGGTCTAAAGGACTGTTGTAGTGGTGATTGCTGCACTGTTTGTGGTGTTGGGAAAGGGCTTGTAAATAAACGTGTGTGATTTGAGACATTCTGTGTCTACTCTGTCTGTGTCCGGGTCCGAGATGTCTGCAGTACAAAAATATATATCCATAATACATTTGACGTAAAAGAAAATAAAATGCTTCTCATAATTATAAGGTGTCATATTGTTTAGTTTTATTCCTGTAATGTAGCTATTCTCACACAATCAGTTCATTGATACTGGCAAATAAACTCTGTTTAAATGTAAATAAACATGCACTTATATGGTTTAATCATTTTAAATTATTAATTGCACAGCAACTTTTTGTTGTTAAAATAGAAATTTGCTATATTTATACAGGGTTTTTTTCCATTTATTAAGTAGACAGTCGTAATTCTTGAGGTGTACTTATAAAACATGGATTACCATTTTAATTATACAGTACTTTTAGTTCAAAGGACAAAATGAAAGTCTGAATTCTTTAAAGTAGCCTTTTTACTGTTTGTCTAGTCGCACAGGACGACTTCTATGACTACTTTTTTTTTACTCCACTTTCTTTAACGTAAAGGCTAAAATACCAGTCACCTTTCAATTACTGATAAAAGAAGCTTAGACTGCTGGAAGTTTGCTGCAAAAGAAAAAAAAATTAAGACACACACTGGCTCAGTGGTTCTCAACCTGTGGGGCGGACCCCCCCTAGGGGGGTGCAAAGTAACAAAAAGGGGGACGCGAAGATGTGAAAAAAAGAAAACAAGAATCAAAAATATGAAAAAAACATCTGTTGAAACCAAAGCAAATTAACTTAAACTACATTCTGATACTAGAACAATAAATATAGAGTTAGATAAATGTCGATAAAAGTTAAGTAGTGTGGTCTTTGGCCGACTTGTCATCACGGCCAATACCCCCAGGCCGCCAGATAGAGCTCTCCCTGCAGCATGGAGGTGCCCCGGATACCAGCAAGGAATCATGGACTATGGAGTTGTCCCCTATAAACCTGCTGGATACCCCAGGGGCCAACAGAGGACGCTGCAGGGAGGCCCAGAGAGTTATATGTGCCCTATAACCTGGAAGTGCATCATAAACAAAGCGACAGCAGAAGTGATGTACTTCCGGGATGAAGAAAATGACTTTTTATCTGACCCGGAAGTGATAACAATCACATCAACTGGGGATTGGAACGCTTCCAGGTCAGGGACTATAAAAAGACTGTGATAACTCCCAGACGGCGAGCTGAGCTGGATGGAAAGGTGGCAACGTGTCTGGGAGTGTGGAGGAGTATTGTGATTGATTATTTAATGAGTATTGTGGATAGGAGGGTGCTTTGTGCACTGTGCTGTATTAATAAAGTCAACATTTGGACTTTTATCTGGTGTCTGGCGATTTGGACAAGGGTTCAAGGGAGTGATACTACCCCCTATCTGTCACAGTAGGTATAATAAAATATGCATCTACATTTCAAAAAAATGTTGGGGGGGGGGTGCGATTAATACTGTTATGAAAACTCGGGTTGAGAAACGCTGCACTGGCTCAACTATCGTAATATCTTGCATAAAGGAGTACTGCAACTAAACTACCACAAAGCTTAGAAAAGCAGAGGCTGAAAAATGTCAGTTTTTGTGATCAGCCTTTTTATCATTCACCAATTAAGCAATTTTTTAGTGAAATCAGCAGCCGATCAATCAGAGCAACCCTGACAGGAAAAATAGGTACATGAATACTGATGAGCTTACATTAGAGTAGCAAAATTCATAGAAACAGTCATGAGTTTTGGTAGCATAATTTTATTTTATTTACTAGATGGCAGCAGAGTACTAAATGTTACCCCGAGTCTGACCCTGGTGTAACACCAAAGAGGTCATCCAGGTCTTCAAAATTCTCAAAGACATTGAGGGCGAAGATCCAGCAGAATTCTTAAAGTGTAACAGTGAATCAAGCACTTGAGGACACCAGTGGAAATTAAGGGGATGTGAAGCCCAGAAAAGCACTTCTTTACTCTAAGAGTTGTGGCGCTCTGGAGCAAACTACCAAGTCATGGAGTTCAAGCAAAAACCTTCACAACCTTTAAGAATTATCTGGATGAGATACTGGGACAGCTTAGCTATTAGCTAAACAAACAAGCTTGATGGAGTAAATGGTCTCCTCTCATTCGTCAGATTTTTAATGTTCTTAATTCTCAACAAAGAATTTTCATGAATGTGAAAAGAAAGCACCTAAATTTCATTCACAACATGTTGTGATCCATGTCAGTGGAAAAATGAAATGACTTATTGAGCCTTGTTTTTTGGTTAATACATTAGTAGTTCATTGATGGTAGGTCTAGGCTGGTGGATCGACAGGATTAAAAGTTCCAAAAGGACCAAGACATAAGAACAGGTTATAATATCTGCAGACACATATACTGTTAGTCCTTTTTTATAGTCATTCACTTCTTTTATCATAATGCGATGAACGAACAGAGCACCAGGGTCGATAATTGCACCCTATCAATGAATTTATTCAAGACAAATAACCCCTTTCAAAATAAAGGTGTCAGTCTTTAAGGATACAATGAATTCGAAAAATGAATTTTGTGCTGTTTAGTTATTTACTTTAGGACAGGGAAGGACATGAAATGACCTCTTAACTAATCCTTCATTTACAGTCACACTCTGTTTATTAAACCATTAGCGCAACTGACATTTTCCATTACATTGTGACATTTTCGGTACAATTATAAAAACAAATAAGCTGTAAACGACAAATTACATGTCTAGTCTAGACAGCTCAGCACAATGAAACTAATAAAATTCACTTATTGCTTACAGCCTCACAAAGGTACCGTATTTCACATGACAGGGTGCTAAGATCGGAGGGTCAGTAAAGTAATTGGCTCAATGCGAGGCTCATCTGGAATCTTCTCTGTGTGACATCAAACCCATTCCTCCATCCATTTTATGAATGTGTCCTGTATTTGACAGGTGTTGGCTAACATGCTGACGTCATGTCTCAGCTAGGGTTTCAAATTCATGTTTTATGTTCCTTTTGTTCAATTTTGTTTATTTATGTTGATTATGCGCATCAACTTTTATTTTCAGTTTTGTCGATGTATATAAGCTGCCAGTGTTATGTTCGATGTGTTTTGTGTGTGGTACCCTAAAGAGGAGGTGCCACCTGCCAATGACCACCAGGGGCTGTCCTCCATTTTCTTGGTGGTTCATTGTGAATGTGCTCTCTCGTCAGTAAGTTACAGTACTTGTGTTTTGCTGTGTTTGTGCCTTTTGTGTATTTTGGAATTTTTATCCTCTTGATGTTTTTTTAACCCCTCTTTTTGGATTCTGTTTTGGGACATTGTTCGACTTGGATTGTCTTGTTAGAGACAATTCCATTTTGCCTTTGTGCTCCACAAAGCTTCATTGTGATTACAATCTTTTTTGTGAAGAATAAATCTCTTATTATATAAAGATTCAAGGCTTACTCTTATTACTAGTCGGGGTTTGATGCTGATATTCCCCTCTAGTGGGCATTATTGGAAGTGCATTGGAAGTCTATAGTGCTTGGGGCTCCTAGATCATGACAGCTGATTAGTACATTAATTTCAAGTGTCATCATGAATTTGTGTTTTATAATTGTGAGGGTGACGTTGTGCTGTCACCACTGTTTTTGAGGTCATTTGCATTTTCGTGGCTTGAGTGGACATTTTTTGTAATGTGACCCTGACCTTGTAACTTGTGACATGATTGCTGCAGGCATATTAAAAAATGGTGGTGCAGACTTCTGGTTATCCTAGTTTTGGGGTTTTCAAGTTAGATCTTTACTATGTGTTGTCACATTGTCTTTAGTAAAGAATTAATTTTTATTTAGCTTGTCTGCTCAGAATTTTCATTATTATTCATGTCTTTTTTTTGCTTTTCTCTTCATGTATCTGTTTCTACGACATCTTGCAAAGCGCTTTGAGCTGCATCATTTGTATGAAAACATGCTATACAAATAAATGTTGATGCAGTTAATTTCGACTGCTAATGTCTATCACATAAGCTGTTGACTCGCAGAGATGCATTACTAATTCTGCTGTGGCTTTGGGTCTATTGACTGGCTCCTGTCAGAGTTTCTTCCAGTTTCCAAGGTCTTATTGATGATGTAGGAAACCTTTCTCACTGACACCTGGGCTTTCTTTGCAGTTTTGCTAAAGACAGACCTACACTTTTAAGGGTTATAATGGTCTGAATGTCTTTCCTTCTCAATTGCCTTTTTCTCACCATTATAATAGCAAAATATAGTTCGATACTGTCCAAATAATGCTTCAGGGGGTGTAGCAATACAGTTTGTTTTAACAGTGTGTGGAGCCGACCCGGACACAGACAGGCGGACATGTTGTTTTTCAACCACCGCACATTTATTTACAACTATTTACAATAATAATAAATGGTCACTCAGACCCAGTTCGTGCACAATACCCCAAAGTCACAATCCTGGCCACAATATGCCTTCTCTTCAGGCCGCCTCCACACTCTCCTTGTGCCTCGTCCTGCTTCCACCCGACTCCAGCGCTGAATGAATGGAGACGGCCCCTTTTAAACAGTCCCCGGATGAGCCCCAGGTGTTCCCGGAATTCCTCCTCTGGCCACGCCCCAGTATGGCGGAAGTGCCGGCTGTCCTCCCGGCAGCTCTCCGGGTGGCGTCCTAAATCTTCCCCCCAGCACTTCCTGGTGTGGCGGAAGTGCTGGGGAAACAGGTCCCCAAGGCATTGGGGAGCCTCCTGGCGGTGACCACGGGCCCCTACAGGGTGGAGCTTCCATGCCCTGTACCCATGGCCCCCAGAGCAACCAGGAAGGCGGCCCCCACGTGATCCAGGGTGGGCTCTGACCCTCTTCCGGTCCCTCACGGCGTCCCGGCCGGGTCGTTGCCCCTGGCATCCCTGACAAGTGCTTTTATTCAGACAGAGGATTTGTAAGTAATCAATAGAAGTTGAGACACCTGTAGGAATTGTCTACATCAACGTTCAAGGCTTAATTGATTTCAATTGCTGTAGAAGAGCTGTAAGCTGTTAACCCATTACTTGTTCCCTAAAAAATGTCCCCAACAATTTTGTATAATGCTGAAAATTACATTTGTTTTTCATTTTTTGGTAATCTAAACTTTTTTTTTTGTAAATTCTGAACAGTTTACAGCCTGCTGGTGTACCATTTCAGTTTATTCACTGGACATGAACTGCTTAAATTTCAATAAAAACTGGAAAAATTAGCATGGTCTAAAATTTTTGACTGGTAGTACATATTTTTATAGTGCATGCTGTTTGCAATTTTTGTATGTTTTAAGTTTGTGGTATCATCTGCTACCTGTTCAGTCTGTCACTAAAGCTCCCAAAAGTAACACTGATATGGGAAACATCTTGCACTGTACCTGTTCTGAAGCAGGCAGGTGCCACTTCAACTAAAGAGTGCAGACCAATGGCACTTACATCCCACATCAAGAAGACCTGGTCCTGGACTATATGAGTCCCCTTTTGAAAGACCACTTGGAACCAAAGCAGTTTGCCTATGGGAGAAAGATTGGTGTGGAAGATGGAACTATCTATCTGCTCCAAAGAGCTTATTCCAACCTGGACAAAGATGGCAGTCCTGTAAATATTATGTTTTTTGATTTCTCTAGCAGCTTCAACACCATCCAGCTATCCATCTTAACAAAGACAACATTTTGTTTCTTGCATAGCCCAAATTCACACATGGAATGCCTTAATGGGCTTTAACAGTCCCTGTTTTTGACAGCACCCCATCCTTGACTAACCTGGTAGATTGGGTATGTAATGGGGTAAATAAAAATGAAAATGGGGTAAATACAACACACAAAACAGAAGACAAGTAATCCTCTTCACAGAGCTAGATGGCTAATCGATCATTGCCAGTTCAGAAATATAAGACAGCAGTACAAACTGCAAGGCGATAGGCAAGGAAAGATTATACTACTCACTAAATACAGAACTGTCCCATATGAGGATAAAGATTTGTTTAAATGCATTAAAAACAAAGTAGAGACTAATTAAAGTAAATGAAAAACAACAATATCAGCCAGTCAGCTAATTGAAGAACCACAACCAGATTGTAGAAAAGTAATCACACAAACAATTCACCTCAGCCAACCAGCTGCCTCCCCGCTATTGGCCATTCTACAGCTGAGTCAGTGCTGGGCCAGCCAATCTGATTAAAGGAACCGTCTGCCCTTCTTAAGCGGTAAGCTCAATGATATGCAGGTGGATGCGCCTGTGGTGTTGTGGACAGTAAACTATCTGTCAGACAGACCACAGTCTGTGAGATTCAAGGACTGTGTGATCAACACTGGAGAAGCACAAGGAACAGTGCGATCTCCCTTAATCTACACCCTGTGCACCTCCGACTATAAATATGACCCCAGGTCAATTTTCTGATGATTCTGCACTGCACTGGGTGCATTGACAAAGGGAATGAGACAGAGCAGAGGAGTCAGGCGGTACATTTTGTTTCTTGGTGCAAAAATAATTAACTGCAAAATAATTACATCGGCAAAATTAAGAAACTAGTAATTGGCTTTCATCACACCAATGAGTGCCCAGTCACTATTCAGGGAGCAGACATGGAGGTGATGCATGCTACAAGTATTTGGGTGTCCACATCAATGATAGGCTGGATTGGTCTTGTAATACAGAGGAACTATAGAAGAAAAGGCAGAGCAGACTTTTTCTTGGAAGACTGCATTTCTTTAATGTGTGTAGTGATGCCTTTAACATGTTTTATAACTCTGATAGCTGGTGAGATTTTCTGTACTGTGGTGTACTGGGCTGGTAATATCACTTCAAGAGAGGCCCACTAAATCAATAAGCTAATTCAAAGTTAAGACTCAGTTATAGGACACACTTGGGACATGCTGGAGGAGAGAATAAAAGCAGAAAGTACTGCCATTATGAACAATGCTGCACATAATCTCCCTGAAACACCATTATTGGGTACCTGTCACCTGTTTTTCACTAGATGTGTGTAAAGAAATGCTACTGAGGCTCCTTCATACCAACAGCAGTATGTCTTTGTAATGCCTTGCTTTGGCTGCTCTGATATCTTTAGCCAAGTCGGAAGTTTTTTTCTTAATTTTTGTGATTATTAAGTATATTTGAAGAAGGTTGTTGTTGTTTGTTGTGATACAACTTGAGGTTTTGTAAAAAGCTACATTTATTTCATCCATCCATCCAACCCGCAATGGGAAAATATAATATTATAATAATTCTTCACATTAACATTAGTAACATTAATTTACCATCATGTCCATATGTCACACTGCACAGAGATGAATAACCTATCTGCTGATGCTTTATAAGTGTTATGAAGATCAAAATAAGCCTTGTTACAAAAGAGTACATAAGTAATCGATGCATTTTTGCAGTATCCAAACTAAAGTGTTACCACAGTTTCAAAGGAGTTTTCCATCCTGAGGTATTTGGGCTGGTATCATTGTTTCAAAAGAGGCCCACCACATGAACAAGCTAATTAAAAAGGCCACACTCAGTTATGGGATGCACTCTCAACCCCACAGAGGAAGAAGTGAAGAAGATAATGAAGACAAAAGATAAAGAAGAAAAAATTAGGGTTAGGGTTAGTGCCACTATGAACAATGCTGCACATCCTCTTCCTTCCACACTAACAAAGAGAACTTTCAGCCAACAAATTATTCAGCAGAAGTGTTTCAAGAAACACTATGGGCACTCCTTTGTGCCAACAGAAATACGTCTGCATAATGCCTCACTGGGAATGCCAAGTCAGATGTTTTCTTTTTAGTTTTCTTTACTTTTAGTCATTCTCATGTGTATTTGAGAAAGGGTTATTGTTTGTTGTAATATAATAATATTTATTTGTTTATTGATATCCTGTAAAACATTTTCCCTTGCAAAAAAATGGTTTATCTATCTATCTATCTATCTATCATATAGTGCCGTACACATCTATCTATCTATCTATCTATCTATCTATCTATCTATCTATCTATCTATCTATCTATCTATCTATCTATCATGAACTGTTCTGTGGAGATATGCAAGTAAGAATTTCATTGAATTATGTACACTATACATTACACACACAGGACAATAAACTTTGAATTGAAGGGGACAGAGAGAGTGAGAGAGGAGGAAGACTGACTATTAAACAAGAGGATTTTCGACTGGAGCTCACATCAACACTGCAAAAGAAAATAAGGTCAATAAATGTATTGATGGATGTGTCAGACACCGGGATCACCTAATTAAAAACAAATGAATGGCTTCCCCACTTAATTTTGTGCATTTCTCTTTTACAGTGAAGCATGATAAATCAAAAAGCACTTTAGTTTTACATATTCTGTTTGGGGCTTTTTAATATAACCTACTATTCATTATCAGCATTCACTCTGTTCATTTCGGGAATATAGGGCCCATAACAAACTTTTGGAAGATCAGGGAAAAGGCAGGAGCTGACCCTTGGTGGAGTGGCAGTTGATAGCAAGACTGCAGTCACGTGAGACACCAATTAACCTAAAGAGACCATCTTTGGGGGGAAAACTGGAGTACCAGGAGAATGTGCAAAATCCACACAGACTGTGGCCAAGCCTGGGATTAGAACTCTTTGAGCTGTAAGGTTGCAATCCTAACCTCCATGCCACCTCTTTTAAAAAATATATGCTTTTGCATTTGCCAAAAATCATTCATTCAATTAGCTTTTTTATTGTATATAGCACTCATCATACTGAACATAATGTTACACAACAATAATATTTTCTGGAACGCTGAATGTATCAGGGATTCAAAAATGTACAGCACACTCAAACTAAAGAACAGATGTGACATTCAAAATATACAGGTGATCTTCTATAATGCAGAAACATTTCAGTGTTTTGAAATATTAATTTTGCTTTGCTAGCCTTAAACAAGAGACACAAGTAGAGGAATACCAAAAAATTAAATTCAGATGAAGCCCACGTAGATGTAAATGATGATGATGCTAGTAAAACAGAAAGATAGCAACGGTGTTTCTGAGTGTCAGTGAACAACAGGCAGGCAGAAAACATTTCATCACTTGCAGGTATTTAAGTACATATGGCAGTACCATTCAAAGAGCTATGACAATCAGGATGCTTATAGCTCTGGAAATGGCGCTGCCATCTGCACCACAGATGTTCTGAGATGAGATCTGTTTTGTTATTTTTTGTTTTATCTTTTAATTCTTTTGGATCTTGGAGGCTTGAAAACAAAACAAGAATATTACTATTTGCTAGTTTAAGTTTGCATACTGTGTTTTCATATAGTCCTTGCTACTCTGAGTAACTGGAATTAACTCCAGTAGTCAGTGACCCTGACTGGGTCCAAGCAAATTGGACAATTCATGACAGATAGATAGATAGATAGATAGATAGATAGATAGATAGATAGATAGATAGATAGATAGATAGATAGATAGATAGATAGGAAAGGAACTACATATCAGGCAAGGTGCATTGCTTTCTTCATTACAATTTTGAAAAACTGAGAGCATTTTAAAGGCATATAGCTAATTTCATTTTCTACTTCAAACCACAGGCCAAAAAGATTAAAGAAATGAAAATTTTCTTACTACAAAGACGAATAAAATGTTTAGTGTCATCCAGCACATTACAGAAATTAGTTTTAAAAACTGCAGAAGCAACAGCCTTTTTCCAACGTGATGATTACATCTCTTTGACTCATTTTTTCTAGTAGATCAGAACTTAAGCGCAGAGTCTTCTTTAGTTTTCAAAGACACGTCTCTGCTTTTTAGCAGATAACGACCTTCAGAGGACAACACTAAGCATTGGTGCTACAGATAATGAGGTGCTAACACCAGTGGGATGCCAGTTTATTTGCAGGCAACATTCAATCCTCCCTGTGCTAATCAGAAGAGCGGGTGATGCACATTCACTATCTGCGTCACTTTGTGAGATAAACAGCACTGACCTGCTGATTTGAAATTCGCACTGATCTGACCTCCCAATACAGAACAGAGGCCCAGTGTATAGAATATATCATTTTAGAAAAATGTCACCTTTCTAAGCTGTGACTATTTCAGCCAGATTTCAAAAGGGAATCATTGGTGTATGTGTTTAGTTCATTCGAGACCCAAGACTGTTAACAAGTGTTGTTTTCAGAGTGAGTAGACACTGCAATGAACTGGCATACCTTCTAGGGATAATCCCTTACTTCTGCCTAGTAATGCTATCTCCATGCAATCCTGAAATGGAAAAACAAGGTTCAGAAATGGATGAATGAAAATTATACTGAGTGACCACTTTATGAGGTACAGATGCCCTTGCTATGTAAGTAAAAACTTAATTGGTGAAAGCACTGAATGTGAAGACAATGCAACTTTGAACATGTAGTCTAGTAACAAAGGCCACCTTGTGTCTGTCAATCAACCTTTATTATATACTGTGCCCAGAGAGTACTGTACTGAAATGTTGAGAGCATGCACTGATAGCGTGTTGCCGCACCCATCACACGATGAACCACCTGGATTGGGACCACCCACTGGAACATTGTAGTACAGTGACAGTGCCTCAGCCACCAATCCCCAAATGTCCCCTGCAATTTAGAAGACCTACTTGCAGGGCTGAATGCAGATTAACAAGTACACTGCCACAAAATGGTTAAGAAAGGAACAAGAAAACACAGCAATAAAATACTACGAATAAAAGCCCTTCAGGATACAAGACTCATAATGGTATTAAAATTACCCGAGAAAACATCCAGCCATCAATGGTCCAGACCATCCTGCTTACATTTTCTTTAGTTAAAGAAATGGCTTTCAAGTATCTCAGTAGTCTGCAAAATATTGCTAGGAATACAGTGCTTGCTTGTGCATAACACACACATTAGCACATTTTATAAATTTAGCTCTGGGTGAATCCCTGTAAGATGAGCCTTCATGTCTGTAGGGGATGAGCTTAGAAAATTTCATATTTAAAATATTATTTCAATTATCCATCCATTTTCTAACCCGCTGAATCCGAACACAGGGTCACGCTGGAGCCAATCCCAGCCAACACAGGAACCAATCCTGGGCAGGGTGCCAACGCACCACAGGACACACACAAGCGCCAATTTAGAATCACCAGTCCACCTAACCTGCATGTCTTTGGATTGTGGGAGGAAACCCACACAGACACGGGGAGAACATGCAAACTCCACGCAGGGAGGACCCGGGAAGCGAACCCGGGTCTCCTAACTGCGAGGCAGCAGCGCTACCACTGCGCCACCGTGCCACCCTTATTTCAATTAAAATTGTTTTTTTCTAATATAAACTGCTGCCCCATTAAAAAAATAAAATAAAACAAGCCAATGTTGTGTTTCTGTGCATTGAAATAATATCACAGTGTAACAGAGAGTAATATCTGATATATAGGTTAATTTTTTAAAATTATTATTAATATCTGACAATATCTAATTTTAAAATGTTTACCCTGGCAGAGGAGTCAATGTCTAACAATATTTTATTTTAAAATGCTGTATTATCCAGTCCTTGCTTGGGGACATTTACAATTTAGCAGTATATGATAAGAATTTTACATGAAGTTGTTTAGTCTTTAGCTGAAAATACCAAATCAGAACAAGCAGGAACAGACTGCTGAATGACCAGCACTAGACTGGGGGCCAGAATCACACACCCACTAGTCCAAGAGGTGTGCCAAGGCTGGGATAAATGAAGTCTGCAAAGGCATGCTGCTCTCTCTGCCATTCTCCATCCTTAGGAGATGCCATCTCTCTCAATCAATCTGTAAGCCATGCTGAAGAATATGCAATTGCAGCTTAAAAACTAATTAACATATTAAGACAGAGAGCCACTTGATAATCCAAGCATATTTGATGCTTAATATGAACCATGTTATATTGGTATTGTTTTGTCAGAAGCATTGTATTCTGCTTATATTTTGGGCATATTATCTATAGTGAATGAATACATTTGTAACTTTCTCTCCTGCCTGTTCTGGTACTAATTGCCTGGGGAAACAGACATAAAAGAAAGGGGGAAGTGTTGACTACAGTACCTGACAGTGCGGTAAGAGCGGGCGACTTAGGACATTCTGATATGATCTACGTAATAAAGAGTCTAAAAGGGAAAGTAGGGTTATCTTTGGTCCCTACCATGACAACACACACAGACAACAAACATTCAGTTATTCAGTAATATTAAAGAAGTAGTCAAAGGACTGAACACTTTTGTAAGGCACTATATACAGATGTGCATTTAAAATTCTTGGTGCTACATAAATAAACGTTACCATAAGGTACACAGTTAAAGTTTCATATAAAACCAAATGTGTTAAAGGCTCTTCAGTTCCATGATAAACATTCAATTTTATTCTGCATTCACAACTTTGTTACAGCTCAGAAGAGATTTACATTGTGACCTGCAGCCATACAGCACTGTAACAGGCATTAATGACTGCATGGGCTTGTGAACACTGCAGTTACTGATATTTCAGCTTTGGTTATCTGTTTTTCTACTGTTTATGATTATATCAATTTGTGTGCATGAAAAATTCTCGATTTAATATAAATCGTTTTTCAAGTGAATAGTCATTTCTTTAATAAGAACATGGGGACATAGAAACTTGTTTAGGGTAGATTTTTCATAGTTTTAATTCACACTGAGATCAAAATATTCACAGAATAAGTTATCAAGTAGTGTGGCAGATATTAGGACATTAGGAATTTTCGGAACTCAGGCTGATGTAATTTTGGAGAAAATGAAAGAATAACATCCATGAGGTTTATTGGGCTAAATGACCTGTTCTCATCAAAATCGTTGTAATGTTCTAACTTCGTGAGATAGTTCTAGTTTTGTAGTGTGTCAGAGTGAATGCTTTTAACATGAGAATGATTACAAATTTCATGTTTCATATTGGGCTCTTTCTTTGCTGTAACCTTGTAAAAATCAAACTTAACCCAAAAACAACTCGATCATGGAAAGAGAATTTGCCATTTTGTCTATGGACTAGTCTCATTTTAAAAATTAATGCTGTTGAGTCTCTCTGTCACTGTAGTGATTTGGGAGTTAGCTTCCATTTGCTGGTTGTTGCTACTTTCGATCTTCCTAAATTTTCAAAATAGAGCATCTCCCATCCTGACATTTGTTCAGTTTTCCTTAACTTAACTTACGTGGTTCATAACTTGCTTTATTTATTGTAGCAGTAAAGGTTGTAAAAAGAACAAGGCAAATGGGTTAAGGAGCAAGGCTAAGTGATTCATGAAGTTCTTAGGCTGTCTGGGTCATACATTGTGCACCTCCACTGTTCTTCTTGAGGCAGTCAGACTGATGTTAGACACAGTAACTCAAAGACTAACATAGAGAAAGAAAGAGAGGGAAGCAAACTCACTTACACGGTGTGCCGCCCTGGCTTAGACTGGGACAGGCCTGGTGTTGCAGAACCAGAGGAGGAATTTGGAGGCAGAAGAACAGCCGCTGAAGTGGAGATGGAGAGAAAAGTAGAAATCCAAGGAGTGTAGTGAGAGGGAGGACAACCAGAGGGAAAGGAAAAGAAGAAAGACAGAAAAGAAATGGTTAAAATATGCAATGAACACTGCAGGGAGACACTTAGTGAACTCTGACCTACGTGCTCTCCAGTTTTAAACAGAACGTTGCAGATTTTGGAACATTCAGTAACTCATCAAATATCATTTTAGCAGTTCCTCACAATGCTTCACTGAATGGACATTCAGCATTCCAAGAGGGGTGGGAAGTCTCTCTGTGTGAGGGTTGGAGTGTATGAAAATTATATTTGTGATAAATCAATGTTTTTCATATTCCTTATCCAATTCATTTAATTTTTGGAATTTTTGTATGCTTATTTAAATTGTTTTATTAATTTTAGCATTATTATGATAATGGCATTTTGTTTTCTGTTTTTATTTTTTACAATTGCCACCATTTT
The DNA here is from genome assembly GCF_016835505.1 of Polypterus senegalus. Lineage (NCBI taxonomy): Eukaryota > Metazoa > Chordata > Cladistia > Polypteriformes > Polypteridae > Polypterus > Polypterus senegalus. Next base: position 35,147,812 of record NC_053166.1, on the reverse strand, counting down.
GTGACTATCTTTGTATAGTTGCAGCTATGTTTCTTTTTGTGATGCTGGTCCTGTGACATTCTGTTGCATCATACTCCACCTATTTAAGATGGTGCTTCTGTCTAAAGAGAGACAGAGGACAACACATGGAAATTGCCAGTATATTCAATAATCAAGTAACAGGCCAAAATCATAACCAGGAATCAAAGAAATCTTTCATCAAAGCCATAAGCATAAATCAAAAATTCAAAACATGAGAGCAAGGGATCGTAACTGGGAAATCAAATGGTAATTGGAGATTTACGCAAGGAATTAATCAAGTTCTTATACACTGCAATTGAAAAGAATGTTGTTTGTTTGATGACACTAACAAGAGCAACCTGGGAGAATTCAGAAACAGGTTTCAATGGAAACATTCAACGCAATGTTCAGAGTGGCGGTGCCTGTGACAAAGCCAAATGTCATTGCGGTGGGATGTAAACATATATTCAACTTTATTAGAAGGATAAAAACACAAACAAACCTCAGATTTAGATTCTCTGTACTTCAAAAGTCATAATCAATATACAATAGTCATGATGAATCGCTAGAACAAGCACAAATGATTTATAAATATCTGAGATCATTATAATGGTGGCACATACACTCACCTAAAGGATTATTAGGAACACCTGTTCAATTTCTCATTAATGCAATTATCTAATCAACCAATCACATGGCAGTTGCTTCAATGCATTTAGGGGTGTGGTCCTGATCAAGACAATCTCCTGAACTCCAAACTGAATGTCAGAATGGGAAAGAAAGGTGATTTGAGCAATTTTGAGCGTGGCATGGTTGTTGGTGCCAGACGGGCCGGTCTGGGTATTTCACAATCTGCTCAGTTACTGGGATTTTCACGCACAACCATTTCTAGGGTTTACAAAGATGGTGTGAAAAGGGAAAAACATCCAATATGCTGCAGTCCTGTGGGCAAAAATGCATTGTTGATGCTAGAGGTTAGAGGAGAATGGGCCAACTGATTCAAGCTGATAGAAGAGCAACTTTGACTGAAATAACCACTCGTTACAACCGAGGTATGCAGCAAAGCATTTGTGAAGCCACAACACGCACAACCTTGAGGTGGATTGGCTACAACAGCAGAAGACCCCACCGGGTGCCACTCATCTCCACTACAAATAGGAAAAAGAGGCTACAACTTGCACGAGCTCACCAAAATTGGACAGTTGAAGACTGGAAAAATGTTGCCTGGTCTGATGAGTCTTGATTTCTGTTGAGACATTCAAATGGTAGAGTCAGAATTTGGCGTAAACAGAATGAGAACATGGATCCATCATGCCTTGTTACCACTGTGCAGGCTGGTGGTGGTGGTGTAATGGTGTGGGGGATGTTTTCTTGGCATACTTTAGGCCCCTTAGTGCCAATTGGGCATCGTTTAAATGCCACGGGCTACCTGAGCATTGTTTCTGACCATGTCCATCCCTTCATGACCACCATGTACCCATCCTCTGATGGCTACTTCCAGCAGGATAATGCACCATGTCACAAAGCTCGAATCATTTCAAATTGGTTTCTTGAACATGACAATGTGTTCAATGTACTAAAATGGCCCCACAGTCACCACATCTCAACCCAATAGAGCATCTTTGGGATGTGGTGGAACGGGAGCTTCGTGCCCTGGATGTGCATCCCACAAATCTCCATCAACTGCAAGATGCTATCCTATCAATATGGGCCAACATTTCTAAAGAATGCTTTCAGCACCTTGTTGAATCAATGCCACGTAGAATTAAGGCAGTTCTGAAGGCGAAAGGGGGTCAAACACCGTATTAGTATGGTGTTCCTAATAATCCTTTAGGTGAGTGTACTGTAGAATCTCATTCTAAAAAATACTGCAAAGAATATAAGGAGAATTAGAGGCATGAAACTGGGATGGAGATTGGATGGGTAAGAAACTATGTTAGTGTTAAGACCATTTTCTTGTTAAACTGACTTCAGTCTCTGTTTTGGGTTTTGAACTTTGGCAGTCATGTTTCCTGACCCTACCCTGTAAAAAGACTAAATATTTGTCAGCTTCTGTTATCCCTCCCAATTCATTCTGAAGTGTTTTGGTCAGTAAAAAGAAAAAGCAACTTTGAACACGGTACTTTGGTGTTTATAACAATGTTAGAGGTATTGCTTTGAACAGGCAGTATGCATTAGAAGATAAGATGATAAGCTATAACCTATTATGTGTAGGAATCCATTTGCTTCAAAAGTTCAATTGATTTTCTTTTAGGAAGCATTGGTATTAGAGTTTTACTAGGACACCACAGCACACTGCAAGTTCACCCATACAGTAGCATACCAAATGAGCAGGTGCATGTGTCTATAACATCAAGCTCCTTAGACTCTTATAAACACCCGTCAGTGACAACATTTTAAATAGGGCTGGGTTTATACTTCATGCGACGTGACGCGTTTTCCAGTGGACGCTACTGCTACACAAGCGGTGTATTGTTTATACTTGCACGTGTACTTCGCATAAATCTGGAAGATTCCACCAGGTGGCAGTGAATTGCCTGAAACATTCATTAAATCCCAAGGACTCTGAAAAGGATGGATGTTTAATGATTACATCCATCAATCCAGGGATGTGCCTATTCCAGCTAACATTGGGCATGAGGCAGAAACAATCCCTGGATGGGGCATCAGCTCATCGCAAGGTGAATACAAGCACTCACATACACTAGCGTCATATTAGCATCACCAGATCCCCAAACCTTCATATCTTTGGAAGGAAAACGGAGCACAATGCGGAAATTCACAAAGAAAACATGCAAACTCCAGGCAGGGAATACCAGGGACGTGATTCCTACCGCTCCACCACTGTGCCACCCCCATATGTGTAATTATTAACAGTATTTATTATTTAAATGATAATTTAAATTCTTAAATTATCTGTAAAATGCAACATACAAACTGCATTTCCATCATGAAAGCGATATCAAGTGTAAATCTAAGTATTCTAAATGTGCAGAGAGTTGGAATATCATAAATGTAATGTGTTCTGTGTAGTGATCTATTGCTGCTTAATGCTGCTGTTTGTTCAGGAGGAATCCCCAGAAGCACATAGAGATTAATAACTGGATTGGTTTTAAGATGATGTTTAAAAATAAACTACGAATTTAAAGTGGAGATTTTGAGATTTAAGCTGAAATTTCCACTTTAATCACAAAATAGAGCTTTTCACTGTGTCCCAAATATTTTTCTCTGTGGCTCAAATACTCTGCCGTACTTTCTGATGCTGTTGCGAAGGTGCAAAAAAAAAAAAAAAAGACGGCACACAGATGGTATGTGAAACCTTTAAAGTGTATCGTGTCATTACATTGGGGAATATGCGATGCTTGAATGTAAAAGCAAGAAGAATGCATTTGTATGTCGGCATTTTGCATTCATGAAACATTGAAGCACGCACATCGATCCCTGATGATCCTCAATGCGGTTTTCTGTCACATATTGATAGTAAACACAGACTCTGATGTCATGTTCCAAGTTGAACAGACTGCGCCTCCTGACTCTTTGCTGGTACTGCAACTTATGCACGCGTCACATTAATTTCTGAAGATGTGCTCAGAGGATGTGTCAAATGAACACTAGTGTTCTGAGCATGAAGTATAAACTGGCCCTTAAAAGTATGAGTACAAGTACAGGCATAAAGAAGTTCAAAGTAGATTTCTGCTTACTGTAATTTGTTATAAAGTTCATTCATGTTAAACATTACACAAAACGAAGTCACAAACAAAATATCCTGAGAAGAAATATATTAGAACATTAGTGCAGCTGCAACAAGACCAGGCCATTCAGTGCAACAAGCTCATCCATCCTATTCACATAATTTGTCCAACATGACGTCAAATCAAGATTTGAAGATCCTTACGTCCTACTCTTTACCAAACTACCTGGTAATTCATTCCAAGTGTCTATAGTTCTTTGCATTAAGAAAAACATTCTAACATTTCTGCAAAATCTGACCTTATCAAGTTTCTAACTGTGTCCCTATGTTCTTGTTGAAACTTAAGGTGATGCCTGCTTTATGAGAAACACAGCACATGGAATGTGTATCCTGAAAGTCCTGCTTCATGCCACAGCTAACCAATGTTGTTGACTCAAAACAATTAATGTCTCACTGCACATTATAGAATTTGACTAGACAGGGGCCACAAGGGAACATTGTGCTCTACCACTGCAGGTGGTGCCCAGATGTAGCTCTTTCTATGGTCCTAGATAGGTGGTATGGCTTTTTCCAGAAGTAACTGCTAATAACATTTTAGCAAATAATGCATGTGTTTTGCATGTTTTCAGCATACAATTGGACAGCAGATATGTAGATTATGCAACACGAGTAATATAAGAATTTTTTTTTCTTTTTATATGGACATTATATCATTTGCCAATGTACAGCATTTGGTCACCATCAGGTTCTATTACATCATAAACCCGTTTATTTCATTCTTCATAAAATCATATTTTTTATTGGCCATCACTACAAACTACATAGACTAAGTAACATATGAAAAAAAAATCATTTTTGGGTGGAGTATTCATTTAAGATAGCAGGCATCCAGAAAATTGCCATTTGGGGAAAATATTTCCTCATAAATAGCCACGGGGAGAAGTTATAAAGTCCTTAGAAAGTCACGAGATGACACAGATGCAGACGTTTTACAAGACATCTGTAACTCTGAGAGTGATTCCGCATCTTTGGGTGTATTTTAAAGGTTTCTCCTTGGCAAGTGCTCATTGAGTCTTGAATTTGGAAATACAGTAAGTTAGAAGAAGGCATCTTCACAAGAAGGAACGGAGAAAAACTTGAGAAAGTGGACTTTACATATGGCAGCATAGTGGCATAGTGTTTGGTGCTAGTGGCTTGTAGTTTCATCTGGTTTCGAAATCAGAATCACTTTGTAACAGTCGTCTGGAATATGTGAGTGTGTCACCGTGAGTTTGTACCTTTTCCCAATCCTGATAATGGTGGAATGGCGTAATTTGCAAGGCCAGCCAATGGTACATAGGGAGCAGAGCACCTGGCTTGGAGGGCCCAACAGACTATACAAGGAGGAGCCAACATGGGGGGTGGGAAAAGGGAGAGTCAAGAGAGAAAGAGACACTATAAAAGGAAAAGGCAAGAAGGAAAGAGATTGACCCCACATGGAAAATGTCAGGTGAATGTATTCGGGAGAGGACCGAAAGTGTGTTTTGTTAAGTGTGTGTAATTTAGATAGATAGATAGATAGATAGATAGATAGATAGATAGATACTTTATTAATCCCAAGGGGAAATTCACATTTCTTCCAATATTCTATTTTTAACTTAAATCTGCATTCACTGGTGTGTTTCTGTACTCGGGGTGGTGTAGTAAGAAAGTAGTGTTGGTCGTTTGCGCCCTGGATTATTTATTTTTTCTTTCTTTGCTGCCGCTCTATGATGGCAGCGTATATTATAATCACGTCGGCTTTAGGAGTGGTACAACTTTTATTTGCAGGTACTTAATGTACAGGAATTTGACTTGGTAGATTTGAAGCTGCTTAAAACAGAACACGGCATCACATGCAAATAACATAAATAGCATAAGTTAAACGTTTGCAGAATAATACAATTATAAAGGAGATGTGCAAGTGAAAGTGGAAGTGTGTAGTGTGTATGCAAGTGCACACCCTTACATGTACATATACTATACACACATACCTTAATAAGTATATGACACCACGTATGAATATATAAAGAAGATAAGCTAAATTACTGGTTTGAGAGATACTATGGCTCTGGGAAAGAAACTATTGAGGTTTCTGCTAGTTTTAGTTTTAATTAACCTGAAGCGTTTACCAGAGGAGAGTTTATGGAATAAGTGATGAGCAGGGTGAGATGAGTCTGTGGTGATCCTTTTGACATGGTTAGTGACACGAGATGTATACAGGTCTGCAACAGATGGAAGGGTACAGCCAATTATTTTCTCAGCACACTTGTGATTTATTTTTGACGTGTGCCGTTGCTGAACCAAACAAGACAACAATGAAGAATGTGATCACACATTCAATTATGGCTTTATAAAACTGAACTAGGATTGGCTGGGAGATATTTAATTTCTTTAGTTGAAGTTTATTTAGCAACAGTTCAGGGACAATGGTGCTAAAAGCTGAACTGAAGTGAACAAACAGGATTCTGGTATAAGTTCCTTTACTGTCCAGATGTTCCAGCACAAAATGAAGGCCCATGTTGATGGCATCGTCAACAGATCTGTTTGCTCAATATGCAAACTAAAGAGGGACAATAACAGAAGATGTAAAGCAATCAGGTACAGTACACTGTGTGACAGACTGGGTAAAGATGTCTGCGTAGAGGGGAGCGAGCTGCCGAGCACAGTGTTTGATTGTCTCAGGTGAGACAAAATTAGGCAGTTCTGTGTTGCAAACAGCTTCCATTCTTTGTAGAAAAGGGAGAAGATGGGTGAGGCTTTTGTGAAGTGGTGGCTGGTGTTGAAACCACTTCAGAGCTGGAGGAGCAGAGCGATTGTAGATATTCAGCACTTTGTTGTTCAAATCTGTCATAGAACTTGTTAAGTTTGTCAGGGAGGGACGAATCTGAGTAAGCACTGGGGGATGTCTTTTTTAAGTTCTCATATACGAAGTATAGGGTAAGTATTGTAATCATCCAAAGATTCAATGTCAAGATTTCGATGAATCTCGACATTTTAGATCTGCCTGAGTCTCAAAATGCCATTTTTGGAATTATGTCTGTCTGTCTGCGTGTGTGTGTGTGTATGAAAACACGATAACTTGAGTACGGTTTCACTTAGATCAACCACATTTTGCATACAAGTATAAAACGTAGATTTCTATCAACGTTTGGGCTATTTCCGTTAACCGGAAGGGGAACTTTACCTTTTATTTATTAGGCTGCAGAGTCCAATTTATTCAAATTTACTTTTATAATAATTGTTCAATATATTATGAATTTGATTTGATTTGTTGTTGATGGTTCTTTAAAGTACATAGTATAAAAATATAATCATTGTCTTGCGGTTTACTCCTCAAATATCCATCCCCATATCTGAGTCTAGTAACAGACTGATGGCTTACTATACAGAGGAGCTATTGTTTGTTGAGAACTGAAGCTCCAGTTTATTTTTGTGTTTTCATTTAGCAGATCTGATGGCATTATTTAGCCTTTTCAGATCTTTAGCGGGTCACTGTCTATGTGGAATTTTCATGTTCTACCTGTGTTTATGTGGGGTGTTTTCTCCAGGTATTCTAATTATCTTCCAACGTGGTTTGTTGTTCAGTGTGCCCTGTTAAGGACTGGCAGTCTGTTAATTCCTGTCTTGTGCTTGATGATTCTTATTTCCAATACACTGTAACCTTCCATTTAAAGTTCTTAAATTTTGATTAAGTACTTAAGTAATGGAATTTCAGGTGATCTCGACTTGATTTTTTATATTGCTTCCATTTTTTCACTTTACACAATCATTCTCCTTGGGTGAGGGTCATCTGTTGCACTCCGGGTGTGCTGACCCCTTCGACTTCCCTGAATGTGGGAAACCAGAGTGCAGAATTTGTGGGGATGATATTTCATAAAGCTTTTGAGCATGTTAAACAGTTTTCTGACTGCTTTGTGAAATGTTTTTCTCCATATGCAGAGATTTCTATTCCCTGTAATGTATTAATGATTTTAGTAAAACTCCATTTATTGCTATAAATTCCTTACCCCACCTCACTCCAGGGTAATATATACAAAAATGTAATTGATCCAAAGTGCAGGATTTTAAAAAATCACTACTGCCATTCTTCTGTAAATCCAGTGTTATGCAAACAAAGATTAGGAATAGGACATGGTCATTTGAAATCCTTTCCAAAGATCAAACCATGCAGATGATTGCCTTTGCTTTGGCAGGAATTGACAAGAGGGTAAAGGAATGCCAAGTATGAAGCACTTGGCCTCTTCGAATAAACATTTATTTACAGTCCAACAACAGCTGGTTAGCAAATGGAATGAGGGGAGGAAGAAAACCGTCTGGGTGTTTGGCTCTCATCAGAATGAAGGGCTTTCGAAGAAGATTGCACAGTTCTCTTGATCTGAAACTGGCTTTACAGGCTCTTCCTTAATGGACCTGACAGTTCCATGGAACATTTTTGTGTGTAAAAGGTTAGACAGAATGCAAGTCCTTCAGAAGAAACTGATAATGTGAGCTCAATGGGAGCACACTCCTTCAAAAGATTTGAACGGAATTCCATCCATCTGTCTTCTGAAGCTTTTTTTCCAGTATCAGTTTAAAGAAGCAGAAATGTAATAAACCTGAACTGGATGCAAGTCCAACACAGGTAAGTAACACAAACACTTGGATTAGGCCCTGCATGTCACATACTGTATGACTCTAACTCCAGACTCCAGCCTGCTTCTCCACAGTTCTAGCATGGCAGAGGTTGTTCACCTTGGAGGCCAGTCTTACTGGTACACTATACCCACATTGCTTGATCACCCAATATACCCCAAGCTCTTCAGTCAAATGCTCATGTATTGTGGTGCTTGTAGACCCCCCTACATCAGAACACCGTCAGTAATTTGTTTCCACTTCAAGCACTGCAGCTTCACAACACCGATCTCCTGGAACCAAAAGTATTTCACACCTTGCCTGTTGAATATATTGATATGGCCTAATGCAACATTTAGACCCTCTGCCCTGAATTTTGAAGATGTAGAGAAAGATGTTTTTACTTTGACCATGTGTTTATTATTATTATTTTGGTGTCATTGATGTCATTTCCATTGCACCCGTGAACTTGTTGGATCAATCTGAGTATGTGCAATAGAACATTAGAAAAAACTGTGACAAGAACAGGGCATTCCACCCAACAGGCTCATCCATCTTATTCATCTAGATTGTCCAAAATAACATCAAGTTGATATTTTGAAAGTTTGTAAAGTTTTACTTTCCACCACACTACCTGGTAATTTGTTCCATGTGTCTATGATTCTCTGCATGAACTTTGTAACATTTGTGAGAAATCTGCCACTAACAAGTTTCCAACCATGTCCCCGTTTTCTTGTTGCAGATTTTTTTTTTTTGTTAAATAACAACTGGGACCTACTCTACTAATTCCTTTCATAAATTTAACGTTTCAGTCACTTCATCTTTAAATCAACATTAATTTCCTTCAGTCTCTCCTTATTCCTAGCCCCAGAATCAGCCTAGCCACTTTTCTCTGGATTCTCTCTAGTGCTGCTGTTTTTTGTCCTCAATTAAAATCACTGTGCAAAAATAAGTTAAATTGATTTGAATTGGGTTAGTCTGGCATCACCTTAACAACATGTGTTTGGATTGTGGGCAGAAATCCTTGGAAAAAGAGGAAGAACATTCCAACTCTTCAGCCAGAGGCTGAATTTGTTTAAGCATTGTGAAGCACACTGTAATAATCAGCTGGATTTAATCTGTTTTGTTAATTTGAATTATTGAATGGATTTCAGTCATCTATGGTCACCTATGGGTCTAACTGGAGTTCTCGGCTCCAGGATATTGAAATTCACATTACTTATTTATTTGGAATCCTCCTGACAAAGTTGAATATATTAAACGTTTTACCACAATGCCATTTTTGTTTTCTCACGGGCACCGCCATTTCAAGATATTTGTGTCCATTATCACCATGTTAATCCTTTCCAACAATTTCTGGGTTACACTTTTCTTGTGCTATCATACTAATGACAATACACAGGTTGACCCGAGCATTTCTGGACTAACCAAATTTGTGGAAAAACAAACCCTTTGTTTGTGCTTTACATTTGCATTTTGCTATTTTCCTAAGCTACGAAAGTTTTGTTATTTTTCTGATTTTTTGATTATTGGTTTACAAATCTAACTTGACTTATGGTTATGACTTTGGCTTGTTTTTTTGACTATACTTATCTCCTAGTCATTTCATCTCTCCAAGGAAAATGAGTACATGAAAAAGAAGGAAAAATGAAAAACCGTTGACCCCAAAACAGTAAAACTGCAAGGTAGCATGAACACAGAGACAGATTTATTTATTTTAAGAGCATCAAGAAACTGAAAGTACAGACCCAAAGACTGATTGCTAACAGGCACCAGTGTTGACGATTCTAAAACCTGACAAACCACATTAGACCATAACATTTTTTTAGGCACAATAAAGGATTTTTATCAACCTTTTTAGAAAAAAAAATTACTGCTTGAACCTAAATGAAGTTTCTACTGGCTTCTGATGTGGCACCTCATAATCCTTAAGACTGCTACTCTTTATTAATTAGTTTGCTCTCCAAAGGGGCTATGGTACATTTTTTTAATTTGGTCAGATAACATGGATAGCTGACAAACTGTCCCTTTCGTTCTGAACATTAACAATGGCACTGAAATTACTTCATGGATAATAACGTGCCAGTTGCTGTAAGCTGTGGAGTCAGGAGGCATTTAGAGCTGCCACGTTCAGTGAATCATAATGTCCTTACAGATTATATTTTTCTAATCCAGTAAACATTGAAAAAAAAAAACACTTTTATTTTAATCATGTAGATTGCTAAAGTAGTTACATGAATGTAATATTAATTGGAGCATTGCTAATGGCTGTAGATGAAATTAAAGCACTGCATTTATTTTTCTGTAATTTGCAAATTTGGAGTGTCGAGTACTCCTAGCAGCCTCCAGGAGGTCCATCAGTTCCATTTGCTGAATCTGCTCATTTCATTGTCAGGAATCAATAAACTGTACAGTTTTGAGCCATTCAGGGTACAGATGAATTGTCTATATATAATATACTACATAAACTATAGTACACTTGAATAGTGTTTTATGAGATGGCACATGTCTGATGCTGGCTATCCTGCTTCAGAGTTTCTCTGCAGGTCATTTGCTTTGGTGGTCGCGTCCCCGGTTGGTTGGCAGGAGTTATGGTTGTGTGCTAATCTCAGCTAAATCTCCTCTAATAATGTCTGAACATTTACATAAAGACCACTTTACTTTCAGCACCTGATTCTTGAGACTTTCTGTAGGTTTTTTTCTGACATTGCCTTTGCTTTCAACCCCTGGCTAGCTCTTTTTGACCTGTGCCTCAGTGCTAAGTCACTCTCATATTGACCAGTCTACAGTCTATACACTCATCTAATGAGCCAATTTACATTTGTCAGGCATGTGTTTGGAATATGTGATCAAAATCAGAGTTCATACCCTTAAAGCCAAAGTGAGAATATGGGGCGTCCAGGATTAACTGCTATTCACTATGAATAAATATTACACTAGTGAAGGTGGCAGGCCAGATGGCATATGGGCTAATAACATAAGAAATTTGACAAACGAGAGGAGACTATTCAGTCCATCAAGCCAGTTTGTTTAGCTAATAGTTAAGCTGTCCCAATATCTCTTCTTAAAGGTTGTCTAAGTTTTTGCTTCAGCTACATGGGCTCAGTAGTTTGTTCCAGAGTTACACAAATCTTTGTGCAAAGAAGTGCTTCCTGGCTTCAGTTTTAGGGTGTACTCACACTGGCACTTCATTCTGTGCCCGAGCATGTTTGTCCGTATGTAACTCTGCAAAGTCTAGTTCATTTGACTAGTGTGATCGCTCTGTGCCAGGCCAACCATACCATGCCCTGGACTGTTTGGAAGAGGTGGGCCTGAGCACAGTTCAGTAGCATTCAGGAACAATGTGATCACTAAACATGCCCGAGCATGGAAAACAGACATGACATCAATGATGCGACAAGTCAGATAGTGCAATTCTCATTTCATTCAATATCTTTTGAGTTAAAAACAGATTTTTACTCTCCCCTTACACATGAACGTGAATTGTAGTTAGCAAGAAAAGCTGCAAATTTCTCCCTTAACATCATTTGTCACTGTAAACATCTTCTCGTACATGCAACACGATTAACAGCAAAGCGCACACTCAATAAATCTTTAAGAGGGTAGAGCGTTATCCTGTCCTACACGACTCCAAAACAACCACAAAATAATGAAAATCATTTTGACATGCATGCTGTCACTCCGTGCTTGGATCTTGTTTTGGTCATTACACAAAGTCACATGGGCATAACAAAAGCATGCCTGAGCGCAGAACATTAAGTGCAGTGTGAGTGAAGGCCAACAGGGGAGTTGGGAGCGGGGACAATCGCGTTTGGATACAGTACGGGCCTAGTGTGAGAGAGAGGGAGAAGTTAGGAGCATTCGCTGATCACAGGGTGTCACTGCACCCACCACACGACAAACCACCAGGACTGAGTGAGTACACCCTCAAATGCACCTCCCTTTACTTTCCACTGATGTCCTCGAGTATGTGATTCACCCTTAAGAACGTTAGACAGTGGATGGATGGAAGCCTTTAATGTTTTTTGTTAATGTTTTCTATGCTCCAAACCCTTTAATTCCCATCTCACTCATTTTTTTTAAACTTTTCAGTTTTTTAATTTGTTCAGTGAAGGATACATTTATTTATGGTGGCTTATAATTAGATCTTTGACTGAGGCCCCTGCCATGCAGCCACGCACAAGATCACTTTATTTTAGGAAGCGTGGAATGAATATTTAGCAGTGAGGCCCTAACCCTTCTGGTTGACATGCCACAGATGGAGACATACCCAAGAGGAGGCATATGATTTCGGACCCGAGCCTAGTGGATGATAGAGCTAATGTACAACCCAAATGTTTCCTCTAATTCTGTGTTAGGGGCAGAGCTGTTCTGTTTTCTGTGGTGCCTTGTGCACTGGAACCCTTTCTGATTTTTGTTTCTATTCAGCAGAGTTGCCCAGCTGGCACCTCAACTTTTCCCTATGGACGATTACATCAGATATCAAATTAGCCTGTTACTTTGAATCCTACACTTATTTACTTTGTAAAGTCCCTTGTGATTGTGTAAAGGTCATTATATAAAATACAGATTGACAGACTTATGTTCTGCCTACAAAGAAGTTGGCGTTTCATTTATTTGTTCCCTTCCTATGAGCCCCTGGACATTTTCAAGAATTTTTGGAAGTGGAGACCACTTTGATGCCAGCAGTGTTTGCTGAAGACCTTTCCACTAATAATGAGTTCTTTCTGCAATTCCTAAATCCTACAGAGAGCCAATTTACACTTTGCTCAAGTCAGCGGAGTGTGACTATTGATGCCATTACCAGTCCAGAACATTCATTAAGCAAAACACAGAGAAAGCCAAATCTACCAATCAGTCGAGTCAAGGCACTGATGGAATTTTTCACACACTAACAGATAATCATACTAAAACACAAAGAGATCATCGGGCCATTTAACGCCAATCAGTACAGCTCTAATATTACAACAGCAAGGTGCTGGATGTGTCCCCTTGTTACTAACCTGTAAATCCCAATCAAGAAGTGAATACTGTTGGCTGGTGTCACTCTGTAAACTCAAATTTGTGGCTGAAAAGCCTGGAATGCTTTTTCAACTCCCCTAACTTTGGAGAGAGTTAAACCTGCTTGGCTATGAATGAAGTCCTCAGGGCTGGTGCATGGGGTGAGGTTCACTTTGCTAAGGACGACATTTTCAAACAGCAGCATTTTAACCTTACAAAGTAATATTTTAAACATTACAAAGTTGTTTCCATGTTTAAAGGAAACTTTTACTCATAGCTCAGTTATCCATCAGTTATCCATAGCTGAGAGTGTATTGTATAGTTTGTTGTGTGAGTCTGTATCAGTGGTGTCACTAGAGGGCTGCAAGGAGCACGGACCATACTTGGTAACACCATCCTAGGGGATGACACTCAAATGACTGTCTGTAAAAAATTTTTACAGTGTTTTGGGTTTAAATCACCATGGTGGCATCCAACTCTCCCACTTCAATGAAACGACTGAGTGTCCGAGTGCCACTAACAGTGGGAATTACAGCGCTGCATTAAATAGTCAGGTGTCTGCATTCTGCATTGTTTAAAGTAAGATCAACTATCTGTTAATGAGCTCTGTTTATCAAGTCACCCAGGGATGTGTGGTGGGCCTTGCCCAGAGGGGACTGGGCGGTCTCATGGTCTGGAATCCCTGCAGATTTTAGTTTTTTATCCAGTTTTTTTTTTGTTTTTTCTGTCCACCCTGGCCATCAGACCTTACACTTATTGTATGTTAACTAATGTTGACTTATTTTATTTTCTTACTGTGTCTTTTATTTTTCTATTCTTCATTATGTAAAGCACTTTGAGCTACATTTTATTGTATGAAAATGTGCTATATAAATAAATGTTGTTGTTGTTAATCCGGCCTCGGTTACCTCACTAGTTGACACCAACCCTAGTGACGCCACTGCTGCTGTATGCATCTAAATTTACCATACAAATTAGTAACGTTACTCTAATCTAATCTAATCTAATCTTAGCTGTCGTGTAGTAGAAGGAGTGCAGAACAGTTGATTGTTCACAGGCTCTGTGTATGGACGTCTATCAAAAGCAGAGGGCTGTAAAGCAGCGTCTGACCAGCTGCAATGTATATGTGTGGCTGAGGGGTTCTGAACACCACGCAGTTGTTTAGTAAAAGCTTCCCGATGGATAGCTTTGTTGCGTTCACATCAATGTCGCATGAAAAACATGACAGAACAAAAACATTCTGACAGGAGCGTCAGTATGCTTTACGCCCTAGTAACCAAGTTTCCCAAACTATTATATAACATTTCAGGAATTATTTACCACTCAGATGCTGATCTTTCTGACCATAAAATAGGTTATTACAATAGCAGCTGATGAGAAGAATTCATAATTAATTGCAATATTACGGTATTTGAGGGTTCCTCTAGGGAGCCTCTTTCTCTTGCACAATTTGGCTCAAAAACTATTCAGCACATCGACATCTCATAACAAGCTTATGTTTCGAGTTTGGTATTTTTACGTCCAGCCGTTTTAGCTCTAGACTGTCCTCAAGAAACTGTGATGCACCAACACAGACAGACATACACACATCATCAGCATAACAATGTTTTCGGTATCAGGGGACCCTAAAACAATTTGTCAAAAAATTGGAGATTTAAAGTTTTGACAAATCCAAAGCTTTCGCTCCTCCACCATAGACGATAGGTTACGGTGGGGGAGGAGACACAAAGCAAAATGAGAGTTAAGTATAAACCATAAGAATTAAATACACATACAAAGTTAAATGAGCAAATGTGCATGTCAATATTACATATCAGTTCATGATATTGATGTTCATTTTTTTCATTTTCACATATCGTATTTTGTATTTAATAATTTTGTACATTTCTGTTCATTTTTAGAATGTTACTAAGGTGTCAGTCACAGGTACAATATATTTTATATTTTAATTAAGTTTACATCATGGTTGTTTAATGTAATAATGGGATAAGGAATGGAATAGGAGTAACTCAAGAAAAGACAAATGGAAGAAACAGTGACCAGGCTAGAACTTGAATCCAGGATTTTGGCGCTATGAAGCAGTGCTAACCACGGTGCCACGATATTGATCAACTGTAAGATACAATCTGTCATCTAAAGCATGAGTTTGGAATTTATCCTTTGGACAGATACCATATCCTAGCTTGGTTGTATTGCTAAGTTACACGATGGCTCTTGCAGCTTTGAACTGGATATGTGATTTTGGACAATGGAGAGATTTTGGGACACTGGGTAGCACATACATGTGTGTGCTCTGCAATGGCTTTTGTTTCACAGAGAAATAATAGTGGAATAGTGGAAAGTGAAGAGACAAAAACGTGTAAAATTGTAAGGTGAAAACCCAAAAATATACCAAAAACCAAAACGCTTTGTTGAAAATTCCAAACCTTGATTCTCTGAAAAGATTTTGGAAGTAACCAATGCCACAAAAAGTTTCTGAATATATTAACAATCTCGGGCTACCGCAATGCCAAGATGTCAGCTTAAATATCATTTCAGCGATGACTTCATACGTTTCTACCATCACGCAGTTGCAATAGGATAGCCCACTTCCCTCTACCCTCTATGGTACCGTGGCTGTCCGTTTATCTGTCCAGGATTTGAAATCACCTGTAACTTGCAAACCGTTTGAACTATTGACCTGAAATTCTGTACACATATACTACTGTACGTGACATCTTCAGGGTTATGATTGACCTCCAAGTTATTCCTCTTTTTATTTTAATTTTATTTTATTGTAGAATCAACTCTCGGCAGCAGCCAGTGTTCTCATTCCTACCACCTTCACTGTCACTTCCTCTACCTCTTCATATCTTAAATCATTCCTGAGGCAGATTGAAGAGTTAAGTGCCAGCATAAGTGAAAAATTAAAGAAAAACATCTATACTAATAAAAGGCAAAGCCCTCACTGACTGACTGACTGACTGACTCACTCACTCACTCACTCACTCACTCACTCATCACTAATTCTCCAACTTCCCGTGTAGGTAGAAGGCTGAAATTTGGCAGGCTCATTCCTTACAGCTTACCTACAAAAGTTAAGCAGGTTTCATTTTGAAATTCTACACGTAACGGTCATAACGGTCAACAACGTCCGCCATGTTGAACTTCCTTATTCATGGCCCCATCTTCACAAAATTTGGTAGGTGGCTTCCCTGCACTAACCGAAACCAATGTACGTACTTATTTCGGTGGTATGACGCCACTGTCGGCCGCCATATTGAACTTTTCAACGGTCTTTGTTACTTATGGGCCCATCTTCGAGATATTTGGTACGCGGGTTCCCAACGCTAACTGAATCCTACTTATGTACATATATACGTCCATAGCCTGCAGCTCGGTCACCGTGTGAGGCGGTGTTGGGTCCCCCATCCCAATGCCTCCCACGTTGTTGGCTGCCTGCCTATATAAGGCTGTCCGTCGCTCCAGTCTCTACATTCCCTTCCTTGCTTCGTCACGGGATTCACGTCTCAATGCTGATAACTACAGCCTTTTTATTTAATCCACGGCTTCTCTGCTGTTTTATTGCTCATTTATTACGATTATAGTTATTGTGTAGGTATTTTAAACTTACTTTACATTGTTCAGGTACCCATTTCCTTTATCATTCCAACCGTACGCCCATTAACATGTCTATCGAGGTGATCACCATCGATCAAAGAACTGTCACTTACCGAGTGGTTTCCATGCCCGGAGATGGCACCTGCCTTTTCCATTCTCTTTGTTACATATTGCACAGCCATATCAGGCTCACTCTTGATATCCAGAGGAACATTGTGTCTTATGTATTGAATGACTGGGACAGGTTCAAGGTGTGGACTGATGACGGTACAGGAGATAATTATACTACACAGGAGCACTAGAAGAGTGAAATGCTTAAGCCCTTCACCTATGCATCTGCATGTGAGTTGATGGCTGCCGGTGAATTGTTTGGTTGTCGCTTTCACGTGTACCGAAATGGCCAAATATTTTACACCTTTTGACAACTGCCAATGCCTCTTTAACATCTTAGATTGACAGGTGACGATTTCAGTAGTGGACACTTTGATGTTTATGAATGTTTCAACTCTCAAAGGCTGGATGTGAAGTTATCGATGAAACCGGTTGTATACTTACAACGCTTTACAGATGCCGAATGTCTCTTCAACACAAGTCCTACAAATACTGTCGTAATTGAAACAAACCATGAAACTCATGCTCAAGAGTAAGCTCAGCGTACAGCTTGGTCATATTACAACCGGAGGACTGAACTCACAATGTGGTATACAAAGAGATCCTTAACAAATAATTTTTGGTATATTATCCCTCAGTTTAAAAAGGTTTAATTTTCTTCTTAATAAAAATTTTAAGGCAGTACTTAGCCGCTGCGAAGCACGGGTATTCTGCTAGTACTAAATAATTGCAACACAAATACTGACAAAAGATGCAGATGAAAGAGGAGAAGAAGCGGGCCACTAGGGTGGAGAAAAGAAAGCAGGAAGCAGGAAGTGCATCAACCTAAACGTACAGAGAAAGAGGATGAAAACTAGGAATACTCAAGTCAAGTGTATTCACTGCACGTTTTTGTGTAGTACGCCGTTACTGGTTACCAATAACAATGCTCCTAACAGACAAAATGGCAGTACCCACAAAAGTCAAAATAGTGCCTCATAACAAAAGTAATTTATATGGTTAGTAGCTTCGGTCTGCGGTGGGTTGGCACCCTGCCTGGGGTTTGTTTCCTGCCTTGCGCCCTGTGTTGGCTGGGTTTGGCTCCAGCTGACTCCTGTGACCCTGTAGTTAGGATGTAGCGGGTTGGATAATGGATGGATGGATAGTGGCTTTGGTTATTTTTTTTTTGTGGGACCCCTTGAGTGTATTCAAGTGGTTTTAAATCTCAAGGATTCAACACATTAGTGTTTTTGTTAATGGCAATTTAAAACACTGGAAAATATTTACATTTTCAGCATGTTGCAACACCATTTTTGTTTTTTTATGGGTGCTGCCATTTCAGAGGTAGGTGTCAGGTGTTTCCTTGGTAATTCCCACAATTCCCTGGGAGACAGGACACATAAAATATCATTGGAGCGACCAAGTATAATTCGACATGTGCATTTCCACAGTAAAAGAGATCAAAGGATGAAACTCTACTTTGTGTGCAACTTAACACTTTTAATTACAGTCCTCTTGGCATAGTGAATTTTGCCATTTGTTATACAGTATGTCTTCACGTTCTGATTAGTGATTTGAGTTTGACAATAGATTGGTTTGACTTTGGCCTTGACCTTGGTTAATTGCTGACTGCATTTATCTCCCAGTCCTTACCATCAAATGTATTATGTCTAAAACACAAAATCAGAAAAGCAATGATTAAAAACTCAATGATATATCCAAAAATAAAGAAAGATGAAAGAGAAAATAAATTCTGTAACATTCAAACCCCCAAAAGCATAACAGCTGTTATGGGCCTGATTGCCCTTTGCTCTTTGCTGGCCCCTGATGGAGAAAGTAGGTGAAGAAAATTGAGGACTGGATTATGAGGCACAAGAAAGCACATGCCTTATAAATGTGGTCCACAGACTGCCTGGCATTGCACATTTTATATCATCTTGTGTAAGCCGCAATTTTCTTTCATGAGATTATTGCACAAGGAAAGCACAACCAGTAACATAAAGTCTAACTGTAAAACAATTAAACCTTATTCTGCCCTAACACTCAGCTTGTGTCCCTTAGTGGAAATAAAAATATTTCTGTGAGTGGAGAACGGCGGCCACTTGAAGCACACATGATGAATTGTGGGTCACGTTTAAGGACAGTGTCTGGGTGGGCATTGTTATTCATCTGCTGGAGTACACCATATTTTACTTGATTTTGTTCATCTTGTTATAAGACAGACTTTGTTTGTTTATTTGTTGTATTTAACCTTTACCCTTCTTTTTTGATAATAAGACTTTCAAGTATATGTGGCCTCATGCAATGCATTTGAAGTAAATGGATAAAAAATTTTAATAAAACCAAATAAAATGAATAAGAACAGTTTTCGTACTTAGTTACTCTGGCTGTTCTCCTCACTTCATGTTCTTAAGAGTTCATTTTTTTTTATTTATAGCAGATAACGACAATCTACTTTGAAGATGGTGTCTGTGTGTTCTCAAACCCACTTAATCCAATTCTGGATCATGGAGGGCTGGAGCTTATCCCTGTAGCATTAGACACAAGAGAGGAAACATCCCTGGTCAGGGTACTGGTGCATCACAGGTCTCACTCACACACACACATATCCTGTACACATAACAGAGAAGAAAATGGCCAGAGTCCACACTGACAATAACTAGGCACAGGATTTAACCTTTTGTTATCTGCCTGGCTCACATTATCCTTAAAGGAAGCTTCAGATTCACCAGTAGGCCTCATTACTTAACTGAGGCTTATATTTAAAAAATAGCCTCTCCCTAAAACTCAAGAAGAACAAGGCTTCTGGCCTGCACAGGCCTAACAAAAAGTCATAGTCTTTTAATATTTAAAACAAACTTCAAAAGGAAGGAGGGGAACCATATTAAAAACCCTGGCCAAAGCTAAAAAAAAATTTTTTGTATTTTAAGGGCTTGTTGACAAATTAATTCAAAAAGACAAAAGTGAAAATAGAATCAGACAAGGTATGTCTAAAATTGAAAACCACAGAGCAAACAAAACCAGTCCACAATTTGAAAAAATCTATACCTTAAAATAAAGCGAGAGTTCAAAACCAAAATACACTTACAAAATCTAAAATCCAAAACCCAGAAAGATGAGCTAAAAGACAGAAGTAGATACTAATGCCACAGCAGTTATCTTGTGGTCTGCTGGGTTCTTATATAGCACTGAGAATGGTCCCCCAGCAGCAACATCAGGGGATTTTACCCCAAACCCCCTTTAGACAGTTAACATACCAAGAGATGGATATATAATTTAAAACATAAATATATACAATCAATCAACGTAAAGTAAATTATAAAATTAACGAACAAAACAATGCCCACAATATCTATACATATAAAAGGCAAAGCCCTCATTGACTCATCACTAATTCTCCTACTTTCCATATAGGTGGGAAGCTGAAATTTTGTATACTCATTCCTAGCAGTGTACTTACAAAAGTTAGGTATGTTTCATGTCCTATTGCAACACCCAAGGGGGGAAATGGGTGTACACCCTAAACTGTATATATAGATAGGGGATTTTTAATATACAATGGTACCTCTGGTCACGACCATAATTCGTTACAAAACTCTGAACGCAGTCGCGACCAAACAGAATTTCCCCATAAGATTATATGTAAATATAATTAATCCGTTCCAGACCATAGGAAGTGTATGTAAATATATATTTTTTAAGCACAAAAATAGTTAATTATACCATAGAATTCACAGTGTAATAGTAAGCTAAATGTAAAAACATTGAATAACAGTGAGAAAACCTTGAACAACAGAGAAAACTAACATTGTAAGAGTCCGCGCTAGACCCCATCCTCTACTGGCTTTAAATTCCTCACCTTCACCCCTCGAAAAAGGATTTTTTTTCAGCAAATCGCCATGAATCTTCCTGGCTTTCTCGCATATGATCGCCTTGCTTACACTATCCCCTGAAAGGTGCTTCTTGTTCAACCACACTAGCAACAGTTTTTCCACCTCTTCCAGCACTTGAGGCCTCTGCCTGGTTAACATTGTTGCTTTGTTAGGCCCTGTATATGCAAACAAAAGAAAATGGAAAACGGAGAATAGGAAATCATTGGTGCTTACGAATGTGCGTAGGGAAACTAGCCACCAGTGTTTTTGTTCGCCACCAGAGCGTGTGGTCATGAACAGATGCAAAATTTTGGCAAACTTTTTGATCGTAACCCAATTTGTACGTGTTTGGAAACGTTCATGGCCAGAGGTTCCACTGTATGTAGGAAGCCCAAATTTCCCATGCTCATCCTTTACACTGTACTTACAAAAGTTAAGTATGTTTCATTTCGCGCCATGCCCCGTAACAAACTCACTGACTATATACATTAACAACATCCAGCACTCATGTGCCTCCTCATTCGCTTTCTTAACTTCCTCAGCTGTTCGTCGTGCTCACTGCTCCCTTCTTCTTTACTCCATCGCTTAAAGACTGTTACTGTTTGCTTTCCTTCACGTCTTCCTGATGGTGACTCCTGCCTTTTCATTTACTCCACCGCTTCAAGGCTGACATTGTTGGGATTCCTTACTTGCCTACATACGTCTTCCTGAAGATGACTTCTGCTCCATCGCTTCTCGCCTTCCCTTGTACTTTCTTTCTCAATGGGTGTAAGTTTACCCCAAATAATGTGTCTATTCTGGTGATCACCGTCGATCACAATTTCACCGACCCGAACCCAGTGGTTTCCATGCCCCAAGATTGGGCCTGCCTCTTGCATTCTCTCTTTTACTTATTGTATGGCCATAATAGTCTCAGCCTTGAAATATGCAGAGACATTGTGTCTTATGTACTGAATGACTGGGACAGGTTCAATGTGTGGACTGTCGGTACAGGAGACAATTATACTACACAGGACCACTATAGCAGTGAAATGCTTAAGCTTCCAACCTATAGTTCTGCATGTGAACTGATAGCTGCCGCTGAATAGTTTCACGGTCGCTTTCAAGTGTAAACAAATGGGGAAGCATTGGACAACCGGGAATGCCTGTTAAACATCTTAGATTCACAGGTAGCGATTTGGGTAGTGGACACTTTGATGTTTATGAATGTTTCAATTCTGACAAAATGGACACAAAGTTACCAGTGAAACCTGTTGTATCTTTACAATGGTTGACAAACGCGGAATGTAACTTGAACACAACACATACTCCAAATACGAACCTGATTAAAAGAAATAATGATAATCAAATTCTTGACAGCAACACTAATAACAGTGACAAAAACAATTACAATGACAATCATGTTACGTTATTTTTAAAATGTTTCCTTTTCTTTTTCATAACTTCCTTAACACATTACTTCTCTGCTGCGAAGCACTGGTATTTTGCTAGTATATATATATATATATATATATATATATATATATATATATATATATATATATATATATATATATATATATATATCGTATACTCAACCCTGTGGGGGTCCGTTGTACAACCAAGGGGCTGCATAGATGATTCCTGAGCTCTGGAGCACAGCACTTCTGCCACACCAGGAAGTGCTGCCCATCCAGTAACTGTGTATGCCTGGAGTGCTTCCGAGTGCAAGGGCAGCACTTCTGCCACACCAGGAAGTACTGCCAAAAGACCATCACCAAGCACCTGGAGCACATCCGGGGCATGATAAAAGGGGCCGCCTCACTTCCTTCGTGGAGCCGGAGTTGGGAGGAGGAAGACAGACCTTGCGAGAGAAGAGTAGAAGCCAAAGAGAGAAAGGACTGAGGAACAGGGTGTGTGTGGGTGGAACCAAAGTGTAAATATTATTGTAAATAAACCTGTGTGTTTTGGAAATTGGTGTTGTGTCTGTATGTGGCCGGGCTATCAGTTACAATATATATATATACTGTATATAGGGTGGGTGTGTGGTATAGCGGGTCCACAGCTCCCGTCAAAGGGCCACTTTTAAATAAATAATCACCGTGCTCGCAGCTTGGTGAGAGGGCATGGTGGTTGTGTGGCTGAAGCAGTTCTCAGGGGGATTTGCGATGTGGGCGTTTTCTCACCTAAGTGCACAAGTGAGAGACTGTCCACATCCGTGATTGTTCCTGGGGCTATTGATTTGCCACAGCTGCCATGCCCTCTAGTTAAATAGAAGCGCCTAAAGGTGAGAGAAAAAAAGAAAAAGAGAAAGAAAGAAGAGAACGGAGGTTGTAGAGGAAAGCAGGAAGCAGTAGGGAGAGAGAGAAAGCTCGTGCGGGAGAGTGAGGGAGCGAGTGAAGGCTCGCATGCAGCTGTGCAGGCCGCCTGGGTGTTTGGCCGACACCCAGGGAGTAGTAGTTGTGGTTGCTCCTGCAGAGTTTGTTTTTATGAAGGACGGGAGTGACCGGAAGGCAGATGATTCTCCATGTGAGGCCGCGGAAGGCAGTGGGAGTCGGGACTTGGGACGTGGTGTCCCCAGCGTGAGAGCCGTGGTTGTTGGGGAAATCCCAAGTCGCTGTCAGGAAGAGCCAACCAGAGCTAGGGATCGGTGAAGCAATCCTAACAGCTGAAGCAGGCACAGAGAAGGTCAGCTGCAATTAGGGTGACTCCCCTATTGAGAAGCCCAGATGGGGGAAGCAGGGGAGTCGCAGGTATTAAGGCACCAGGCTTCTTATTGTCGGTTTTTAGAAATATGCTTTCTAGAGTATTTTAACCTCATTTTTTTAAGAAGACTTTTTTCTATTGTTTTTAACCTCCACATTGTCACTTCTTGGTTTTATTGGATTATTTATTTAATGACTAGTGTTGAATGCACTGCACTTAATTATTTGGACTTTGTTTTTGTTGATGGTTTTAATAAAAGCATTTCACACATTTGTATCATCCCCTTGCTATGTTGTTGCCTTACTGCTAAGCTCATTGGTGACATTGTGATGGTGATGGGTTGAAGGGCTCCCAGACAGCAGATGGGAGCATGGAACCAACCCGCATCATCACAGGTTGATGTGAGAGGCTGTTTTGCATTTACATCTTGGAAAATTTCCAGTTGAATCATCTCAGGAATTTATCAATGGTCTTTACTCATGAAGGCTAAGCCCAAGGCAATCAGGCAGAGGTTCTGTAAAGTGTGCAAGGGACCCCACAAACATAAGAAAAACAGCTACATTTGTTCTTTTAATGTATTTTAAGTATTGGATGGCACTGTACACCCTAAAATGGATTAAGTGGCTTTGACAATGTTATGATACATTTGGTCATGTTATTCAAATAGCAAAGACACATTCAAAGCACAGATGACACCATGGATGGGAATCAGAAATAGCAGAGGCAAATATGAAGAACAAGGGTACAAATCTGTATATTAATGCATATTCAAAACTTGAGCAACCTTGGTTTCCAAAAGAAGTGCATATTGACCACCAGAGCTTGTCCCCTGCTTCACTTATGTTCCATTCTCTGTTGTAAAAATGACAGCTGTGAAAAAGGTGATCTTTGACTGAGTCTGGTAATAACTGGCTCAACAATTTCCTCAATGGTTTGGGTTTAAAATAGCCTCCTTATTTCAAAATCCAGCCATTATAGACACTTTCCAAATATCTACCCTTAGAAAACAGCATGTTAGTCCATCAAGGCTCTTATGAGTAGTTTGCTTACGTAGACATCAATAAATATGTATCAAGCAGTTTTCTAGCTTTATTCACATACAGTATATGCCAGTCCAGCAAATTCCTTGAAATGTTATTAGGCCTCAGTCTGAGAAACAGTGATAAAACATTTTGGAAACACTTTAGATTTGGGGTTTTAAGTGCCGGCTCTACTGCATCTATTAGTCCTTTCATGCTGTCTATCACAAGCAAAGTCTTTCTTTCTTTCTTTCTTTCTTTCTTTCATTAGTTAGACCGTCCATACAGTATATGGTGGCATAGAACGCAGTCGTTGAATAGATACCAGTTTTCCCTTACTCCTCCACTGAAGAGCCATTCAGGTGAAAAAAGTACAAATCGTAAATAATCAGATTGAACAAAAAAATAAATGCTAAAACTTGAAAGATATGGACAGTGATCAGTGGATAAAATCAAAGCCCACACAGACGTAAGTGCCAATGACACAGCATGTTGGCAGCCTAAGACTGGCATCTTTTGGACTCCCTTTGTGCTGTTTTTTATCATATATGCCAAAGTTTATTTCATCAATTACTAGATGACAGAAAACATTGCCTGTTGACAAATATGTCACAGTTTATTGTTCCATTAATAAACAACAAGGCTTTTCTGGCACAAAGGCTTTCAAATTGAATTTGTGAATGTTGTGAAGTTGGTCATCGTGCTATCCAGCTTAAAGTATTCCAGATCTCCAGTCAATTGAGCTTATATATTGCACCTTTTATTACATCAACATAGCTAGGTGTGCCTTTTTTATTAAGGTACACAGGCACAGGAACAATTGCTTTAATAATCAAAAAACAAGAAACACATACATTATAAACACAAAGTGAAAATCATCACAATGTGCTTTTTAGCATTTGTTTCTGGAGCAGAGACAGTTAAGTGACTTAAACAATAGATATATAGTCTAGTGCCTTACCCCCTAAGAGACATTCTGCAGGCTCAACAATCCACCCTATTATAAAGATAAGTATCTGTGCAACTGTGTGTTCATTCAGTTCCCATGTCTCTGGTATTCCAATAAATGGCGCATCACAGACATTTGTGGCAATAAAAAGCATTGAATTGGTCATTCCAGCAGATGCTGCATCACAAACATTAACACTTCATCAAATGGCATAAAACAGAGACAAATGCATTGCTTTTGTCACATTTTAACATGCATTTCATTACTACAAATGTTAGTGATACACCATTTGTTGGAATGACACACATTTCGTATCTGTGATTTGGATAAAAACACTATCAAATTATGTGTGTACTCCCTTCTTGAATTTCTGGCTTTTCATCTTACTGTTTACTCTCTGACTTTCATTTCTGGTTAGCAATTAGGCTTTGGGGTAAAATTTTTTGTCAATTAAGGTTTCAATACATTTTCAGTTTTGACTATGGTTCTCTCCTCGACATTGAGCAAAACAGGCAAGTTTTATTTTTATTCAACTTTGAACAGGCATTTTGCTTGCTCATAAGCAAATGTAAACCTGCGACTGTGAGTGTCCCCTCTACTGATAATTCATCAATCAAAACACAATACTTGCAGATCCCACCCTCAAAACTTTACGGTTTGAAAATGACAGTTTCCATTTCAAGCCACATTTCATGTTGTGCTGCATGCGGTGTCACTGGAATAAATACACGAAGAAATAAATACATAAAGAAAAAACAAAAACAAATCTCATGACACATTTACTGCAATTATTTATGCTTACATGTTATTGTGTTCTTATTTATTGTCACATTTCATAATATATTTATGTATTTGCAGATTTATTTATCTCCTTAATATTGTCCAAAACGTTCCTCTGTACTGAAGTCACAGCCTCATTTTGTGTGCTCCAGTACTTAACCACCAGCTCACACATTGTGTAATGTGAAGAGTGCAATATTTGTGCCCCAAGCCTGACCCTGACACAAAGTGAAACAGAAGAATCTGATAATGTATGAACGGATGAGTGCATACAATGGATATCCACAAGCATGTCGACCTCAAATTGACAAATGGCCTGCTGCAGGCATGAGTAAGAAAATGTTCAAAAGAGTCATAAGATACTGTAAATTTAAGGTAGGTAAGGGTTAGCTAAACAACAACTGCACATAGTAACTTGAGCATTTGAGTGCAACATCAAAAGTG
This sequence comes from Polypterus senegalus, assembly GCF_016835505.1. NCBI lineage: Eukaryota > Metazoa > Chordata > Cladistia > Polypteriformes > Polypteridae > Polypterus > Polypterus senegalus. The sequence continues at coordinate 35,121,049 of NC_053166.1, read as the reverse complement.
AGAGATGTGCTGTCCGCAAAGATTATTGCACAAGTGAAATCACACTTAGCAGGGTTATCATCTAATAGACTGCTTTGACTTTCTAATTTTTAACAAAGAATATTTTTGGAAGCACAAGCAAATCACAAAGGTCTGTTTTAAAAAATTTTGCTAAGACTTTTTTACATTCAGCTTGACATCAGAAAGGAGAGTGAAAATAGCAGAACAAAAATAAAAGGGGGATTAGGTTTGGTGGTCCTTCATTATAAGTCTCAGTCAATTGGGACCAACTTGTTAAAGAACTGCATGTGACTAGATCTCATCAAGGAGCAGTGCCATTAGCTTCATGTCAAACAGGTCAACTTTTCATCCTAGCCTGCCAGAAGACACAGTTGGCTAGCAGTGAGGTATCCCTTTGAATATTGGGAAATACAGGACTTGAAGAACAGAGGATCTGGGTGATTTTTACTGTTTGATGGCACGTCTATGGGCAGGTAACTATACAGTCAATCTGGTAAACCAAGTCCTCTCCAGTAATTTCTTTTATTTGTGAGAGTGGTCACAGGCTTGGACCTTCTAGTGATTCATGATGAACACACAAGTGAACATTACCAATTGAAGTTTCTTTGATATTTTGAAATCATTTTATTACTATAATCAGAAAGCAGCAGAGAAAGGGGCCTTACCTCATCCAGAAACTGACAACTGGAGTTTGTACTTCAAGTCCCAACACTTCAATTACTGTCTTGTTCTTTCAAAACTACATTTTGCAAAGAGATACATTTCAGATTCTGTTCAATTTTGTTAAATCATCTCATCAGAATCAAAAATAAATATATCACTTGGTGCTTTAGCCACTCTAATGAAAAGACTTTACTACAAGAACAAATCGAAATAGAGAGTAATGGGGAGATGTTCTAGGCCACTGCTGCAGCATAATGAGTAGAATAGATTTAACTTGGCACTGGGCAGAAAGCAATGCCCAACCCTGGGCTGGGTGCCAGTCTATTGCTAGGCACATGTCTACACTTGATCATACCAAAGAATTTTAGAGTGGCCTGTCCGCCTTCATGCATGTCTTTGTTATGTTTTATATAGAAGCTGGAGTAGCTGCATAAACTAGCATGAATGTTTGGAGAATGTCCACATATCACAGACTGGATTATAATGTTTCTAATTGCATTCATTCATTCATGGAGTTTGTTTTCTGAGGTTTCATTAATCCATTCATTTTTTTCACTTAGAGTTGCAGGAAATAAGTCCATCGGATGACATGCTCACAAGCACATGCCCACAATTACTCACACAGACATAATTAAGTGTGGCTAAGCCTTACACCAATCTTTGCCATGTGTGTGGTAACAACAGCACAGTAAATCCATACAAACATCTTTCATATTTACTTAATCCTGTTCATGGTAGAATCATGGTGTGTAAGGCAGGAAACTGCCCTGGACAATGCTCAGTCCATTGTAGAGCACCTATGCGGCACACTGGGGTCAGATTGAAATTGCCAATTAACTGGTCTGAAAGATGAACTAGAATTCTCTCTAACTTTATTTTGAAATTCATATATTTTCTTTATGGAATGCTAGTCTCTGACAGGACATGTTCATGTAGCACACCATCACACCCACTCAAGCCAAACCAATTTGAAGTCAACAGTCAAGCAAGCCTACCAGAATTTGGAATGTGGAGAAAACAGGAAACTAACTAGTGGCTTTTTTTCTGACATTGTGAGGTATCAGTACTAAACAGCATATCACCATGCTGTTCACCTAAGCAATCAAACTTTTTTGTTATATGGCACCTTTCATCACATTGTGCTCTGGAGAGGTTTCATCTCACAAGAAGCATTCCAGCTACTGCAGGAATATACTGCACAAGTTGCACCCTAGTGGTCAGCGGGTTAAGTGGGATCCACACAATGAAGGCGTACCTCATGACTAATAATTTTGTTTTGCCTTCGGATGAGGTGGAGTGGAGGCCAGTTTAAATCCCATAAATGCCAGAGGTTATTCCACTCCAAGGGGTGGCGGGTGGGTGTTTGAGCAAGGCTCTTAATCTGCAATTGTTCCATCCTGGGTATGACATTAACATTAAGCAGGTCCTCCAACTTGCAAGGGACAATTTGGGGTTTAGTGGCAGGACTGGCACTCCAGCCAATGTAAACACCACTCCATTCAAACTAGTGTGGTGCTGAAGTGTTATCTGCAGAACTAGGGTCCTAATTTGGGATCCTGAGGTGGTTCATCATGTGGTAGCTGTGGTAACACGCTGTATCAGTACATGCCCTCAACCTCTCTCTTTCTCACTCTCTCTTTGGATGAATCATGCTTTGCACTCATGGCCTCATTTGTGTCCTTCAAAGCTGATAGAATTAAAACCCATTATGACAAGCAGCTCTATTCTTTGTGTTCCCACTATCATGACATTTTCTGCTTTGCTGATTAAGTCATATAGGCCTTATAAAAACACTGATTGAACTGTTTTAATTTCATGTAATGCTTACAGAATGTCAAAGGCAATGAATAATAATAATAGCAATAATAATAATACACTCCAGTCATTAGTAACTTTTCTCCTGCCCAAGCATTTTAGAACACAAAAATCCCCGTTGTCAATGTGTGCTTATGTACTGAATATCCATCCATCCCTCCATTTTCCAACACGCTGAATCCAAACACAGGGTCACAGGGGTCTGTTGGAGCCAATCCCAGCCAACACAGGGCACAAGGCAGGAACCAATCCTGGGCAGGGTGCCAACCCACCACAGGACACACACACAATTTAGAATCGCCAAACCTATCTTTATAAGATATCTAAACATATCTTTGGACTGTGGGAGGAAACCAAAGCGCCCGGAGGAAACCCACGCAGACACGGGGAGAACATGCAAACTCCACGCAGGGAGGACCCGGAAAGCGAACCCGACAGCGCTACCACTGCACCACCGTGCCGCCCTGTACTGAATATATTGCACATATATATATATATATATATATATATATATATATATATATATATATATATATATATATACACCTGTAAACACAAAATGACATCAGTGGAGAAGTAAGCCAAGCATTCTTTCAAAATGGTAAAAATGAAAGAAAACTAAAATGGCAAAATGATTCAGTCGCTGCCATGACGAACAGAGGATAGCACTGTCGACTTTCAAGCAATTCACAGATGCGTATTTAGAATTGGGACTTTGAACATTTAATTTTAACAAAAGAACCCCTAAGATATATTGCATTTGATTTTGTCTTCCCCAACCTGAAGCCGTGAGTTTAACTTCAGGATTATTTTTATTTGATTTCCATTTCACTGGCTTTTTTAAACTGGGTCTGCCCACAGGTCTGCAGCCTTGTTTTGTGTGGTGCTACTGAATTAACTGACTGCTAGTGTCTCGTTTCATTTTTAAAAACAGCTATACTACAGTGGCACATTTTTTCAGCCACTGGCTAATAACTAAATCCACTGTGTGCCAGCTTGAAGTAAAAGTAAGGAGCTGTAGAGGCGGAAGGCAGATGTTGCTTACCAGACAAGGTGTTGGACATGCTGTAAGCAGAGAGTACTGCTCATTAGGCCTACAATTTTAATTCTGCTACTAGACAAGAATCTATAGTAGTGTGTAATATCCTGGAGAAGGACTTTGAAAAGTTAAGTGCACATAATTGATCTTTAACACTAAACAGCTGGTCAAAGTGATGGTCAGCATATAAATATGCAGAAAAAGGATAACATCCTTCATCCAGTAGTCTAGACAAACACAAACAGTGAGCCTAATTTTACAAAGATTATCACATAAAATGGTAATAGGTAAAGCAGGGAGAACAATATTAATAATTGCAACATCAATAATATTAATGACAATAATAAAAAACACAAAAGTGACACCTTGAAGTCACATAAAAGTGATAAAATGTTTCTGAACAAAAATTGAGGAGTAGTAATGGTTGTCAACTGATCCTGAAAAAGACACAGGCCTATAGATTGTATATGAATACACACACACTGTACTGTATATGGACTTAAGATCTGCCTTTTAGCTGAATGAAGCCCATCTCATCTTTGTTGGATACAAAACAGAAAGCAACTTTAGATAATATTCCATATTATATAAATTATATAGATATTTATATATTTATATAGATGTATTCTGCAATAAGATGCTGCAGATGTTCTACCAGACGGTTGTGGCAAAGGCCCTCTTCTATACGGTGGTGTGCTGGGGAGGCAGCTTAAAGATGAAGGACGCCTCACGCCTGGACAAACTTGTTAAGAAGGCAGGCTCTATTGTAGGAGTAAAGTTGGACAGTTTAACATCTGTAGCAGAGCGACGGGCATTAAGCAAACTCCTGTCAATCATGGAGAATCCACTGCATCCACTGAACAGTGTCATCTCCAGGCAGAGGAGTAGCTTCAGTGACAGACTTTTGTCACCGTCCTGCTCCACTGACAGGCTGAGGAGATCATTCCTCCCCCACACTATGCGACTCTTCAATTCCACCCGGGGGAGTAAATGCTAACATTACTCAAAGTTATTGTCTGCTTTTACATGCATTTTTACTACTATTTAATTTAATATTGTTTTTTGTATCAGTATACTGCTGCTGGATTATGTGAATTACCCCTTGGGATTAATAAAGTATCTATCTATCTATCTATATCTATCTATCTTTCATTAAAGGTAAAATGATTGAGGCCTCCAAAACAAGCTGGGGAGTATCTTAGAATTTTACCCAGTCTGCCCAGCAGAGGCTGACAAGACTACAGCCAGGTTCCTAAGGCACATTCAGGCTTCAACTGGAACATGCCCCAAAATGGAGAGCTTGCAAAAAAACTATTACAAATCTCAAAATATATAATGAATGCCCCATCAAAAGAAGGATGACCATTAATATATGGCTTGTAGGAATAGGGCCAATAAAGAATCTTTATAAATAAATGGTTCACTTGACAAAAATAGAAATATACAAAGCTAAAGCTCCATATACAAAAAAATTCAGAAAAGATTTGCCTAAAAGGCAATCCTAAGGAAACAGTCTAAATACACACTCCAGAGGTAAAATCCGAGAAAGCAGTCAAGTAAACTAAAAAACTAAAAAAGAAACAACAAACCAAAAACTCAGACAGAAAAAAAGATACTCAAAAATTCCTGTAAATGATGAATGATTCCTACTTTTGAGCCTTCTCAGCCAGTTTAAATAGCCAAAGGAAGAGCTCAAAAGTGGTGATTTCAACGTGGTCCCTCCTCTTTGGGCTCCACACACAAAGAACAAGGAACATAAGTAAATTTAAAGATGCAGTGCATACAGTGTATCCGGAAAGTATTCACAGCGCATCACTTTTTCCACATTTTGTTATGTTACAACCTTATTCCAAAATGGATTAAATTCATTTTTTTCCTCAGAATTCTACACACAACACCCCATAATGACAACGTGAAAAAAGTTTATTGAGGTTTTTGCAAATTTATTAAAAATAAGAAAACTGAGAAACAATTCGGGGCTTAGTGGCAGGATTGGCACCCCAGCCAATGTAAACAACACTCCATTCAAACTAGTGTGGTGCTGAAGTGTTATCTGCTGAACTAGGGTCCTAATTTGGGATCCTGAGGTGGTTCATCATGTGGTGGCTGTAGTAACACGCTGTATCAGTACATGCCCCCAACCTCTCTCTTTCTCTTTCTCACTCTCTCTTTGGATGAATCACGTTTTGCACTCATGGCCTCATTTGTGTACATTTGTGAAACATCTCAAGGATGATCAGGGGAAACAGGATGCACCTGAGCTCAATTTTGAGCTTCATGGCAAAGGCTGTGAATACTTATGTACATCTGATTTCTCAGTTTTTTTTATTTTTAATAAATTTGCAAAAACCTCAAGTAAACTTTTTTCACGTTGTCATTATGGGGTGTTGTGTGTAGAATTCTGAGGAAAAAAATGAATTTAATCTGTTAATACTTTCCGGATGCACTGTAATTAACCAATAGTGAACAACATCAAAAGAAATAACAAAAACATGAAAAAATAATAATATAAACACAACAAATACAACAATAAATCATCTACACATATGTTAATATATAACACTGGGGCTCATGGACCAAAACAGAATGTCACAAACTTGACTTATGGTGCAGAATGAATGAACAAACAGAATAAACTTTTAAATTATATTATTCATTCATTTTCCTGTCCTGCTTATCCAGGATGGGTCTGCAGGAAAACTGGGGCCAGTCTTAGCAGGCATAGGTAGTAAGTCAGGAATGACCCCTGGACAGGGCAGCAGTCCTATTAATGTATTTTGCTGTCATGGTTAGTGATACCTCCTTACAGATCTGACATTGCGGATTTGAATCCACTGCTTGGATGTTGTCCATGTGAAATATTTATGTTCTCCAAATGTCCGTATTGGTTTTCCTCCAAGCATTTGGGATAATTGGCAATTATGTCAGTGGGTGTGTTAATGGACGGGTACTGTCGACTACTAGTTTTGGATTCTGGTTTTGTAAATCACTATGAATGAAGATATTTAAGAATGTACTGTATAAAATGAACTGTGCTAAACATATACTGTACATTGGGGTAATGGTTACTTATATTGCATCTGCCTTTAAACTTCACCTGGAATTAAACTTCAAACCTTATGTTTAGAGTCCTGCAAAGAAGTAAGCAGGTAAGTGGAGTAAACATGAGAAGTAAAGTACTGTAGATCTTCCACTGTCATTATTTATATCAAACACTATTACTCTGAACATAAAAATATATATGCAAACTTTAAAAATACTACCCTATCCTGCAAACATAGTAATAAATATATCATCCCTGGGGACACAAAAAGTTGTATCTATCTATCTATCCTTATTTCTATACTATATATATATATATATATATATATATATATATATATATATATATATATATATATATATATATATATATATTACATTTTGACCTCATTTAAAAGCACAAAAATTCATTCAGACATTGATTGTAAATATAAACATTTATTGATCCAATCACTCATCCCGTTTACACCAACAACAGGAAATTCTGAAGCAAAAAATAGCCAGGTTGATAAAATGAATTTAAAAAATGACAAGAAAGTGCAGTGGATGGCTACTTTATTATTTTTGTAGGTATTAAGTTTTAGACTCATGGATGCTCATCTAAAACATGCTAGTTTCTTTAGTGGGTCTCAAAAAAAAAATATTTTTTTTTTTCTTTTTTATTTATGGCGCAAGCCCCTATTCCATCTCCCTGTTCCAAAAATCAATTTAATATATGGTCCCCAGATAGGGGACGTATCAGATATTAAACTGATAAGAACAGATACTACACTTGATCTTAGCCAAAAGGCAGAGAATATATATTTATATTATTTATTTTTTATTATATAAAATATTTATTTTTACTGAAACTTTTAGAAACTCTTTGTCTGATCAAAAAAAAATAAAATGAAAATGCCACACCATATTTTCCTGCAAGAATTGTATTTGATTTCCAATACATATGCACTAAATGGAAGGGTCTTTTAATTTATTTCACTACATTCTGGTATTCCAGTGTCTATACTATTAGTATTTTTATACTGTAAATTTACTAGTATCTTACAGTTTTTTTTTACTAGGATGTTACTGTTTTTAATTCCTTCATTCTCGAGAGCTTTAATTAACAGAAATATATGCAAATAATTTAGTCATAAATGATGACATTTATGCATATGCTTATCTTCACCAATATAAGAAAATCAGCTCAAAGGCAATTATTACCATTACTAATTATGCTGTTTGTACTAAAAAAAAAAAAAATGGTGAAATTAAAGTGGATAGTGCCAAGCCTATCGGTTGAAGGTAAACCATAGGCTAGAGTGGCCATGCCTTACATTCAGTCTGAAGTTCCAGCATATACCGTAAGTATGTAAAAAGACAAAGATCAGGTGAAGTGCCAGGGTCAGAAAGGACAGCAAATGGACCGAAGATAGTCCATGTTTTATTAGTCGAGCCGTAAAAATTGTAATGTTAGTAAGGAGCTGCTAGACGGGTGTGTTCCTCAGTAATTTAGAGTTGGAATACCCCATAATAATGGGAATGGCAATGTGAGTAAAAGGCTGAGGATGCCAGAATTTAACTGAGTGTTTTGGAGGATGTTGGTTTCAACAAGAAGTTATGTGTAGAAACTTCCAGATAGTATCTCTGTGTTACATACTGAGTCCTGTGCCCACTTATATGGAACAAGCAGTGTTAATGCCTGTCCCTTTTAATAGGTATAGAAGCTCAGAAGTCCTGTAGAGACAGACTGAGGGCTACCAGAGAAAGTTCTAGAGAGGCAGCCTTAAGACATTCTAAAATAATTCCTGACAATGTAACTATTTAAGGGAATTCCTTCAAAATGAGCATAAATCCACCCCTTTACCAGGAGGTAACATCAGAAAAAAGCACAGCCTGCATGGAAGTAGCATGGGCAGACAGAAAGGAGAACTTGGGAGGTCAGAAGGAGCGCTCTGTGCACGTGTAACTGTGGTTTTGTTGGCTGTTTGAGCCATCACACCTGCTAGAAACCTGTGAAGGATGGAATTTGTTTTCCTCTTGTTGTTGGATACGTCTGAGTTCAGCCTTTGATTACCCTTAAGGTGGGCCAGGATTTCAAAGTCCCAAAGAGGAACACTCAGGTAGCATGTGTGTACTGTATGTGTGTTAACTCCTGGCCATGCATAATGCACATCCTGACTTGTTTAATGCCTCATCATCATCAGAGAAAGATTATGACAGAGGACCAAAATTCACAAATAGACACATATACTTCAATATCAAAAATGACACATCTTTTTAAATGTATTTTTAATATTACATTTAATTTTTGTAATTTTTCATTTTATATTTCATAAACATTGGTGATGCTCTTTTAAACATGTAATACATTACACTCATGGATAATCTAGGTGCATTTAACAGTGCATATACCTTCACTATGACTTTTTGGAGTGCCGCAGTTCATTTTGTTTGTTTTCAAAGTCTATACTGAATGTGAATGCGCTGTTTATTATATGCATTGAGTTCTATCCTCAATAGAACACCAAATTTCCTTTATTAGCTTAATTTATTTAGTGTGGTTGAATTTTTGCCAGAAGAATGGACGCTCCTCAATAGCTTTTTGTGAATGGGAAGTGGACAGGTGGTCATCAGTATCTGGATTTCCTATGTGTGCAACTGAAAATGAGTGCACAAAACTTTAGTCATACATCATTGGGAATGTGTTTGAAAAAAGGGAAAGCTTTTCTGCAGTCCCTAAATAAAATCCATTTTTTCTTTGGCGTGGTAGATTTGTGAGAGTCACAGCATGGGTTGATATTCTCATCTCCGTATTTTTTTTCCTACCACATAGAATTGGCTTAAGGCTACATCCAAGTCCCCGGGACTGTAAATGACCAATTGTGTTTGACAGCTGTGATTGTCAGCTGTACGAAGTGTTGAGGAGGTTGCTTTTCATTTGTGTGATTGGTGGTTTCACGTCTGTGTCACCATGAGATATGTTTGATACACAATAAAACTTTTCTAGATGGTGTATCCAGCTGGGGGTGTTAGCTCCCTTGTTGGAATGAGTTCTTTTGTAATTGCGGCGTGTTACATAACCCAAATGTATATAAATATAATATAAAAAGGCGATACCCCTCCTTTAATGATACAGCGGTAAGAAATCATACAGGAGAAATAACAGCTTTCTTTAATGATGGCTTACGCTGCATAACAAATGAAGGAAGCCAATGGCAAGAACCCAGTTTGTGTAGAGACTGCCATTTTCCTCGCTGCGTTGGAAGGATTTATCTCCCATCCGTCCATCGGCTTCAAAGGTGTGCCAGACTATGTTTCAATACTTTATACTCTTTCTTCATGTGCAGACCCCCACTTAGGTGAATAATACAATTCCAAACATGGCAAAGAGGATACAATTTCATGCTGACTCACAGACAAAAAATAGTGCATGGTTCCCCAGCTGCTTTTATCTGTCTTGTCTTATGCTTTGCCTAGCAGTTTTAAATGATGAGGCTCTGTGCTAAATGTGTGAACTGTGCATGTGAGTAGAAAGAAAAGTATATTTATAAAATATATTTGCACAGAGCACAGTGACATATTAAATGTACACACTTATTACAGATGGACATATTTCTGCATTTCAGTTATTTCTCTGGATATTAACATACAGTACATAGCCTGGCTGTCTTGGTCAAACTTTGACACTGGGTCCTCCTAATTATTCTTCCTTTTCATATTTTTGAAAATAATTTTCAATTTAATTTTATAGTACTCTTTTTCTGTGTTTTTGGTAGTACATAGTGGTGCCCTCCTTCACTATAAGCATATTGAAAGAGCTAGTCTTAGAATGTTTAACCTTAATGTTAAAATGCCCAAGAGTGTTTGCTAAATTTGTTTAGTATGTGAGATTCTCATAACTACACAGATAATGGATGTTCACTTTATCCCCTAAAGCTAACTTGGAATTGAACTCCCTTAATTCTCAGCTTTACCTGACCGGCAGTAATAAAATTTTAGTCAGTCTTTACTCTGCTAGGATTGTAACTGTTTCATTTGCCTTGTTTTCATTCGGGTAATGACGGCACACAGTTTTCTGATTGTCTATCACGTCTGCAAATTTGATGTGTGAACATATGACTTGTGAAAAAAATATAACAAGATATACAAGACCTGAACTGAAACATTTTATATAAGAACCTTTCTTTTCTATTATCATTATTTCTCTTTATTTTTGTGTAAAGTGTTTTGCTATGAATATTTCAAATGAAGACACTTGAACTGCAAAATTATTTGCATTCAAGTCATTGCCAAACCCCATGAGAAGCTGCAGTATTTTTGAAACCAGACAAACACAACTACAAATATATATATATATATATATATATATATATATATATATATATATATATATATATATATATATATATATATATATATATATATATCTCCACAAGAAAATCCACAATCCTTCCTTATCCTCCTCTCCTTATTTGTATTCCTGTAAGTCTAATCATTTTCCTCTGATGATGATTCCTGATAGGAGGCTTAGAAATAAAAAACTATTTAAAGGTATGTGACGCATTTGCTCCTTGTGCTAATTTCCAACTACAAATATGCAAGCCGTATCACAGACCTTTTATATATATATATATATATATATATATATATATATAGTGGCCACCAGGGGGCACACGAGCTCCCCATACCTGACACAGACAGACACCAGGCACAAGTCCAGCAACACACAGGCTTTATTTAGTGGGAAATGCTTTTCAGTCGTTTCCACCTGCTCAGCACAATACAATAAAGCAGAATAAACAGCACACAACAGAGCCTTTTCTTTTTTTTCTCTCTCTCTGTCTGTCTCTTCCACCTCCACTCTTTCTCCAGCAAGCTTCATGTCCCTTCCTCCCGACTGAAATGAGCCTGTCACTTTTTTGCTGCACCAGGGAGCATTTCAGGTGGTCCATCACCATTATCTGGAAGTATTCCCCGGTGTGGTGGAAGCACAGAGTAGGGCTCTAAAGCCCCCCTATTGGTGGCCCTCACAGAACCCAACTAGGCTTTGCTAAACTCCAACTCTCAGGAGGCCCTGCAGAATTTTTGAGGTGCCGCTGCAACGCCAAGGGCTGCCATCTAGCTCTCTGGGGGGGAAGCAGTGCCAAATCTACTCCCCCGGTCCTCCATTAATTATGGCCGTCAATATTTATATTAACTATTTTTAAACTATTTGAAACTATACTTAAACTACTTGGTGTCTCTTTTACAGGATAGCTGCTGTTGTACTGATAGAGAGTTTAGGATGCTGATTTTTGTCTTAGTGTACTGTAACTGCAGGTATAATTATAGAGCAGAAGTACTACTGCCTCTTGGGAGGATTTTTTTATGTTGATCTCTGTGTTTTTTTGATGCTTGTACCATCTAATCATTCTTGTATGCATTACAACTTGCGTTGTAAATCACCTTGGATAAAGGTTTCTACTAAATAATAATAATAATAACAATAACAAATTTAATTCAGTTACTTTTTAAAAGTCTGTGCTTCCACTACATCTCTGTCATTTGCTGCACATTTGGACATGAAGTTGTGCTCTTTGTATTCAATTTAATTTATTTCTATCTAGCACTCCTCACTGAGTACTGGCTCAGAGCTCCTGCCTTAATTGACAGCTACAATGCATTAACAGTAAATTGCTAAAATATACAACATTTACATATCTGAACAATTACATTAAACTGAGCAGCTCCAGCTTAATTAACATACATCAGGAAATGTGAAACCCATTAACACTTGTCATAAACAACAGCATGGTGAGGCTCTATAGGGGGTCACTTATGAGTTACATCTGGGGAAGGAGATGAGGTCACAGTCAAAGTCAGACAAAGCCACAATTCTGATGACTCTGGTGACGTTATTTCTAGTTGTGGGGTATATCAGACTTGCTGAGTGAGTTGATTGATCCCATCTCAGGACCATGTCAGTCAATATCATTGGATGTGTCAAATTTAGCAACACTGTGATGATGTTGCAGTTGAGCAAACCCCCTTTTCCTGACAACCAATAGCGTGCTGTCTGATGGAGCCGGTGCTGTATGAATGGTTAACAGGTATGGTGAGTTCATTTTGTCATTGCACATAAAACACAAGACATCAGACAGATGAGTCTCCTTTCTGTTTGTGAGGTCTGAAACAGCCACATTCAATTTTTTTCCATTATTTCTCATCAATGCATTATATAATTTTGTTTTTCCAGATGAACATTCATTGGTTGCCAGCTTTGATGCACACTTCTGCAACTAAAGACAAAATCAAGCCTGTTTGGTTTTGTTTGAGTGAATTGTAGGCTAGTTGGAGTGAATAGCTGGACATGTTACATTATATGACTACCGTCATGGGAGCACAAGTGCACTGCTGACTGCCACTGACACACTAAGAAAATGTAGATAAAGGCTACAACTGAAAATCACTGGAAAAGTCGCATAATGTGGTGTACTTCAGCTTAGTCTCCACTAGGTGTCTTTGAGGATATGATCCACTATTTAACTGAAAAACTGCTTTGATAAAAATTTGAAGTCTGGGCTTGATTTTACCGTATAATTTACAGTATTTTATAATTTCGTTTAAGTCGATTGCGGAAAACTCACGCTATTAGTTCAAGAGATTATGATATGCTAAAGCCCACCTGAGAGAGTAACCATGGAGCACACTGCCTTTTTTCTATGTGTATTATGCATATGTGACCACACTGTAATACCCAAACTATTCCAAAGCAATGTTTGCACTGTTTTGTGTTTATTGTATCTCACACCCTCATACACCTTGATAGTAAGAGCATCCCTTATCTACAATGGAGCGTTCGTTCAGAAGAAAATATGAAGCTGGTTTTAAATTAAAAGTTGTTGAAGTGGTGAAAGAAATTGGTAACTGCGCTGCTGCAACAAAATTCAATGTGTCTTAGAAACTGGTGCAAGGTTGAAGGAAACAAAAAAATTAAGTGTCATATTTTTGAACGGGCATATAAGTCAGGGTCTGATTTTATGATCGATTTTTCGGGTTTCAAGACCCGACTTATACGCGAGTATATACTGTATGTAGCAATTTCAGTGTTATTTCTAATTACCAACAAGTCTTGATTATGAAAACCCTCATTGGAGAAAATGCAATAATTATTAGTGTAGTGACTTGTGAAAGACAGTAAAAGAAACCAGGAGAATCATAATCAGAAAATGGGCAATGGTCAAAACTGGAGGATAACATGACTGAGCATCAGAACTAGAAATCAAAATAAAAAAAAAACAAGAGCAGAAATTCAATAACCAAGAAGGGTAAAATGAAAGTTTTTAGCAGAATGAAGCAGGGTTTATCTATCAAACTCAGGTACCCCGGAACTGCTGATGATGATCTTTAAACTGTCGCTCTGATGACATCACCAACCAGCATACCGTGGAGCATTCTGGGAACCATTGCCAGAGAAACAGCAAATACGAATGCTCTAAAATAGTGCTGGTCATCAGGAAAAACAAAAATGGCAAAGTTGTACATGTAAACAAAAATGAACTTTCTAAATATGCCAGGCACACCATTTCTGACCAAATATTTAGAATTCTTGACTGTCAAAACCCCCGATTCCATATATGGATTGTCCTGATTAAACTCTGCAAGAGCATGAATAAATCCATTTCCATCCATTATCCAACCCACTATATCCTAACACAGGGTCACAGGGGTCTGCTGGAGCCAATCCCACCCAGCACAGGGCACAAGGCAGGAACAAACTCCGGGCAGGGCACTAGCCCACCACGAGGCACACACACACAGTCACCAAGCACACACTAGGGACAATTTAGGATCACCAATGCACCCAACCTGCATGTCTTTGGATTTTGGGAGGAAACCCACGCAGACACAGGGAGAACATGCAAATTCCACGCAGGGAGGACCCGGGAAGTGAACCCAGGTCTCCTAACTGCGAGGCAGCAGCGCTACCACTGCCCCACCGTGCTGCCTGCATAAATATATAATTAATGAAAATCAGAGGTCATAATAATTAGTTTTACAGTGTGTTTTATTTCCACTCTGTGTGCCTGCTTTTCGGATGCCCATTATATTCTGAATCTTTATGGAGGCTGATTCTCCTCCCTGTCCAGATGACTTCTCTGCGTGAGACCTGCCAATAAACACTGGAGTGATAAAAGGTGAGCTGTATCATTGCACTCTGCTCAGGTCAGTTGGATTTATGAAATCATCTCAGACATCTGCAATAATTTTGCTGCTGATGGTAATATGAAGCGGTTAGCGACAGGAGTGAATGCCATTTCATATTCAGTTGCAAGTCATTTCACTTAAAAGAGTGTACAAAATGTCAGGAGCACCAAAAAAGATGATTGAGGATTAGATAGGGATCAACCACCAGGCCAGCATTTTTAATGGTGGACTGGTGATAACTGCAAATGGAAGTCAAAATGTCCTGAGGTTCATAAAAAGGGAACAGAATTGCAAGCTTTATTAGTCTGTTATTCTGTATTTTAGATGGTGTCCTTTACACTGTCACAAGGAGTTTACAAAGCATTTCAAATTAACAAGATCCATTCGTTCTTTCCCTCGTAATCAAACATACACACTCATATTCCTCCCCTGCAGACCCACGCTCACAGATCACTGGTCCCTGCAGGCGTTCTACCTCAGGAAAAGTCTGGACTTGATGATGTTTTAATGCTTCTGTCTTTTATACTTATTATGTTTATTTTATTATTTATAGTGTATTATGTATTTTAAGTAGTCTGCCTTGAAGCCGAGTCCTAGAAAATGAAAAATGTTGTTATGTGTAGGCATAATGACAATAAAGAATTCTATCTATCTATCTATCTATCTATCTATCTATCTATCTATCTATCTATCTATCATCCATTTTGAAACATGATTCATCCTGAGCAGGGTTGTGGGGAAGCTGCAAGCACCAGGAACGAGGTAAGAACAACACCTGCACAGGGTGCCAGTCCATCGCAGGGTGCGCACACACACACACACACACACACAAGGGACGATTTAGCAGTGCCAGTTCACTTAACCTGCATGTCTTTGGACTGTGGGAGGAAACAAGCTAATCTGATGTGTAATAAATTACAAGGAAGACTTTCAACAATAGCCATGAGCTGATAGTGAGCACCTTATAGTAGTTATCTTTATTGTATATTGGCACGCAGGGGCCACAACTACCTCATAGAAATGGGAGGGAATCCCAGTCAAATTAATGTTTGTATAATCCGAAAGGGACTGTCATGGAAGCCAAATTAGTACCTTTTAATAGGGCCTTTTAAGGTGCTTCTGCCTCATAGCTTCAAAGGACTGGTTTTAATTCTTACTACTGATCCTTTACTATGGTGAATTCAACTGTTCTATTTAAATGTTCTCCATGTGTCTGTATATTACATATAAAGACGTGCATGTTAGGCTGACCGGCGGTCTTCTACGACTGTCAGTGTAGGCGTGTATGTGAATGTGATTGAGTGCGGATCCCGGGCTGGGATCTTGAACCACAGGTTTAGAAAACGTATGGCCTTTACATAGTAAGCATCATCACAAAGTGCCTTGAAAATCAGATTTAACAAAGTTCCTTCTCCTTTCCCCACCATCTTTCTTTCATTGTCTCTTATCAGAGGTCTTGCTAATTTGTCATATTTGTTCATTCATCTTGACCTGAATGCATTTTACTGAAAAGAAATTGTGTACAAGATAAAAGCTCAGTTTTACTAAAAGGTCTGAATATATCAATATATTGGTTACTAAATTTGTACAATTTGTCGATCCAGGTTAACTCAAATTTAGAATTGTGGAGAGCCAGAGCATATCCTGGCAACATTAGGCACAAAGTAGGAGTCGGCATCTTCACAGAGGTAACTCATCTTGACAGACTCAGAGGTGGTTGAATCTGCCTCAACATAATACATTACAATAACATTTTAAAATTTGCTGGGTCAACTTAGAGTCACCAGTCACAATGACTGGCACAACTCTTAGGGGAGCCAGAGTACCCTGAAAATAAAGCTGTGTGTAAACCACACACAGATAGTGTGACCAGGCCATGAACTCAATGCTGGTGTCCAGAGAAAATTCACACAGACAATGGCTGGACTGGAAATTTGAACCCGGATCCCTGAAGCAGTAACAAGGAAGCAATACTAATTAAGTTACTAACCATGAACAATCAGTATGGCTGATTTAGCAGACCTAATGGTTCTCTTGGCTGGCTGATTTCTGTCCTCTGAGTTGATGAATCAATCAGTTCTCTTTGGCCACATAACCAATAATGGAAGTGAGTGATCCCATTGCCAGCTTTGTGCTGATCTCTCGTCTTATTGCGTAATTAACTTTTCTCAACAATGCCTGCTATGTAAATAAAGCTCTCTTTGAATGTGACAGGGAAGCAGCTGGGAGTCCACTCAGGCCTCAAGTGCTTATTAAATTTTACAATGCACTTTGCTACAGTGTGTAAGTTTACGTTCTGCTCAGGCATCTTCACCAGCTCTGCTATGTCAGTTTTATGGGTCTGAAAGCAGCAGACTCAGACTGCTGGCTTCTTTAAACAATCACAGAGACCATGGACTTCAGCCATGCCTCTTGTAGACGCTGTCTCTCTTATAAATTGGAGCTTTGTTTAATCAACAGTGCCGGCTGTTTCCTAAAGGGCATACTCTGTGTGGCTAAGGAGTGGCACTTTAAAGTGCAAAGCTGCAGGATCACATGGGTTACCCATCCATCCATTCAGATTTTGTTTTTTTTGTTTTTTTTTAGTTATTTTTATATTTTATTTCATTAAAACCATAAAAGTTTAACAAAACTGTCTTGAAACAAATCGACCCCCACCCATGAGAAACAGAGCTAGGTCAGCAGAGTAGCATTTTAATAATAGTAAAAATATGTAAATACATAAAAATAGATAGAATAGAAAAAGAAAAAGAGGGGAGAGAATCCACAACCTCAATTTAAATGCTTATTCTAAAATGTTATTTATCAGATCCTGCCAGGTTTTGATAAAGTTTTGTACAAATCCTCCAAGTGAGAATTGGATTTTTTTTCCAATTTCAGATAATATATAACATCAGTTATCCACTGACTTAAAATAGGAGAGTTAGGATTCATCCAGTTGAGCAAGATAAGTCTACGTGCCAATAGTGTAGTGAAGGCGATTACAGTTTGTCCTTTTCCACTTTAAGCCCATCTGGGAGTACCCTAAAAACTCTGCTGTTAGTGGATTAGGGGGGCTTATGACGCCTAGGCTGTCTGATAGGCATTTAAAATTTTTGTCCAAAATGGTGTTAATTTGGTGCAGGCCCAAAATATGTGGCCCAATAGGGCTGGAACTTGATTGCAACATTCGCAGGTCGGATCTTGCCCAGAAAACATTTTGGACAATTATAAACGTGACAGATGCACTCGATATATAATTTTAAGTTGAATAATTGTATGCTTTGCGCATATGGAGCTCGAGTGAATTCTGTGCATCGCTGCCTTCCACTCCTTTTCTGAGATGTTGAGGAAGAGATCCTTTTCCCACTCTACTCTGGGATCTTTGAAAGGGAGGGACTTTGAAATGTTTTTATATGTTACAGAAATGCTGTTTGAGTCCTCAAGACTGGTCAATATTTTTTTCTGGTATAGAGGTAGGTGGGTGGTGAGGGAAATTAGGCAGTTTTTGTTTAACAAAGTTTCTAATTTGAAGGTAGTGAAAGAAATGTGTTGCTAGAGAGTTACATTTGGAGTGTAATTGTTGTTAGGATGCAAAGACATATATGTACAGATCTCTAAGTGATTTAATCCTGGATGTTTTTGAACCTATTAATTTAATTCCGAGTTGTGTGTAGTAGTTGCAGGAGCCTATCCTAAAGTCATTTAGTGGAAAGCAGGGGCCACTGCCGAAAGAGGCACTGGTCCATTGCAGGGTACTCTCACTCGTACAAGTTATAAATGAGCACACAGGTCTTCAGAATATGGGAAGGAAAATATGAGCATCTGAAGATGATGAACATGAACACAGTTAGAATGTGGAAACTACACGCAGACAGAGAGAGACTGGGCTAGAAATCAAACTCAGCTCTCATCATTTCCACCATGGTAGGAGGATCACAGAATGCTACAGATCTAGTTAGTAAGAGAGAGATTCTGCATTTGCCCTTTGTACAGATGTACACAGGAAGTCGTACTCGATCTGTCAGGCACATTGAACACGGTGCTAATACAGAGTAGAACATTTACATTACTAGGTAGCATGTTGTTGGATGTTTAATGTACAAGGATTGATTGAAAAGTAATGAGATTGTCTGTGTTTCTTGTTCATGGAGATAGACATGGGAATGCTGTTTAGGTGTTTGAAGAGCTAGTGTATATATGAAACGATCTGTACAAAAATATGGATCAAATCCCTCACTGATTCAATACGGTACGATGTATTTTATGTTCCAATACACAGCATTTTATATATACACTAGCTCTTCAAAGTGTAGAGAATAACATGAGAAAAAATAAAAACCGCTGTATAAGCGGAATGAATAATTTTCATTTTTGTGTCACGCTAACATTGTAGACGGACAAGTACTATGCGCTCAGTGACACTGCATGTCAGCATCATCCTTGCCATTATGCTGCTTACTCATTTTGATGCACAGTATAGCGGAATGTCCAGTACAAGACGCGACATGCAGTGATGTCTGCTAATGCACGGTCACCCTTGAAACACGAGTGAGAATGACAGTGTGTTAGACTTGTCCTTGGTGACTAATACATTTGCTGTGGAGCTTTTTTGGTCATTCAGGAAGGGATATCTGACCTGAAACAGCACGGTTTAGGTGCTACTCATGTCTGTGCAGCTAAATAGCAAATGACACAGAATAGAATCACTCGATTCCACATACCTCACTCTTAGACCCCCTAAACGCAGACATGGCACGTTATCATTGCTTAATTAAATGTATGTTACCTACTGTAACCTAAATTATAACCTACATTAGCCTATATTATACTGTAACCAATACAACTAGGCAATAATAAGTGCAAACTGATCATGCTAATATTTCCATTCATTTGGGCTAAAGGTTTAGATAGACTTATTTTTCATAAATGATACATTCAATGACAACACGCAATTTAAAACATCTAAATAAATAACCCTATCAGATACACATTTAGGAGTCTTTTTCAGTCTATACTTTGCTATTTAAAAGGCTAATCTATACACATTTACAGTCATATTCATGAATTCTCTTCTCTCTGTAACAGCCGTGAGTGTTTGATAGTCATTGGGCATTGTTTATGTAACACAAAACTGTTCAATAAACTAACTGAAATAGTTTAATTTCCAGAGGCAAGTGGTCATTAAAATGGCTTTTTAATTAGAAATTAAACACTGAGTTTTTCCTGCTTTATAGAAAAATATCAATACGCTAGAAGGTAATACGATAAATTGTGATTAATATGCAGTTAGTTTCTGAAAAAAAAAATACTCTTTCAAGTACTTTTTAATTGAATAGCAGCTCTAGGCTGATAATAGCTTCCAGTCTATTTTCAGTTATATGGGATTCATTTCAAGATACCTCAACTTTGTTTAAAAGTATCTTAAAGCCCCTTTGAAAGAATTTTGAAAGATATTTTACAGTAAGTCATATTTGAAATATCTTATGAATATGTCCTACTGTCTACCACACGACTTGGTCACTTATTCCAAGTGTCTGTGGTTCTCTGTGCAAAGAAAAACCTGTTTGTGTGAAATTTACTCATAACAAGTTTTCAAGATCATAATTTTAAACACTTCAATCATGTCACCTCTTAATCTTCTTTTGCTTAAACTGAAAAGGCTCAGCTCTTTTAACACTAGAATTACCAGAGCCTACGAGACAACTCGTAAATCCAGCCCATCTTAAATCCATTTGCGCCTCTCCGTCAGCGTCTTTTGTCCTGTAAATGTGCTGATTAAGACAAGCAGCAAGAATGTTCACTAAATTTTCCCAGCTCATGCCTTGTTTGATTATCTGGGAGTGAAGTGCTGCGGTTTTAGAGTGGAAATAATAGATTGCTATTTGGAACACATGCATTTCATGTGTGTTCCGTTTCTACAATAATCTGTGTAAACACATTGTTAAAACAGAAACTTTTTCATATTTTATTAATAAATGTTACAAAATGTAGGCATAAACTATAGAATGTGTGAAGCCTGAAGTCCAAAGATCAAATAAACACTTTCATAAAAGGTTCAAGGATGATACAACAGCTTCCATGGCGTAGCGGTAAGATTTGCTGACTTGTAATCAAGAGTCCCCGGTTCAATCCCTACTGCCCCCTATATTTGCTGTTTTCAGTAGTGAGTTGCTCTTATTGTTAATATTATACAGTACACACGCACATTTGGCTTGCGTCAGTACATTTATAGTACTGTACTTGTAAAAGTTACCGTTTTTTTTTTTTTCACTTTTATTCTATCAGTCATGATCACGAGACATACCACCGCCCTAGTTTATGTTTGAAACTGGGAGTAATTGTAGATGTGAGTGGTGTTTTGAGGCAATGGAATTGGACATTCTCTGATCCAGAGAGATAAAAGCTGACACACAAACGCTGGCGAATCTGTCTTCTTCGTATCTCACTGTCACTTTATTTTTTTTAATTCAGTTTTATTGAGTGTTCCTGCGCATGCTGAATTAGTATCACCTTATGGTTTATAATGTCAAAAAAACCCCCAAAAAACAGAGACGTAGGTATATTTGATATTTGGAATTATTCATTTTATGACCTTTTATGAGGTCAGTTCAGCGCTATATGTAATCATCAAATTCAAATGTTAACAGTTCACAAATACGCAAGGGCCGTCCTTCCTGCATTTATGACATGTGTACCTGCTGCAATGCGCACACTTCTCTCTATGCTGTGGTTTCTATTGCACACCTGAAAGAAAGAGACAATATATGTGACATTTTGAAGAAATCATTTTATGACCTGAATAGTACCAATCAGAATACATCATCACACTAATGGAATATTATTTGAAAATGAAAAGCGTCAGATCGGGTGTGAATTTACGCTAGCCTCAAATTCCTTCTTACAAGCCTCTGTACACTGTCTGGCAGTTGAAAGTGTTGAGTCTACTACAACTACTAAATCCTTCTCATAAGGTGTATTTTAAATTTTCAATCCTCCAATTGTGTATTCAAATCTAACGTGTCTACTTCCTTTGTGTAATACTTCACATTTACTGACATTAAACTTCATCTGCCACCAATTTGCCCAAGCATGTATGCTATCCAAGTCCTTCTGTAATGATATAATGGATTCCAAATTATCTGCCAATCCACCTATCTTGGTATCATCTGCAAACTTGTTACTATCCTGACTTTTTATATCTCTAATTCATTTTAATATATATTGAATGCATTTCCAGATCTCCTGAAATGTATTTTGAAATATCTTTAAGTGTTAATTTAGCTAAGTGTTAATTTAAGTGTTAATTTAGATTTCAAGCATTTATTGAGTGAGCTAAATGTACAGTAAAAACACAGGTGTTCACAGCTGCAGGAAACAATGCTACCCACTGTGCCATGCTTATATGGGAAGAAAAGGGAACCACCAAATCGTAACAGTGACAAAGACACAGAGAGAATATGCAAAATGAGAAAAGAAAAAGTCCTCCTCATCTGCAGAGTAAAGGGAGAACTGAAAAAATAAAATGGTAAAAAGTTTAATGTGGAGATTTTTACTTTATGGAGGAGAGACTTGTAGGCCCTAAGGAAAGAATATAAAGTATTGAACATTCAGAAGCATGTGAGATGCGGTTCTGACAAAGAATGGAGAAAATAAACTGGACTGAAGGGAAGAGCAATAAGGGAAATACTGAGACGAATAGATGAAGAGTAGGAGAGGAAAGGACACGACTGGGACATTTACAGTTGTTAGGCATGATGGACTGCTAAGCGATATCACTAAAGGGAGATTAAAGGGGAAATGTCATGTGGGAGACAGAGAAGACCACTGCTGGGCAATATTAAAGACAGCAGAATGTAACAGAGTGTGAAAAGGAAGACTCTAAATAAAAAGAGTAGGGGATTCAGACGAGGCATTGACCACACATAATTTGTCTTCACATGAGAACGAAAGCTTTTACTTTTTTAAAATGCTTCTCCTCTTTAGCATTTTGCAGTTGTTTATAGATTTTCTTCTCAATTTTTTTCTGTAGGGAGTACAGCTAAATGTCACCATTAATCCATGCATAAATATACAAAATTATAAAAGGACACTGATTCATTATGCTTATGAATTATTCAGACAATAATATGTATTCTATTAAATATAGATGTGACTTCTTTTTGGATTAGATTTTCCTGTAATTGTGGTCTTAGGGAATTCACTTTTAGCATTAAGTTTCCTCTTGCTATTTTTCATTGCACTAATGTAATGTAATGTAACTCCTCCTGAGCTGAAAGTCACTTATAAGCATGACGTCATTTCAAGACGGCCACTGCTCCTTACCAGATATCTAAAACAAGCCTTACAGAAAAGATGGATTGACCTTTCATTGGAAATACAAAGACAAAACAATGATGATCAAACCTCCAAGGGCAAAAGAGGAAAAAAGGCAATATTCACCCTAGAAAACACTTCAAATGTTTTACATCTTAAACATTGACATGACCCTTAAGTCCTTACAAATGTCAGGGATAGGACTGCAGAGGGTCAGAATCCTACATAGTAGCATCAGGTGCCAAGCAGAACTAAAACTTGAATGAAAGCCAGTCCATGGCATGACACGTTCACGCACATGAACTGGGTGCCAAGTCAGATGTTTTTCTTCTTTTTTGTAATTCTTGTGTGTATTTGATATTTTATGGGGGTTATTGTTGTGGTTTGTTATAATATTACTATATTTATTGAGCTTGTCTGCTCTGAAGCAAATTAAGTACTATCTATCTATCTATCTATCTATCTATCTATCTATCTATCTATCTATCTATCTATCTATCTATCTAATTATAAAACAGATGTGAAAGGCACTATATTAGATTCAGTCGGGAAAATAAGTATTTGATCCCCTGCTAAATTTGTACGTTTGCACACTTACAAAGAAATGAACAGTCTCTAATTTTTATGGTAGTTTCATTTTAATGGAGATAGACAGAATATGAACCAAAAATCCAGAAAGAACATATTACATAAAAGTTATAAATTGTCATTTGAGTGAAATAAGTATTTGATTTCCTACAACCGAGCCAGAATTCTGGCTCCCACATATTGGCTGTGTGCCCATGTGGCACATATATTTCAATCAATCAATCAATCAATCAGTCAATCAATTACAGATACTCCTGATCACAATTTGTTATGTGTATAAAACACACCTGTCCATAGAATCAATTTCTTCTATTCCATCATGCAAATACTTATTTCCCCCACTGTATATACACTCAGGGAGCAAATGATCAGAAACACCAGTACACCTGCTTATCTATGCAATTATCTAACCAGCCCACAATGTGGAGGCAGCACATGCAGATACAGATCAGGATCTTCAACTAATGTTTATATCAAAGAGCAGAATGGGGAAAAATGTAATCTTAGTGGCATGATTGCTGGTTCCAGACTGGCTGATCTGAATATTTCTGTAACTTTTGATCTCCTGGGACTTTAATGCACAACAGTCACTAGAATTTCCTCAAAAAGGTGCAAAAAGCAGAAAACATGAAGTGAATGTCAGTTCTGCACATGGGCACTCCTTCTTGATAACAGACATCAGAAAAGAATGGCCAGATTGGTCGGGTCAGAGAGAAAGGAGAAGCTCCATTAACTCAGATACCCTCTCTGTGTAGCAGTGGTGAGCAGAAAAGCATCTCCGAATGCACAACATGTTAGAACTTGAGGTAGATGGGCTACAACAGCAGAAGACCACTTTGGGTTAAATTCCTGTCACCCAAGAACAGAAACCTGAGGCTGCAGTGGACTCAGTCTCACCAAAACTGGATGTTAGAAGACTTGACGTAGCCTGGCCTGATAAATCTCATTATCAGCTGAGGTACAGAGATGGTAAGATCAGAATTTGGCACATGAATCCTGTATCCAACCTTCCTTGTGTTAATAGTCCAGAACGCTAGTGGTGGTTCAATGGCGTAGGGAATGTTTTCTTTGTACACTTTTGATCAGTTAATACCACTTTTGTTACTGACATGTGCATCCCTTCAAGACCACAATTTACCAATCTTCTAATGGCTAATTCCAGCATGATAATGCATCATGTCGGAAAGCAACGGTTGTCTCAAACTGGTTTCATGAACATGACAACAAGTGTGCTTCAGTGGCCTTTCCAGTCACCAGATCTCAGGCCAGTAGAACAGCTCTGGAATGTGGTAGAATGGGACCTGCCCAGCATGAATGTGAAGCTGACAAATCTGCAAAAACTGTGTGGTGCAGTTATACCCAGAAAAACCACACAACACCACACCACACCAACACCTTGTGGAATCCATGTCACAAAGAATTGAGGCTGTTTTGACAGCAAAAAGAGGCCCCACCATGCATCAGTATAGTGGTCCTAAACATTTGCTCACTGATTGAGTACATAGATGTGAAATTTACTGTATTACATAACTTGATCCATTTACTGAATCTTGCAATGTGGTCTACAGTGCTGTAGAGGCCAGCTGACCCCATATGTTTTTTGAGCTAAGACAGACCAAGTATTGGATTGAACATTGGTCCATTTCAGGTCATGTTCAATAATCATGAGGTCAGTTCAGAAACACTAATTAATCTAACCCAAGTTTTCTTTTCTGAATGAGGTGGGGGAAAGAGAAAACCAACAAAGAAGTGCTCAAAACATGGCAGCTCAACTCACACTGTGGTTGGTCAGGAAAATAGGCAAATATCACTAAAATCTGTGGGGCAGCAGCATGAGTTATTGTCTCACATCTCTGCCCATGATCTTAGCTTAGAAGGCAGTGATTTCTGATGCATGACAAAGGCCAGACGCACGTTTCTAGCAGCAGAGTCTTTGAACTGCTTCTTTCGCTCAAGCAGGTGTGTCTGAGCACAATATCATTGACAACACCATTCAGAGCCCTTCACTGGCAGCTCAGTGTATTTGTTCAGGGAAGCTGTAATTAGCATACTATTACATGCGCTTTTTTTTTGTCTCTCCACTAATGGACTGGCAGAGAGTCTCATTCAGAGCTTCAATGTGTCTCTTCAATAGAAAAGATCAAGAATTCTTTCAGTTACAAAAGAACACCACAAAGAGTGTGCAGTCACCTGCTAATATAATACACCATTAGAAGTCACTTTCCGGTGAGCGCTCTTTGTGCAGTTGGCGTTTGGAAGGCGAGGAGACTTGTCACTCTACTTGTTATACATCTACAGTTCTTGTACTTGTCTTGTGGTCCGTGCCTTAATGATACCTTAATCAATCAGTTTAATGCAATGCTATTGAAAGACTTCTAACTCAACTGTTGCTCATCAGACAGGCTGCTTATTAATGTTAAAAGTTCACACCCCATTGTATTCTGAAAATGAAGAATGGCCACATAAAGGTCATGCTAATTTCATAATTTTATAAGTGAGGAAGTGGTAAGTCCTCCTCTTGATTTCACCAGCACTCAGTGCTAATGCCAGGTGAACCCTGAATGATGCCACTCTGCCAGCACTCTGTGCCATACTCAGTCTCTCTTGGTCCCATTTAAAATGTATGCCTTTGAAGTATAAAGATTGGACATTTTATCTCTGTTGTTACATTTTATTTTCTATGTATCAATTTCTCTGTGATTTGATGTGGATATGAACCTCCATTCAATATGGTTTGAAGGTTTGCTTCTACAAAGGGCAACTCTTCATCCCTGGTCAGCTCTCAGCATGATGTCTGCAAACCAAGTAGGAAATAATACAAAGGTCGCCCAAAATGTTTTGCAACACATTCTACGTTTTAGTCAAAATAAAATGTTGGCAGCTTAATTGTGTGCTTAATTTGAAATGACTCACTTAACACACAAAACCTTTCCTACTGCATGTGCAGCTAGCATTCAAAATGGTAATGATACAATAATATGCATTTTAAAAAATAGGCTCTTATTGAACTTCGTCTGGCAGAGATGACTGGAAGAAACTGTTACCTTAAATATATACAATAAATAATAATCACTACGAATAACCAGGAAGGAGGAAGCTTGCTCATTGTGTCTTTAATTTCTCTTCTGGAAGAGGGTCACACTCCCTCACTGCAGGCTGTGATGCAATGGTCATAGAACAGAGACAGAAAGTCTTTCTTAAAGATCACAGCATTTGCATAACAGTGCTGAATTATTACTTACTCTGATTGGTACCATGTGAACATTTACTCTAATTGGTTCATTGGCTTACACACTCAATAAGCATACCCAAATTAAAGTCTCACTTCTACTATATTCATGTCCTTCAATATCTCTTAAGTTCATCTCTTACTCTTTTATGGAAAACTGTGAATGTGACAAGCGTTAAATCTTGAAAGAACATGACATCAGCCCCTTTCTTCAGTTATCTCCTGGAACATTCTGTTTCTCTTCATGACATTTCTAAGAAAAACGTTATATATTTCTTTTAATGTGTGCTGTATGCCAAAATGCTTCATGTGCAATAACTATATTACCTCTATAACTAAAGTTACAGAAGGAATCACTGAACATTCTCAAGAGATTAAGACGTAAAAAGAGATAAGGCAGATGATAACATTACTCTGCAGTTCCCCTGTTGGACCCTCTTTAGTTTGCCTACAGAAAAAACTGGTCAATGGATGATGCAGTCAGTATGGGTCTGCAACATCTTGACCACCCAGGGATCTACATAAGGGTTTTGTTTGTGAACTTCAGCTCAGTGTTTAGTGTCCTGAAATCCTCCACTCTGTTGTGGGAAAGAATTTGGTGGCAAAATTAGCTGCTATCATGAAAAATCCCCTCCATTCCTTTTAACCACAGACTCATTCCACCACGGTGTGCTAAGAAGTGCCTCTGGAGATCTTTTCTGCCCACTGCTATCAGTCAGTTCAATGCTTCCTCTCAACGGTCCATACTAAATACTGATACTCTTCAAATTCATTTTGCAATTTCTGATTTATTGATTGATTAATTGTATTATTTGTCTTTATATGTTTCTACTGATGTCTGCATCTAAATTTCCTCTTGTAATTAATCTATTCTCATCTAAACTCACCCAGCCTCCACCTGTCAATAGATGTACCAATTTCCTGACAAAAAGGAACAGCAGGTGAAACTGAGAAACACTTTTTCGCAACACCAAAGTGTGGTTTCTGATTTATAGTCTCCAACTTGACAAAGAAGGCTGGGAACGTCACTGCAAGCCCAGAAGTGGCTCACCCCAGTTTAGCAAACCCACAACTGCTACCTGCAGGCTTTGGCCTAATCAGGCAAAAATGGTGACATCAGCTGTGTTTAATGTCTCAAAATATTGTAAGATGTCTCTCAAGGGAGAGAAACCGTGAAAAACCCTGGCTAGAAGAGAAGTCTGAACCAAAGAACCTTTATAAATAGCAACATTTATGCACAAAAAAAGGAGCTGCCTAAAAGGCAATTCAAAGCAATTAAATCTCAATACATAAACCAAAAACATAAATCCATCAACAGAGTGAAGGTACCTGTAAATCTACATGAAAAAAAATACTTAAATTAACTCCTTCACACATCAGTGTACCACAACTCAGATCCTCTTCTCTGACTCAATTAAGAGTCAGAGGGAGGTCTCAGCAGTGGTGATGTCATACTGGCCCCGCCTCCAGGAGTATAACCCACAGAATGCAAGGAATGGATGCCCAGTTAAACAGACGGTATAGAAATAACAACTAATTAACAAATCTAATAAAGATAACATTAAAACATGGAAAGTATTAATGCAAAAACAACAAAAATAACAGTAAAACAGAAAAAACATAAGGAAAGAAAATAAACCCTAGCTGCAATATACTGTAACAAAGGAGTGATTTTGGTAGACATTAACATTAGAGATGAGCTAAATAATTCATGTGAAACTGAATTTGCAGAGTAACTCAGTGTTTTGTTTCACAAACCAATTTGCAAAATAAATTCTATTTCGCTACCAGAAAAATACATGCAATTAACAAAAGAAGAAAGGCAATTAGTTCCTGTGTGGAAGCATTTTCTTGCAATAATTCCACATGCATCTGCCTATCATCCATCCATCCATTATCCAACCAGCTATATTCCAACTACAGGGTCACGGGGGGTCTGCTGGAGCCAATCCCAGCCAACACAAGGCGCAAGTATTTAAATAAAGATCTCTAGTGGAAAAAAACTACTGGAAGCATGTGTATTGTCAATTAAAATTAGGCTGTTGATGGAGAACAGGGCAATGATGACTTTCCATACACTTTCAGTATAGAAAACACAATAATGTGCACAATGATGTGTTTTGCTGTGTCTTCAAACAACATATATGCACATTTGTCACAGTTGTACTCCTCAATGGTGATGTGAACAGAGGGCTAGAAAGTACAGATCACATGCTTAAGGCAGCTGCAGAAACAAACACAAGTAAACCGGAAGTAGGAACAAGGGTTTAGGGATCAGTACTCCTCATTTTCCAAAAAAAAAGTCTTTATTGAGTTTGAAAATTATCTTGAAAACAAATTTCAGCATCATTTTCACAATACTGTATGCCAAGCAAAACTTGCCTGTTTTGCGTATCACTAGTCCCGAGTGAGGATTATTTTTTCCCAGTTTCAGACAGCACAGCCATTTTGCAAGGTAATTCTAGGGTCTTCCAGTTGAGCTGGCAATATAACAAGCACAAGAGCAGCGTTTGGGGGTGGCAAGTGGGGTGACCGCTCTAGGCCCCGTGCCCCATGCCTAAGGGGGCTCTGCTGTCCTGTTCAAACGGATTTGTCGTTATATTCTCCAGTGTGTGTGTATATACAGGTATATATATAACATATAATATATATACACATTGAGCTGCTTCTAAGAAGAACCCTTTTAAAATGCCTCTTCAGGTCAAATTCCATAAATGTACGTCTTTGAAAACATTCCATAGTCCACCTTCATCGCCCAAACAGGGTTGCCAGTGTAATCCCTTCCTAAAATAGGAATAGCCCATTAGTCACTTGGATGGCTTTTTCTATCTATAGAAAAAGACATTGCATCCAGATTAGAATATGAAGATGTAATCAATGACTCTTCCAATCGGAAGGCAAGAAAAGTGAATTTTCGTCTGGAACCTGAAAACCGGTAAGAGATTTCATAATGATACCTCGATGTTAATTTCACACTTCCTGTCGAAACACTGAAACTCACATTTTATTTGTAGACCATAAACATGTCCGAATAGTAACGCACAAAAAGACTTATCGCTAATGATAACCGGCTGACATGACATCAACGTGACTTATGATTATGACATCCTGTATATTAGGATTCAGAGTATACTTGCAATTTGGGTACTTTTCTAGAAGAGACCCTGCTAATTTCCGCATGACACCGCATCGCATTTCCCACTGTCGTGGTATTGTTGTGAATTATGAATTGCACTTTTTTAACAGATTATATCGTTATATTTTGATAAAGTTCACATATTTAGCTGAATACTGTAATGAGAAAATTCGGTGTATGTTAACATTATTTTTATTAAAATCACACGCAAGTTTATACAGTCCACACATATCGGTGACAGCATTTGACTTAACTGGCCCCATGTGGTGTTGGTCAGCCCTAGGCCCCGCATACCCCTAAGGCCGCCTCTGAACAAGCACCATGACATTAGAATGAACAAACATCAGGGGGCACCCTCAAAAGAACCATTTTCTTACCATACATTGATATTTTAATAGCCCGTCTATCCATTTATCTATTTTCTATTTTCAAAATATACTTCCTCTACAACAGGGTAACAGACTTATGAAGAGTTCTTACACGTCTTGAAAACCAAACTAAAGACCAAAGGAAGAACAAATGACAGGAATCATTTAGGGATGGCCAGATAGGAGACAAACTCCAAGAAAAGACAAATATCTTAAAGGAGGAAGTTGGAGATATGGAGTTGGAAGTTCAGTTAGATTTTCCCCATGCTTATCCAGGTTTGCTCACTAAAGTAGAGTCTCGCTTATCCGACCTTCGCTTATCCAACATGCGAGTGTGAGCGTAGTCTATTTTTTGTTGCTAAGTTAATTTTTTCAGTTAAAATTTTCTGTTGTTTGATTGTAAAACATGATTACAGTGGATTATGTGGCCAGCCCTCTCTGGTGTGTCTCTGCCTCGCGTGTGTGTGTGTGTGTGTCTGTGCACGTGTGTCTCTCTCTCACAGGTGCGTGTGTGTGCGTGCATGAGTCTCTCTCGCGTGTGTGTGTGCGTGCATGAGTCTCTCTCGCGTGTGTGTGCGTGTCTCTCTCTCTCACGTGTGTGTGTCTGTCTGTGTCTCTTGCTCTCTCTCTCGCTGCACAGGGAATGCACAGGGAGATACTGAACACGTGCGGAAATAATCGGCACGCACAAACCAAAAAGGAAACCGGCTTGTTCCTATACCGAGTGTGTGGTCGTGAACAGAGGGCAAAAGTTTGGCAAACTTTTTGGTCATAACCTGAATTGTATGTGTTCAGAGACGTTCATGAACCGAGCCACTGTATTAGGTTCGTAATGTGTAAAATGATAACATAGTTTGATGTTTTAATAGGCATTTTCTTAACACCTCCCATTATCCGACATTTTCGCTTATCTGATGTTCTGCCGGCCCGTTTATGTCGGATAAGCAAGACTCTACTGTACTTGCATGTTAACTGGCTACCTACAAACTAGGAGGTTCATTAGCCATCATTATGGTCTTCTTGCACACCGTAAAGAATCAATTTGGCTACTCTTGTTGAGAAAATGCTGTGGATGGGGAGCCATCGAGGTTAAGTTGTCACAGCGGTGCAGATATTAGCATTGGAGATTATTGAAGCATTGGATACATAGCTTCAGTTTCTGGCCCAGATACTGTCATCACTAAGGCTAATATTCTTCCCATGTCTTTGTAGGTTTTAAAGATTCTGGTTTATTCACACGCACACAATCCAAAAATGTGTGTGAAAAAGTGTTTTCTTTTATCCAGTTATTTTTTGTAAACAAATATATAGAAAAAATAAAGATAAAGAAACAGAATGTGTGGTATGTGTGTATTGGATTATGTGCGGATTCAAAATTGATATGAGCAAGGGGCAACACGGTGACACAGTAGTAACTCCGCTGCCTCCCAATACAGAGGCCAGGGTTCATGTCCTGGATGCTCCCTCTGTGGAGTTTGAATGTTCTCCCCAAGTCTGCCAGGGTTTCTTCCAGGTTAACATGCAGGTTAACTGGAAGGGCAAAGCTACATTGGATCCTGACATGTGCGCACATGTGTATGTGAGTGTGTATGTTCACCTTGTGGTGGATTGGCGGCCTGTCCAGAGAATGTTTCTGCCTTGTGCAGACAGGCTCCAGCTTCCCCACAAAATGATTAGGTTACATCTGGATTGGAAAATAGATGGATGATATGAGCGAGGGCAGTTGATTTGATGGGTGCAGGAGTGTGACCTGTGCTGAAGTTTCCTCTCATCTCAGTCTGTTTCTTACTCTTCTCCCTGCTACGGTAAAAGCAGGTGCACAAAAAAAATGGATGGATGGAATTTTGGCTTATAAGACTGAGACATTTTCATGACGCTCCTCAGTCAAAGGAATGAAAAATTTCAAATCCAACCCTTAAGACATTTATTAATAGGCGTGTACAGAAATCTCTGAGACATATTAAAATCTCAGCTCTAATCCTCTAACTCTAGAGCTATTAATTAAAAAGACAAAGACAACTGTGCCGAATGTCAATTGTAAGATGATAATAACAGCCTTGGTATAATTACGTTTTAACAAATTCTGTTCAACCGATTCATGATTAAGTGCTTTTTATTCTCCAGACAAAATGTACACATTGTTGCAAGAGAGTGGCAGGTCTGGAGAATCCTGCTGATAACCTCCTTGCCAGTGTAAATTTGGGACCAACATCATCCTCTTTTCCATATTTCAAATTATCAGGAGTCATTGTGTTGGAGCGGAGGCTCACTTACTGTGTATGCAGCACTTTCAGGAAAGGTCAAGTGACTGGACCCAAAGTGAACGCTCATTACAGACTGAATTTAAAGACATGATTATATAGTTTTAATTGTATAGTTTTGGATAGTTAATGGATTAACAACTGAATTAATTTATTAATGAAGGAACAAATTTCAATAGTAAACAGCAAAAATAATCAAATATTCACATTACTCAATTTCAAAAGTAGAAACTATGCCCGTCGTCTAGAAAAATGAATGAAGTTCAGAATTTGCAACAGAATGGCTGCCATCTACTGCTCCTCCAGTCTTCCAGAGCTCCTTCCATGCAGCTCCAATGATCTTTTCTCCACCTTATCCATTGTCTATCGGTTCATATCACTGGCTCCATCTCACACCGTTGACTTGTGGTTGGAGGCAACAACATGGGCATCTTAACAGCATCATAGGCCCCTGGGCCAAGTAGTGCACTGGGGCCCCTGTTTTTACAGCTAAACAGAAACATACATTGGCATCAGAAACATTGTGGGCCCTGGCCAATGACCATTGTGCCCATATGTTATGACGGCCCTGGGCAAAACCATCCGCATTCGATTTCCTCGACTCTGTATGTCATGTTGAATCAAGCCAGGATGCTTCCCAAGATCACCAGCAGTCATGTACAGTGCCCAGTGCAATTGATTTAGGCAGCAGTGTGGATCTAGTAAGAGTCCGAGGGCAGCTGTTCAACTGCTCAATCATACAGTATCTCTCATTAAGCCCTACCAGAAGTATGACACAAAAAAATGACTCTGGAAATAAGAGGGACTGATGAACAGAGGGGCAGCTAAATGAATGAGTGCATTAAAGATAGATAGATAGATAGATAGATAGATAGATAGATAGATAGATAGATAGATAGATAGATAGATAGATAGATAGATAGATAGATGCTTTATTAATGAAGAAGCAAACCATTAAATGAATGAATGGAGGGAGAAGTTCATGAATAAATGCATGAGTGAACACATGGATGGATTTTTTTATAAAAGAATAAATGGAAAACTTAAAGATAAAGAAACAGAATCTGCAGAATGTGTGTATTGGGTTATGTGATGATTCAAAATTGATAAGAGCAAGACAGAGGGACAAACAAATGAATGATATTTAAACCTGCTTTAGTTGCAGTGGACAGAAAGGACATGACGTGAGGCCATCTGACACAAGCATCATGTCCAAGACGCAGCCCTGAGTGTTCTGTCTTTGCACAGACAACTTAGAGTCCTCTGGGTTTTGTCATTGTCATGAATGACATCTTCCCACTGTCAACACATTTTAAAGTATTACAGCACAAAGTGTTTATTTTTCTTAATTACACCTAATCCATCTAATCGACTGTATTATACACATCTCTGCACAGATTTTAAATTATCTGCACTTTTATTATTTTTTTTCCATGTTCACACCTGTTATCAATTTTCACATCTTGATTTCCAACGATTACCCGGTGGATGATTGGGTAATTTCTTTGTACCTTTGTTTATTCATGACTTCAAATTCAAATTGCTGGAAAGATCTCAGTGAATACTTTTCTATACAACAGCTCTTTTGTTACACGTAATTTGTATATATGAAATGGTATCAAAAGAAAAAAAATCACAGTATAATCACAGTATAGGACTGTGCTCTATTAAAGAGAGAAAAGACTAGAAGGAAAGATAATAAGTGTGACTTGAAATGAAAATACAAAAATCAGCCCATTCTACACAAAATGTGTATTTTATAAGTACACTGAGTTCTATCTTTACACCAACAATACTAAACCACAGAAAAATAGAAGATATACAGGTACAGGG
Organism: Polypterus senegalus; assembly: GCF_016835505.1. Taxonomy (NCBI): domain Eukaryota; kingdom Metazoa; phylum Chordata; class Cladistia; order Polypteriformes; family Polypteridae; genus Polypterus; species Polypterus senegalus. The sequence continues at coordinate 35,086,611 of NC_053166.1, read as the reverse complement.
AAGAAGTAATATGCAGCATATAAAAAACACTTGGACAGTTGTAGAAAACACACTGACAGAGACCTCATCAGGATGTGAACGCAGTTTATGAGGTACTGAGCAGTTAATCTAAATATTAACTGTTAAACTCATACCAGTGACTTCTCAACATTCATTTGCAGTAAATTCATCAACCCAGTGATAAAGGGAGCTATAAAATACTACAAGTAAATATGGCAAAGCATGTCAAGCTTGTGAAGTGTGGAACCAACTCATGCCACCCATGGTTTAATAAACAATGGAGTGTTAGGCAGGCTTCAGTTTCACTCACCTCACTACTGGCAGTCATATTTTTAGCCCAAAGAAAAGTACTAACGATATTATGAATGAAAAATAAAGATTTAGCTCCAAAATGAGAATAAAATGATGAATGGCATCATGGGCTGGATTATGGGCAATCAAGTGAGTGCCCAGGGTTACCCACACCAAAAAAACCTAAACAAACAATGCCAGATTCAGGCTCCACAAGTATCTTGATGGCTGTGTCAACTCATCAGCATTCACCAGTCTAACTAAGCAAATAAATAATTTGCTTATGTTACTAATTAATAAAGTGTATCAAATGCAAAAATACATAAATACTGTATACAACTGACGTTTTCATGTAGGGGCTGACATCCTAAGCACCTGGTTTCTGTACAGCTTGTGGCGGCACCAATTACACAAATTGACAGATGTTGCGGTTCTCATCTTGCACTCCACACAAACTCCTAGATGTTCCTGACACAGAATAGCATTCACGTTTAACAGTGCACTATGTGTAAAAACTTGTTATCTTCTCACAATGTGTGTCTGTCAAGTCAGTTCACTGGAAACATTTTATGATACCTCGTGAGTGCGCACATTGAACAAAAGTGTCCAAGGTACAAACAATTCTGGTAACACTTTAGTTTAGGTACGGCAAGAATGTATCGATTACTCATTTACTGTTATGTAAGAAGACCTCAACAAACACTCCTTTGTTCTTTCATAACACTAAAACTGGATCAGTAAGGTGTTTATCCATTTTTGCAATGAGACCGACAAACAAAACTTCACTTTGGAGTGGTCAGAGGCGGCTTAACTGAGACACTTATCTCTTGATATTACACATTTAGTATAAGACCTTCACATGAATAGGTAATTTAACATCATGTCCATATGTCACACTGCACAGAGATGAATAACCTGTCTGCTGATGCTTTATAAGTGTTATGAAGATCAAAAGAAGCCTTTGTTAAGGTCTTCTTACAAAAGAGTACATAAGTAATCGATGCATTTTTGCAGTATCCAAACTAAAGTGTTACCACAGTTTTAAAGGAGTTTTCCATCCTGTGGTGTTTGGGCTGGTATCATTGTTTCAAGAGAGGCCCACCACATGAACAAGCTAATTAAAAAGGCCACACTCAGTTTTGGGATGCACTCTCAACCCCGCAGAGAAAGAAGCGAAGAAGCTAATGAAGACAAAAGATAAATGAAGAAAAAATTAGGGTTAGGGTTAATGCCATTTTGAACAATGCTGCACATCCTCTTCCTGACACACTAACACGGAGGACTTTCAGCCAACAAATTATTCAGGAGAAGTGTGTCAAGAAACACTATGGGCACTCCTTTGTACCAACAGAAATACGTCTTCATAATGTCTAACTGGGAATGCCAAGTCAGAAGTTTTCTTTTTCTTTTTAGTTTTCTTTCCTTTTAGTCATTATGAGGTGTATTTGAGAAAGGGTTATTGTTTGCTGTAATTTAATAGTATTTATTTGTTTATTGATATTCTTTAAAACATTTCCCCCTGCAAAAAAAATCAAGTCAGTCTATCTATCTCTTATATGGTGCCTTTCATATCTATCTTTCTATTTGTTATATAGTGCCTTTCATATCTATCTATCTATCTATCGATTTGTGTATGATTGTGGTTACTCAACTGTTTAGAATTTGCTGTCCTGTCCCCCATTGCTCTTCATTTTTAGGTCAGGTGTGCTTCTTTTCTGATTTACAACACCATGAAACTGTTTCCAAAGAAACTACAAACACTCTGCAATGTTATCCTTTTTTGGATATGGAAGGCCCTTTATAGTCTAAAGTCTCTGATCAGTCCATTCAGGTGTATAACTACATTCGGTGGCTTTATTTTAGTTCCAATTATTTGACTAAAATAAGTAGTTTGTTTCTTAAAGTCAGAAACAGCCCTTTTTATAGCTTCACTCTTCTCATCTGGGTTTTTAAACGGGGACTGATGTTTAATGATGATGTTTGATGTTTGATGAGTAACCATCTATTGACGTATTCAGAGCTTATGAATTACAAAATTGATTTGGGGTGAATGGAGACACGTCTCATGGACAGGGGAGGATCTGCTGTTGCAGCCTATAATCCTGTACAGATTCTAATAGCACCCCACACCTATGGACCTTCACTTGGAATTTAAGAAAACTGATTCAGGTTGCAGGGATCGCTCTTTTGGATGTTTGTTTGCCTTTAACAATGGCTTATTACCTTTTTTATGTATTGTATAGTATAATACATTTGTGTGTGTGTGTATGATGACACCATTGGTGGTAATGCTCAGAGTCTTAAACCAGCCCTGAGTAATGGACAGAGCTACAAACATTCTAATGGTGAACTGACACCTGGGAAGTTGATTTTTGGTACCCTCATCATTATCATCCCGTACTATGCCAAGTTGGTTGGTTTATTTATTAAATTCACTGAGCAAAACTGAACTAATGCATGTGTCCTTTCAAACTCTTTCTAGGAAAAGTCCAACTGCCCAAGTCATGTCATGAAAACGACATGACATACAACCATTAGTGTTTAAAGCAATCAGTATGCATGCATAAGTGGACTTACTTCAGCACATGAGTGGATCCGTTGATTGTGGTCTCAGTGCAGGGTACGCTGGGCCCCAGGATGGACGGTCGACGGTAACGCTCATGCCCGCAACACAGGATGATGAGGAAGGCACGACGGAAGGACTTGTTCAGGAAGGCATAAAGGAAAGGGTTGAGCATGGAGTTGATGTAGCCCAGCCACAAGAAGGCAGTCCACAGCTTCTCAGGCACTGTGTAGTCAATGAAAGGGTCCACCACGTTTGTGATGAAGAATGGCGCCCAACAAAGGCAGAAGCAGCCCATGATGATGCATAGAGTCTTTGCTGCTTTGGTCTCTGTGCGCATGCGATGATTGCGCTGGTGATCGGCACTGTCAGAGGAGCTGCTGGCACCGCCCGCTCGCTGCAGCATGCTGATCTGGTGGGCATGATCCCGGGCCGTCACATAAATGCGCTGGTAAGCCAATACCATTAGTCCCAGGGGAATGTAGAAGGCCACCACAGAGCATGTAATGGCATAGGGCTTGTTCACCATGAATATGCACAGCGTGGAGTTGGAGCCCCCAATAAGCTTCCTTTCTTCTATCTGGTGGGAAAAAAAGAAGCTGTGAATAGTTATGTCATGTCATGTGGCTGTAACACGCAAAATAAATTCAACTTTTGCATGTTTCATTTTTTCATTTCTTATATATTAAGACAGGCATAACATGTATTTATGTTGTTTTTATTAACATTTAAAATGACAGAGCTGGAGAAACATACTGTGAAGTACACCTCACATTAATATGTTTTCCTAGAGAAAGCAACTTCAAAAAGGGATTTAGAGGTTTCCAGTGGTGCAACATTTCCATCTAGCCAATGCACAAAACAACTAAATAGGCAAATAAGGTGTAAAGTCATATTGTAAAGATACAGCAAGTCAAGGGGCGTTTTGCTCAGACTGCATAATGCAGACGTGAGAGTGAGAGAGTAGTTCTTGTTACCATGCTATATTAAGAAATAAAGGTGCCAAAATGGTTCTTCAGAGTGATGCCATAGGGCTGGGGTCAGCAACCTGTGGCACGCGGAGCAATTTTCAATGGCACTCTGATTGAACTGAAATCTAGTAAAAAAAATATATTTTAATTACAGCAAATGCGTCTGCGCCCTCACCTGCGTTTTGCGTATGCAACTCACATGTAAATGGAAACCATTTGTTCAGTGCAGGCCTGGTACGTTAAAACTAACCTGTTGTTATTATTAAGTAATATACTGCACTAAAATGACTCATAAAAAACAAAAACTTGATGTTTGCTCTTTTCAAGAATCTTGGACAAATGAATATGGATTTGTACAATAAAAGGATCGTGATGTGTGTGTGTTATGCTGTGAAAGTATTGTGTGTCGTACGTCAAGTGTACAAACTAAACATCAGTCCCCGTTTAAAAACCCCGATGAGAAGAGTGAAGCTATAAAAAGGGCTGTTTCTGACTTTAAGAAACAAACTACTTATTTTAGTCAAATAATTGGAACTAAAATAAAGCCACCGAATGTAGTTATACAATTGCATCAGATTAATTGATTAATAGCTCTGATTAATAATAAAGAATGATTAATCATATTAGAATTCTTAATTTTTTCTTATGCAAACTATGTGTTTGTGTTGAAAGAACTTGTAATTTATAATTTGTAAAACAATTTTTAATAAATGTGTTGTAAATTAAAATTTGACAAAACACTCCTATCACATATGGTCCTATGTATTTTAAAATATTGAATGACCAATAATATAAGATCCAGGTATAAAGTATATACTTTTGAAGCCCTTCATAACCAGACCAAATTTGATATTATATATAACAAAATTGGTAGAATTATGTCGTCACACGGAATAACATTGTAACATACTGTAGGTTCGGCATAACACTGCTGAAAGGTTGTCGACCCCTGCCATAGGGGAACCATCCACATGAAGGTCCCAGAATTAACCTTTAATCTTTTGGACTCTTAATAGGTTCCATAAATAGCCACAAAGTGATAATAACAGATTTGTGAAATACCAACAGGCTCATGATTTTGCTGCATACAATAACAACTCAGCCTGAGATCAGGTTTACTTAATATGTTAGAGTCCTGCTAGGTAGCCTACTGTACATTACAAATGTCTGTTATGGTTTCATATTAGGAACCTTTTCAAAACCTAAAGAACCAATTTCATATGCAAAGAACCCCTCGCTAAAAGAAAACAGTTTGTTTTCAAGAAATAGTCCTACCAGGAACATTACAATCCAAAACAAGTGCCATTCACGAACCATTATTTTTAGTGTGTTCAACCAAATAAGAAAATGCAGACATGGCATAAAATTAAGGTGCTTTCAGAGACTGGTGTAGGCCACTTCAAAGAGTGAGTTATCATAATTTTGTTTATTAAACATTTGCATAACAGTGAGTGATATTCAAAAATAACAGTCATAAAAGAATGTAATTATATGTATTAGTAGAGAACATAAAAATGTTTTCTTAATACCATTTTAAAATGTCATGTAGTTAAAAGCAGAGCCTTGTGGTGGCTCCATTTTAGCTCAAGTGAAAATGTAAAAATGGCATCCAGTGATATGCTATTGTTACAGTATATGATGGTTGAGGGCAGTCTGTGGCTAAACACATTTCCTAAATATAACATTTTTTCAAACAAGTAAATGAAGGAAGATTAAAGTCTGTGTTGAAGTCTCAAAATAAAATTGTTGGCTACTTCCAACCATGACAGAGAGAAGCTCATTACGGTGCTTTGCTGATAGATTATAGCACTACAGGAATATTGAATCATTGTGATCAGCAGATAATGCAGCTGTGAAGTTGTTTTTAATGTAATTCACATCCTGAGTACACGTTTATTCACTGTATGCATCACCAAACCACAGTTAGGTAGCTTGATTCTTCTTTCATTATTAGGACAAGTTGGCTCCGTTTCTTCATTTAGCTAAAGCCGATGGCACATTACACAAACTTTAGTTGGAGGGAGCGTCAAACATGATGACTGCACTTGCTTGTCTCCTTGCCTGAGTACTTCAGATTACAGGACTAGAAATCAAAGAGGATGACAAATTACTGTATGTGTCTGCATGATGAATTTCCTGCACACTTTCACATTTCATGCCATGTACAGCTTGAATGCTTTACAGGACAGGTACGGCAAGTTCAGCCACAATTGCTGCCCTTTTTTGTTCTTTTTTTCCATTCCTATGTGTTATGTAAAACACAAGACATCCAACAGATGCACCTCTCTTCTGTTTACAAGGTCCAAAACACCTGTGTTTCTTATTCCTCATAGCTGCATTATATGCATTGCACTTCTGTCTAAATGCTCACTGGTTCTCAACTCTCACACACACACAACCTAACCCTTAAGACATAAAGATAAAGTCAAAACTATTTGATTTTGTCAGAGCATGTCGCAGACTGGTTGGACTGAGTCGCTGGGGATGTCAGACTATATGACCAGTGAGAGGAGTGCATTGTGACTGCCTCCAACATGCTAAGTTTACATTAAAAGAAGCCTGAAACTGTTAATCACAGGAAATGCCAAGTCATGTGAGAGGGCCTTGACTCACTGTTATTTCAATGAGCATGTAAAGTGAGCCGCTGTGACTGAGGTTCATGCATATGGCATGGCATCTACCGCAGATGCTTCAACAAGCAGCATATCAAGCAGCGTGCACAACTGTGTTTTGCTGTCGCAAGCAGGTGTTGAATGAATAAAAGTTGAAAATATAAAAAACATTCAAGTTGAAGTTACCTCTCTTAAGGTAAATTTGAAAATGTAAAGTAATCCGTAATCGATATCTCACAGAATGTTTTCTTGTTTTAAGATAGACTAAGTTTGAACATTTTCAATGGGAGATTTTGAAGTTTCATTAATGTGTACCGTTCAAAAATTCAACTTTCCCAACAAATTTCCCAGAAGAATAACTGTGCCACATTTCAATCAAATGGGTTGTTTCATGCGGACAGACAGACAGACAGACATGGCAATCACTGTAGGAGATGTTTGTATTAAATACAAACAAACCTAACATGAGATAACAGCAGAGAAGAGCATCCAAGTGGGTGTCCTACTCTGACAGGTTTTGGAGAAGGATGTATGGCTACCTGACTCAGGTCTATCAGATTGTCAAGGCGCAGGTAAAAGTCATTCATCAGCATTCTGTCAACCAGATGGTGACTCTTGTATTCGAGGTCACCTTGCTAAAATTAGGGGGGAGTACATTTATGGCAAATGCAAGAAAACACTTCTTCACAAAAAGAGTAGTGGGAATCTAATTATAAATATTCAGTATATCTGTCGTTATGTATGTGTGCATTATTTATTTTTTGTATACTATTCATGCATTATTATTCTTATCTAATTTTAGTTTATTCTTTGATATGTTGTAAAGTATTTTGAGCTACATCCTGTGAATGCTATCAAAATAAATGTTGCTTTTGTGGGAAACAAATGACCAAATCATGTAGCCGAAGTGGAAACCTTGATAACTTAAAAGTATCTGAATAGCTAAGCTGTGCTTTATTGCATTAGCTAAACAAACAAGCCTGTGGGACTGACTGGTCTCCACTCATTTGTCAAAACGGTAAGTTCTTATGAAATTCCTTATTCAAATCCCTGATTGCAGCAGGAGGGAGTCAATTCTGGTAAAACAGGAAGCAGCCTTGAAAGAGGTGCCAGTCCATCTCTACCACAGACTCGCACTCACATGCACACCACTAAGTGAGTTTAGAGCTTGCTAAACAATATAACAGGAAATTGTTTAGGGTGTTCATACACACAGAGATCTCCACGCAGACTATGACCTTTCAATTATGTCTGATTGTATCAGATGAAATCCATCCAATATTAAAATAGCATCTGAAATAATAAGTCTGAGCTGATTCTCTGCAGAACTTCAAATGCCACAATACCTGAACTAGCTATGACTCACCATGAGATGTGACAGTTCATCCAACTTATTTAAAAACGATCAAACATTCCTCATTATATGGAGGCATGCCAGACCTGAAACCTCCATACTTTTATTATTGCTCCAGATTTTTGCCCTTTCCCCCAAGAGATGAGCTGATTCTCCAGTAAGGTGGAAGTTGTCATAGTGCTACCAGCCGAGTACAGGGATATTTAGTACTGTATATCTAACTATAGGTTACTCAGAGTCTCTTACATTCTCAGATGTGCACTGTAGATGTACGGTAGCCTTCAGATCCTCAATACTCACCATGTGACATAATCTCAAGTTCTCACCTTGTCTCAAAGGTAGTTGAGATAAGCTGACACTCAGATCTCTGACAACAGCAGCATTGCCTCAATTTAAAAATCCACTGAAAAATGTAGCCAGATGTCAGATCACACCTTAACATTAATAATTAATAATAATTGTTAAAAACAGAATCAAAAACTAGAACAATCGGTAGGCTTTGCACCATAGGAGCAAAGTTACCCAAACTATTCTATAACATTTCAGTAATTATTAACCGCTCTAATGCTGATCTTTCTGATCATATAATAGGTAATTAAGACAGCAATTGACGAGAAGAATTCATAATTAATTGCAGAATTATGGTATTTGAGGGTTCTTCTAGAGCAGGGGTGGGCAGATTCAGTCCTGGAGGGCTTCAGTGGCTGCAGGTTTTTGTTCCAACCCCATTGCTTAATAAGAAGCACTTATTACTCAAGTAACACTTCTGCTTCACTTTATTTGTCTCGCTTGTTAAGATTTTGAACCCTTATTGCATATTTTAGTCTTAAACAGCTGCAGCCTTGGTTTTTAATTACTCCTTATTAGCAATAAAATGCATTTCTCCATTTAGCTTGTTTCCATTTACACCTGTGTGTATTTATTATGCACTATTGGGTTTAATTAAATACTTGGAAGAAAAGTGAAGCACTGAGAATAACTTGTCTGTTTTAGACTTCAAATCATTTGGATGTTATCCTTAGAAAGGAAAAAAAAAATCTAGGATATTAGAATGACTTGACATGGCAGAGTTAAAACACTAACAAGCCATGAAGTTAAATAATTGACAAGGATTGTTTTTTAATTAAGCAACTGGGTTGGAACAAAAACCTGCAACCAATGCGGCCCTCCAGGACTGAATCTGCCCACCCATGTTCTAGAGTGTCTCTTTCTCTTGCACGATTTGGCTCAGAAACTAATCATCATATCATCATCTCATACCAGGCATAAGTTTTGAGTTTGGTATTTTTTCCGTCCAGCTGTTTTAGCTCTAGACCATCCTTAAGAAACTGTGACTCACAGACACACACACACACACACACACTGGCAGACACACACACACACTCATCATCAAGATATCAATGTTTTCGGTATCAGAAGACCCGTAAATGTTGAGCTCCATCGAAAACAAGTGATCAAAATTTTTGACAAATTTAAAGCTTTTGCTCCCCCATCCATAGATGATAAGTTATGGTATGGGAGGGTGTAAAGCTAAAAATGTATGATTTTAAAAAAGTGGAAGAGTTTTGTTCACAAAACCTACAGTGAAAATGTTACCCTTAGGCCCATACGCAGCCTGTGGTTGTGTGACTTGTTTTTTAATCAGCTTGTCAAATGTCTTATTTTTTGCACTGCTTTCTGTTATTGCATATGTTATTGACTTTCTGTGCTCCATCTACATACTGTATGTAAGTATGCAGAGGTGAGTATGTAGATGTAGATGCATGTATTTTTTTCATTCGTTTAACATTTTGCCAGTTCCTGACCCTGCCACTTTAAAGTGGCTAGCTCTGATGCCTCACAGTTTTGGGGACCTGAGCTCAATTTGCACCTCAGTCGCTATCTGTTGGAAGTTAGTCTGCTCTCCCTTTATGTTTTCTCCTCACTGGGTACTTCAGTTTTCTTCTACATCCCAAACACATATCTGTTTGGTCAGTAAGTAAATAAATGTGTACCTGATGTTGGACACTTGTCCTGTCTAATGTTTGTACCTTCCTTCCACAGTTCTCTTTGGACAGATACTACCTGTCCACAGACCCTGTAATAGAAAAATGTGAATGAAGAATGTGGATGCCTTTTTGCATGTGACATGTAAGATTTAAATAGAGTGTTCTAACATTTGTATTAAAGTGATTATTTGTCAGGATGGTGGTGAACTGAGATAGTGGTTTGCTAAAGTGGTTAAACTAACATCAACTTAGAAAAGCATTGTTAGTGTGTACTCCTTACCAGTGCCACTGCTGATGACCTTTACTGTGCCAAACCCTGTGCAGTAATCACTTCTTCATGACAAGACAGAGCACTTTGAAGACATCAGTTATCCCTTGAGCTTCATCCCATTTGAAAAATATACAGAGCTTAAGAAAAGTTTAACCTAGTGAGTAGAATTTGGTGCTAAAGCCTTCAACTGAAGCGATACCACCAGACCATAAAAGCTACATCATCCCTGCAAAAGTCCTAAACGTGGCTCTGCTAATGGCCTACATTCTACACTCTTAGTACATTATCTAATTATTGCAATAATAATTGTTTCTAGCAATGGCTTGGGATAAATACTGCTTTTTTATCATAATTTCCTGGGAAATTATTTGAGTTGTATTTTTTTTCGTCTTTTATCACATGGTTCAGAAGTTATTCCATTCTGCAAATGACTATAGAAAATAATCTTTTTATCATGCGGTGGGCTGGCACCCTGCCGGGGGTTTGTTTTCTGCATTGTGCCCTGTGTTGGCTGGGATTGGCTCCAGCAGACCCCTGTGACCCTGTAGTTAGGGTATAGTGGGTTGGATAATGGATGGATGGATAGATCTTTTTATCAACATGTTTTATGGCTTGTTGTATACAGGAGGATTCTTGTTTATTTTATTGTACTTTATTTAAGAAATAAAACATAAAATTAGGGTTAGGGTTAGCAAAAGGACAACTCAAATATGTGGAAATAACACAGCAAGTACAATAGTATGATCCCAAGACACCCCATGAAAATCAGCAGTCAACCAAAACTCAACAAAGAAAGCTACACAATTACAGGGCCTCATCTAAAATGATTCTTTAAATAGAATACAACAGCAAACGCAAAGGTTGAATACCGGCTCAGCATGTTTACTTTATAATTACATTAATGATTTCTGGCCAAGTCAAGTACAAATTCTGAAAAGAACTTTGTACAGAGAATTTTTTTTTCTGATCTGAAATAATGTAGCACATCGCTTTCCTACTGCGTTATAGATGGCGGATTGGGATTCTTCCAGTTTAGGAGAATAAGCCTTCAAGCCAATAGTTGGTTATAGGCAGTGTCAATTCTCCATTGAGTAGCAGTGGGCCACAGCTCCACCAGATGTTGTGTGAAATAAATAATAAGCTTCCTTCCTTAGTTTAATTTATTTTTAAAATGTTCATAACAACCTTTATTTTTTTCCAACCTTCCATCATATGCTCAAACTAATTTCTTATCTAGAAAAATAGATTGTGTGAAATGGTCTCCATGCAAGGTGCTGATGGAGTTAGTTCTACAAGCCCTGTAGTGTTCTCAGCTTGAGAGAAATTGGGAAATGATGACACTCCGATCAAGTAGGGAAATGCAACCAAAGCTGATAAATGATGACTTGCACGCATAATAATTCATATTATCAAGCCGTATTATAATGGGTGTTGATGTAACAAACTTAAATGTAAATTGTGATGCATATGATGATCTGACTGGATTTTATTCCCCCTGTAAGATGAGCAATGCGTATTTGTTATTATTTACAATGAAGAACTTTTTTTTGTCAGTTTCGACTACCTGTTCTTTGCGTCTCAGGGGACTGGCTGACGTGTCAGAAATATCTCAGCCAAGCTTCACTCCATTATACCTGCTGTGCTGGAAGCCTTTAAACATCTCACGAAGTGCTACATCCTGTTTTCGTATGGTGTGGGTGCACATACATGTAACATGGCATGCTATTATCAACATCGAAAGGCAATTTGCATCACTGTCTGTGTTCCTGAAGTAATCAGAGAACTTTGCTGCACTCATATTGGAATAAGGGCACCGAACGAGAATGAAGCTGCTTTTGTTAACTGTTAACAGTTACATTCTATTAACATGTAAGGCATCTGTGATGCCAACATAAGTCATTCGTTAGGACAGCACTGGCATAATGCTGCATAAAAAGGCATCTCCCATTTCAGAAGCCATTCGCAGATTGAAATCAGAGTGTATAGATGTGTATTTTTCCTCCTCCTGTTACATACTGTACAAACTCTGCTAGTGACTAGCGATCCGCTTCATCACCAGAGATCTGAACTTTTTATTTTTTTATTTCAGGCATGTTATGGCTGAAGTTCATAGCATTTACAGCAGCAGTAACATATTGCCTTTCAACATGTTTACAATCATTGCTGACACCCACGCTTAGGCCACCAAATCCATTTGTATTGCAGGCCTCTAACTTCTGCCTTGCAACACTGGATGTGTCATGTGACTGCACTACCAGCCAATGAAGGTCTGCAGGTCTTGTGTATGCATATGTATGACGTTATAATGTATGATGTTAATTAGCATGGCCCATACAGTATATGGTTGTTTCAGGGTGGAACCAGGCAGGGTTTGAGCTGCACTCGCAAGCACACATTTACTAAATAATTGTGACTTATAAAGGGTAAATTGTGTAGAATCGTGTACGTTTATTTGCAAACTCTAAACCACACAAAGTTTTTAAAATGAAGCCCATGGTGCGGAAAGAACAGGTACTACATGGGTTATGTTACAACTATAGCTTGTTCCCTGGTTTAAACTTATCTTATTTTTTATTGTTATTTATGTCATTTCTGAATTATAATTTTATATATTTTCTCTTTTATGTCCATTTTTTTATAATGCTTTTTGAAAATTTTTGTAAATATATTCTGACGCTGACTTTATATATTCAAGATTTGACTTTATATATTACAGCGCTGACTTTATATATTCCGACGCTGACTTTATATATTCCAGCGGTTACTTTATATATTCCGAAATATTCCAATGCCATCTTTATATACTCAGGTTTTGACTTTATATATTTGGGAATGACTTTATATATCCCAGCGCTGACTTTATATATTCAAGTTTTGACTTTATTTATTCCAACAGTGACTTTATATAATCAAGTTTTGACTTTATATATTCGGGAATGACTTTATATATACAAGTTTTGACTTTATATAGTTAAATTTAGTCATCATTGCATAACTTTTACTTGCATAACTTTTACATAACTTTACCATAGAAATTTAAAGACTAAATTCAACTTCCATTCCTAACAAAAATATTTCTGGTGACTAAATAGAATCTACTTATATCCAAATTCGAGCTATTGAGCTGTCGCCTGCCTGCCTGAATAAGTCACCCTCGCTCTTACTTTTTTACCGTTCATTTAATCATGGCTAGTGGCGGAAAAATTATAAAATGGAAGAAGGATTACACTGAGTATGGCTTTACTAAAACAATTATTGATGGCGAATCAATTATTCATAAAGCTTCAATTGGTGATCTGTTTTTCTGTGTTAACCTCATAGTTTTTCATACTTCTTCTCAAGCCAAGGGGGTGCAAGGGTAAAATGAATCGGGATGCGCTGATCAATGTAATCGGTGTACCAGGAAATCATGCATTGACAGAAGTTCCCCTTTGCTTGTAATGCAAAGTGTGATTAAATGCGTGATTTTTTAACACGTTATGGAGCACATGCATCGAAGCTTCTCAGCTGTGCTTGTGCTAAGAAAAGGAAACATTTTAAAAATAAAGTAACACGATTGTCAATGTAACCTTTTGTAAGTAGTGCCTGGAGGATTCAGTGTGGAGAAACTCTAGAGACAGCGTGTGTATTAACTTGTGGATTTTTCTGTGAGTATTTGGTGGCAGCGTCACAAAGTCGCTTCTGTAAGACTGCGTTAGCTGCGGAGCTCAGCTCAGAGCGAAATGAGGTGAATGGGAGGGGAGATGATGACGTGACTCCCCCACCCGCCTTAACTGTCAATCCCCCACAAACACAGTCTCTCGGAATTTGCATAAGCACACCCCTTCACGTGCAATTTTAACTTAGTTACAAAGTGATCAAAACTATCGTTTATATCCTGCGTCCTCTCATTAAACTTGTATCCTGCATTAGCCGTGGGCATGAAAAACACCAGCGGCAGCCTGTCTATGAACTTAATTTAAAACTTCAGGTTTACACCAGGCTTTGTTTCCGAAGTAGCAGCACTCATGAATATGGTTGTATATGTAACTCGCTTGCTTCTTATTGTTTCGCTGCCTTCTCATTTATATAATGCATGTTTTCTTCAGTGATTTTTGGAGCTCTTCCTGGTTTTCTACGTACTGTGTTGACAGTCAGTTCATGTGATTACGTGGGAGGCGTGATGATGTCAAACAAAACTCCGCCCCCCACGGCTTTCCAGCTCAACTCCATTACAGTATATGGAGAAAAATAGCTTCCAGTTATGACCATTACGCGTAGAATTTTGAAATGAAACCTTCACAACTTTTGTAAGGAAGCTGTAAGGAATGAGCCTGCCAAATTTCAGCCTTCTACCTACACGGGAAGTTGGAGAATTAGTGATGAGTCAGTGAGTCAGTCAGTCAGTCAGTGAGGGCTTTGCCTTTTATTAGTATAGATTTGATTTGATTTGTCGTTGAAGGTTCTTTAATGTACATAATATAAAAATATAACCATTGCCTTGTGGTTTACTCTTTAAATATCCATTCCCATATCTGAGTATACGAGAAAGTATAGGGAGGACCACACACGTTTTTTTTTCTGAATTTCTTGCTTTTGTATATTGGATGTTGTCCTTCAGATTTGTTTGGTTTGGATTTCCTTTGTATGCAAATCATTGGGCCTTTCTTTATTTTAGCCATTTTTTGTACTCTTTTTGTTGAAATGCATTAGTCATTTACTGTATAAAGATCCTTCATTGTCCTTGTTCTTTAAGCCACGTGGTTTTACTATTTCCTCTCCCTTGAAGTCATTTTTTTCAGTTTTGGGACATTTACACCATATTTTGGAAAGTTAAAAGCCTGAGCTCCTTTTTTGGGTCAGGCTGCCTGCTTTCAGGTTACAGACAAAATGAGTACTTGTCAAATTTAAGATATCTTGAGGCCTACACCCCTTTTTTATATGATTTAATTGAACACATGAAACTCATTTCAGTCTTAATGCATGATGTTTTAAATGAATAAAAATAAGTACAGAATAAATCTCTGATATTTCCAGCAGTATGATTCATACCTCATATGGTTGCACATTCACTCCTGTCACTGACCCTGAGAAAAATTCATTAATTCACCTGACGACCAGCTGTGTTGAGGTTATCTCTGTAAATGAGAATCGATTTTCATAGGAATTGTGTTGTTGAAAGAAAAGAAGCTCAAAAACATTACAATAAAGATCAATTTTAAATGTATGATCCACTATTTATATTGTAAATTAATTTGGTCATATGTATCAGAAGTAAACAGATGAGGCATTAAATAATAAGAAAGAAGCAAATGCATACAGTAAACTGTGTATATCTGTCAACACATTCACATGTACTGGAGGACCCCACAACACATACAGCATGCATGGACACACAACTCGGTTAATTCACTCTGATCTATCGATCTTTGCTTTAACATTAAAGAGCCTCTTCACAGCAAGAACACACCTCTTGTGTTCATTCTCTGTCTCAGAATTTTATTCTTTAATAATCTTTTACTGCTGAAAATGAGCAAAATAATTCAGAATTTGGTTGAGCTTTCATGTAGTGGAATGCTCATCAACTTTAACAGCTCTGCTTACTGCCTCTGTCCCACTTGTGACATGATTCTTGGCCCTGGTTTATAATTTTTCCTTGTGATAGTTTATTAATTATTTTCATTAGTTTTGTTCATGCCTCGTAGTTAGGAGACCCAGGTTCGCTTCTCGGGTCCTCCCTGCGTGGAGTCTGCATGTTCTCCTCGTGTCTACATGGGTTTCCTCCCACAGTCCAAAACCATCCAGGTTAGGTGTATTGGTGATCCTAAATTGTCCCTGGCATGTGTGTGTGTGTGTGTGTGTGTGTGTGTGCCCTGCGGTGGGCTGGCGCCCTGCCCGGGGTTTGTTTCCTGCCTTGCACCCTGTGTGGGCTGGGATTGGTTTCAGCAGACCTCCGTGACCCTGTAGTTAGGATATAGCAGTTTGGATAATGGATGGATGGATAGTTTCGTTCGCTTTCAGTCACTGCTGTTTTGCATTGTGGTAGCCACTTTTCATTGGTGGTTGCCACAAGGAGTGGTCCAGGATGTTACATATACTGCATCACCTCTGCAACAGAATAAAGATCTGTGTGATGGAGATCCTAAATAAAAACATTTGGCATTTGCTTTCCGGTTTTGACATCATGGCTCCTGACTTATTGCTTTTGTCTTTGAGAACGATTCTTGAACATGATGTAGTTTTCACATTCTTTCTTTCAGTCTTCAATGTGGTGTTATGGGTCCACAGCTCGTTGAGTAAAGGCCATTTTTAAATAAGTAATCGATGTGCTCGCAGCTTAGTGAGGGGACGTTGGGCCATAGTGGGCCGCGGGACGATCCGTAGGGTGTGGGCGTTTCTCACCTAGTGCACAGGTGAGGAACTGCCCACATTCATGATTGTCCCGTGGCTAATGCTGCGCTGCTGTGGCCCTCGTCATTTTAAAAACGAGTCGGTTTTAAAGGGGGGGAAAAGAAACGATCGGAGAGAAAAAGGAAAGGAGAGGACAAGAGGTTACCGGGAGCAGGAGAGGAAGCAGGCAGTGCGTGAGTGTGGTGAGAGCGCGATCGAGCGCTCGTGGACAGCTGCGTGGAAGCTGGGTGTTAGGCCGACACCCAGGCGTTTGTGTTGATGTCGCTCCCGCTGAGCGATCAGGTAGCGGGAGTGACCAGGGAAGGTGACTGGCCCAGAGGCCATTGAAGGCAGCGGAAGTCGGAGACTTGGTGGTGGGAATCCCCAGCGTGGCGACCTGGCGTTGTGGGAAACCAAGTTCTCCGGGACTGGGATGAGTGCCATACCGGAGCCAGGGATCGGGAGGTCTCCAGTCTCGAATGTGTGATGTAGGAGGGCAGCTGCAGAGAGCGTCTTGCCTGCTGCGAAGCCCAAACGGGATATGCAGGTGAGACGCTAACAAATGCTAATAAACGATGCACCCGATTTGTTGTTGTTTTAAAGACTGCTTCCTAGAGAAGATTTTAACCTCTGGTTTTAAGGATTGTTTTTTTTTCTATTTATTGGTTTTACTCCCACGTTCTTTTTATGGATTATTTATTTAATGAAGAACTGTGAAGAACTGCACTATTTATGGAACACTGTTTTTGTTGGATTTTAAATAAAAGCACTTTTGCACTTTTTACCTTCCCCTTGCTCAGTAATTTGCCTCCATTGACTAGCTCACTCGGTAACATTATCGACGGTGTTGGGTTCAAGGGTTCCCAAACATCAAAGGGAGTGTGGAGCCAGAACCCACATCGTCATATCTTCTGGTTACTATCTCTTGCCTTTGCTGACGATTCATCTACTGGTCATTCCATTCAACCTGGTTGCATCCCAAAGCCACCTTAGCAATTTGAAGATGCAAGGATCCAAAAACTCAGATCAGACTGAAGAACAGAAAATAAAAACAACATATTCTTTTCCTTTCAGAAGTTTAAAATTACAGAGTAATGGCCCAACCTGTTTGTTACCACTGAGATTCTCATTTTTTGAGTATATAGAAGAACATATGATATTGGATGTGGAGGCAGTGCACAGCTAACATCAATGACAGGCTGGACTGATCCCATAACACAGAGGAAATATGTAAGAAAATGAAGAACAGACTTTTTTCTCTGGAGTCGGCACTCCTTTAATGCGGGTAGTGACATTATTTACATGATCTATAACTCTAGGTTTTAGTGTGTTGGGCTGGCAACATTATGATTAAGAAGGCAGGATCAGTTATGGTGCACTTCCAACCTGATAAAGGAAAGAATGAAGACAGAACTGAGTGCCATCATGAACATTGTTGCACATTGTCTCTGTGACACATTAGCTTTGAGGACAATTGGCCTACAAAATTATTCAGCAGAAATTATTATGAAATGCTACTGGGCCTCCTTCATACCTACAGCAATATGACTTTATGATGCCAAGTCAGAGGTTTTTCTTTGTTTTTATTAATTGTTATGTATATTTGTCAGGGCTTGTTGTTGTTTGTTATACAGTATTTATTTATTTTGTTGAGCTTCTGTGAAAAAGTAAATGTTACCCTTGGAAAAAATAAAATATCTATCTTGTGCACAATCGCCAGTCTAGAGTATGCTTTGGTTACTCAGCTGTTCAGAAGTTGCTGTCCTGTCCCCCATTGTTCTTCATTTTTTGGTCAGGTGTGCTTCTTTTCTGGTTTAAAATATTATGAAAATGTTTCCAATTAAACTGCAAACTTTTTTTGTCAGTCTTCCAAGTTTATGGAAGGTCCTTCACTGTCTAAAGTCCTTCTTCAGTCCAGTCAGTTGCAGAGTAACCATTTATTGACTACTTTAGCATTTATTAAATAGAAAATATATTGGGTGTGAATGGACGCAAATCTCATGGACATAGGGGTGGATCTAGTGTTGCAGAATATAATCCTAAATCAGAAAATCACACAGAATCCAAAGCCTTCTGGTCCCAGTCAGACTTTATTAAAAGATAAAGCTGCAATCAGTCTATGGAGAAAGATGCTTTTGCTGGGCATGGAGGCATCTTTATACAAAATGTAACATAGCTAAGATACTTAGACACTCCTGCTTATGCTAATGGACAGCGCCTAATGACATTTCAATGCTATTGTCTGATAGCTTTTAGTCAAGTCCACTTCTCTTGCATTTTTAGGGGCTGAAAGTAGGCTTTTCAATTAGCAGAAATCTGTGAGTTAAACATCAACGTTTCCAAAGAAAACACAATGGGCCACAACAAAAGAGAGTTTGTTTACATGATTTCTAAACCATCTGACTTTGCCAATTTGATTTCCTGGCTGCTTGTTAAGATTTCTTTGGAATAGCAAACACAATATGTTTTGATCTAACAGGTTTGTGCATATGGAGCTTGTCTTACATGTGAAAAGTTTAATTTCCATTGCTTTCTGATAGTTTAAGATTGATACTTTGGAACACATTCCCATAACTTTAGTGAAGAGTGTGAATTCTACTGTTACATCTAGTAAATATTAACTTATTAGGGAGATTAGCTTTGATCTTTGAATACTCGTAGCTGAAGAAAAGAAAGCAAAGGTCAAGGGCATCACCTGGCAACAAACGGGTAGCGCCTTTTAAACTCAGGGTGCACCATTTTCATCATTACTGGGGTTTCAAACATTTTTTATGTGTTTACTACAAAAATCATTTTTACCTTAGACCCTTTTTCAATGCTATTAATTCAATTATGCGGTATATTTCTATATCAATTATACAAATTCCTCAGTGCAATTTTCATATATACAGTAGATTACAAAGTGATACATTTTCACCTGTTCTCCCTAATATGCCTTATATGCCTAATATGGACTTCTGTGTCAAATATTAACCTTCAGTGTCACAAAGATTCAAATCAATTTATGTTTGTTTGGTGCTTCTTACTGACTACAGGCTAAGACTACTAAACAGTCCAGTCTGGCCATGCATTATTATGAATCTACCAGGCCATGGACATAACAGTAGTAACATAGAGTAGATCATTCAACATATGATATCGTCACAAATTTATATAACAGTAGTAAATGAAATTATATTGCAAATTATACAATGCGGAGCACTTCGTCTTGTGGTGCAGGGACAACCACCTGCAGCTCAACATCAGAAAGACAAGAGTTAGTGATGGACTTCCAGCCTAACAAAGACCCTCTAAGACCAGTCACCCTTCATTGGGAGGATATGGAAATGGTGCAGAGCTACAAATACATGTGGGGTTCACATAAACAACAAAATGAGCTGATCTGACAACACAGTGGTGCTTTACAAGAAGGGTCAGAGCAGACCGAACGTCCTGAGGAGACTCTTTTGATATATGCAGCAAGCTGCTGGAAATGTTTAACCAGTCCATAAGTGTATTCTTCTATGCTGTGGTCTCCTGGGAAGCAACTTGAGTTGAAAAGACACACAATACCTGAACAAACTTATCAGGAAAAAGTACTCTATCTCAGGGCTAACTCTGGACACATTGGAAGCTGTTGTGGAAAAGAGGATGGTGGCAGAACTGGATGCCATCATGAAAAATGCCATCCATCCACTCCAGGAGGCACTGTCTTCCTGGAAGTCAATATCTTTGTTTTTTATATTTCTGCTGCTGTATGCTGTCTAAATTTCTCCTTCGGATTAATAAAGTTTATCTAACCATATCTAACATAAAACAACATATGGAATAATACTCACTCTCCATGTTCTGTAGTCTTTAACAGTCAGCAGCCATACCACGCGCACTTCACCTGAAGCTAAGCAGTACTTGGATGGGAGACCAACCAGGAAAAGCTTAGGTTACTGCTGGAAGAGGTGTTGGTGAGGCCAGCAGGGGGCATCTACCTTGTGGTCTGAATGTGGATCCCAATGTCCCAGTGCAGTGACAGGGTCTCTGTGTTGTAAAAATGTGCCATTTTTAGATGAGATGTAAAAATCAAGACCCTGACTTTCTGTGGTCATTAAAGATCCTTAGGCATCCTTCCTAAAGAGTAGAGTATATTCCTAATGTCCTGGCTAAACTGCCCACCACAGCTTGGTCATTTCGGCCCCATAATCATTTCCTGTCTCTGATTGGCTCTCTCTCTTACCACGTAACAGAGTATGGCGCAAAATAGCTGCCATCGCATCATTCAGGTGGATGTTGCACATTAGTGGTGGTTGAAGTGGCTCCCCACTAACCGTGTAAAGTGCTTTGAGTACCTTGAAAACCGCTATATAAATGTAATTAATTATTACTAGCCAACCCATGGCATAGCATACACAGCATAATTATTGAACACTTCCTGAAAGACACAGTTGTCCAAATGGGTAGGGTTTGAGGATACAACTGTCAGTGAATGAAAAGATGGAACTCTGGAGAGAGCAACATACAATTGTCCGTGAGTGAAAACAGGTTTTGGCAGATACAGGCAAATTTTTTTGAAAGTTTGTCCTTGTGCCTTATTAATAGTCATTGCAAACGCCAATCTAACAGGAAATTGTCTGCGTGTAAAAGTAAAAGGCAAATTAGAATCTGATGGGGTCAGGGAAATCCGGGGAATAAGGACAGTTTGTGAGGTAGCAGATGTGATAGCCTTACACTCCAGTACATTTAGGTGAATGCTGGTAACAGAAAGTCTAGTGCCATTACAGAGACCTTTTGCTGGCATGAGGTTCCTGAGAAGCATGACGACTGAACCAGTTTTAATTTTGAGTTTATGCGGGGGCATGTCAGCAGGAGTAAGACTATTAAGAAATTCTTCGGGGAATGCAAATTGATCTGCAGGATCGTCTGTGACGATGGAGTCAACGCTGGTGAAAGTTACTTCGTCGTTAGAGATAAGTTTCAGCACCTGTTCATTAAGGTGTAGTGAGTCTTCGTTGGTGACGCTTAATATAGCTCGCATACTGAGTTGATCCAGAGTGACAGTTGAGAAGTCGATGTCGCCATATAATTGCCTCGAGAGTGATGTTGGAAGCCTGCGGAGGGTGAGAGTTGGTGGTCGGGGCCTTGTCGTGCGTTCCCCATGACGTGGGAGGAGGGTTAGAGTGGGCATTCGTGGCTCTTTTGCGAGTAACCCATGGGCGGGGCTCTGTGAGTTGGCGGGCGGTGCTCTCTGTCTTGCTTATGTTCACTGTCTTGCGTGCCCTTAGTGAATTATATATATAGATTATTAAACATAATAAACACTTCTGAGGTTCCATTTGTAACATGCACACCACACAGATTTCTCTCTAGTGGCTCCTATTGCTCCTGAACCTTCAGTAGGCCTAAGTGCCCAAGTGTTTGAGGCAATCCCCATAACCATTCTCTTAAAAGAACAGCAAGAACTTTTCAACTATTGATTGGGCAATGAATTCCATCCTTTCCGAAATTGCTTGAATGGAAACTTAAATAGCAACTCCATTCTATGGATTAACGGCTTCTTCTGCCTTGAATAGCTGTGATGTGCCATTACACATCACTGGATCCTGCTGTCCTCTAGAGTCCTGCACAAATATTGGATTTCCCACAAAGACCACCACTTTGTCTCTTTAGGATTGATACGTATGGCTTTGGTTCCATAGATAACATCCCCTTGCAGCCCTCACCTTCCCTTACAGCCATTCCAGGTCACTTATTTCTTGTTATAGTGGCTTTCTCATCAGTCTGAAGGTTTTACCCAGGATCACCTTCTGTTTTTTGCCTTGGCCCTGGCAACCTTATGTCATTCTGCAGTCAACTGGGAGTGAGTTAGCACTTTTTATTGCCTCCAATCAGTACCGCATTTGTAATGTGCAGCTCATTCTTCCAGAAGGAATGCTGAAAAATCAGCTAAGCATCTGCTCTGTGATTCATTTAACAACCGCAATCAGAAATGATTAACATTTTAAATTAGCAGCAATTTAACAAAGAATGACACAGCTTGAGGCGTCTACTGTTTGGATTTGTTCAGGTGTGCTGAACAAGTTATTCTTTTGAGTGTTTTGGCTGCTGCGCAGCTCTGCGGTCCTTGAGTTTTAATGTTGCGCGGGTCACCGTCTGTGAGAATTTTGCATGTTCTCCCCACATCTGTGAGGGTTTGCTTCAGGTACCTCCGTTCCCTTCCACACGCCTCAAACGTTCCTGTTGTGTTTTTGGGAATTTCTTACGCATAATTTTATTAAGATTATAGTTTTTACATTAAGGATTTCATTTTTAGGGTTACATTTTTATTTCATCATTTTAATTAACATTTTGTTTTCATTATTTATGCCACAGTCAGAGTAGCATCATGTGACCAACTCGGTTACTCTATTGGTTTCACAGGATATGACACTGTAAATATGGTAGCGTTCTTATCATTTCCTCTCACTTAACGAATCTTCTGAAGAACTTAGTGATCGTTAGTTTCAATTCGACTTGGTCCTACTGTTGGGTGTTTGGTGTCATTTTTTAAACTTCAATTTTGATTTTAATTTTGCCCTTTGAGTTTGGTGTCTCTATCTCTTTCTTCTTTATTCTTGAGTTCTGACTACATTTTTGATGTGTGCTTAAAATCCCCTGATCTGAAATCCCTTCTCACTGTAATACTGAGACGGTTACCTTCATAAGAGTTTAAGTCTGGCAATTTTAAATTGACCCACTGTGATTGTGCACAAGTGTGGCCTGTCATCCAGGGTCAGTTTCTGTCTTAAGCCCAGAACTGCTGGGATCAGCTTTAAAGCGACACACTCCTAGATTGGAAAAAATGATTTAAAAAAAAAATCAATGGACAGATGGATGTGTAGTCTATCTGAAGGTTCAAGTTATATCAGGCAGAAACAGATGGCCACTTTTAATGGTATAAGATACTATAAGGTTATTTTTTTATTTGTGGTATGAACTAAAACTTTAGTAAAATGTGCTGCCCAGTTTGATGTTGTTTTCTGATCTAGTGTGTCCTGCTTCTGCTCATTTATTTGGTACTAGCAGAATACCCGCGCTTCGCAGCGGAGAAGTAGTGTGTTAAAGAAGTAATGAAAAAGAAAAGGAAACATTTTGAAAATAACGTAACATGATTGTCAATATAATTGTTTTGTCACTGTTGTGAGTGATGAGTGTTGCTGTCATATATATATATATATATATATATATATACACACACACACATATAAACATATATATATACATATCCATACATATATACATATACACATATATATACACACACATATATACATATATATATACACACATATATATAAACATATATATACATACATATCTACATATATACATATACACACACACACACACACATATATATATATATATATATATATATATATATATATACAGTCTTTGGGGTGCGAGCAACTGTTGCTGGGGGTGCCAGAGTCCATGAAGGAAGAAAAATGAAAAACATTATCTGTACAAAATCTTAATTTATTTATCCATTCCTAAATAATTAAATGGGCAGGCTATTTCGTATCAGTGCAATGCGCTGCTTGTTAAAACGGATGACTCCCGCTCTTACGTGCAAGTCTGCGTGGATATTATGAACTATCATTTCTGTTCAAGTTCTATTTAAATTTTAAATATAAGGAATTTTTATTTAGTCAACAGAATATTATTCCGGAATAAATCAACTCAAACCTTAAATAACATAATATTTTGCTCTCCATAAAAATATATCCTGTCTAAATTATACAAGTTAGAAATAAAGTAAACGTTAAAAGAACAAACATTCAAATTTCTTTACTCTTATGTAATTTTATATAAAAAATAAACTTAAATTTTAAATATCCCAAAAGATTTTGCTCTCCATAAAAATATATCCTGTCAAAATTATACAAATTCAAATATGAACATGCTGCATAACAAAACCTGGAAATATAAATAAAATGTGTTCTTTTCAGCAATAACAAATCAAATCATTCAGTTGTCTTTGCTCTTATGTCATTTTATCAGAGCTGGACGCCTGGCATCTTTTTGGCAACAAGTTCGTTTCTGTTTGGTGTGAGGTTCTGTGTTGTGGAGATTCTCAGGATGGACTGCAGGTGCTCATCAGTGAGGCGACTCCTGTGTGCTGTTTTGTTAGTCTTCATCACTGAGAAGAGCTTCTCACACAGATATGTGCTACCAAACATGCACAAGGTTCAAGTCGCATGTAGACAGAGCTGGAGCATTTGTGCGGGAATGGAGTGAATAAACTGTGCGGGTCCTGCAGTATCAAACTTTGCCTTCAGTGTGCCATTACACTGCAGCTCAATCACCTCCATCTGAATCTGCACAGGTGCAGTTTCCACATCGACGGCAAATGGGTTGAAACAACTCAAAATTCTTTTTTTGTTCTTCAAAGTCACCAAAGCGCCGTGCGAACTCAGTGCGCAGTGCACTCAGTTTATCAGCAAAATGCGTATTTGGGAACACCGTAGTGCCGACTTGGTTCAACATTACTTGGCAACAGGGAAAGTGGGGCAAGTTGCACTGGTGCATTTGTGTCTCCCATAAAAGTAGCTTCACTTGAAATCACTTTGTGATTTTGCACGGGTTAAAACGTCTGCTGAAGTGTCAGATTCTTCTTTAACTCTTCTGCTTTCTGTATCTTCTGCATTGCATTCAGGTCTTTCAGGTTATCTTGATGTTTTGTCTCATAGTGCCGTCTTAGATTAAATTCTGTAATTACAGCCACATTAGCTCCACAAATGAGACACGCGGGTTTACCGGCAATGTCAGTAAACATATACTCCCATCGGTTTTTAAAAGCTCTATTTTCAGAATCAACTTTTCTCTTCGGTATCGTGTGGGCTAGCTTCGCAATAACTTGCAGCATCATAAGCTAGGCTTGATTAACGCGGTAAGTGTTCGGCAAGGCAGCTGAAGCACTGCATTATGGGATCTGTAGTTTATTGTGTTACCAGCGCTTCATATCCCCGGGCCATTAATAACAATAATACAGTATATAAAATGATCTCGGCCTTGAGTTTGACACATATGGACTAAGCAGAACTTTTTTCGAATGTGATCACGCAATTCAGATCGAGTTGACATGCACTACAGTACATCAAGCCCGCGTGCTATTGTGGTTTTGCGTGCGTGCCTCAATAAGTTACCCTCCCTTCGCTCTTACTTTTATACCGTTCATCTAATGAATACACTGAGTATGGCTTTACCAAAACAATCATTGATCGCGAATAAAGTATCCATTATTCATAAAGCTTCAATTGGTGATCTGTCTTTCTGCGTTAACCGCATATTTTTTATACGTCTCAAACCAAGGGGATGTGAGGCTAAAATGAATCGAGAAGCGCGTACATACTTAGTGCATCCCCTTTCGGGAATCGAACGGACGTCGGCGCTAGAGGCGAAGCCTCTACTATTGCGCCACGGCGTGCGGTTTGTCTATTTGAGCGTAGCAGTGTAATTCGGTTTTTGTTCAGCACTCTTTGGAACTGTTGCTTTTTGTCTGCGTACTGCGTCAGTTCACGTGAGTTGCTGAATATGGTTTTATATGTCACTCGCTCGCTTCTAATTGTTTTTCTGCCTTCTTAATTATATAATGCATGTTTTCTTCAGCGCTTTTTGTAGCTCTTCCTGGTTTTCTATGTAATGCGTGATTACGTGAGAGGCGTGATGATGTCACACAAAACTCCGCCCCCACGGCTTTGGAGCTCAACTCCATTACAGTAAATGGAGAAAAATAGCTTCTAGTTATGACCATTATGCGTAGAATTTCGAAATGAAACCTGCCCAACTTTTGTAAGGAAGCTGTAAGGAATGAGCCTGCCAAATTTCAGCCTTCTACCTACACGGGAAGTTGGAGAATTAGTGATGAGTCAGTCAGTCAGTGAGGGCTTTGCCTTTTATTAGTATAGATAAGCACCATTATTTCATTAAGTCAGTCAACAAGATTAATAATAATGTATTTTAAATACACTGGCAGGTCTCACAATGTCATGCTATCACTTTTTTCAACTCATTTCATTCCCTACTGTGTTTTGCTCATTAATAAAAAACAGCAACAATGATGCAATCAGGTGGCGCAGTGGGTAGCGCTACTGCCTCACATTTAGGAGACCTGGGTTTGTTTCCCGGGTCCTCCCTGTGTGGAGTTTGCATGTTCTCCCCATGTCTGCGTGGGTTTCTTCCGGGTGCTCCGGTTTCCTCCCACAACCAAAGACAAAGACATGCAGGTTAGGTGCAGTAGTGATTCTGAATTGTCCCTAGTGTGTGTGGATGTATGTGTGTGTGCCCTGCGGTGGGCTGGCACCCTGCCTGGGGTTTGTTTCCTGCCTTGCACCCTGTGTTGGCTTGGGATTGGCTCCAGCAGACCCCCGTGATCCTGTAGTTAGGATATAGCGGGTTGGATAATGGATGAATGGATGATGCAATCAAGTTTAAAAGATGCAACAAAAGAACAGTCAGTCGTAACATGAGAAACAGCCAATCAGGACAACAACATCCAAAACATAATGCAAATCAGGAGCTACAACAAGATCAGAACCCTATCTGTATTTTTTATTTCTTTCCTTCTCTTTCTGTTGAGCAATTTGCAAATTTACCTGCTGCCCTGTTTCACAACAATGACATATTGTCACCTACCGAAGATCTTCAGCATTCTGTGGTTACCAACACGCATCTATCTTATAGACAAAATGGCAGGACTCAGGAGCCTATGCAAAACAACACACAAAATGGGAAGGGCAGAATTCAAAGAAAACAAACAGACAGAATTGTAATGTGGTGACAGTATGATTTAAGTCTAAAACTACCAACTCCATTTACACTAATTTATTTTAAGTAATTTAGTGTCCAATACTATCACATCAAAATTTAGATGGCATCTACAAAAACCCTAGTGATCTCCTAACACAATGCTCTCCCTCTGCATTCAGAGCATTGCTTCAAATTTTAATTTGTGCCTGAATACCGAGACACTGTCTTTAAGTAAGAAGGATTCACTCCCTTGGACGTTTTCACATTTTATTGTCATACAACACATATGTAGATTTCATTTTAAAATGGCTCTTTACTGTTGAAGTGAAAACAGATTTCTGCAAATGGATATGATGCAATGTGATTAGTTTTTATTATGCGATAAGTTTTTTGTGTTTCATATATTTGTAATTATTTTAGATCACTTTGCAGAGATCTGTTTTCATTTTGACATTAAAGAGTCTTTTTCTATTGATCTGTGTCAAACATGCCACATTATTTTAGTTAGTCATTAGATAGGATGACCGTTACCTGCTGGGAATTATACATTTATAAAGAGAATTATACTATTATAACACCTATATTCAATACTCCAGCTGACAACAGAGGGTCTTAAAGGAGGCCCAAGTTTAATGTATCACTCCATCACAACCCAGAACTACCTAAATAGTAGCAGATGCACAGCTTTGCACAGCAGTCTAATGGCACACATAAGTCGCACACGCACAGATGAGAACACTTCAAAATAGTCACTGTATTCACATGGCACTTTTGTCTCACAATTACAATGTACTTACTGTGTAATGCATGTTAGCTGTTCTTTCTTAAACCTTTATTCAAGTTACAGATAAGTACATGGCAATAATGCCTTATTACATTGTGGTTGTGTAAGCATGTTCTGCTTAGTGACACTGGAAGTACACTAAAATAAGAGACACTCAATACAAAAGTGTTGCAGAGGATACATATTTTAAGAAATTCAAATGCCTATAGACTCTGGGCAACCAACAGAAGCATGTCCAGGGTTTCTTTTTGCCTTGTCCCATAGAACAGACACCAGCGCCTTGAGATCCTAAGCTGGATATGTGGGTGGGAGTGGATGATTGGTTATACACTGACAATTTAGGCTTTTCTGTGATTGTATGAGAGCGTAAATGTAGTATTCTCTTAAAACAAATAGATCAAAATTACATATTTTGAGGGAAATCAAAACTAATCATAAATTCTTTACTTGTCTCACTCTCCTAATTTAAGAAGTGCCTTTATCTTGAGTCTAAATTCTTTACATAGCATCTGCTTCATAGTTTCTCATTAAAACACAGGATGACATCTTCAAGTCCGCTCGGTCTCATTTAGGGCCATGGGAGGCTGTCGCCCATATTTGAAGTTTCATATGCAAGACAGGAACCAAGTCTGGAAGGAAGGAATACCACTGCGACACAGAGCCCAGTCACAACACACGCACATGAAGCCAATTTAGAAATTTTTAGGAGTGAGTTAAAAAGTAATAACTTATTTAATATGATTATTATGTTGTAAATAACAGCTTTCTCTAAAGCAATATAGAAGCATCATCACTCACATTACACAATATCAAAAGAAACACAGGTTGAGAGTGAAACAAATTGACTTTCTAATCACAAGATGACAAAATACAGTTGTGTACAGATACACAGTAATGGCTGCATTCTTGGAACTAAGTACTCAGTGGTTCAAAGCTGATGAGATGGGAACATCTAAGTGCTTCTTGAAAAGGTGAGCTTTGAGCTGGCGCCAGAAGATCAAAGCCAATGTGTTTCCTAAGCCTCCACTTAAAGCCTATATTCTTTTTTTCTATATCAAAATTAGAATATTAACTCTGTGCTATTGTTGTTCTCACAATATTTAGAATGCGCCAGTCTTTTATGGTTAAAGTGTACAAGATCCATAAAGAATTTCTTTTTGCAGTATTTGCCTGATGCAAATGCTTTCAAATTCTTACCCATGGCTTACAATCATCTCCAGCTTAGCACAGTTAGCTCAAAAAATTAACCAAGACAATTTAACAAAGTAATGTAGGGAAGGGGAGTCTTGAATTAGCAAGGGATGCTTTCTTTATCTATAGGGAGGAGAAGCCCACTTGAGATTTAAATAATCTTCTTCATCTTAGCATTGTTGTGCTGCTGCAGGGCAGGGCAGTCTTAACATATGGGCACAATGGACACTGGCCGGGAGCCCCAGAAGCACAGGGGTCCACAATGTTTCTGATGCCTAAGTATGTCTCTGTTTTGCTATGAAAAAAGGGGTCCCAGCACATTACTTTGCCCGGAGGCCTATGATGCTGTTAAGATGGGTTTGCTGCAGTGTCAGCTTTTTGGATTGCAGTATGCCATTTTGCACAATCAAGTGTATGGCTTGGGTGTAGATGAGCGATCCCACTTGAGATTTAAACATTCATAATCATTTCTTATTTTTAGGAAATGAGTACAAGCAAAATAAGTCTGCGCTTTTCATTGTTTTACATATATAAAAACACTAGAGTATGTGTGTGTGTCCAGTTCCTCAGAGCAATCTGATTGAAGGAAGAGAGAGTATGAGGCGCACAAAGAAGAGAAAAGGCATCGGAGGCACACTGAGAAAGTCACCTTCAAGGACAGGAAGCATCAAACCAGATAGGAGGTGACAAAGGCACCTCGAAAACAGTGAAAGAGTGAGGAGCAGGCTTTACGGGAACATGCTTAAGAGAGGAAATTCTGGTGAAGAGAGATTTTGACAAGCGTGAATAGAGAGGAAAGGCGATAAAGGTACATGTGGGGCAAGAGAAAAAAAACATTTTTTAACTACTCTATTACCTGTCTAAGACATGTAGCGTGGCTAGTTTATGTATATGCAGTCACACACTGATTTACGACCAACTGAGTTGAGGCCATTTGTATTTACAGCTAATGGCCATAGGAAAACAATAGGGTAGACTTGGAAAGGGGTTTCTCTTTGAACTTCTTTTCCTAAGGTTTCTTCCATTTTTTCCCTACAAGGGTTTTTTGTTGGGAGTTTTTTCTTGTCTTCTTAGCGAGTCAAGGCTGGGGGGCTGTCAAGAGGCAGGGCCTATTTTGGGCTATACAAAAAAAGAAATTATATTGTATTGTAATAAGGTTCTAAAAATCTGCCAAAACCAGACATTACAGGCTAGTGAATTTAACCGGCAGCATATACAGTAAGCTCAGTCTCAGGTAAATAGCTTGATCGGCAGCTGGCTGTTTAAATGGAGTGATAGAATCTGCTGCTTGTAATTCCCTTCATTCTCAATACATGTCGCAGACACGCTGTCTCATGTAGCTTTTGACAAACAGCACATCTCTGCTGAGGGATCAATCGCCACTTAGTGCCAGGTTTTATGCGACATCATTATACCTTTTCAACTCTATGAGGTGCTGTGTCTTTATTAAAAACTGTAGATGTTACTATATATATATTTGTGGTTTATCTTGGTGGTTTATTTGTGTTTTGTGATTTGAAGGGCAGTAATATTGCTTCACTTTTATTTTATTAATACTTTTGAATTGTTTTTCTATAAAATAAATAAATCAAGCATTGTGTCTTTGAGTCAAGCGTGCCCACTTAGAGGGCATCTTTAGGGCTCTTGCAAGGTAAGCAAAAACTCTCTGAGTCTCCCTAATTAACACATTCTACTTTTCCATCCTCAATTCTGAGGGATGTCAGCCAGAAGACAGTTGATTTCACCTCCTATGCAGTCCAGGAAGTCCCGCCCCTTCTGGAATCCCCCGATTTAAATGGCACAGCCACTAGAAGAAAACATTCAGAGTTGAAATAACCCAGGCATTTTGCTTCACAGCAGACACAGTTCATTTTTTTCCTGTTCATTTTCTATCTTTTGGGTACTCAAATAAACTGGGTTTACTATTACTGTACCCCAATTCATCATTCTGTGTTATTCTTGCTTGTTATATTTGCTTTTTTTTCTCATACTCTTAATCATCACTTAATTTAAGCACAACAAAAACACATTTTATTATACCCAGATGTCTGAGTCTTTTAAGTTATGTTATATGAATAAGTAAGCAGGCAAGCAGACAGGGAGAAAAGCAAGACTGGTAACATAAAAAAGCAACAATCCAGCAAAAAAATGAGCAAAAGTAGCAAGCTAAGACCTTACAGAAAAGAGTCAGGAATGAGTTTAGATCATATGGTGTTAGATTTGATTGAAGACCATTCAGTCCATCAAACTCTTTGGTTAAATAATAACTAAGATGTCCTCCTTTTATCTAAATTTTTCCATGGATAAAACATTTCAGCTGCTCTCTCTTTCTCTTCCTCTTCCTTCTGGGTCCTTAAGGGGATTCCTTGCGTAAAGTAACCACTCCACAGGTCTGGAAACACCCAGCAAAGGTCAGCAACATCCATTTGTACACAAAGAAGTACTTGGACTAAAAATCTGAATTCCATGTTATGTGCATATTACAATGGCTGGAGGTCTACTTGACTGTTCCATTTTATTTTTCAATTAACAAACTGAGGCTGTTGAAGAGAAATTAATAGATTTGTAAAAAAATGGCCTCAGTGTTTAGATGGTATAGTACATGTGCAATGGAAGAGAGGAATGTGTATTAAGGATTAATCATTGCTTACCGGTAGAGTTAAATGCTTTAGATTCTTCATCCTTGACTTGCAAAGAGGTCAGCTTTCAGCTTCCATAAAATCATTTTGATGCTTACAGTAGCTGATTTGTTATTCAAAGGACATATGCACTTACAGGGTGACCAGCCTTCCTGTAGTTCCCTGGGGACTCATATATAAACGGTGCGTACACACAGAAATGTTGCGTAAGAACTTTTCCACATTTAAATCGCGATGTATAATACCTACACTTGGCGTAAAGCCATGCACTTTTCCACGGTACCTCATACCTTGTCGTACGCAAGTTCTCAGCTCGGTTTTGCAGACTGGCGGCACCCAGCGTCAAAGCAATGCTACTGTTCTTGTGTGGTTACTCCTTATTTTCTTGACGCGGATTTATAAATACACTGAAACTAACCGCATATTGTTTATTAGTGTAATGCATCTGATTGTAATTAACTTGTAACAATATAATGGTCCAGAGAATAGCCATAGTATTCCTAATACCATAACTACTTTAGCGTTGTTAGTCTCACTGCACCTTCTTCTTTTTCTTCTTTCAGCTGCTCCCTTTAAGGGTTGCCACAGCGGATAATCGTTATCCATATTACTCTCACTGCACCACTCTGAGTATTTACAGTATATCACTGTATCTGAGTGTGAATCACAGCAGCAGCTGATCGGAAAGAGAATTATCGGTATACAGCTTCAAGCACACACTACCTCAGCCACGGCAAAACATTTCAAAGCCTTTCCTGTGCGGACCTCGCGGTTCAGAAACAGTTTCATCCCAAGAACTTTAAACGCACTTAATCAATTGCACCTTGTAGAACTGTTTGTACTTATAAGTACAATCACCCCACTGTAAACTTGCACTACAGTTATAATATCGCACAACCTGAGCCACTTTATAAAGCGCGTATTTACATATGATGACGGCAATATAAAACAGAAAGAGAAAATAACGACACAGATAAAAACGCAGCGACAAATTTCGGCAAAAGTTAAATGCTTGTGTCATGTGCACAAGGCGGCTATGCAGTGTCTGCAACGGACGTGGCCATCCACCATGCATAAGCTACCTTATTGACATTGGCTGGCGAAGAAGCCACCGATTCCTCCTCTGCCCAGGGCCACCACAAGCCTAGAGCCGCCCATGAGTACTGCAGCAATAAATTATTTCATCGAAGGTCTCACACAATCACTGTGCCATGAAACCCATGTTTAATAATGTGCTTTAACTCCTATCATCATGAAAATGATATCACGTATACATCTCAGTATTTTAGTTATTCAGAGAGCTGTAATATTACGAATGTAATGGATTCTGTGTCCAGTTGGAGGAACAGAGCCGGTTTAAGAAGCAAGTAGTGATTCACACACATAGAGCACATAGAAGATCAAATACAAAACAAGCATTTAACGTGTTACTTTAATTACGATGTGATTTGAGAAACTGGTTAATTAAACAATTTTAAGAAGAAGTTTATGATGTTCTACTTTAATGACAAAATAAACTACATGATTAAAGTGAAAATGTCGAGATTGAAGTTGACATTTCGTGCTTTTTCCCCACTGTGTGCCTTTTTTTCTCTGTACTCTAATAAGCTTTTTTATGACACTCAGACAGTGGGCTACAACTCACCTTTTCACGGCGACTTTGATATGTGACTTCTTTTTTATTTTCGGCAATGTGCGATTTTGTGAACGTGAGCTTTCAAGTATCTCCAACACGCTATGTCACTCGATCAACTTCCTTTTGTTGATTATACCACAGTTTAATTAAACAAATAGTATGTTTTTCCTTTGCCTCCACTTGGTAATCGCTGAAATTCTTATATTTTCCCCCGTGCTTTTCCCATTGTCTTTTCACAGAAGGCTGCGCTTAAGGGCGATTTATATTGATTTGCATATTCAAAGAGGCGTAATTCTGGGAGGAGTTGGGGCGTTACATAAAGCGCGTGCACAAGCGTTACTTTTCACGCTGATCAGGATTTATGTAGTGGAAGAACGTGGAAGTTGGAGTACGCACAGATTCCTGCATCTGGATTTTTCTGTGCGTAAGCACATTTCAGCTTTTGTGCTAACGCCATGTTATAGTTCGAGTTCTACGCACTGTGTTATACATGAGGCCCCTGGACACTCCCTTATATACTAATGCAAGGGTTTCTTCTAGAATGAAAATACTTTCTATCTGGTGTACACATTTCCTGTACTCAGTTGTAAAATAGGTAATCTGCAATTATGCATGCACACACATGTATACCAATCAACAAGAGCAGCATATAGGGGTGGCAAGTAAGGCAACCGTCCCAGGCCCCGCACCTAAGGGGTCCCTGATTTTGTCCCATTCATGCGGATTTGTCAAGTTATATTCTCCAGTATATATATAAATATACTAGCAAAACACCCGCGATTCGCAGCGCCGAAGTACTGCATTAAAATTTTTATTAAGAAGAAAATTTTACCTTTTTAAACTGAGGGAAAATATGCCAATAATTATTTGTTAAGGATCTCTTTGTATACCATGTTGTCAGTTCGGCCCTCCGGTTGTAACATGACCAAGCTGTGCGCTGAGCTTACTCTTGAGCATGCAACTTACAGTTGGCCATGTGAACAGTAATCTTGTCTCAAATCTCACTGCTTGGATTGCTGCTGTCATAATCGGTTTGAGTTTCATGGTTTGTTTCAATTACGACAGTATTTGCAGGATTTGTTGTATTGAAGTGACATTCGGCATCTGTCAAGCGTTGTAAGCACACAACCGGTTTCAGCGATAAAATCACATCCAGCTTTTGAGAGTTTAAACATTCATAAACATCAAAGTGTCCACTACTGAAATCGTCACCTGTGAATCTAAGATGTTTAAGAGGCATTGGCGGTTGTCGAAAGGTGTAAAATATTTGGCCATTTCGGTACATTTGAAAGCGACAACCGAACAATTCAGCGGCAGCCATCAACTCACATGCAGAACCATAGGTGAAGGGCTTAAGCATTTCACTCTTATAGTGCTCCTGTGTAGTATAATTATCTCCTGTACCGTCATCAGTCCACACCTTGAACCTGTCCCAGTCATTCAATACATAAGACACAATGTTCCTCCGGATATCAAGAGTGAGCCTGATATGGCCGTGCAATATGTAACAAAGAGAATGGAAAAGGTAGGTGGTATCTCCGGGCATGGAAACCACTCGGTAAGTGATAGTTCTTTGATCGATAGTGATCACCTCGATAGACATGGTAATAGGGGTTGGAATGATAAAGGAAATGGGTACCTGAGCAATGTAAACTAAGTGTAAAATACCTATACAATAACTATAATTGTAATTAACAAACAATAAAACAGCGGAGAAGCTGTGGATTAAACAAAAAGGCTGTAGTTATCAGTAGGGAGACGTGAATCCCGTGGCGAAGCAAGGAAGGGAATGTAGAGACTGGAGCGACGGACGGCCTTATATAGGCAGGCAGCCAACAACGTGGGAGGCGTTGGGATGGGGGACCCAACGCCGCCTCACACGGTGACCGAGCTGCAGGCTATGGACGTATATATGTAAATAAGTAGGATTCAGTTAGCGTTGGGAACCCGTGTACCAAATTTCTTGAAGATGGGCCCATAAGTAACAAAGACTGCTGAAAAGTTCAATATGGCGGCCGACAGTGGCATCATACCACCGAAATAAGTACGTACATTGGTTTCGGTTAGTGCAGGGAAGCCGCCTACCAAATTTCGAGAAGATGGGGCCATAAATAAGAAAGTTCAACATAGTGGACATTGTTGACCGTTATGACCATTACGCGTAGAATTTCGAAATGAAACCTGCTTAACTTTTGTTAGTAAGCTGTAAGGAATGAGCCTGCCAAATTTCAGCCTTCTACCTATACGGGAAGTTGGAGAATTAGTGATGTTGGAAAATTTAATATGGCGGCTGACAGTGGCGTCATACCACCGAAATAAGTACGTACATTGGTTTCGGTTAGCTCAGGGAAGCCACCTACCAAATTTCGTGAAGACGGGGCCGTAAATAAGAAAGTTCAACTTGGCGGACGTTGTTGACCGTTATGACCGTTACGCGCAGAATTTCAAAATGAAACCTGCTTAATTGTTGTAAGTAAGCTGTAAGGAATGGGCCTGCCAAATGTCAGCCTTCTACCTACAAGGGAAGTTGGAGAATTAGTGACATTGGAAAGTTCAATATGGCGGCTGACAAAGGCATCATACCACCGAAATAAGTATATACATTGGTTTCGGTTAGCGCAGGGAAGCCGCCTACCAAATTTCGTGAAGATGGGACCATGAATAAGAAAGTTCAATATGGCGGATGTTGTTGATCGTTATGACCGTTACGCCTAGAATTTCGAAATGAAACCTGCTTAACTTTTGTAAGTAAGCTGTAAGGAATGGGCCTGCCAAATTTGAGCCTTCTACCTACACGGGAAGTTGGAGAATTAGTGACGTTTAGAAAATTCAATATGGCGGCCAACAGTGGCATCATACCACCGAAATAAGTACGTACATCGGTTTTGGTTAGCGCAGGGAAGCCACCTACCAAATTTCGTGAAGATGGGGTCAGCCTTCTACCTAAACGGGAAGTTTGAAAATTGGTGACGTTGGAAATTTCAATATTGCGGCCGACAGTGGCATCATATTATCGAAATATGTAAGTACATCGGTTTCGGTTAGCGCAGGGAAGTTGCCTACCAAATTTCGTGAAGATGGGGCCATAAATAAGAAAGTTCAACATGGCGGACGTTGTCGACCGTTATGACCGTTACGTGTAGAATTTCGAAACTAAACCTGATTAACTTTTGTAAGTAAGCTGTAAGGAATAAGCCTGCCAAATTTCAGCCTTCTACCTACACGGGAAGTTGTAGTATTAGTGATGAGTCAGTGAGTCAGTGAGTCAGTCAGTCAGTGAGGGCTTTGCCTTTTATTATTGTTATTATATATATATATATATATATATATATATATATATATATATATATATATATATATATATATATATATATATATATATATACTTCATGGGGTTTCATGGGAGATGGAGTTCTCAACAACCTGTGGGGAGCTGGGGTGGCCGCCAGGGAGTGCTGCATGGAGCCAGGAACCCACCTGCACATCTCTGCCGCCCCACCGGGAGGTGCAATTAGCCACAGGTGATCAAGCACCTGGAGCACTTCTGGGTGGGCTTTAAAAAGGGCCAGCATCCACCACTCAGGAGCCAGAATCGGGAGGAAGAGGACGAGGTTGCCTGGGAGGAGTGGTGGTGCCAAGGTGGAGAGAAAAGAGTGTTTGTGCTGTATTAAGTGCTTATGGGACTGTGTTGTGGCTGGAGGGATTACAGGAAAGATGTGCCCTCCAGCTGAAGAAAAATAAAAAGACTTTATTTTACACGTGCCTCTGCATAAGTCTGTGCTGGGTCGGGCGCTATATAGCGCCTTTCACAATATATATATATTTGAGATGTTTCTAAGAGGAACCCTTTGAAAATCCCTCTTCAATGTCAAATTCCGTACATGTACGTCTTTGAAAACATTCCACAGTCCACCTTCATCTCCTGAAAAGGGTCGCCAGTATAATCCTTTCCTAAAATAGGTATAGCCCATTAGTCACTGGGTTGGCTTCTCCTATCTATAGAAAAAGACATTGCATCCAGATGAGACTAAGAAGATGTCATCAACAACTTTTCCAATTGGAAGGTAAGAAAAGTGGATTTTCGCCTCTGAACCTCGAAACCGATAAGAGATTTCATGATGGTACCTATACGATAATTTCACACTTCCTGTCGAAACAAGGAAACTCACATTTTATATGTAGGCCAGAAACACTGAAACTCACATTTTATTTGTAGGCCATAAACATGTCCGAATATTAATGCACAAAAACATGTATCGCTAATGATAACCGGATGACATGACATCAACGTGAGTTATGACTTCCTGCCTATTGAGACTCAGAGTATACTTGCAATTTGGGTACTTTTCTAGAAGAGGCCCTGCTATTTTCTGCATGACACCCCATCATATTTCCCACTGTCGTGGTATTGTCATGAATTCTAGATTTTAACGATTTTATATCATTATATTTTGATAAAGTCCACGTGTTATCTTGCAAAAATTTATCTGAATACTGTAATGAGAAAATCCAGTGTATGTTAACATTATTTTTATGAAATTTGCACGCAAGTTTATACAGTCCACACATACTGGTAACATTGTTTGACGTAACTGGCCCAGCATGGGGTTGGTCAGCCCTAAGCCCCCGCACACCCCTAAGGCAGTCTCTGCCAATCAATCTCAGCACACTTGGGGAAAATGTGCAAACTCCTTACACTCCACGAGCAGGCTAGCAATCAAACCTCAGCTCCTAACCCCACTACTCTGCCCATGTTAAAACACCAGAATTAAATGACTGGATTAAAACTAAATACTTTGAGTACGTGTTATTTCAGTTTGGATTCTGTTACTTGATTGCCTGCCTCTCTACCCATCATATGAACACAAAAGCACACATGGCATGCAAGAAGGTAATATCTTTACAAGAAATGCAAAGCTTTTGACAAATTATAATAATAATTGCTAAGTAATGCAATATATGTGCAAAATAATGCATGTTTTACAAAATAACACAATTTAAAAAAATGTTAAAGCCCCAAAAGATTTGACAGCTCAGTACTGCTGCTAATGATTATAAACCATTCAATTTAGGATATCAGAATCATGGTTTGCTTTGTTTAGAACCTAGTTTTGTAAAACTTCACTTGCTTGTACGGAATGTTATTTGATTTTAATAAATTCAATAAAATGTTAGAAAAAAAAAATCAGATAATGGCTGGTATTGACTTGAAAACTTTGCATTTTTGCTTAACAACTCGTTCTATGGTTAATATTAATGTTGAAGTGTTATTTAGAAAATAAACAAATGTTTTCTGTATAAACAAAGAATAAATTGGTAAATTAGGGGAAAATCAGCACTTTACAGGTATGTGTTTTTGTAAATTGCAGAGTATTTCACGTATGCTGTATTTCTACCTATTTTGGCCAACAAAGACAGCAACTCGTAACTTAACCATTTTCTTTTCTTCTTTTTTTCATTTTAAGACTAAGGCCTACATGTCAAATTCACCATAGCTCTTGATTTGTACCCAAGTGGCTGGATTTTCCAGAAGAGCAGGTCTTGGTTTGGTCAAAGTTCTGACTTGACGAGAACTAACAATGAAATCAGAAATGACCAATGAAATTCAAAGACTAAGCCATTGGAAAATGATAAGGCTTCACTACTGGCTAACTGTGCTAGAACATAAAACTGTGACTGAGAGCCAGAAACAGCCAGTGAATTCAACAAAATAAGCCAACTGATGGTGATTAGTTGTCAGTAGTTATTCACAATAGAAGTGGCTTGGGGAAACTGTAAGATTAAACTTGACACATTCAAATGTGTGACAAATAAGTGGCAAAGTAAATGTTCATTTTCTGTCTACAAATGTACTCGAGGAAAGTAAAAAGTGTCATTGCCAAAAACTTCTCTGAAAAGTACAATTTTTCTTTAGCACAATGTAATGTATTACTATGGGCCTTTGGTGTTAACACGGGGTGGAGTATATGGGTGTGCATTCTAATAGAAATGTAAATGAATCAGCATAGGCTGTCCAATCTGACAACAACACTGGTTTATATTGATTTCGAGAGAATCTGGTAACTCTGCATTCTTGGGAACACATGGTCTTCCTCTATAGATAACGATTACTTTTGATTACCAAGGACACTCCATTGATCTGCTGCACACTCAGCCACGTGACCGACTATAATTCCACAGCCGATGGATGGGAGGCAATGGAGCATTGATGAGGTGGTGGGGGGCATACAACAGAAATTCAGTGCTTATTTTTCTGTGATGCTACTACTCACCAGATGATGTATCCCGATGCTGTTCCAACCTTGCATAATTGGAACAAAAGAAATGAAGGTCGGGATTACCCAGCATCCTCCCAGCATTAGCGCTATTCTCATGGGTGTCATTTTATTTCTGTAGACCAGTGGTTGGCAGCAAATGGCATAATACCTTCAGAAAACAAACACACAAATAAAAAAGTTAGTGGCACTAATTTCCTAATGCACTCTTTTTACAAGATACTATACAATGGAAAAACAAAGGAGTACACCCATAGGATCTAAATTTGTAAATGTCATCAGGTAAGACCTGTTTGTTCAAAGGTATATACAGTAGGACCCCATTCAGTCTTTATCTAGGGAGTAACTTTTTAGCCTACGTAATACAGATTTGCACATAATGAAGTGTTAAAAGTGTTATTTATTTATTTTGGGTACTAATCTAAACCACACAAAGAGGAAGTGCTTGCAAGGGTTGTTTTTCACCTAATTAAAGTATACAGGCAAAATGTTGAACAAGAAACAAAGGATTAAAATGGTAATTTCTGGACATGCTGGCATACATGTAAGCAACATGAATATTGCATGATTGGATACCTTGTGTGACACTGGACCGAGGGTAAGGCTACAGATGTGCACCTTGTACCCCAACAAACTTTAAAAAGCCAGCAGTTGCAAATGAAAGAAGGAGGAGAGAGGAATGAACACTAGAAGCACAAAGCTCTGAGATATCTGAGCTACAGCATAACACAAGATCTGAAAGCCATGTGAACACTGACACACAATGGGTTTATCAGTCAGAACTGTCAGGGGTACCTACTAACAATCCAGGTTGTA
The DNA here is from genome assembly GCF_016835505.1 of Polypterus senegalus. NCBI lineage: Eukaryota > Metazoa > Chordata > Cladistia > Polypteriformes > Polypteridae > Polypterus > Polypterus senegalus. Next base: position 35,046,090 of record NC_053166.1, on the reverse strand, counting down.
TGGTGTTATTGTCACACTCGCTTACTTTGCTTCTGGTTCAGGCATATTAAGAATTCATTCATTCATTAAATCTTTGATGAGTAAATGAAAAGTTTTTTGCCTGCTCTAGATATACTGGGGGGGTGGTACTCCTAATTGGGAAACTGGAGTATCAGTCAAGCCTGGGTGAAGTCAGACCACAGTCTCAAGTGCAAGTGCATTATGGCTGTATGCTGTGTCTTCTTTTCAAACAGGTGAGTGCAATGATAGGAGGACAAGAGTTTGGGTGGAAAATCCATGTTTTAGGATAGGAACGTCACAAAACCCTTCCATAATAAAACAGTAGGTATTGAGGGGGACATAAGGTAAAATCTAAAAAACTTGCATAAGGTTAAAATGTTTTATGGAATGTTATTTAATTTTAATAAAATCAATAAAATGCAAATAAAAAAATAATAAAATAAAACGTCAAAGCCATTGGCACATTTAACAAGAGCATTTTTGCAAGTGCATGCTGCAGAATCCATGAACCTTTTATTTCTCTGGACCCTCCCATCACCTGCAGGACAAATAGCATTAGCCAGTAACAGATACAGGTGGAAGGGACCAGTTGCATACTGCAAGGTGGGGGCAGGAGGTGAAGCCGTAAATGCTAGACGGTAAGTCACATGACCACACCAACATGTCAGGCTCCAGAAATCAGCAGCCAGAAAAAGAACATAAAAATAAAAAAAACAAAAACGACTGTAATGCCCTGGATTTTACATTTTATATTTCATTTTATTTTTGCCCATACAAACAAGATGAACTTAATTTTACAAGGACAGGGAGCATCAAAGTGTGTTCCTGAATTGTATCACCTTAAAACATATATTTTGCTCAAAATGACATGATGAACTTAACACTTATGGTGGTAATTAACATCAAAGCATCTCCTCCTACAGAATTGTACCTCACTTTAAAAACATCTGTGCAAACATAACAGAAGTCCAGGATGATACCTTGGCCATATTGATTACTTTATAACCTGTGAACAGATTGACACCATGGGACTACAAATTGCCAAACTATTTTGCAACTTGGGAAAAGAAGGAGTCCTTTGTTGGGAAACAGAAATGCATAAACAGATTAAAACACTGAGCAAACTCATTCATTTGACTGACAGCCAGCCAATCAGGTGTGTGTAATGTCACCCATCTCAAAACCCCACATGGAATTTTAAAATAAATACGGCCTTTCCAACAGATCAAAAAGGAGCTATGTCAGGAGAGGGCAAGAGCGAGAGACATGTGACTGTTTTCATCTTACAGCTAGTGATTAGTAAAAAGTCGCTCTAGGGCATTAATCTTTGAAATTCTTAGTAAGCTTACTCTAAAGATTATTTATATATCCAGAATTTGTTCTCTGTATCTTTTTTTGTACTTTCCTATACTGGTATTATTGTTCTTTAATAAATACCAAGTTGCTTTTAAGTTTCTATAATTTGTCTTTATATATAGAATGATTGAAATAGTAAATGGAAAATTAAGACACCTGTATGGGAAGTAAACACATTAATTGCCCGCAGGGTTTATTAAGGTTGAGAGGTTGCTCCTCGAAAGAAGAGACAACTGTGGGAAGAAGCAGAGCATATTGTTTGATGGGTAAGTGACATAACCAAAAGAGTTATGATGATGACACCCATATGTTCGTCAGTGCTGGTGATAGTAAGTTCTTAAGTAGACTCCTGTAGAATATTGTGAGAATGTATGAAGGCTCCATTGTCTACTTATGTATATCTACATTACGTATGAATGTGAAGGGAATTTCAAGCAGAATATTGTGTGGTGACTGACAAGTGAGCTTTCACCTGAGACTTTGTCTACAGGATTCCTATGTGTCTGTATATCTGTATGCGTATTAATCTTAAGATGTGACAGTAGACCAACCCAGAAACAGACTTGGCAAGTCCAATGAAACCCAAGATAATACAATCACAAAAAGAAATGACACCACATGGATTGCTTGCCTGTATTAGAAACCTGGGACCGTCAAGGTAGAGCAATATTGATTGTGCTACCTTCCCAAATAAGACATATACAGTATGTAATATTTATTGTTATACCAGTTAGGCACTCACTAAAATTCTTCCTGGGACTGTACAGCAGTAGCATGGGATGGGATTAGGATTTGGTTTACTTGTGTGTGTTTCTCTGATCAACTATGCAATGAAGCAAATATCTTTGAACTTTGATAGCAAGTGTTTTTAACTCACCACCTTCTCCCTTTGTGACCTCTTTTACTGTGTGTACTATCCATATTATCTGACTCCTGGAAGACAATTTATCAATCAGCCCTTTATACAATATCTTTTACAATGAGCACAATCACTTATAGGATAACAAGATAAACTACACAGGGGGTTCCTCTATTTAGACATTTTAAAACCACAATAATACCTTCTTTTACTGTTTGCTTTCTAAATGTAATTCTAGGTAATGAATATTTAAATAACAGGCTGACTGAGATAAGATCTGTTTCATTAATTTATTCATGTTGTATACTGTGTACATGACAATGACTCATTACCAACCAACTGGGGGTTCTGCTTACCCAAATGATCTTCATAATGAGACTGAAAGAGCAAGCAGTGTGATGGCTGAAAGTGAATGTCCCAACATTTTTTCCATGCAACATGTGCTGACCTTCCAGCCCCCTACTGTACAAAACAAAGGTAATCCTAGCATTTACTTCCTGCATTTTTATTCCGTATGTCACACAAGGCACTTTGAAAAGCTATTTGCAGACAACTGCAAATCTATTGTTAAATTAGTAGCCAGTGGCTTTGCCCTCTGCAAGCCATAGGACCACCTGGATATGAGGGCATTAATATTTCATTGAGAGATCGCTGTCTTTCCACCTTGACCGCTCCTTGTGATGAATCTTATTTATCTATACTAATAAAAGGCAAAGCCCTCACTCACTCACTCACTCACTCATCACTAATTCTCCAACTTCCCGTGTAGGTAGAAGGCTGAAATTTGGCAGGCTCATTCCTTACAGCTTACTTACAAAAGTTGGGCAGGTTTCATTTCGAAATTCTACGCCTAATGGTCATAACTGGAAGGTATTTTTCTCCATTAACTGTAATGGAGTTGAGCTGGAAGGGCGGGGTTTCGTGTGACATCATCACGCCTCCCACGTAATCACGTGAACTGATTGTCAACGCAGTGCGTAGAAAACCAGGAAGACCTGCAAAAAGCGCTTAAGAAAACATGCATTATATAATTGAGAACCAGCGAAAAACAATAAGAAGCGAGCGAGTGACATATACTACCATATTCATGAGTGTTGCTGCCTCGGAAAGAAAGCAAGGTGTAAACCTAAACTTTAAATTAAGTTCATAGACAGGCTACCGCTGGCGTTTCACATGCCCACAGGTAATGCGGGATACAAGTTTAATGAGAGGACGAGGATATAAACGAGTTTTGATCACTTTATAACTAAGTTAAAATTGTAGGTGAAGGGGTGTGCTTATGCAAATTCCGAGACTGTGTTTGTGGGGGATTGACAGTTAAGGCGGGTGGGGAGTCACGTCATCATCTCCCTCCCATTCATCTAATTTCGGTCTGAGCTGAGCTCCGCGGCTAATGCCGTCTTCCGAAGCAACTTTGTCAGACTGCCACCAAATACTCACAGAAAAATCCACAAGTTAATACACACGCTGTCTCTAAAGTTTCTCCACACTGAATCCTCCAGGCACTACTTACAAAAGGTCACATTGACAATCGTGTTACGTTATTTTTAAAATCTTTCCTTTTCTTAGCACAAGCACAGCTGAGAAGCTTCGATGCATGTGCTCCATAACGCGTTAAAAATAATGCATTTAATCACACTTTGCATTACAAGCAAAGGGAGCTTTTGTCAATGCATGATTTCCTGGTACTGTACACCGATTACATTGATCAGCGCATCCCGATTCATTTTACCCTCGCACCACCTTAGTTTGAGAAGAAGTCTGAAAAAATATGAGGTTAACACAGAAAAACATCACCAATTCAAGCTTTATGAATAATCGATTCGCCATCAATAATTGTTTTGGTAAAGCCATCCTCCTTCCATTTTATAATTTTTCCGCCAATAGCCATGATTAAATGAACGGTAAATAAAGTAAGAGCAAAGCAAGGGTGACTTATTTAGGCAGGCATATATATGACAGCAACACTCATGACAATGTCAATCATGTTACGTTATTATTAAAATGTTTCCTTTTCTTTTTCATTACTTCTTTAACACACTACTTCTCCGCTGTAGGTAGGGATTTTGCTATATATATAATATATGAATGACCTCCAAAGAGCGCTGAGACTTTTGATATCATGAACGTGTCTGCAAAACTGGGGTCTCCTGCCCAGCAAAAGTCGAGCAGCCAGCGCGTGCATAGCTGTGCCGGCCTTTGAGACGCTGACTGCGCTTCTGCCTTAAGTCAAAGTGAGCACTTTTAATTTTTTTCATCCTCCCCCTGCGCTATAGCCCAGACAAGTGCAAACACGGGACCCCTTTTCTACACCACGGAAAAATAATATTAAGGCGATTCACACTTTCTTTTGCACGTATACGATTATGAGGTCCTCACCTCGGATTATGAAAACACACACGAGTGGAGGACTGACAGTGCCATCACAGCCGATTAATGGCGGGACGTCTCACCAGTCTACACAAGGCGATCATAACGCCAGCGAACACATCTCTATACTATATAAAAGAAAAAGGCAACTTTCCTTTCTTTACACCTTTTTTCCTTTTATCCCAAACCAAAGCCTTTCTCTCTTAACACTGCAGAGGACACAAAACTAATTTTCTTTAAATGCCGGTAAGGCACATTACCAGAGGCACAAATTTGAACGTTCACATAGAAAATGTAATTTCTATACCACAGCCGTCGTGTAGCGCCTTTCAAAAGGGATCAACTACCGAGAGATGATCCATATACATTTTAGCTGCTGTTAGTTACTTACCTGTTGTGTTACACAGTCTTTAAAATGTAGTTTACCTGAAACCACTCCAGTAGTGCTCAATGTACCTGTACTTCTTAAAACGTTAATGTTTTACTGTTTAATAACTTATAGACTATATTTTATTATTTTTCCCTTGCACTCAGTGACCAAAGCTATACACACACATATAGACATATACAAACATACACACAAGTATATGTATGTGTATATATATGTATGTATGTGTATATATATATATATATATATATATAAACACACACACACCCCTATCTACATTATATATATATATATATATATATACACATACATACATATATATACACATACACACACACACACACACACACATACATACATACATACACACATATATATAATTTGTGTGTGTGTATGTATGTATGTATGTATGTGTATATATGATGTAGATAGGTATGTATATATATATATATATATGTGTATATGTAGATATGTATATAGATATGTAGATATGAAGATATGTATGTGTATATATGTATATATATATATGTATGTATGTATGTGTGTGTGTGTGTGTGTGTGTGTGTGTATATATATATATGACAGCAGCAATCCAAGCTGTGAGAAAACACTAAAAAGGAGGCGTGTCAGACGTCGTGGTACATTTTCTGATGCAGCTAGACGAAAAAAACTTTGTGACGCTGCCGCCAAATACACAAAACAATTACTTTGACAATCATGTTACATTATTTTTAAAATGTTTCCTTTTCTTTTCATAACTTTTTTAACACATGACATCGCTGCGAAACGCGGGTATTTTGCTATATATATATATATATCACAGCGACACTCATAACAGTGACAAAACAATTACATTGACAATCATGTTACGTTATTTTCAAAATGTTTCCTTTTCTTTCTCTTTCCTTCTTTAACACACTACTTCTCCGCTGCCAAACGCGGGTATATATATATATATATATATATATATATATATATATAGAGATATATATATAGATAGATAGATAGATAGATATGAAAACAATATATAGATAGATAGATATGAAAACAATATATAGATAGATAGATAGATAGATAGAGATATATATATATAGATAGATAGATATGAAAACAATATATATATAGATAGATAGATATGAGAACAACATATATATATATATATATATATATATAGATAGATAGATATGAGAACAACACTCATATCAATGACAAAACAATTACATTAACAATCAAGTTACGTTGTTTTTCAAATTTTTCCTTTTCTTTTCGTACCTTCTTTAACACACTACTTCTCCGCTGCGAAGCGCGGGTATTCTGCTAGTTGTTTATAATTTGAATTGTTATTCCGGCAATGCTACTTTCTTTTTTGTTTTGGTGTGGTTGGTAACATCTTGTGTTTATCTCATTAGAGTTTAGCTGTTGACCTCATAAGCTCTGCTCCATTCACAAGCCAAATAAATTGCAGACATCCAATGATGTTTAGTGGCCTTTGTCAACGCACTCATTTTAAGGTGTGCCCCGTTAATCATTCTCATAAAACATCCTCACACTATGGTTAAGTTTAAATTTAAATCCATGGGAGGGTTATCTTATGCAGGAGTAATGCCAACTTGAGCAGGTGTATCGTGAAGAAGGTCATTCTCTCAAGTAGTGACTGTTGTGTAGTGTTGTGGGCCACAATCAGACCATCCTCAGAGTTTGCACTGTGTAAATCATGTGACATAAACAGGTAATTTGATAGGCTGTTCAGCAGAGCTTCTGAATTGCAGAGCTCCTGAGATCTGAAGCTAGATCCTTCTCATTGATCAGGGCATGGCTGCTCTTTACTGATGCTACACCTATTGTCAGCAGTCTGACAATGGAGGTCATATGTCATGTTATGGCATCATATTTTACCTATTTAAGATGGTGGCACACAGCTTCTAGAATTCAGTTTAGAATTTAGTTCTATTTAAATAAAAAGCTTTTGTAAAGTAATGAAGGGCAAACTAAACAAGGTAAAACCTGGGTTTGTTGGTTTCAAATGTCTTTTTAATCAATTAATTTTGTTTAATGATTATTAGTTTAATAATCAATTTTTGCAGTCTTTTTTGTTTAAATTACTTTTTTGCCTGCCCTTTGACCAGAAATACAGTCTGCTGCTATTTATAAGTTCATCTACTGTTCAAATAATATTTTTTCTATTCACTAGGCACTCTGCTACTTTACAGTGTCTATAATACACTTCTCCATCTTGGTTTAATTGACTTGGTAATGGAGCAGCACACTAGGCTCACATCGATCTGTACACAATATTAACCCAAAGTATATTATTTATAGCAAGCAGCAGACATTATATTAAAGACAGATGGAAAAACTGTTGTCTAAAAAACTACCAGGGGTTAGATAACTTGTAAGCAAAAATCACTTATTAGAACCATAAGCATAAAGTAAAACAAGAGAGTCACTAATCAGTTTTCTGAAATTCTTTAATTATACTCTCAAAAGAAACTTTTCAACGTCATTTAGTTTCTCTTTTAAAAAACATTTAGATAGATAGATCGATAGATAAATAGATACTTTATTAATCCCAAGGGTAAATTTACAATTTAATGCTGTTAAGTAATCTGGCTACCACAAGGTCTTCGAGCAATGGATAAATGTTATATGTCAGTTAAGGCTCCTCCTCTGGCTGGAATTCAAATGATATTTTAATATCTTTGTTGTTCATTTTTAATTATTTTGTATAGTAATATTGTTGGTCATTTACTTTCCATGTACTTATCTATCATCTTTTAAGTTGTGTGTGTTTTGTGGGTAGTCCCCCAAGAGGTGGAGCCATCCACCCATCATTCAGAGAGGCTTCCCTTAACCCTATAAAGCAGGGGTCTCCAACCTTTTTTCCCCTGAGAGCTACTTTTACAAAAAATGCTTATTCTCATAGCTTATAGCTCAAACAAACTGAATAAGCTTGTTTTGCCTGAACATTTACAAAATGTTGGTGTCCACAACTCACATTTTACATTAAAACATCACAAAACCTCACCTGCAAGTGCCTTTTGTATGTCTGTATGCATTTTCTAGTGTATCTCACACTATTGAATTAACACGTTAATGCTGTCAAAACTAAATCAATGCAATTACAAATACACAGGTATTACTAATTCATTTGTCATTTTGTTCCATGTCACTGTTTCACTTCACAAGAGTATTCACATGTCCAGTTGCATGTGTGATGTGTTTTTTAGTTAGTCAGATGACTGGCACTGCATGGAGTCAACAAGACAGGTGTATCGTGGAATGTAGCCACTTAGGTTGACTCTTATGGAGTCATTTCAATGTTCATCTGTCAGTCTTGTTCTGAACTTTGATTTCATGACATTCATGTCAGAAAAGGCAGAGGTATGGAGACCCAAACAAAGCAGACATTTTCAGAGCTGCTTGGTGAAGATTCTTATAGTTATCTGGGTCTACTAAGCTCCAGAAATGCTGAGAATGATGTTGAGACTTTAACTGCATAATATTTTGAAGGTTTACTAATATATAATATATAAAATCCAATGTCTTTCTGTCTGTATGTCTGTCCGCTTTAAACGAGAGAACTACTTAATGGATTTAGATCGTTTTTTTTCCTATAATTTGCTTGAACATTCCAGTTGATTTGGTGACTTCTCTCAATTCGCTGTGTATCATAGTTCCCTTGCGGTACCCGATTTATTTGCGCGAAATTGAGATCCACGCAATGGGCTGAGGGGAGGGGCCTTAATCACTCACCTGCCAGCTTTGGGGCGTGTTCCTTAACTCTGCTCTGAGAGAACAATTGAATTCAACTTTGTTTGATATTTAAAATAAAGTGTTACTTAGGTCTTGATGAGTTTGAGTCCGGTTATTCTCTTAAGTGTATGCCACATTGAAAAGTTAGATTGCAATTCAGATTGTGAATCATTATTTTGTGTTAAAAGGATGGTGAATTGATTTTTTGGAAAGATCGCCCACCCCTAATTTGACTAATCAAGTTTTCAAATTTATGTAGGATTCATTAACCCGTTGGCGAGCTACTGGGAAAGGAGTTGCAAGCTACTGGTAGCTCGCGAGCGATGTGTTGGAGACCCCTGCTATAAACCCACATTCCCTTTCAGTTTATTGAATGCAGTCATGGTGTGGGAGTTATGATTATTCTTGTGTTTTGTGATTACTGAGTTATTGACACCTTTTGGTTGTGTTTTTTTTCCACATTCTTTGGAATTCTCATTGAGAATGCCTTCTGTGCCTCTATGAGCATATTTTTTACAAACAGAGCATCTTGTAAAAATAAATCTTTGTACTTATAAAGATTCCATGTTGTCCTTTTCATTACTAGCCAAGGTTTTGCGGTGTTTCTCCCTCTAGTGGGCATTTTTGAGATTATTTGGGGATTTTGTGCTTAGGAACTCTTTAGTTTATAACACCAACAACATCTGTGATGAACAAAGAAGCTAGTGATGACAATAAAAAAAACAAGATCAACAGCAAAACAGAATCAGAATAGTAATAGACAGCAAAACTAATGACATAAAAGTAATATTAATTATGTCCAGAACCAGACAGGTTACACCTGAAACACCAACACTGTCAGTGATTTTTTGTTTGTTTGTTTATTTGTTTATTTATTAATTTATGTTTGTGATCAAATAAAAGAAACAGTCATGAGAAATGAACAAAAGCAGACATTAGAATTAAAAGCTGATAGCAACAATCCTTGCTCCCCAGTAGTGTTAGTAATTATATGTAAAGGTATATGTAGGAAATAGTCTTAATTTTATTTGAAATGGTGGATTGGAATGGGAACCTGATTCACATGACATTTACTTTATCAAGGTTAGTGAGTGGTGCTAAGGTCTATCCAACTCAACGCCTGTGGAGTCACATTAACAGCACTCTCTGTAATTACACTGAATGAAAAGCTATTAGCACACAAGTCAGACAAAACTAAAGCAATTGTAAACGTTCAAACAGATAAAAACATACATTCTTGATCTTTCTCTTTGTACAGCAGGAGCAGGACCATTAAATGCAAAAGCCTCTGTGTCATCAATGTGTCTGTCTGTCTGTCTGTCTCTCTCTCTGTCCGCATGAAACAACTCAGCTGCATGTGGACTGATTTGGTTCAACAATTTTTTTTTTGGAAAAGTTCCATTTTCATTGAGATATCTAGTTATAAACATATTTTAGAAAATCCGGAAGGCTCATTCAAAAAACATTAGCAAATGTTTTAAAGCTGCAACTTCAAAAAGAGAAAAACATTCTGTGCAACCTTAATTCTTGACTAATTTACTTTTTTAACTTTTCCTTTAGTGATGTTGTTTCAACTTACTTGTTTTCTTCTTTTAAAAACCTGATGGCTGCTGCTGACAGCAAAACAGGTCCCTAGAACAAGTTAGTGAAATATCAGAAAGTCACACAGCAGACTTCAACATAACTCTACATAAGGTATTTCTTTCAAAAATTATATGTTTAAAAATATGAGCTGCAATTAGCCATAGACTGTCCACAACCAACAACTTTCAGCAGGACATCAATCAAAGCCATTTTGACATCGCTGAGCTCTAATTTCTATGAAAGCTGTGTCTGTCACCACATGTTTACTTACCTCATACTGTAAAATGCTATTAATTAGTGTTTTTTATATAATTTATTAATACACGTTACTTTCAAAATGACTCATTGTTACATAGATAGGTAGATAGAGGCACTATATAATAATAGATAGAAAGACAGATAGATAGATAGATAGATAAAGGGTGGCATGGTAGCACAGTGGTAGCCTCCCACAGTCCAAAAACGTGCAAGTTAGGTTCATTGGCGATTCTAAATTGTCCCTGGTGTGTGCTTGGTGTGTGTGTATGTGTGTGTGTGTGGGCTGGCGCCCTGCCTGGGGTTTGTTTCCTGCCTTGCACCCTGTGTTGGCTGGGATTGGCTCCAGCAGACCCCCGTGACCCTGTAGTTAGGATATAGCGGGTTGGATAATGGCTGGATGGATAGATAGCTAAATATATTGGCTTTGCTGGCTCAAATATAAGTGAAAGATTGAGTGTGAGACACACGAGGAAGAGTAAAAGTGTAGGAGGCATTCTGAGAGTCACTTTAAAAGACCGGAAATAGGAAAAGCAAGGCACCTTGAAATGACAGTGTCATAGGAGCAGACTTTATGGAAATGCCACCACATTACAAGAGAGGTTCAGACACACAAGGACACAGAGGAAAGTTGCTGAAGGTACACATAGGGTAAGAGATCTTAAATATTTTTTTTCATTTATTCTATTACATGTCTTCAACTGGTAACATGGCTAACTAATAAACAAAGAAACAAGCAAATACATAAAATGTAAATAAATATTATAGTATGACAAATCAACAAACTCCTAAACCAACTTTGCCATTTCTGGACCTGCTAGGCCGTGTGCCTGCAAATAGGAGTTGGAGGCTGGCTATATCTGGGCTGAACCTCATCTGTGCTGGCCATTGATGAATCTGACCTGCTTTTATGAGACTTTTTGGAGGCATCAACACCCTTCTGCAATGACTAAGATTCTGGATTACAACATTCATTATATAGCCTTCCATAGTTGGCTCCTGGGATGTCATTTTCCAACAGGACAATGCCTTTATTCCACATGACTGTTTTCTATAAGGAATGTCTATGAGTTCCTCTCCCTTTCTCCAACAGATCATATTATTTAGTGAATTACCTACTCAAAGACACAATTGGAAAGTAAGGGAAAGTGAATTTAACGCAAAATCCAGGCAGCAAGCACCTCATCACAGAAAATGCTATGGGACTCTGGAACAAATGATAACCTCCTGTAGTTGAAATGACAGCTTTTAAAAGCCTTTGGATGACATACTAGAATAATCCATCTCTTAACAGACCATAGGGGTTCCCGTCATTTGGATGTGTAGCAGTTGATTTATGTCATAAAGTGGACAAAGTGGTGTGAGGCCTTCAAAAACAGCCAGGGAAGCAGGCCTGAATCCAGCTCAGAGGAGATTCACCAGAAGGCAGTCTAGCTTCCACTACAGTGGTTGGCTTCGGCCCACACCAGGCCAAAATGTGCTTTAAAAATCAAAGTTGAAAAATATACTATGAAACGCCTTGTAAAACACTCAAAATGTCCCACAAGGCAGGGGATCACCATCAACCCCAGACTTGTAAAGAGCAAGGCAATGAAGTAGTTTTCTAAAAGAAGGATTTGAAGATTGAACAGGAAAAATACAACAAAATAGTACACAGTGGCAAAACTTAACCAAGAAGGACTTGCCTAATATTTAATCCATAGTAAATGAGTCCCAGTATAAAATCCTTGTGAAACTCCAAGTAGCTGAAGCTACTCATAAATCCCACCAAAATCCAGTTTATTGATAATGGACTGCACTGGACTTCAAATCCCAGCCTGCCTTTAGAGGGCTGGGGTGGTCCTTTAATGGTGATGAATGGCTGTTCCCGACTTTTAGGAGATCCACCCATAAAACAAGAAACATGAGAGAAACATACATAGATACTGCATAATAACAAAACAGAATAAAATTAACAGATAATATATAATTAGACAAATAATAGACAAACAGGGGGGCAGCATGGTGGCGCAGCAGTAGCATTGCTGCCTCACAGTTAAGAGAAATGCACGACTGCACTCAGGTCCTAATTCGGGATCCCGAGGTGGTTCGTCATGCTGGCAATGCACTGTATCAGTGTACATTCCTAGAAAGGAGAATATCTACAATACTGTATAAGAATGGGGCGGCACGGTGGCGCAGTGGTAGCGCTGCTGCCTCACAGTTAGGAGACCTGGGTTCGCTTCCCGGGTCCTCCCTGTGTGGAGTTTGCATGTTCTCCCCGTGCCTGCGTGGGTTTCCTCTGGGTGCTCTGGTTTCCTCCCACAGTCCAAAGACATGCAGGTTAGGTGCATTGGCGATCCTAAATTGTCCCTAGTGTGTGCTTGGTGTATGGGTGTGTGTGTGCCATGCAGTGGGCTGGCGCCCTGCCCGGGGTTTGTTTCCTGCCTTGCACCCTGTGTTGGCTGAGATTGGCTCAAGCAGACCCCTGTGACCCTGTAGTTAGGATATAGCAGGTTGGATAATGGATGCATGGATAAACAAACAGAAGAATATACAAATAACGGAAAACGATGAACTGCAATTAAAAAGGAACAAAGAAGATAAAAAGAAGCAATGTAAACATAATCCAGTAACATTTGAAATTTTGAGACACCAAGTAAGACCACTTCACACCCTCAGTGGGCCATTGTCTGCCTCAAGCAGTAGTGGCCTTATGTTTGGCTCAGTGTGCACACAGGACCCCAGGTGATACCTGCATGTCACCATTCCTCAGCACAAAGCGAATCAGTTATAAGTGCAGTCTCCAGTGTGCTCATCTTAGAAACATCACTTAGTCAAGTGTCAACTGTCTGATTGCTGGTTGCAAAACACCTTGAATAATTAGCAACTGTTTTCGCTTACAAGGTGTGAATAAATAAATAAATGAATAAATATACTGTACTTGCGGCATTTCATTTGCTAAATGGCTCCTTTTATTAAACCTTTCTTTATGCTCTTATGCAGATGTTTCTACTCTCATTTTCCAAATGCAGTACTTATTTAAACTATTAAAAATTACTGATTATGCAAATAATCCAACAGATTTTACTGTATAAGTACATTAAGCCTTTTTATTGTGAAAGTCATCCCAAGGTGTGTTATCAGTACAGATGCCTAATCTACATAAAGGTTTACGTCTGCTCATTATATCTTATGCCGGTCTGCTTGGGTATACTGCAGTGGGCAGTTAAGCTTATAGTAATAGTAGTATTATCATACACTCCAAGGATGGATTACTTTGGAATGTGAGAAGCTGCAAATTTATTATTTTCTGATCTGGTTCTATTTTTTTTTTTAATAAAAGCTTAGTGAAATGATGTTCCTGCTCAAGATGTCATTTACCACTTTTCTCTCCTTTGTACTCACTGGCATCCCCAGCTATTTGGAGCTGCTCCATCATTCATGCCACACTTGACACATGTCACACTCCACAGGCTGTCTCTAACCTCTTATCAGCACCGCTTCTGAAAGACATTTCTGGACACTGCGTTGCTATGGTAACATGCCTATAGCAACGTGAATGAGACATCCAGACAATTATGGTTGCCTGGTGTGGATGTCAAATAGTAGAGAGCTGAGAACATTTCTGCTTTGCATTCGTAACACAGCTTATAAGATATTTATTAACAGTACAAATTTTGGTTGGTGCTGTCACATCTCAGCTCCATCAGTCTTGGATTGATTTTTAGTGCTTGTGAAACTTGCATCTTCCCTGGTGTCCACATGGGCTTTGCCCCCACAGCTTAAAGACTTACATGTTAGGTGAGTGAGAGACTCTGAGTTAGCCCATTGTTAGTGTTGTTAATAGGTGGAGTGTATGTGAGTGACTGGCAGTGTCTTTTCCATGACGAGTAGTGCCATGCCATCATGCGCTTCAGTTTAGGTCTGATAAGAAGTGTTTTCTAGTTTAAAGATATTTTTTAGTTTTAGTTTTTATTTAGCGTTTGGTTTTCAGCATTTTCTAGAATAGGTTTTATTTAGTTTTTCATTATATTTTTTGTTTTAGTTTTGGAAAAATTAACTTTTAGTTTTTGTCACATTTTATTAGTCTTGTTTTACTCACCAAGAAATGTTAACACAGACATTGTTCTGCAAATCTAAAACTACAGATTTCTAAATAGTTATCTAATTGTATATCATATACCTTGCATACAGGTCAACTTGACGCATGAATACATGAAACATAGAATATGACTAACTATGTCAAAGCTCAATTGTCTCATGACATTGTGACAGTTCAAGGCTTCTGATAACCAGTTGTAGGTTTTTAATAGCCAACATCCTGCTGTAAAACCAGTAATCTGCAGTTACACACACTGAGTCCACATACACATTGGTAGAACATTCAGTTCCATGCAGACAATTGACCAGATAGCGATTCAACCTGAAGTAATTGTTCTATGTGATAAGAATACTAAATAACCTGATTAAAACCCAATGTACATGTGATAGCATTTCTCTCTTTAAAAAAAAAAATTCCTGGCAGAGAGACTAGGGAGACGAGACGTGATCTTCTCGGAAAACAATTTGACATCCCGCGAGAGAAGGCAGTGAGACAGACGGACAGCTGCTGTACAGGCTTTTTAATGATTGATGTGCAGCGCAACAAGCAGAACACGCACCTCGGCAGCAGCAGCTGATTTGTCCGCATTTCCTTAGCTTGCGTTCAGCTCCCTCCCTTCACACCACTAGTGGGAGAGACGCAAAGTGGTAGGAGCGTAGCGCGCCTCCAAGGGGAACTAGACATTACAACCTTAGGAAGCAAAACCCATGAGATGGTGACTTTTGCACGTCACGTCCTACTTACAAGCAATTTAAAATAAGTTCACAGACATCTAACCTAGTAGTTGTTGGAATGCTTTTGGCAGACACACTTCATGTGCTCTCAGCTCTTAAAACAATGACGACAAACAGAACACGCATCTTGCCAGCTCCTTAGCGTGCGTTCAGCTCCCACCCCACCCTTCACAACACAAGCAGAAGGGAGACGCGAAGAGGCAAAATGACAGCTGCTGTACAGGCTTTTAAATGATCGACACAAAGCAAGACAAGCAGAACAAGCAGCTCACGAGCAGCAGCAGAAAGGCAGCAGCTGATCTGACCGCAACTCCTTAGTGTGCGTTCAGCCTCCCTCCCCATCAAAATGCGAACAGTGTTATACGTCTCGCGAGAAAGAGATTTAACCACACCCGGGGCAGGAAATAAAGGACAAATATTATTTTTACAAAAGTTTTAAAGTAAAAGTGAAAATTATGCAGATGTAACAATTCACGTGAAAATAACAATCTCTTTACATTGTATATCTGGTAAACCAAACCCGGGGGTGGGCGAGCTAAGTGAGAAGGGGCGGAGCTTATCTCTTAACTGGCCAGGAAGTGCCTGGAGAGCTAAAGACTACATTGTGATCTGTCCAGCCTCTCTAGATAAACTGGGAATAAATGAGATGAAAATAAAAAAATATAACTTTATAAAAGCTGTCTCTCTCTTTTCTTTTTTAAATTGTCAATGTTAAAAGTTGGCCTCTGGATTGTTCCTACAAATATTTTATTTCGATTTCTAAATTAAAGATATGCTTCTGTTATCACAGACCCTAGCGATGGCTGGTCTCAAATGCCTTTAGGATAAGCTACAAACTTGGAAGATGCCACAGGAGAGCAGAAAGCTAACCAGAAGGATCTGAAGGCTACCTTACATCTACAACAACTGAGAATGTAATGGACTCTGAGGAACATAAAGTGGAATATATTAAACATTCCCGTAGTCAGCTGGCAGCACTGCGATCACCACTGCCTAAGGAGATCTCTTACACCTTATTGGAGGAGCACATCATCTGAGGATGGAAAGGGAGAAGATTTACAGCAAGGATAAAATTATGGAGGAAAGAATTTAGCCTGCCTCCATATAATAAGGAATGTTTAGTTGCTTTTAAATAAGTTAGATGAACTATTACGGTATCTCATGGCGAGACAAAGCAATTTCAGGTACTGTGAAATTTTGGGTACTGCAGAGAACTCTTCTTATTTTAGGTGCAATTTTAATGCTTGTCAGGTTTTATATGATACGAGTGGAAAAGGCAAAATCAGGACTGGATATCTGTGTGAATGAAGAAGAGTGAAAAAGCAAGCACGCTACAATTAGAACTAAAATGTGTAATCCACACATTGGGTGAGGTATGACTGAATTTGTCCACGTTTCTACATAAGGAGATAAGTTACATCCTCTTTGTTAGTGTTTATTAACTCAGCAATAGAAATGTTGCTAATGTTATTGTTACAAATATTCTAATGATGAATCATTTTGACCCTAGAATGCTTCAGTCATGGAAAGAAACTTCTATAGGCATATTCAATTTGTGGATACAACAAATATTAATGTCTTTAATTAAATATAAACCTGTAATACAACTGTACAGGTCTGACCTCATCTTTTTCACACTTAACCTCCTTATTATCCAGGTCCGAGGTTATTATGTACAGTGGGGAACTAGGGAATAAGGGGAGTGTTATTTGTTATAATTATTTATATATTTTTCTATAAATCTTTATCTAGGGCTAAATTATGTATGCATATTTTGTATAGTGCTTTTCATATCTATCTATCTATCTATCTATCTATAAGGTAAAGTAAAGATTGCGCTAGTATTTTTTAATTTCCTTTGTTGTAAAATTCAGCCTCTATGGCTAGCATTCCCTGAAGAGAACATTTAACACGTCATCTGCCTTTCAATCAAAGCATGACTAAATAAGAAAGAAGGCAGAAAAGAAATAAAGAAAAGTGCCAACAGGGTGCCTGAGGCAGATTTCTCATCTACTGCATTCAGGTTAACAATCATCCTCTTCTTTAATCCTCAAGATAACCTTTTGGCTTAAAAGGATTAATGTGACATTAAAACAAATACCATGCATCTGACAAATTTGATTACAGAATGCCTTATTCCCAGAATATATCCATGACAGATATAGTAGATTTTATAGATAATGCAAGCTATTTAGTCAATTTTCAATTAAATAACGTCTCACACAAATAAAATGAAAACATCCATCTGTCACACTGATATATTATATTAGAGCTTTATTCACCACAGAACCCTGAACTATTTTAAGTGGCTTTAGAAATAAAAGAAAGGGTGGATGGACATATGGCATTAGCCATCAATCCTTTATCGAGCCTTCCTATTTTATTTGAAGGGTTAAAGGGGCTGGATGTTAACCCAGAAGCATGAGGTGCAAGGCAAGGACCAACCTCAGTATATCACAGAAAACACTCATCGATCTAGATAGGTATATAAGGAAAGGCACTATATAATAGATAGATAGATTGATTACCGGCATGTCCTGGTGTGGGTGTTCTCCCAAAAATGAATCTGATGACATTCCTTTATTCATTTCCATCATCTTATTACTCCATTTCAAGGCTGCAGGATTCCTGAGCCTAACCCCATGGCATGGAGTTCATGACTGGAGCCAGATTTCATGCTATCAAAGTATGATTTCCAAAATGAGGTACAATGCAGTCAACACACTATGTTTATTTTTTAAACTTTCTTTACGTGAAGTTGGGTATTAGTGTTTCTCCATGCCATTATTCAAATTTCTTGCATACGTCAGGATAAAAACAGTTCAGACAGTAGAGTTTACTGTCAACAGGAAAGTTAAGTATATGAAGAGTACTGTGCTTAAGAAACAGAACAATAATCAATACATTTTGCATTAGGAAATTCTAAACTATTATTTTAAAGGTGTTCACTTGCTTTATAGTGCTTTGCATTGTCCTCATTGATTTTAAGAAATTTAAGGGTACCCCGAGTCTACTTCTTCCTTCTTGTCCAATGCCACCTTCCTAGGTAATGATAGCATCCCAAGTGACCAATCCGTTATAAATACGGGTATAATAACACTAGATTCTTCTTTTCACTTCAACTATTATTTTTTGAGAAGCTTTTCCAAATTATCAATGACATAAAAGCAGAAAAAGAGTATTTAAATAGCAATTAGAAGTAAAAGACAAATTCTTCATACTCCAGTGTACCCTTCTTGCACATTTTCTATTCTTTCTTTTTACAGACTGTCATTTCTAATCTGGAGTCTCAGTGAGCTGGAGCCAGTCCAAGCAGCATCAGACCTAAAGTGAGGACCAACCTGGATGGGAGGCCCTTTAGTCCAATTAAAGATGCCGATGAGCCTTCACATATTTGAGATTGGTGAAGACTTCAGAAGATTCAAAGAACAGTCATGTGGACTCTGCCATCCTTCAGGCCAGTGATTGTTTTGAGAATAGAACCCAAACACCAGCAGCATTGCCACTGTATCACTATGCCACCCAGAAACCTCATAGCTCAAATAGTAATAAAATGTTAAAAATGAAGCTGACCATTGATACACAGCAGAGCATCCAAACAAACATTTGCAGTTATTTCAATTGATTTTTATTTATTATGCATGATGGATTTCCATCCTGCATTTGTTTCAGTTTTGTGCTTGATGTTGTCAGTATGGTTGCTGCATTCCTATGTCCCTTAACTGAATAAACAAGTTAGGAAATGGACATAGGTGATGTTTTTACTGAAACCAACTTGTAGAACAAAGATGATTGTTTCCATCTTTCCATAAGTGCCTGGTACATTAGCGATAGGCATTGAACTGGCATTCTCTTGCTTTGCAGTTGAATGCTTTAACCACTGTGCCACACTGCTTGTGTGCCGTTGGCTTTGCGTTCACTGTACCTTGTTTGTGTAAAGATCTGGCTCTTGTCCTACATCTTAAGTGTATCTTCATTTATTTTGCACAGTATTACCATCGGTTTTATTCCCCTTTTGAGCTGGAGACAATCTTCTGGATTCATTTATTTGATACCTTTGAGGGTTCTGTCAGCCAGCATTGCAGTAAATGTTAATACATCAGCCTGATTAAAAGACTGGTGGATATCATCTAGCAAAAGACATTTGTGTTAAGAGTGCATGCACTGGCAACACAAAGCACCATGGGCCCTGCGGTGAGATGACAGTATCATGGAAGAATGTCTGTTCATGGAAGTCAGAGAGGGTTGGAGTGTCATTATAAAACTGACTAAAAACCAGTACGGTGGTGACGATCAAATGATTATTAGAAGGACATCAATTTAAAGAACACTTATTGGCATCTGCATGGAGTTGGCATGCCCTCCAAAGTACTACTACAGGTATTCTTTGTTGAGATTTTCCTTCATCTAATGTTCCAAAAGGCCATGAGTATTAGCTGGCCCAGGATGAGTGAGTGTGGGTGGTGTATGAGAGTGCCCTGAGAAAGAATGGCATCTAATCCATGATTAGATGCCATTGCTCTTGATTCATGCTTTGATTCACCTTGATTAAGCTGGATATAAAAATGGGCATGAATGTCTATGAAATGCAAGGCTGATATCCATCCATTCATTCATTATCCAGCCCGCTATATCATAACACAGGGTCACGGGGGTCTGCTGGAGCCAATCCCAGCCAACACAGGGCACAAGGCAGGAAAGTAACCCTGGGCAGGGTGCCAGCCCACCACAGGGCACACACACACACACTAGGGACAATTTAGGATTGCCAATTCACCTAACCTTCATGTCTTTGGACTGTGGGAGGAAACCCACGCAGACACGGGGAGAACATGCAAACTCCACGCAGGGAGGACCCGGGAAGCGAACCCATGTCTTCTAACTGCAAGGCAGCAGCGCTACCCACTGCGCCACCCTGCCGCCAAGGTACTCAAACTCCCACAGGGCTTCATGGAAGATGGAACTGGATTCAGCCCTGTTGGGATCCAGGGGCGCTGCCAGGGTGTGCTGCAGCTGTTCCTGAGCCCAATTGGGCGGTTCTTCCAAAAGTGCTGCTGGAAATGGGACAACAAACACCTGAAGCACTTCCAGGTGCCTTATATAAGGTATCAGCGTACAGTACTCGGTGAACCAGAGTCGGGAAGAGTGGAGGAGAAAAGAGAAGGAGAAGAATAAAGTGTTGTGTTGTTGTGCGTAGTGGGACTGTGTGTGCCTGTGGAAAATAGGGAAGGCATTGCCCACATGTGAAGAAAGAAAATAAAAACATTTGTGTTTTTATCATTGTGCATCCTGCGTTTGTCTGTATCGGGTTGAGTAGCTGCTATGCCCTCTACATTTGTCCTAATGCACACACATTGTATAATGTTAAGTTACCTGGCTTATATGAGTACACTGTAGTGTGTGGTAAAGAGGCCTGTGACGGACTGACGTGCTTACACTCGATGGGGCCAGGATAAGTTCTGGCTTGAGCAGTTTCTGAAAATGAATGGATTTTTAAAACGTGATATTATATAGAACACTACCGTCCTACAGTACTTGATATTAAAGCCTCCTGAATATATGAAGTATGCGTGCTGTGAACTGCAGAAATGTGGACTAATGAGGAGATCTGAAATGCTAAGGGAATTAAGAGATGCGAGAGAGAGAGAGAGAGAGACAGCCTGGATGAGCTGACGGCAGCTGCGAGGTAATGTCAGCTTCTCTTGAGACAGGCACAGCCTAACAAGGTCATGTCAGACCTGATTTACTGTGTACCCCCTCTTAAACACACACATTAATTAAAAGAGGAATTAAAGCAGCTAGGGATTTTAGCATACGCCCTAGGTCAGCTCAGCTCGAAATGTGCATTATGATTTTAAACTTAAAGTGGAGGGTCATTCACCAGCCAGAAGCTCTTTGTTCTACAGCTCTGCCATGTCCTCCTCAACAAGACATTTATTCTGGTAATTATGATTGCATTACAACTCTGGGTGGACAATGCTAATAGACCTGCATAAGCAGGAAAAGATATTCAGATAACAAAACACAAGGGAACAGGGTCTCAAGCTGCATTCTTCACATTGAAGAGGTAAAGAGAATGGTATCCTGGGCATGATAATAGTTGACTGTGCCATTATAGCACCTTAACAGGCATCAGAGCAAATGGAAACAATGGTCAAGTTTCTTTCTAAAAGCAAACAAAAATACTCTTGCTGTAACTGTCTTTAACTTGTGTCACTCCATTTGATGTTTACTTATTACAGCCAGGGTGGTGTAGGGCAGCTGCTTCACATCTCCTCTGTCACTGTCTGTATATCGACTGTATGTCCTCCCTTCATCTGAATGAGTTTATTTCTCCAAATCCTCCAGTTTTCTTATGTGTGATAGACTGGACTTTTGACCAAATGCTCTGTTTTTGACTTTGTATTCTGGATTTGTTTGCCTTTAATTGCCATTGCCTTTTCTGGCTTCCCTGGCTCTGCCGTTTGTACCTCAGAGCATTTTTGCAAAAATAAACATTTCTGTTTATTATTTAAAAAAGATTCTAGGTGGCCCTTTTCATTAATAGCCAGGGTTTGCTGGTTATTTCCCCCTCTACAATGATTGCTATTCAGAGCTCTATAACAGTACTGTAAAAGGGTGCGTGACCAACTGGATAAGACGCTGGACTGTAATGCACAAGGCTGTTGGTTCAAGCCCCATCACTGTCTCATTGTGTGCCCTAAGAGAGTCACTTAACTGTCAGTGTTCTGGTTTTAGAGCTATGGAAACAAAGTGAAAAAGCTGAAGTAACCATAAATAAAATAAGATGTTCTTGTTTAATTTTGTACTTCTTAATATTGTTAATGCAAGTAGTTACTTCAGTCATTTTGTTTGTGTCACCACTCAGATTTTGCATACACTATCTTTCTTTAATTTTCTGTCATTTGCCATTTCCTCAGCTCCACAGAGTGTATCACATGTGGTGGGCAAACAAGAATAATGTCCAAGTTGATGCCATGGAGGAGATTTGTAGATAATTTGGCTGCATAAAAGATAGGGTGGTAAAAGGCACCTTGGAGTCTGACAAGAAGCATTTCTATTGTTCATTTGGTGGCAACCATTTTAACACCTTTGCTCTTCAATCAATCACAAGTAAGGATCAATATCTCATAGACAAGCAGGACACTCCATCAATAAACTTAATGGTGCATGCATCCCAAAGTGCCTCTCACGATACGTGTAATGTTTTCTCTACAACCTCTGGATTTCCATTTTGACATTGCCAGTAATATTAATGTATTGGGCACACAATTCAAAATGAGTTTTGAAGACTACATTACCCATGGGCACTCAGACAATTTAAAAATAATGTTGATGTGCACATGGGACAATGTGGTGGTGCAAGGACTCTTAACAGACATTTTATGTGTTTTAAGTCTGAGCTTTGGCTGGGCCACTTATGGACAATCAGAGACATGTTTCTTCAGTATTGTTTTGGATGTATGCTTCAAGTCGTTGTCATGCTGAAAAGGGAATCGTCACCCCAGTCTGAGGTTGTGTGTACTGTGGATCAGATTTTCTTCAAGGACCTCTCTGTGTTTAACTGCATTCATCCTTCCCATAATTCTGATCAGTCTCCCTGTCCCTGCCTCTGAGAAGCACCCAAGAGCCTGATGCTGCCACCATCATGTTTCACTGTAATGATGGCATTAATCAGGTGATGAGCAGTGCATGGTCTTTGCCAGACACCGTTTTTGGAGTTCTACCCAAAGAGTTCAGGTTTTGTTTCAGCAGTCCAGACAGTCTTTTTCCTCATTCTCTCCTATGACTTACTCAAGCATGGCTTGTGCCCAGCTATTCTACCATAAATGCCTGATTGATTGAGTGTTGCAGAGATGATTGTCCTTCAGACAGGTGTTTCCATCTCAAAAGACTTCTGTTCTAGAGCTCTCTTAGAGTGACAGTTGGGTTAGTTGTCACCTCCCTGACCAAGGCCATTCTTGCCCAGTTACTCAGTTTGGCTGGACTGCCAACTCTAGAAAGAGTCTTGGTGGTTCCAAACTTCTTCCATGTCACAATTATGAGGTCACTTTATGACTTTGGGAAAACTCAAAGCTTTAGACATGGTTTTATCCCCTTGCCTGGTCTGTGCCTCACCACAATTTAATAATGCGAGTTCCAAGGATTTGATGGCTTGATTTTTGTTCTGTCACACAGTGTGAATTGTGGGACCTTACATACACAGGTGTGTACCTTTCTCAACAATGTCCAATCAATTCAGTTTACTTCAGGTGGCCTCCAATCAACTTCTAGACACATGTCAAGGAGAATTAAAGCAAACAGGATGCACCTGATCACGATTTACATTGCTTCAGCAAAAGAACTGAATACTTAGTAAGAGATGTCAGTTTTTGATTTTTAATACATTTGCTAAACTTTATGAAACATGCTTTCACTTTTTCACAACGGGTTAATGAGTATTGATTGATGGGCAGAAATGGCAGATTTTTCCATTTGAAGTTAAAATTAACATCACACTAAAGAGTTCAGAAAGTGAATAGGTCTCAATACGTTCTGAATCCATTGGACGTATGTGTAGTATAGCGGGTCCACAGCTTCAAAAGAATGGCAAGGCTTTAAATCCAGATAGCTGTGTCAGTCTCCGTGGGAGCAATTGCACGACCGCAGGCAGTTAATGAGGTAATTGGGGCGAGTTGCAATTGCACGTGCGGGTGTGATTGTTCTCAATTGCTTTATCGGCTTCCTGTGGCATGTGATTAAAGGGCAGCGCCCATGGAGCCATATATGTACGGGCTGGCACAGGGGGATCAGGAGGAGAAAAGAAAATAAGATAATGAAGGAGGTTAAGACGAGTGAAGGGCAGTCTTGCGAGGACGATCTGGCCACCTAGATCAGGAAGGCAGCACAAGCTGGGGCCCCACGAAGGAACATAGTTAGTGGCACTCTAGGGACTGGTTCGCCCCACTGAATAATCGAGTAGAGTGGGGTGAGCAGGACGGATGACCTCCCTATGGATCTGAGGAACGAGTGAGGGAGCGTGAAGGAAGACGAGAGGAGTGCCAACCTCAGACGGTCTGGCTGTGCAGTGTGGAGGCAGCCAAGACGGGGGTCGGCAGAAAGTAGTTCACTAACAGTGAGTTTCCGGCTACTCGAGTAATGGGTGAGCTTAGGAGATGACGAAGGATGTGGTCTGAGATTGTGAGGAGTTAGACTTCATTTTAACCACTGATTTTAATGCTGTTTATTGGATTTTAACTTCCACTGTTTCACCCTGGTTTTATGGATTATTTATTTATTTATGTACTGTTTAAGAACACTGCATTATGGGCACTTTTTGGATTTGTTTTTGATATTTTAATAAAAGAACCTTGGCACTTTTTCCACCATCCCCTTGCTCCATGTGAGATTTGTCCTCATTTGTCAGCTCAGTTTGGGCATAACTATCGACAGTGTTGGGTTCTACACACTCCAATAGGTGAAGAGGGAGTCTGGAGGGGACCCGCATCCTCAAAGTATGTGTGGCTGGGCCCTGTGATGTTCTGCCATCCAATCGATAGTTGGATCTTGCAATGTCCCCTTGTGACATTGTGATGCACATCAGTTTTTCACAACTTTATAACTGGGTTTAAAAAATGGATGGATGGATACATGGTTATGAGTGGAAAGGAGGAGAAGGTGCTGTATACCATTCTAGAACAGCTTGATGGCAGGGAATAGGACAGCAACAGGTTGTCAGTCCTCAAAGTTTTATTTTCAGGAATTGTATGTTTTTGGTTCAGTGCTACTTGGCCAGAGATGATTTGATGGCAATTTTCACTGCAATTTGCTATGTCCTGACATATTCTCTTCAAAGTGAAGTAATTCAGTAATTTTACATACAGTGTGGCAGAGATAAGGTACCAAACCACAAGGCTAACTGAAATGGGATCAAGCAGAAACAAGATGGCCAAACAGGCCTTTACTTTTTTAAGGGTAAACAAAGCTGAAAGGTAAATAACAGATCTAAGTATTGCCATATATGTCTTAGATTAATGATCTATAGAAGAGGCTAGCAAACAAGAAGTCTTTCCTTTTTTATGCACCAATCAGTTTAGAAGCTATCCTGCCCCTGAAGTTTAATAAGATTGACTGCATGATTTCACTCAATGACGCACATGTAAACTGATTGGGCAACAGCAACTGTGACTAGTGATAAGCAAAACTGTCTTGCAAAATTGACACTAAAAAGAGATTTGGGTGGTTCTAAACATTTGTGGGGGGACAAGAAATAGTGCTCTCTACAGCCTTACTTACTTTTTTAATTAACAGTGTTTTTATTTGCATTAAACAACTTATGTAATCTATAGCACAATTGACAAAGTATTCTATTTATTCCCCTTGTTCAGATCACCATGGAGGTTTTTTTTTTTTAAACGTGATTTGCTCCATATTTTCCACACAATGATATATCACACCACATTATTGTGTTTTCTCCACTACATAAGAAGATGACAGAAACTGCCCTTTCCTGTTTCTTGATCCCAGCAGAAGAGGCTGAGGATATGCAATGTCTAAGCACTCTGGAGCGCTGGGTTTCTTTTCGGTCTATGATACATCTTTAGGATTGCAATTGCTAGGATTGTCATCATAACTGACAAAGTGGGAACTGTAGCACAAGAACACATCTGTTTTCTCAACAAAATGTCTACACGTCAAAGGAAATGAGTCCAGTGATTTTTTTTTTCCTTGGAGATTGTTATTTAAATACAAATGACAGGCAGATGCATATGGAATAAATGTATGTAAATGCTTCCAGACAGGAACTAAACATCTTTGTTTGTGTCAAAGGCACAAATTTCATTGGAATTGAAAGGAATTTTATTTTGTGAAACAAAACACTGAATTTCAGCTTTGTGTGAATTGCTGTAATGAACCCGCTAGTGAGGTGGACAATCAAAATTAAAAATGTAACCAAAAATTTATATTTTAATAATTATTTGACAAAAAAATAAGAAATGTAAGAATGCACTGCATCTTAGTAACCAAATGTTAAATAACATTAGTAATAATGTGACAGTGTCAATAATTTGATTTTAAAGGATAAGAAATGGCCTTTCATTCTTTGTTCCTTCATTTAGGACTGTTATGATGCACTAAAGCAGTTGTTGAGAGCCATAGGAATGCTACAGTTTGTAATTTTACAAAAAAGGACTAATAAGTGGTGATTTTTCACAAAAAGAACAAAGATGTCAAAAGTCAAGAATAATAGGTAAAAGGTTTACCTAAAAAGATAACTCACAAAAAACAACTCCTAATCCGAAATCCTGTAATAGCAAACAAAAAGAAGAAATAAAAAAAATTCAAAAGCCAGAAAAAGATAATACAGTGGAACCTTGGTTCACGACCATAATTCGTTCCAAAACTCTTGTTGTAACCCAATTTGGTCGTGACCCGAAGTAATTTTCCTCATAGGATTGTATGTAAATACAATGAATGTGTTCCAGACCGTACGAACTGTATGTAAATATATTTTCTTTAAAGGTTTTTAAGCACAAAAATAGTTAATTATACCATAGAATGCATAGTGTAATAGTAAACTAATGTAAAACTAATGTAAAAACATTGAATAACACTGAGACAAACACCAAGGCTCCCTGCTCAGCTGCACGCGAGCCTGCACTCTCTCTCACCTGCACCGGCTTAATTTATTTAGTTATTTATTAAAACTGGCCTTTTTCACAGGAGCCGTGGACCCGCTATACCACAGGAGGAAGCTGGGTTGAGAGGAGGTTACAGTTTTGAGGGAGAGTCCCTCTGTGTGATGCACCGAGAACAACATACAGTACAGGGAGAGACTGAACACGTGCGGAAATCATCAGTGCGCACAAACCGAAAAGGAAACTGGCTTGTTTGTATACCGAGTGTGTGGTCGTGAACAGATGCAAAAGTTTGGCAAACTTTTTGGTCGTAACCCGATTTGTACGTGTTCCGAGACGTTCGTGAACCAAGGTTCCACTGTACTCATAAATGATGCACTTCTCCAAATGCTGACAATTTATCACATTGAACCACTGAAGGACCTGCTCCCCAGCCTCACATATAAAGACTGAGGGCGGTCCTTCAGTGGTGGCATCAGGGTGGCCCCGCCTCTTAGGGTTTCACGCACAAGAAACAAGAAGTATAAAAGAATGCATTATATGTAGATACTAAATAAAAAACAGAACAATATGAACAAAATATATGTAATGACAGTCAACACATATAAATAACACATTAGAATAAACAAAGAAGACATTAAAAAGGAAATTAACATAAGCCAGGGAGCACACTCTGGCTGTAACATTACACTATTATTTCAAAACATAAAAAAAAGTACAAAGAAAAAGCCTAAGGCAAATATTCCAAAAAAACAGAGGCAACAATTTAAAAACAACCTACAAAACAGTATTAACTATTAAACATACAAATACATAATAACAAAAATTACAAAATAATTTTTAAGAGACCACATAAAGACTAAACTAAAAGAAAAGACATCTGAGCGAGGGACAAAAATTTTGGCTATAGCATAGCACACTTAAGATGAGTAAATAGAAACTACTCTCATGCATGTGCGTCATCCCCCGGGATCCTCCGAGAGAAGAGACAGAGCTCCTTCAAACCCCATGTAAAGTGACCAAAAACATCTTAAGAAGCAGTGATTCTGTTACATAGAATACCAGGGGGAGATTCTTTTTGCTTGTTATAATGGCATTGCATACTATTTTTGTTTAAGTTTGGAAGTAAACGGGGACTGACAGGTTCGCGCCCCAACATTTATCTCATCTTTTGACCAGTCATTACCTCGGACAACAACACTATGAAATACAAAATGTGCACTGGATATGCAAAGTGAACAAGACTGGATGGAAAGAGCTG
Source organism: Polypterus senegalus (assembly GCF_016835505.1). Lineage (NCBI taxonomy): Eukaryota > Metazoa > Chordata > Cladistia > Polypteriformes > Polypteridae > Polypterus > Polypterus senegalus. The sequence continues at coordinate 35,017,828 of NC_053166.1, read as the reverse complement.
GCGCCTGATACGCCATGAGACAGGTAGCAAAATGTTAATTTTTCTCAGTAAATAGATAAGTACACATTAACATACTGTATAACAGTAGAGAGTACATACATGTATCTGAAGCATACCTCTTTATCACAGCTGCAAAGTGTAAATATGTACTGAATTATAGGCAAGAGATATTAAACATGTACTGTACCCTTATATAACTGGCAGCACTACTGGTTTTGTTTAGAATGCATGTGGTGCAGAAAGGTAGAAACGCCACCTATGGCTGTCAAATGTATGTTTGAAGATATGAGATAGATACCTGCTACGAACCTCGGATGTAAATACAACTAGACATTACATAAAATATTGGCCATTTGCATGGACGGTTTTGTTATTGTACTATATGTATCCACAAAATGAGTTGATGTTATGTAAGAACTGAATGCCTGAATGTAGGGGTATTTTACATTCCTCACATCTATTTCCAGTTCAATATTCATATTTTGGTACTGCTAAGTGTGAATGACTGTCATTGACTACATTTCTTAACAACTAGGTTGTTCAAAGATTTGAGGCATTTAACAACATAAGGGATGCTAACTGAAAAATGTTGATCATTGTGTGGCAGTTGTCCATTTTGTGTTAATTATAGTCACTAAAAAACCCTGTGTGGATGACAGAATCCAGCTCCTGAGAATCGACCTATTATAGTTATTGTCATTTTGCCTGAATAAATAACAGGGAGGGCTTTGCAAATATCAAATATAATCACAAGAAAAGCTTTCTAAAGCACTGAAGACTGCATTATTACTTTTTAGAGCATGTGGGCACACAATAAAAGAGAGGTCAGTGGAAATAACAGACAGTCAGATGATCTTCATTTCTCCTTGCTTCTGCATCAACATAAGTCATTAGTGACCAACAGAAATAATGTTACATTTAGATATTTTAAATACAAAGCAGGAAGTTAGCTGCTGCCTTCATGTGGCACATTTATGCATGGTCCAGAATAATAAAGAAAATCAGAATTATGAATAAATATTGAGAGAGGAACAGTCTGTAGGGGGCAAAATCAAGGGCAGAATGCAACGTGAACCACAATACAAAGGGATTGTGCCTCCAACTTTCCTTAATCTCTCTTCAACCATTTCATTTACAAGAACCAATGCACTTCTAGCCAGATGACTGAAAGGCTCGGGTAATGAAGTAGATGGTTCCCTGGCTTTACAGATATTTCCATTAGTACAGAAAGCATTAAGAGCAAAAGTGTTACTATGAAACACATACTAGAAAGCGTCTTGTTAGACAAAAGATCTCTGCAATCAACAACAAGCATAAAGCAGTCAAATAAAGTCCAGCACATCAGGTGCAGAATCACCCTGACCATTACAGAATAACTCTTCATGCCAATGTATGCCAACAGGGTCAGGGAGGGTGGTATTGGATTGCAATGTGAATAGTACCTTAGTAATAGGGCTAGTCCTCGACTATAGGGGGGCCCTAAGCTGGATTTAATGTGACTAGTTCAACCCCACCATGCTGTTAGTACAGAAATGCCTTTAAAAACATATAATTGCAAAACACAAAGTACACCTAACATATCTTCTGCACACATATAAACAAGTCCTGTTTGATGTTAGTTTTGCTGGATGAAGAATTGTCACAGTTGGCCAAATACAATATATGTACATGTATCTTTCACCTTATGTCCGTCCGAGATATGTTCCTGCACTGGGGACACAACTCAATAATTATTGGCAGGAGATAAAATATACTCATATTCAGGTCCTACTTTTTCTTCAAGCATTTTAAACCACTTTTGGTGCCTTTGTGGTGATTATCATGGTTCTTAGGAGTATACACTTCTGGTTTTGGTCCTCAATCCATGTTGCAAGCAACTTCTCCCTATCATCTATAAGTCACTTTCACAGCTTACTGTGAAACCCTTGTAACCACCCTTGTGAGACTCGCTAGCAGCTACACATCAGGTCCAATGGCCTCTATCAGTGAGGAGACACATCCAAAGTGTATTAAGTATTGTATCTGCGACCTTTCTGATGCTGATCGTGGAGCTGCTTTTATGCCAACTTCTCCAGGTAGTCTGGCCCGCTCTGACAGGTTTCGGTGTCTCCCTCAAGTTTTAACTTTGTTTCCAAATCAATGAAACGTCTTTTCTTCTTGGATTCCTCTATAGACTAATCTTAGTGTTATTTTGGGACCAAGATCATGCACTCGATTTAATTAAAAATACAAACTACTGTCACGCAGGTGTGTCTCCCTTCCGGGTTCCTCCAAGGTACGTAATTCCAGCACTGGCCAAGAAGGGGTGCTGCTGCTAACTATGTCATCTTCCTTTGTCTCCACAATGCAATGCCAAGAAACTGCTCAGTAGTGGTAATTGACTCTGCCCCTTCAAGTCTCAGGACCATAAAAGTCCAGCTGCCCGGAAGAAGGCAGTTACTTACTGGCAGAGACGGAGCTCCTTCAAACCCCACATGAAGTGATCAAACACATCTTAAGAGGCAGTGATTCTGTTGTATAGAATGCCAGAGGGAGACTCTTTTAGTCTGTGGCATTGCACACTAAATTTTGTTTAAGTTTGGAAGTAAATGGGGATGGCCGGGTTGGCACCCCAACATTTATCTCATCTTTTGACCAGTCATTCCCTCGGACATTCACACTATGAAATACAAAATGTGCACAGGACATGCAAGTGAGCAAGACTGGATGGAAAGAGCTGGCGACTGATACACTATGAGACTGGTAGCGAAGTGTTAATTCTTCTCAGTAAATAGATACACATTAACATACTGTATAACTGTAAAGAGTACATACATGTATCTGAAGCATATCTCTTTATCATAGCTGTGAAGTGTAAATATGTACTGAATTATAAGTTAGACATGTACCGTACCCTTATATAACTGGCAGAACCACTAGTTCTGTTTAGAAACACTGGCTATGGCTGTCGAATGTATATTTGATCAGACGATAACGTAGATATGAGACAGATACCTGCTATGGACCTTGTACGTAAATACGATTGGATATTACTCAATAGGAAGTTGGCCAGTGGATAACTGTATATGGAGGAATTTTTCAGACAAAATTAAATAAACACACAAATAAATCAATCAATGTATTGTGAAATGTAACAATAAATAATAACAAAAACATATGTGAGCACAAAATAAGTGTGTGAAATATATGTACTTTGTTGCTTATTTCGTTATGCACTTATACATTTTTTTCATAATTTATTTCAGAAACACTGCACACAACATAATGCACAACATTAATCCATCAGCATACATTAGCTTAGCGATTGGCAGTACAATTCTGACAGACCGACCCCTTATGGCAGCAGTTTTGATCAGTATTCTCAGGGAAAACAAAACACACAATCAAAGTTGTGACTGTGCGAGTCTATGGCAGATACTTGCTGTCTTTTTATTTTTAATCTGAATGTTAAAAATTTTTCAAGGAATCTTTTGTGGACGAAACTTATGTTTTTCACCTCAGAGAATCTTTTGGTTACATTAGATTTCTTATTAGAAGTTGTTTTCGTTATGCAGAAAATTCTACCTTTTTAATTTTAATTTTTACAACTCCATTTTCTTTAGCTAATGGGCCTCACCATTTTTTAACCAAGTTGGTAGAATACACCAGGAGTTGCTGGGGAGGTGTCCCCTGGAAGTTGCGTTGGATCACGTCATCAACCCAATGATTAAAAAGTCTCACACAGGCTTTCACTGACCAAGTTTGTGCATAAATTAAAAGCTCTTTGAGCATCGTCTTTTGGGTGAATTTTCTGGCAAACTACTACAAATTCTTTTCTGATTACATGTTTTGGGAAACTTTGTGACTAGACATAAAGATTGATTTATATTTCTGGTGTTGACCCCCGCTTGTCTGACTATATTTCATTCTATTTACTCTCAGTTTGTTCACTTTGCCAGTGGCAGAACAGATACGAGGGCAAAAAAGTTACCTAGAATAACTGCTTGATGCAGTTACTTTACTTTGAGAAAACTCTGAATTCATCATGCTCTCAGATGTCATGATACACTTCAATTTTATGGATATGTGTTGTTTGTGGTTAATTTTTATTATTAATAAATAGTTTATTACTTATGTGCCGTGATTTAAGGGTTGTGCGACCGCGATTATCATTGACGTCACCAGATTTCCCAGTATAAATATGGCCCAGTTGTAAGTATCTTTCAATTGCATAAAACTCAAACCACTTAGTGATAGAGTTTCTCTTTTCAAGTAGGCCAAGTACTAGGTTTATTACGTTTTTTACTTTCTTTATGTTGAGATTTTGATGAATCTCGACGTTATAGACCTCCCAGACTTTCTCCTATATGAAGTATAGGGAAAGTGTTGGAATCCTCTAAAAATTTCATTTCACAATTTTAATGAATCTCGACAATTTAGACCTCTGAAAATACCATTATTTAGAATTATGCCTGTGTGTCTGTCTTTGTGTGTGTGTGTAAACACGATAACTTGAGTACGCTTTCACTTAGGTCAACCAAATTTTGCATACAAGTATCCGATTTTTTCAACTTTACTTTTATAATAATAGTTCAATGTATTATTAATTTGATTTGATTTGTTGTTTACTGGTACTTTAATGTACATAACATAAAAATATAATCATTGTCTTGAAGTTTAGTCCTCAAATATCCATCCTCATATCTGAGTATACCAGAAAGTCTAGGGGAGACTGCTTCCGATTTTTTTATCTGTTTTTGATTTTGACTTAAAATTTTGGTTTCTCCCACACCCATCACATGGCTGCACTCGAGTCCTAATCTGAGGTGGTTTGTCATGTGTTGGGTGCAGCAATGCGCTGTATCAGTGAATGCTCCTAACCTCCTCCTCCTCCTCTTCCGGTGCCTTGTTTGTTTGATATATTTTTTAATTTGTTTGTTTTGAATATTTGCCAAACACTGACATCATTTTGGCTCTTTCTTTTACTCTCACAATTATCCCAGAGACTCTGTCACGTCAAATCAGGAATTTATATCTGAAATGTCTTATTCAAATGTGTCATGTGATTTATGTCCACTATACCGATGATTCACCATTCAAAACACAGTACTCGCTGGAGCTCACTTTCTCAACTTTGACTGATGAAAATGACAGTTTTATTTCAAATAACACAACCCTGGATGTCGTGTCACATGGTGTCATCAGGGCACCGTTATGTAACGTAAGTCAGCCATAGTCCAAGTTTGTGTATATTCAACAAAAAGTTTTCACAAGTGCTTATTCTTTTGTAACTTTGTGTATTTAGAGTTAATCTAGGTCAATTCTTCGAGTTCAACCTTTTGATTAAATATTGAGACTGTCACAAGGCAGCTTGAACCCTCACTAATTTTTTGGTTACAATTGCTCTCTTGGCCATTCCTTCCAGTTTGGAAGACTAGGGATAATGGCTGAAAAGCTGAGCAGATCACTTTTACATTTAATGCAAATGCAGCTATATTTTTCAGTGCTGTACAAGCTGTTTTATTTTCCCTTTGATAAATGGATTCTCAAGGTTTAAAGAATGCTACAGAACAGGTCCAGTAAGAAGGAAGCTATACTAAGCATTTAATCCTTTGTTTAAACTACAGTTTCATTTTGTATTAAACAAGAGACAAGGATGGAAGCCAGCCGGGCAGCCAACTCGTCGGCTGTATCGTGGAAATCAGAAAAGAAGCTTCAATGTGCAGTAAGTATGTGGAATCGCTAAAGCTTTAAGTGAATTCAGTCTAGCCTCCTGCTGGAAATGCTGCCACAACAAGCGGAACAAAAGAATTAATGTGGTGTAATTATCATATTGTGGAGGCTGATAAAGCATGTCTAATGAGAGCATGGAAGGCTTAGGCTCAGAAATACCAAAAGGCCTTTGGAGTTAAAGACTATAATCCTCATAAAGAGACAAGATTTTAAAATATCTTTTAGCAATTTTTTTTCTTTTGTCACTACCAACATGTAGCCCTGCTGCCCCCAAGATGTTTCAGTATCAGGACTGCATGCAGAATCTCAAAGAGAGTCCTGATGCTCTCTACCTCAGTTCACCAGTTTCAGGGTTTTGCTCAGCATTGGGGAGCTAATCAAAATTTCCAGCCCGGGCAAGCCATTCACAACATTCCCACTTCAAAATCTACACCACGTATCTTCCTTCACAGTAGAACTAAATTATGTCTTCCAATTATCTCTTTCAATAATGGCACAGGGGCTACAGCTGCTGCCTCATGGCTGGACTTGTGGGCTTGAGTTCTGGCCTGGTGAATGCCTTACTAGCATTGCAGAATGGATGAGTAGTAATTTCCTTAAACTAAACAAGTAAAAAATTGACATTTTAGTTTTGGAAAGAAATTAACTTAGGTTTTACCATGGACTCTGATCTAAACTTCAGATCGCATATTATAGTATGGCACTAAGGGTTCTCATCGAGCACAAACGCGAATATCAGCAGAGTTTCTTTGCGGCCTTTGTCTATTTTCATAAAGTATTCAACTCAGCTGATCGCGCTGCCCTATGGGATATCCTGTGGAAAGTTGCTGGATATCATGGCCAGCCTATACACTGGTACTGGGACTGCTAAGTGGAGGCAGAACCTCTGTGTTTTTCCCAGTTAATTCTGGGGTTCATCAGGGGTGTGTTCTTTCTCCTACTCTGTTTAGTGATTGTATAGACTGTGTGTTGGGCAGGGTAGTGGGGTCCAGCGGCTGTGTGGCATCTGTTGGTGAAGAAAGATTCACTGGTCTTGACTTTGTCAATGAAGTTGTAATCTTCTCAGAGTCAATGGAGGCTCTGATTAAGGCTCTCAAGAGACTGTGTAAAGAGTCTGAGTGTCTGGGTTTGTGAGTCTCTTAAAGAAAAAACAAGATCCAGGCCTTCAATGACCTCAATGACCATCAATATTGTGTCTGTCTGCAGAGAGAGTGTTGACCTCATTGAGAGCTTTACTTACCTTGGCAGTGACATTCATGTCTCTGGTGACTCTTCCTATAAAGTCAGTGGATGGATTGGGAGAGCATTGGGGGGTCATGAGGTCATTGGGAAGGGGTGTGTGGCACTCCCGATATATGTGCAAAAAGACAAAGGTCCAAGTCTTTAGAGTCCTGGTGCTTCCTGTCTTGCTATATGGTTGTGAGACATGGATGCTATTCAGTGACCTTGGATGAAGACTCTTTCGGTACTGTGTCTCTTCGGAGAATCTTTAGGTACTTGACTTTGTGTTGAACGAGAGGTAGCTCATGGAGTCCCGAATGAGGCACATTACCTGCATTGTGAGGGAGCTTCAATTATAGCAATAGGGCCATGTGGCACAATTTCCAGAGGGTGATCCCGCCTGCAGGATCCTCATTGTTGACCCCAGCAGCTGGATCAGGCGTAGGGGACGCTCGCATAACACCTGGTTGTGGCAGATAGATGGTCATTTCTGGATGGTAGGACTGGACCGCGTGTCTGTCTGGGGGTTTGCCAACAGGGATCCGGAGCTGTTTCATCATGTGGTGGGTACGGCAACACACTGTACCAGTGCATGCTCTCCAACCTGACCTGACCTGGACCTCTAAAAAATTAATTCACAGTTTTGTTTTTAGTTGACTAGATTACTGAAATGTACTTCTAACAGGACAACCTAAGAAATACATCAGTCGACTTCAGCTAGTTCAAATGCAGCAGCAAGAATCTTAACAAGCAAACGAAATGAGCACATCTCACCCATCTTTCTTAGCTGCTTGTATCCTTTACATATGATTTTAAAATACTATTAGTCTATATAAAGAAAATCATGTGCTATTTGTTTGTCTGTTTGTTCCCAAATCACACAAAAAAAGGGTGAACTGATTTGCCCAAAATTTTGCGCATACCTTACCACTGGTCCCCCTTAAAATCTAATATATATGTCACATTCAGGAGCGGTGTTATAACATTGGAAAGCAGCCCAAAAAAACAGTCCCAAAACAAGGACTACAACTCCCATGAGGCAGCAGGAATGTGCTGGTGATGATGGGAGAAAACTCTTTTCTCAGTGTGTAAAGCTTTGTAACGACCAAAGCAGCATGTCATCAAAGACCACACATATATATATATATATTCACAACAGACTTGGATAACATTCAAAATAAATAATAATAATGTCGAACTGATGGTCATCTGTTTATCGGATATTTATTTATTAAGCATTGGCAGGGACTTTTTTGAAAAGTGACTAACATTCAATATAATTGAGACACAAAGCTAAAGAAAAATTGTAAAATGTAACACAAAAGCTTAATTGTACACTTAGTCCTGAGACAAGATGAAAAATAGCTACACGTGAAAATGTCAGATACAGGACAGTATAGTCAGTATAGATATGACAAAGAAAAGCAGATCAGCCACTGACCACCATGATCATGATATAAAATGGTGAAGAGACTTTTTGATTAAACTGTCTCAGTTTAGCAAAGCAGCTTGGGGTTTAACATCTGTGATTGAGTGAAAACACCAAATGATATGCACAGGCCACTATAGTTGACTAAAGGCAAGTGGTGCCATTGCCAGCTGGCATTGAGAGTTGACTCTGCTCGGACAAGCCTGGCGTAAACCTCAAGAAACTGAGTCTGACAGCACTCACGAGCACATCTACAGCTGGAAAAGACGCCCCTTTTTGGCCTCCAATAAGAGAGCAAAAATGAAGATTGAAGAAAAATGAGCTGGGGCAAAGGTCTCCAGTCCTCATGGGCTTTGAGCTCTTAAGACAAAATATATGAACAGCTGGATGATTACAAATAGCTTGAATAAAAGCTATAAAATGTTGTGCCCAGCCCTAAAGAAAAAAAATGGTGAGTTTGTGAAGCACTAATACATTTGTAACTCATCATAAGCTATGGTCAAGGTAGTTATATGTGCTGTGCAAAGATTTATTCCTCAGTCCCTGAGAGTAATGGGAATTAAATCAAGTGATATGACAATAAGGACAGTTTTATTTTTACACAGCATCCTTAACTTTCCTACATGGCACAAAAGTATTCAGTAAACCTCTAATCCTAAAAACAAAATTAGGAAAAACACACCCATGTCTTACTGAGAATGGAGAAGTGGGAAACGCAAATCCCTGAATGATGTGAACGAAATAGGTTAGTAAAGTCTTGTAGATCCCATAATCGTTGTAAAAGTCTAATTGACATAGTTGTGCAGCATGGACAGATGACAAATAGAATATTGCAAAGATTACAGTATAAAAGACATCTGAGGAGTAATAAAATACAAAGATATGGTTTGAGAAATTCAGTCAAGTCTCTTATAAGCATCTGGATAAAGTTAATATCCTTATTAATCAGTAACCCTCTACTGTAGGAGGGAAATTGGACTGATTGGAAAGAATCCTAAAATTTATTGAACATAATACTCGACAATGAAAGTTTTGCTTCCTGTGAGTATGATAGACAACGTCAAGCTGAACACAAATGTAATTTCAGATTGTCTGTATCACATAGGAATTTGGAGAAACACGAAATAAAGGTTTATTGAATTTAGTGTGTTTAGTCACTTAATGATGCTGACACATTGCATTTGCTTCATCAAGCTAAACATGTTTAGCTGCTGATTTTCGTTTGCACTCAGCATCTGATGCTTCTCGTTTCAGTGGCCAGCAATAGTTGACCAGCATTGATGAACTCTACTTGCCTGATACCACTTTCCTATCATTGCAATTTCCTGGTGAAACCTTTTGCCATTTTCATCTCTGTATTAGCAAGAAAGATGTCCAAGTATGAATGCAGAAAATGAGCATTTACAAACATGTTGCACTTCATAGTTTTGCAAGCTTGAAACATGTTGTTAAACAATTGGACATACTGTAATTTGGGGTCCTGTAGTTTTTCAGCAACACATTGAATGCCTTCCATGTGATTTTTTCCTACACCACTAGCAGATCTTCGCTTGTCATTGAGGATGTGTCCGATCAATGGACCAACAAATATATAAGGGGCGTTCAAAATGTTTACGCACTTTTTTTTTACTTTATTTATTAGGCATTTCAAAAACAAAAACATCACTTTTCTAGATAGTCACCTTCCTTTGCGATGCAGTTTTCCCAGAGTCGTACCAATGTTTTAATCCCCAATTACTACTCCTCCCACATTCACTGTTTACTGAAAATATAAAAGTCCGTAAATATTTTGAACATCCCTCGTCCCATTATTAATCTTGGTATCAGTAATTTTTGTGGAAACATCTGCCTCAAATGTCAAAATCTTTTACCTTCCCTGGTTATCGCTTTCAGTCCAAATTTTATATGAAGAGGGGGCAAAATTATCTTTGTTGGGTCAACAAGTGGTTTATATGCCTCACTTTTCTTGCCTGAAATGCTTGTGGAGTAGCCCGTTCTTTTTAATGTAATGAGATTCTTTAGCATGGCTGTCCCGACAGTACTTAGGATATCTTAGCTGCATTCCTAGTCGTTGCTATTACTACTGTGAGATCACCACAAATGTACCAGCTGCAGATGTACTCTATATGTATACTTAGAATATGAGGGGGTCATCAGAAAAATCAGTGATTGCAATACAATGACATTGAACACAACAGGAACACTTTTAAAAAGTGATTACTGTGGCCAAAATCAATAAGATACTCATAAATATGTTCAGTAAGCAAAATCTGTGTTGACCAGTATAAGTATTCAAGACTGGCACACTTGCACTGAAGTTAGAATGGCTCCAGGTACTCCAGTTTTCTACCTGTTGCCAAATTCAAGTATGCTAAGTTAATTCAAGACCCTGGATATTCCCAATGGGGCAGTGGGTGACTTTTTGTTCTGATGTCCATACTGGGTTGGTTCCTGCTGAGCACTTGATACTAATGAGTTCCTGTTGCTACTGAAAGTACATTAAAGTACTGTGGGGGTGGTGCCTTTGTGCAGCCCTCACAGTGGCGGAAAAGTACATGAAGCTGAAGTAATGACTGCAAGCCATAGCGCCAGAAGTGAGCAGCCTATCACAGCTGAGGTTCCCAGGGGTGCACACATGCAGGGCACACGTGTCACACAAGCGGAACAGGCTAAAGAAGCGGGAAGCAACATGGCTGCTGGTTTTTGTTCCAACCCAGTTTCTTAATGTGAAGTCAATTATTGCTGATAAAGCACTTAATGCTCAAGCAACATTTCTCTGCTTCATTTAATTTGTCTTGTTTGTACATTTAATTGCTTATTTAAGTTTTAAACAACTGGATTCATTGTTTTTAATTGTTCCTTATTAGCAAAAAGATGCAAATGACAACAGAACCATCCGTTCTCCACCTGACTTGTCTCCATTTACACTTGTGTGTGTTCATCATGGACTGTCTGGTTTAATAAAATATTTGGCTGGAAGCTGAAGAGAAGAAAGGGACTTAGAATTACTCTTTCCTTTAAGGCTTCAAGTCATTTGAATGATATCCTTAGAAAGGGCGGAGTGGTGGCTCTCAGGCTAGGGGTCTGCAACAGCAATCGGAAGGTTCAAATCCCGTGAATGTCAGAAGTGATTCCACTTCATTGGACCCTTGGGCAAGGCCCTTAACCTGGGTAGGACATTAACCTGCACCCAGCCTTACAAGGAAATTTTAGAGGTTGGTAGCTGGATTGGCTCTCCAGCCACTGTAAAAAAAACTCACATTGTGGTGCTGAGGTGTCATCCACTGCATGACTGCACTCAGGTCCTAATTTGGGATCCCGAGGTGGTTCGTCGCGCTGGCAATGCACTGTATCAGTGTACATTCCCATCCTCTCTCTCTCCTAGAAAGGAGAATATCTACAATACTGTATAAGAATGGCCTAACATTGAAAAGTTAACACGCTAACCAACCATGAAATTGGAATGGCTTCTAATTAAGCGACTGGGTTGGAACAAAAACCTGCTGCCCTCCAGAACTGACTTTGAATACCCCTAGGCTAATTATTATTTTTTGCCATTTTTGTCAACCAATTCAAAAGCAATCTAATAGGCTTCTCTAATAGGCTTTGTCACGCATGTGCGAGTAGGAGGACGTTGTATGGACCAAGTGAAGGTAATTCCACGCTAGGTCAGTGGTTGGCAGGGTGCACTAAACCTTCTCCTGTTCTCTCTGCAGACCAGCCGCTGGAAATCCTGTCTGACTCAACGTTGATGGCGTCACTTCCGTTTCCAGTGCCTAGGAGGACGACACTTCCACTTCGAATGACATTAGAAGAAGGTCACATCTGGTTCCCATACGCCACTTCCGGTCTGACTACTTAAAACCCCCATCTTTACAAAACCTCACAAGTTCATGTCTGGACTCCAACAGAGACACTTCTGTCAAAAACAAAACCCATTGCAGCCAGGGATAATATACGGGTGGCTGCCCCAAACCTTTTTAAGTGTGTTGAGTCTGATCTTTTCACAGCTTATATAGCACCTTTCATGAAGAAGTAACACAAACATAAAGGACTGAAAGTAATTTGTGATCTAACATTTGGTGACAAGCATAAGTCACGATAAAACAGCTACTCCCGTGTGCTTACCAGAATAAAGAAATTGAATGACATCAGACATGATTTCTGCCTCTGGCCTGAAATACAGTAAATGCCACACAAGCAGTTAACAATTCAGAAACTAAACCCAGGTGTCCATTGAGCTTCAAGAAGGCCGTGTTAAGCGTTGCCATAAAATACACTCTGTGACTCAAAAGAAGACAATTATGAAGTATCTAACATTTATAATACATAAAACAGATCATGACACACAGTGGCTTGTCATCTCAGGTGCTGACCCTGTTTGAAGAATGCTATACCAGATTAGGCCAATTTGCTATGAAGGATGGAAATTGTGTGAAGAAGCAAGTCCTGCGGCACCACTCGAAGCACACTCTTCTTTTAACAATGTTCAAGTAAACTGAATATTTTTAGCTCAAAATTGCCCTGTCTGCTTTTTTTCACCCAAATGTTAACAAACCTTGATTAAAACCATGCAGGCTGTGTTTCTGAGAATGCTTCTGTCAGTAATGAAGGAAGCTTTTACAGGCGTATATGCTGGAGTATAAAGCTAGCAGGTAATGAAGCAAGACAATGCATCTACAAGAAGTCTCACGTTATGATATTTAATACATGAGCTGGGCTTCTCATATGAGACTTTGGGGCTAGTAGCTTATGTCTAATTAATCTTGGGGAAAAAACAGTGACTGTACACACAGCCCCCTTCTGCTGCCAAGTTGCTCGACTCCCTTTGGCTGGGTTAGGTACAGTATGTGTTTGCTGAAAAGAGCATATAACAATAACCAAGTTATTCTATTTTTTTTTAATCGTATCTAAAGATTGAAATTGGTCAGTGCTGCTGCTTCACCGCACTAGAAGTCCCTGCTGATATCCCGGCCCAGTCACCATCTGTCTGGAGTTTACACATTCTCTCCATCTTCCCACACTACTTAGATGTCTAGTTTATGTGACTGGCAAGTCTAAAGTTGCCTCAGTGTGGGTAGGTGTCTTCTCCAGGGTTTGTTTCTGCCATTCTTCCAAAGACACCAAAATAGTTTCCAACACCCTGCTGTGGTGATTTTTTTTTTTTTTTATTTCTGCATTATCTGAGTTGTTTTACACAATTGTATGGCATTTGAATAATTTTATTGCATGGTGAATTTACTGTAGAGCTGTTATGATCAGGCTTAATTTGTGTTCAACTGTTTCTTGACCTTTAAAAATCCGTGGTGCACAACATCAGCCCTGGAGGGTCCCATTGCCTGGAGGGTTTTGTTCCAAGGAAGAGATGGGAGAAGCGCTACATAAGTAAAATGTATTATTATTATTATTATTATTATTATTATTATTATTATTATTATTGCTGATCAAACACTTGTTGCTCAAGTGACATTTTACTGCTTCATTTTAGTTGTCTCATTTGTTAAGATTCTGAAGGTTTAATTGCTTATTTTATTCTTAAATAGCACATTTCACTGTTTGCTGCTTACAAGCAATAAGCTGCAAATGACAATTAACCAGAAGTTCTCCATCAAACTTGCGTTCATTTACACCTGTGTGTATTCATCATGCGCTCTAAAATACTGAAGAGAGAAAAAAATGAAGGACTAAAAATAACTCATCCATTTTAGGCTTCAAATCATTTGGATGATATCCTTAGAAATCAAAAAATCTATGATATAAGAATGAGTTAAAACAATAAAAAGTCATGAAATTAAATAAGTTCTGCTCTTGGCAAGAATTGTTTTTTTATTAAAGCAACAGTTGAATTAAAAAATAATCTGCAGCCACTGCGTCCCTCCTGGGCTGATGTGGTTCTAACTTGATTTACATTGTCAGACAAGGAACACCTTCACGGCTCTACTAAGGTAAGCAGTACTACTCCATGCCAAGAGGGGACATGGTTGCTAATGCCTTCCCCAATTTTCTCTGCAGTTCCGAGGAATGCTCAAAATCCCAGTGAGGTTACCTCCTCCATTTCCTTGGAAGCCCTGCCTCTTCCAGCTTCTATGATATATAAACTCACCTGTCACTGGAAGAAGGGGTTCATTTTTGAACCACAGAGAACAAGAGGCAGATCTTGTGCTTTGTGAAAACAGCATGCTTGAGGACTTGTATCATCTGGCTGTGGCCATTGAACTTTGAGTTTCTTTCTTGTTTATTTTTTTCTTTTCTCTTCCGCAGTTAAACAGAGTTCGCCGTGGAGGTGTCATATACCTTTATTTGTCTCCATTCAAAGTGTGACATTGTGTATTTCCTGGAGTTTTGAAGTTCAAAGAATCTATTGGTAACATATATTTTTTGTTCTCATGCTTTTATTAGTGTTAAATATGATTCCTGTTCACCTCCAGCAGTACTTTTTTATGGGTGCTGCCATTTCCCACTGGCTATGCCATTGCTAGGCTTGACAACCAGAAGTGTCAGATGTGTGATGTTATTACTGCAACAACATAAAGGCCACTGTCTTACACATCCTGATTATCCAATATTTGGATTCAGGAACAAATCACCTATAGCGACCTTCTTATTGCTAGTGTTTGAGTTTCTGTTTAGGACTACTTTTTCTGTCCTCTGATTACGATTATGTCTTGTTTGGTTATGTGTGCTGTTTTTGGCTTATGGCTTTCCACTCTGTTCTGATATTTCTTCTTATATATAAATGTCTTTGCGTGGAAGTGTGTGTGTGTCTGTCCAGCCCAGAAGTGTGAGGCTACAGCATGAAGCTGAATGAAATCGAGGTGAACACATCAGCAAAACGAAACCGCCGAGATAATAGAACTTCACTTAGTCGCTAATACATAGCTGATGAAATTGATTGCTTGAAGTGCCAGAATCCATGGTTTTTAGGAGGCCAGGCTTTTTACAGCACAGGCTTACACAGCTAGTCTCTCTATATAATCTTCATTTGGATCTTGATCTTTGTTTGTCCGTGAATGAATTAGAAGAAGAAGCACTAGATGGCAGTAGAGAGACAGCTAAAACATAGGCATTGCATTAAGAATCTCCTCCAGGCTTATACTACTGAAGACTGTAGTACGCCAGTCACACCTCAAAACACAGACATTCAAACTAAACAAATTGTTGTGCTTTAAATTAACTAAAGAGATCTTCATTTAGATTTTGATCTTTGTTTGTCCGCGAATTCCACGCATGCGTAGACCACCTTCCAGTTTAGTACGTTGTTGTTACTCACGAATGTCAACAATGTGCCGGAATAACGAAAGGGGTGGTGGACAGTGTTACGCTGGTTAGCTCCTGAGGCCTGGTTAGAGAATGAGATTGCCGAAGATAAAAGGTATGTGCCTACGTAACATATGAATGAAAGAAAGACAGTGGGTAAAATGAATGACAACGTAACAGCACGTTCCGGAAATTATTATTGTTACGTTGCAGTCGGCGAGTGCTGCGCATCTCACAGTTGTACCGTGCCTTGCTCACATGTCAGTGAAGTGATCCCTATTAATGCTTTAAAGAGCCTGAATATTGATGTGTCCCCCTTTTATAAACATTGCTCCGTGTATATTGCCTTACTCTTTGGATTGCCACAAAGCCACCTGCGAGATTGGAGAAAGGTAGAGAAGACATCGTGAGAGGAAATGATAGCGTCGTGAAAACGAGACGGACTGTGAACGGACAGAAGAAGAAATGCTCCTACACCACCACATAATTACTATTCGGACAGTGATTCCAAGTAGGCCGTTCCTATCGAATCAATATCCAAGGGTTTTCTTTTGTAATTTTGTTTCCCTTATAAAAAATCATAATGCTGTGCGACAAAGGGCCCAGGTCACGACTGGCAGTCGCGTTTAAACAGGGAGCCCTTCTCAGACAACTTTAACACGCGGAACGTAGTTGGGCGCACATGGCTAGTTATTTAATATTAGTCTTCCTGGTTATGACCTGTGATTGAAATCTGTTCTGTCCGTGCCATTTGCTAATTCCATTCTCTCTCTCTCTCAAAAAGCTGTCACCCTATGCAAGAAGTTACAGGTGCCAACTGGGATGAGTTTCTTCTATGGTCAGGATTGCTGTTATGATGTTGATTATTTTATTTGTGATTTCTATTTCATGTGATTTATTATAGTCCATTTCAGTGGCACTTTTAATAATTTTATTGCATTCCAATAATTTAATCGTTGTGCCATTTTGGATTTTTTTTTCTAGGGTCATCAGTGTTTTGTGTGTTCCAACCCTGTTGTTTGTAGTGATGACATCCATTTCTAACTATGAGTTTGGATGTGATTTAAACATCATTGCATTATTCCTACTTACGATAGGGCATTTTTTCTTTCAAATATTTTTTGCATTAGGAATCAGAAAAAACATCTGACACCACAGACTAAGCATTTTTAACTTAATTTTTGTGGTTTTTAAAGTCTTTTTTGGCATACAATCCCTGTTTGTTCTGTCAGCTGCCCAAATCACAATACTTGTAAAGCACAACCAGAATTTGCAGGCTCAGAAAATTAATTGTAAAATAGTAAATTGCAAGCAACGCATTCTGTTGTGACACACTGGTGTCAAATTATTATCGTGAGAAAAAATATGACTAGGAGTTGATTACATGAAGCAAAAGACCCAATTTTGATAAAAAGCCAGGTCATTTCAGAAAAAGACAAATGAAAAGGCAACCAACAGACAAGGGCAAAACGAGAATCAGAAATTGAAGGGAAGAAGGGGATCAAAAAGCGAGAAACGAAACCTGATGCTAGGCCTACTTGGAATTGAACCTGACTACACTAGAGGTCAAGTTCAGGGAGTGCTAACGACTAAGGAATAATGTGCAATGTAACCTCCACCATTTTGATTGTGTCACATCCCATAACGTATTTGACATGATGATTACAGTCATGTGACACATTTGCCAGCGTTGCATAAGCAAAGAAAAGTACATTGAATAAATACAACATTTTAAAGTAGCTACAAAATCATCAAATGATCTCATGAACAGATTGTACAAGGTAAAAAACAACCCAAAATACATATACCTGTATAAATAAATTGAAAGCCTCATTTGTCCTGTGATAGTTAATCTGCTGGCCTAGCTTGTTCTAATTTGTCCCACGTGGCCTGACTGAACTGACAGAATCAGTTTAAACTAATTAGATTTTAAAGTTTAGTCTCAACAAAATAGATCCATGAGGCGCTCCGACTGTATTATTCCCTACGTTTCCTCAGTTAAAGGTATGAGTTGTCCTCAGGCATTATGCAGGATAGACCATCTAAATTTAAGTCAGATGATGCCACATTTCCTGTGCTTTTCATTTCTAAAGTATACTGCCTGATGAGGCTGAAAATTCTAGAGGGCACTTTTTCTTTTTTGGGTTGTCCCCACGAACAAATGATAGCACATTAGCATAGCTGGCATCAGAAGGATGATCCTCTACTAACTACTTCTTATTGTGGAACTTTAAGGTCATGTCACATTAGATGACCTTCCTGGCAATTTTTAGTTGACTCTTACAGTCAGGGGGGAAGTCGTGGTGTCTCTCAGTCACGTAGTCTGACATACCCAGCAACTCAGTCCAACTAGTCTGTAAATGTTGTCTTTGTTGTAGGGTCGGGCTACGTGTGCATGAAATTAAAGAGTTGAATTTGCACGGTAGTTTGAATTGCACTTAGTTTGTGATGCAGGTAACTGTTAAAAGGAGCACAACTTTATTATCTGCTGGTTTTGTGCTCGAGTTTCATATTTTTTATCTTCTGAGATTATACTTAAAGGCTGCAGCTGTTATTTTATTATTCACTATTATTGACATTTTTACTGACTTTATAGCAAAAAAATATATAATGCTTAACAGAAAATGGCATATTTTAAGGTATAATCATTGTTCTGTTGTTATGCTTAGGGTAGGTTTCTTGTTGATGTACCCAGCTGGATTATAAAAAATATTATACCATTGTTTAACAAAGCATTAGAATAAGTAAAAGGAGTGAAATCTCAGAGTCACATTTAAAAAGTCATGTACTCCTAAAACTGACAGGACTGTCAATCAACCTAGTGGACATGGTTAATTGTGGTCATTTGAGGTATTAATGGTGGTCGTGTCCCGTTAGTAACTGTGTGTAACCAATCATGTTAAATGTTTACCGATTATGTAATGAATTCCTTGGAATTGTGCTCTGATCCATGAATTGCATAAATATAGTGCAGAGGATGCTCATTTCTTTTGTAACATTAATAAGATATCCTGTGTTGCCTCTTGCAAGATAATGATTGACGCTTTCTGCTGCCTGCATTTACTGCCTATACTAAATTGTATACCATTCTAAATAGTGCACACCGAATCATCACCGGCACATTGCAAACAACGTGCCTTCCTACTTTATACAGGCTGGCCAGAATCGCACCTTCCCATATACAACGAGAAACTAGTTCAAGAGCAGAAAGGTTCAAGCAACTGATGGACTCCAGGCACCAACTTCACCCTCACCAGAAGGTAAATTGCCGACAACCTTCTCGTCGGAGCTTCACCACAGTGAAACCCCTCAATCCAAAGCAGTCCACAACACATAGGCTCGAGAGATGGCAAGAGACTGACCGTAACCCTCCCAGTGAAGCTCTTCCTACATATCAAGAGCATCTACCCAATGGAACATCCCTCTCTAGGACAGACTGGGTTGTGCTTAACTGAGCTAGGTCAAAGGTGGGCAAAACTAGGGACAACCTATTTAGATGGGGCCTCACAACACGTGCTGAAAGTGACCCAAACAATGGACCACATTCTCCATGAATATGCCCAAGGCTCTAAATGCACCAATGAAGGTCTTAAGGATGCTAATGACGCCGCTCTTACCTGGATACGGCAGTGGCATGATAAGATATGATGACAGCCTATACGGGACACCCAGTGGAGTGTGCCTGTTAAATTTCTTCCAAAGAAACTTGACAACCAATGAATGCTCATCCAAAAGTACAATGCGTATAATGCAATGACAAGCAATAAAAATGTGTGTTTTTTGAATCTCTCAAACAGAAGAGAAGCTCACTTGTCTGATATCTCATGTTTTAAGTGCCATGACAGAATGAAAGGAGGGAAAAAAGGACAAAGACTGCGACTGAACATACAGTACCACAGGTATTAACCCATAATACAACACCATCTCTACCAAACAACATGCTGTTGGCTTTCAGAAAAAAGGGGATACTTTGGAAATGTAATACTGTGCTGGAAAGCCAGCATGCTGTTGTGTAATTTGACATGCCAAGTGATTTTCAGTCAAGTAAACTGATGTGGCCTGGTGATAAGATCAGCAACTGCAGTTGGCACGATTGGTATACCCCACGACTAGAAGTCACATAATATGACATTGGCTTAAATAGATCTTGGAATAAGTTACCCTGTGTTGTGTCTCTTCATTTGTCTTTTTGATGGATTAAAGGCCAGGTGCCTCATGTATAAATGGTGCATATGCACAGAAATGTTGTGTACGAATGTTTCCACGCTCAATTCGCGATGTATAAAACCTAAACTTGGCGTAAAGCCACGCACATTTCCACGGTACCTCATACCCTGGTGTACGCATGTTGTTCGCTCGGTTTTGCAGACTGGCGGCACCCAGCGTCAAAGCAGTGCTACTGTTCCTGTGTGGTTAATTTTTCTTTTTCAGATCCACATCCCTAACGCGGATTTATAAATACACTGAAATTAACCGCATATTGTTTATTAGTTTAATGCATCTGATTGTAATTAACCAGTAACAATATAATGGTCAACAGAATGGTCAAATTATTCCAAATAGTTACTCTCACTGCACCTTCTTTTACTTCTTTCAACTGCTCCCGTTAGGGGTTGCCACAGCGGATCATCTTTTTCCATATTACTCTCACTGCATCACTCGGAGCAGCTGATCGGAAAGAGAATTATCGGTATACAGCATCAAGCACATGCTGCCTCAGCCATGCTTCCTACTTGAACTGCTAATCACACGGCAAACACTTCAAAACCTTTCCTGTACGGACCTTGCGGTTCAGAAAGAGTTTCACCCCAAGAACTCTAAACTCACTCAATCAGTCCATCAATTGCTCCTTGTAGAACTGTTTGTACTTATAAGTACAATTACCTCACTGTAAACATACAGTACAGTTATAATATTGCACAACCTAAGCCACTTTATAAAGCGCATATTTACATATGTTTATTATATTATACAGATAAAACTTTAACTTCATTTAAATAATCTATATTGTTAATAATTAAAGGATACGGTGTCGCTACGGTAGCAAGGATCTGGTGCTCCGTTCTCGGATTGTTCCTGCCTCGCACTGTATGCTTCACTGGGACTGGCGTGAAGGATAGAATAATTAAACACGTACTAAGAAGATATTTCAATGTTCCTTAAAAGTTTTGAAGAATCGACGTTATAAGCTTACAGATGGCTTCTATTAGAGAGCTGATTGTGTGGCGATTAGGCATTTGGAGAAAGAAAAGGAAGGACAGGAATTGGAGGTTAGTATGGTTGAAAGAGACAGTACTGCCACAATTAATTATTTCATCGAAGGTCTCGCACAATCACTGCGCCACCGTGTTCCCATGTTTAATAACATACTTTATCTCCTA
This sequence comes from Polypterus senegalus, assembly GCF_016835505.1. Taxonomy (NCBI): domain Eukaryota; kingdom Metazoa; phylum Chordata; class Cladistia; order Polypteriformes; family Polypteridae; genus Polypterus; species Polypterus senegalus. The sequence goes on along the minus strand of NC_053166.1, from coordinate 34,996,828 downwards.
TCATCATGAAAATTATATGAAGTATACATCTCAATATTTTAATTATTCAGAGAGCCATAATATTACAAATGTAATGGATTCTGTGTCCAGTCGGAGGAAGAGAAAGCCTGGAAGCACGTAGTGATTCACACACATAGAGCACATAGAAGATCAAATACTAGCAAAGCATTTAACATGCTACTTTAGTTACGATGGGATTTGAGAAGCTAGTAAATTAAATGATTTTAAGATGAAGTTTATGATGTTCTACTTTAATAACAAAAAAAATACTTGATTAAAGTGTAAATTTCGAGATTAAAGTTGACATTTCATGCTTTTTTCCACTGTGTGCCTATTCTTTTTCTCTGTACCCTAATAAGCTTTCATATGAAACTCAGACAGTGGACTACGACTCAGCTTTTCACGGCAAATTTGATATCTGACAACTTCTTTTTTATTTCAGGTACTGCGCGACTTTGTGAAGTAGAGCTTGTGAGTTTCTCCGACAATCTGTCAGTCGATCAACTTCCTTTTGTTGTTTATACCACTGTTTAAACCAACAAATAGTACGTTTTTCCTTTGCCTCCACTTAGTATTCGCTGAAAATTTTATATTTTCCCCCGTGCTTTTGCCATTGTCTTTTCACAGAAGGCTGAGCTTAAGGGCTATTTATATTGATTTGCATATTCAAAGGGGCATAATTCTGGGAGGAGTTGGGGCGGGACAGCAGGCGCGTGCACGAGTGTTACTTTTCACGCTGATCAGGATTTATGTAGCGGAAGAACATGGAAGTTTGCATATGCACAGATTCCTGCATCTCGATTTTTCTGTGCGTACGCACATTCCCGCTTTTGTGCTTATGCTATGTTATAGTGTGAGTTCTACGCACGCCGTTATACATGAGGCCACAGAAGTCTACATGACCATCATCATCAAATTCTTCCATGTGAACCCTAAATACAATGAAGACTAATTGAGGTTATTTATGTTAGGTAGAATGCCTAGAGGGATGCTGGGTGATCTCGTGGCTTAGAACCCCTGCAGATTTCTTTTTTTCTCCAGCCGTCTGGAGTTTTTTTTCTGTCCTCCCTGGCCATTGGACCTTACTTTTATTCTATGTTAAGCAGTGTTCCCTAATTTAAATTATTTATTTTGTCTTTTTTCTCTTTATTCATCATGTAAGGCACTTTGAGCTACATTATTTGTATGAAAATGTGCTATAGAAATAAATGTTGTTGTTGTTGTCTTGCTAATGTTTGAATTTTATAATCTCCAAAAGCCCATTTGACAGAACTGAAACAAGTAGACATTTTCATTATGGTGACCCCATCTATAAAAACTGGTGGCCACCACCAGGGGGCGCCTGGAGGATTATGGAGCCCTGGACTGCAGCACTTTTGCCACAACCTGAACTGCTGCTGGAACATCATAGCGAAACACCTGGAGCACATCTGGGGCATTATAAAAGGGGCCACCTCACTCCATTAGAAGAGCTGGAGTCGGGTGGAAGAGGACAGAGCTTGCAGGAGAAGAGTGGAGGTGGTGAAGAAAAGAAAACAAAAGAAAAGAAAAGAGAGACAAAAAGATAAGGACTGAGGTATGGAGGAGATTTGTGGTTGCATTGTGTTGTGCAGAAAAGTAAAATAAACCGTGTGTGTGTTTTGGGGACATTCTGAGACCATCTGTCTGTGTCCGGGGGTCAAATTCCACACTGCATACCCCAATAGTTTAGCAGTTCAGTATTCAGATAAGCCTTGTGGAAGAAGAGTGTCCTGGCTTTCATCATGAACTACTTTATCTTATTTTCTCATTGTTGTCCTCAAAATAACAATTCACTATTTAACTACAAGCATTACAAATTAACTACAAGCATTACAAACATTTGCAAATTTCACGATTTTATTGCATCACTTCAGTGTTACCAGGCAGGTAACATTTTCCAGTTATGGTACTACTTGATTAAAGCAATAACTCCCTCAAAAATGTAGAATAGTGTTATTATTTACATACCTTTACAGGCATCTGTGATAAAAATGTGTGCTTTGGATATTTCACATTACAAAAAGAATGCCTTAAGTATAAACGTTTGAAATCAGTTATTCCGATTTGCACACTGTGAACAGAATTAAGAAATCTCTATGCTGTACCAAAAATGAGGTTCACTCAGTAACACAAATCTATTAGAAGTTTTGCTGCTTACTGAATAGACAATATGGTGATAAATGAGTTTAAAAATAGGTTTAACATACTGCATATTTTTCTTTGGTATGCACTGCCACAGAGTCCAATAAATGAGAAGACGACGTGTTTTTAGTAGGTGTGAATTTGTCACGCCTGAGGCATGAAGCTCTTTTGAGGTGGGCATTTGTATATCCCATATTAGATGCTGCTCATTTTTTTGGCACTGAATGGTAGTTTCTACAAGATAGATAATTTACTGCCAAACACTCAGGTCCTAATTTATAAATTCTGCTACCACCTCCATTTTATAAATATTTGGCTATTATGTTTCTGAAGGCGATCATACAGTATGACTAAATACTCCATTAAGTAATGAAGCAGCAAACAAAAATGAAAGTGCTGGGTATTTAGTTACCTTCCCTGAAGGAATTCAATGTCTATTATATTACTGGCTTTATAGCACACTCAAAAACAGAATCACACTGGACAGCAAAGATTATAATAAATTATGGAATCTGCTGTGGACTGGAAGCTTTTCACTTGTGCCAGGCTTCTGGGCCAGGCTGACTTCAGTTAAAATCTGACCAAAGTTATGTCAAGACAGTTATACAAAAGTAAGCAAAGCTTTATGGGATTAACATTGTTAAAAAAATCTTAAACAGAATGTTTGTTAAAAAAAGAAATGAACATTATTGATCCCTAGTGTAAGAGCTAAACAAGTTATTACCTCATTTTATTAGAACACTGCTGAGTCATGTCTCTGCTGCACTTACCTTTAAATACTAAAATACTAACCACTAAAGCCAAAATGAAATAAAAATCTAAAAAAATCTCTTAACCCTTTTGTCTTTGATGTTGTCATACATGAACACTTAGATGGTGTCTTCAGGTTTCCAGATATAAAAGCAATACCACCCAAGATCAAGAGGAGATGCAGTCATTTTACATTCGCGGGTCAGAGGGACTGATCATGGATGTCTCTCTCTTACGTGAATCAATTATAAAAACGTGAAGGCAATTGGAAGTGGACTTTTATTATGGATTCACAACTGACAACAATCAAAGGTACTGATAAAGTAAGTCCAGCATAATTCTTACAACTTAATAGTAAATCACATACTTGATGACACCAGTGGAGATTAAGGGAAGTGCATTTAGAACTGAAGCCAGAAGCACTTCTTTATACAAACGGTTGTGGGAATTGGGAACAAACTAAAGAGACACGTAGTTGAAGCAGAAACCTTGACAACCTTTAGAAAGTATCTGGATGAGATATTGGGAGAGTTTAGCTACAAATATGATCTAATGTGTCAGGCTTGGTGGACTGAATGGTCTACACTGGTTGGTCAAATTTCTTATGTTCTTAATAGAAGGTGGTGAACCATGAAAGATGAGGCCAAGGGAGAAGGTCAGTGCAAACCCTGTAAAATAAAGGCAAATCTGTAACTCCCAGGGCTTCTAATTTCTAAAAATAGTCTGGATGTTTGAGGAGCTATTGTTTTAAATTCCTAGGTTAGCCATAGCAGTAGAGTGTTGAACCGTGTTAGCCATAGATTGATACAGGAGAAAGTAAGGTGAAATGACACCTTTAATTGGCTAACTAAATAGATTGCAAATGCAAGCTTTCAAGGCATAACCTTGCCTGGTGAAGGGGCCTTAGCTTGCATTTGTAATCTATTTAGTTAGCCAATAAAAGGTGTCATAACCATAGTCGGACTTCACTAAAAATCACTCATTTACATGTACAAGGGCATCTCTGGAGATCCCTGGATTGGCAGACTTCACAAAGTAAAGGGTGGAAATCTTAAAAGGTGGGCGAAAGGCCTTTGCACAGTAAGGAAAAATGTTTCCCTGTACAATGAAATTCTTTCTTTGCTGTCCACACCAAATGACAAAACCAACATATAAAGATAAACATAAATAATAAGTAGCAGATAGATAATAAGTAACAGAGGCAGCATAAAGTATAAAAACAGAATAGAATAAAAGTATAAAGTGTAATAATCTGCTCCATCTTATATTTCAGAATGTCTTACACCTTACACTCCAAATCGTAACCTTAGATCTTCAAATGAGTCTGCTTAGAATTCCAAGAGCTAAACTTAAAAGACGTGGTGAGGCGACCTTCTGCTGTTATGCACATAAAATCTGGAATAGCTTGCCAATAGGAATTCGCCAGGCTAATACAGTGGAGCACTTTAAAAAACTGATAAAAGCACATTAGTTTAACATGGCTTTCTCATAGCTTCATCTTAGTTTAATCCCAATGCTCTGTATATGCATTTAATTATCATTATTATTCATGGTGGCTCCAAAATTCGTACTAACCCCTACTTTCTCTTCTGTTCTTTTTCCGGTTTTCTGTGGTGGCGACCTGCGTCACCACCACCTGATCAATGTGCCGTGATGTCCCTACATTGATGGATTGAAGGCTAGAAGTCCACAAGACTGACTTTCACCAAGTTCTTGATATGCACATATGCACAGTTTTCTGCATCTGTATTTTTCTGTGCGTACGCTCATTCCCGCGTTTGTGCTTACGCTATGTTATAGTGTGAGTTCTACGCACGCCGTTATACATGAGGCTGCAGAAGTCTACATGACCATCATCATCAAATTCTTCCATGTGAACCCTGAATACCATGAGGACTGACTGAGGTCATTTATGTTAGGTAAAATGCCTAGAGGGGGCTGAGTGGTCTCGTGGCCTCGGTACCCCTGCAGATTTTATTTTTTTCTCCAGCTGTCTGGAGTTTTTTTTTTGTTTTTTCTGTCCTCCCTGGCCATCGGACCTTACTTTTATTCTTAATAATTAGTGTTCCCTTATTTTAATTCTAATTTTTTCTCTATCTTCATCATGTAAAGCACTTTGAGCTACATTATTTGTATGAAAATGTGCTATATAAATAAATGTTGTTGTTGATGTGCAGGTAGGTGTGTGATGGACAAGTCAAATACAGTTGTGTGAGGTCAATAGAATGAGGTGAACCATGGTTATAAACTCCAGTGATTTATTTAGAAGTCTAATGGCCTTGGGAAAGAAAAGAGTTCTTTAGCCTGGAAGCCCTGCATTTCATACTTCTATACCTCCTGCCTAAGGGTAGAAGTGTGAACAGTTCGTGTTGGGAGTGAGTGGGGTCCCTGAGGATCGAAGCAGTTCTCCTGCGGACTCTGCAGTTGCAGATGCTCTACAGAGAGGGTAATGGGGTCCTGGTGATCTTCTCAGCAGCCTTTACCACTCTCTGCATGTGTTTGCGGTCCATAGCAGTAGTGTTGCTGCACCACACGGTGATGCAGCTGGTCAAGATGCTCTCAACAATGCAGCTGTAAAACTTACCGAGGATCTTAGTCGACATACCAAACTTCCTCAGCTTCCTCAGAAGGTACAGCCGCTGTTGAGCCCTCTTGACCAGCTGTGTGGTGTTAAGTGTCCAAGTGAGGTCCTTACTGATGTAGATGCCCAAGTATTTAATGCTGCTCACCCTCTCCACTTCAAGCCCTCAGATAAACAGTCCACAACCAACATTTCTAGATTTTTTCTTTTTTAATCAAACAGGAGCAACATGGACATGCAGCATCAGTTGAGTTTTGTGTTTCTATCAGCTTAACTAACTAGCTGTGCTACCCATCTAAGACGGGTTGAAATCTACATAATCAATGTAGACCTCAGCATTAATGTTTGCAGTGCACCATATGTCTCTGTTATATGCCATTTGGCATTGGATTTATAAAGGTAGTGTCAATGTCTGCGATGTGCCATCAGCTGGAATGAGAAATGCAAAGCATTTAATTACTAAAAATATCTGTGAGGTGCCATCTTTTGGACTGACAACCAGAAACAGACAGGCAGGCAGACAGACACACATAGTTTTTTAAGGTGGATTATTATTGTACGCAATGGACTTCAATTAAAAAGCACTTTCAATACATAAGTATTGAATAAGAAATGAAAATGCAAAAGTTGCAAAAGATGTACAGTGCTGAATTTATTGGTACCCCACTCACTCAGAGAAGTGTTTTATTCCCTTTATTGGTGGTAAATAGTCACTGTAAAGGAGGCACAGGACTGCATATAAGTCAGTGGTGGACTTGACGACTTTTTGCCTTGGTTTGGATGGAGAGGAGTGTCCTTATTTCAAAATCATTGCAATTTCCAAAAAAAAGCTAACCTCAGAAAACAACATTCTGTTAAACAATCAAGCAAGGCTTTCATTTGTCATCACCCAGGTCTCTTAGGAGTACTACAAATAATGCTTTCAGAAATATGGCAACCCAAATATTTTCTGGAAATTAGACTAGTTTTTGATCTGGGAAACTGCCTGAGTGACTTTTCTGGTACTCTTGACCCAGGGACATGAACTGAAAATTTCCTGGTAAATTCCTTAGACAGCTTGCTTGGTTGAAAGGGGCCACTCCTGTTGGAGCTGTCTTTGTAGCCTTGATACATTATTATTTGTTTAAATTATTATTTAAATTATGGCTTTTTCTGTTTCTTAAGACCTTTAACTTTTGGCCAAGTTGCAAGATATCACAGCATATAACAGAATAGACGTCATTATAATATGTTGGACTCTGCTACTCTGCTGTCTTACACATCACTGCTAAAGTCTTGGCTAGCATGACTGAGATTATGTGGGAGGTGATGGTAACATTGTAATTAAAAGGGTCCTCAAGCAACTGAATTCCAAACTGTTAATAGGCTTTCAAATCCTAAATACAAAGAGCCATATATTCTTCTATTGCAGACGGGGCCAGGCCACTCAAACATTTCTTTAAAGTGTTGCTGCATAAATAAATAAATAAATAAATAAATACAGACAGACAGACACAGCTGAACTGTTCTGTATATATATCTATATATTCTGTATAAGTAAAATCCAACGTCTGTCTGTCAGTCTGTATGTCTGTCCACTTTTCATGACAGAACTACGTAACGGATTTAGTTTGGTTTTCTTTCTATAATTTGCTTTAACATTCCTGTTGATTTTGTGACTCTCTCATCGTAGTAAGTATCATAGTTCACTTGCGTTACCGATTTATATGCACAAATCCGAGAGAGCAGCTGTGGGCTGAGGGGAGGGGGTGATGCACTCCTCACTCACGTGCCAGCCTCCATTCGAGTCGCTCTGCCTCTTGCCACACTTAGCTAGCGATACCTGTTTGTTCAGCAGACATTATCATCTAGAGATTGTTAAGGAATAACTTTGGACATTTTTGAGAGAGAGATCAGAGCTACGTGTGTTCTAGAGGGTAGCTGCTGATTGGCAGAGATATCACAGCCACGTGCTTTTCCCCCATCGCCAGGGATGCTCTCCTGTCAGGGCTGAACACTATCAGCATTGCATGAGGAGGCGGTGAGCTTGCAGTTGCCTCTATGGCTCTTCAAACCTGCAGTTGCCTCACTGACGGACAAGCAGCCCTCAACAGACGCATCAGTCATGCTTTGGCGTGTTGCCCCATTGGGGAGGGTCTCAAAAGAGTTTCAGATTCTCACTATATATATATATATATATTCATAGCATTCATAGTCTAAAACACAATCTGATTGTATGGGTGGTTACCTAACAGATAACGCATGTGGTTGGTCTGCAAGTCGGCAAATGTCCGCCACGCCATCTCAGTCGCGAGAAGCAGATCATAGAATGTTATATAGTTTTACTGTCAAATAATGCAGAGTGTTTCACCCTTATTCAATCCCCACGAGAGGATGCAGTGGAGTGTGTAGGCCTGATGAGCCTAAATAAGGATGAAACACGTGTTGTGTACTCTTTGCATTATTTGATAGTAAAACTATATTACATATATATATATAATATATATATATATATATGTATAATATAGTATATATACAGAGGGTCCCTGGGTTACGACACAGTTCCATTCCTACAACAGTGATGTAAACCGAATTTTGGTGTAAGTCGAAACACACTCTAGCCTAAGTCACTTACCTATTCTAACACATTTGCAAAACCATAACCTAGAACATAAAAACACAACTAAGCCACAGAAAAAGGAAAAGGACATAAATATACTGTACTGTACACTGTACTGTAGTAACAGAAAAAATGAGTGTTAAAAAAAAATCCTTACCTTATCGGTTTTTTTTAAGTTTTTATGGGAGTGCGGGTTGTAAACGCGAAACGTTGTATGTTGAGGACGCCCTGTACTGTGTAAATATACATATAATGAAGGTCAGGGAGGGAGTGACAATATCTCCTTTCTGTGCCCGGACCCTGATGTGGAAGGACATTACAGTGGTTACATCAGGGCTACCATCCTAACAGCCACTGAGTGACACCCATGTTGGATTTGGAAACTGGGAAGCACACACAGTGGGTACACTGGGAGACAGCATCCCATCTGTCAAACCCCATTATAGACACCTGTACACATGCTACTACATATACAGTTCAGTAGAATATTTATGAAGAATTATTTAAATATAATAGGGACTAAATGATCTACAGTATCTGAAAAGATAAATTAAATTAGCACATTACTGTATCACACATTCAGCTACATCAAACATCAGGTGAGCAGGTCTGATGCTTAGCTTTAATATTAGCAGAGCCATCTACAGTACCCTTTACACTTACCTGTCAAGAGAAATGCAGCAAAGATGCAAAATGGAGGCTGTGGTCAGTAGCACATCCAGCGATGTTCGCACCAGACAGAAGGTCTCGCCGTAGATCCAGTTCTGGTGGACCAGCTCAATTGCTCCAAAAGGCATCACCAGAGTAGACACCAGTAGGTCAGCAAAGGCTAGTGACACAATGAAGTAGTTTGTCTTGATTTTCCTACAAAATGAAACATAAATTGAAGATGACTTAAATTGGATTTTAATAATGTGGTGGTGAAAAGGTTAGCAATGTTTTCTTCAGGGTCCTTTTGGGTTCTGGTTTACTTCTCGACTGGGGTGTGTATTTTGTACAAAGTGTAAATGTTCTCCTTGTGTTCATGTTGGCTCCCTCTAGGGCTTTTGTTTTCTCTCAGAAGTCAAAGACATGCTGCCACAGTGATGTATGTATTTGTATCCTGTAATAGACTTAAGCCCCATTTAAAGAGTCTACCTCACTGTCACCTGCCACTGCTGGGATAGGCTCTGGCTCTCTGAGACCTTGTATTGGTAAATTAAGGTATGGTAGGCCGATGAGTTAAAACAATTTTGATTTCTCTGCTTTGACAAAACAGTAATGCGACAGCAGCACACCAGATCACTGCCAAAAGCAATTTTAAATTTGCTAAAATAATAGTGCTTTACTGTAAGGTTAATTTTAACACACTGTGAGCAATAGCCAGAATAGCTGGTGTGAAATGTAAGTTATATTGCCTTCAACAGGATGGATTCTTCCTTATTAACCAGTAAAATATGAAATGTTAACATCTTTTGATAGATTTTCTGTTACATGTGCCACTAAGCAATTGAAAGGTATCCCATCTGTATAATATTTCTTACTGCTGTCAGGGTTATAGACAACTAGAGTGGAGGTGAATGAAGCAGAAGCCATCCTAAGCTGGGACATCTGTTCATTGTAAGGCACTCACACACACAACCCACTCTCATAAATTTAGAGATCACCACCAGCTTAACAGCACGTCTTTTGCTAGGTTTGGGAATCTCATTAATGCTAAACATGCACACTTCGGCTTGCAAGTCTATGCAATGCCATAATCATACTTGCCATCAAACCACTATAAGGAACATATTTCATTAAAAAGAATTGTCAAAAGGTGTTTATTAACTAAAGAACAAAATGTTATAATGAATAGATTGGTACTTTAACTAAATTTACAGAACAAAATATAAAAAAAACTATCAGAGCACTAGCTCATATGTTCACTCTTATACTCTGTAAATCAGGGGTCCCCAACTCCGGTCCTGAAGGGTCCCAGTGGCTGCAGGTTTTCATTCTAACCCTTTTCCTAATTAGTGTCCTGTTTTTGCTGCTAATTAACTTCTTTTGAATTAATTTTAATTGATTTGCTCATGAAGACTCACAGCCCCCAGTTCTTTCTTTTTTTCCTTAATTAGCAGCCAAACAATAATGAGATACAAAATGAGCCAAAACATGACCAGCAAACTTTGACCATCATACAATATCTGAAAACAAAGAAAGGTGAAGGTCTCAGAATGTTGATCTGCTCAGGTTCCCAACACATTTTAACAGAGCTCTTAGAAAAGAGAAAAAAATTTCAGAAACGTATGCTATTGCAGAATGAGAGCAGCAACAAGCCATGGAATTAAAGAACGGGTTTTATTAACAAGAAGAATCGACGTCTAATTAAGCAACTGGTTGCAATGAAATTGGTTGGAGTTTGAGGTCCTTAGCTGGTCTTCTGTTGGCTCACTTACTTCACATTTCATTTCTGTTTGCATGTCATTTAGAGAAAGAAATGGAGCAATTCAGAGAATAATGAATGTAGTGAGAAGTAAAGCAATACATCTTGCGTGAAAAAGGGGCCTGAGTTGCCTCGAAAACTTGCATATTGTAATCTTTTTAGTTAACCAATAAAAGGTGTTGTTTTGGTTGACTTCTCACTACATTCATAATGGTTAACTTGGTACAACACCCTAGTCCTACAGAGAACAATGAAGAAACAAGTGAACTAAAATGAATTGAAAAGAAGTTAATTAGCGGCATAAACAGTGACCTAATTAAGAAAAGGGTTAGAATGAAAACCTGCAGCCACTGGGGACCTCCAGGACCAGAGTTAGGGACCCCTGCTGTAAATGATTTTGCTTATTTCAGTATTAAATGTTTAAACATTTTTTGTTTATTTTTTAATGTACATTTTTCACAGAATAGGTTATTGCTAATAGGACTATAATTATTTTATTAAATCTCACAAGATTACATTCTATTAAATAAACACTAAACAACAGTTTATCCCAGAGGTTTAATTTTTAATTTCAGGAAATAAGTATGAATTTTTTAAATAATTTGAATACAGGTATAAAACAATAGCAAAAGTTGAAAAGATGCTGCCAGATGAGTTTCTGCAAATAACTCAAACTAAATTTGATTAAGTCAAAAAACCAATTAAATACTCTTTTTTACAATGATATAGTTAAGATATTTTGTACAGAATGAAAGCTGATTTAACATTGCGTGTGGTGTGTTCATGAGAAGAAGGGCAAATGCAAGTGGTAAGGCAACTACACGGAATAACTTTGCCTCCATTTTTTAACAGGCATGTTTGAATTTTTTATTTTTTTTCACACTGTGTTGTTCAATTTGTCTATCTGAGCCAGTTGAAATAAAAATCTCCTTTCTCATCTTTCACTCTACCCACTTTTCTTAGAAAAAAGTGACATTAACAAGCTGAAATAACCCCAACCACTCCTTTCAGCATATTCTGGTGACTTAACCAAACAACTGAAAGGTCTAATCTGCTGAGTGTATCCAGGGTTTCCTCCCAGTAGTTGATAAACTGACCTACCTACCAAGGGGCATCCACACTGCACCACCAAAACAACTCCACAGGATCCTCTCACTCCAGAGAAGCACCACTTCCCACCTGAGGTCTTTAATTATTGTTGACCTCCTCTATTTCCCGTGAAACATTATAACTTATTATGGAACCTTATTTTTCCCACTTGTACCTAAACTCTTACCTTTGGTGATATTTGGTGATATTATTTGGGATTAATAAAGTATCTATCTATCTATCTATCTATCTATCTATCTATCTATCTATCTATCTATCTATCTATCTATCTATCTATCTATTTCTGAGACCTGTTTCTGAGAACTTAGCTCCTTCCTTATCTCAACAATCCAGTACAACACCCAATGAATCTTGACTGCTGCGATGATCCACTGGTCAATCTCATTATCGTCTCTGCACTGAATTGTGAACAACACCCTTGAGGGGTTTGAACTCCTCCATCTGGGTAAGCTGGTCTCCCCTTGAATGTTTGCTCTCTTCTAGAAGATGACCATGACCTCATGCCCATATGTTTGATTGCGTTATTTAACCTAGAATGTGTAACTTGATTGTATTTTGTTCTGAGCTGTTCTTTTGTGGCTTCTACTCTAACACTTGCTTTCAAAACAGTCCCCAAGACTGATGTTTACTCAGTTATGTTGACCTCTTTTGTAAGTCACTTTGGATAACAGCATCTGCTAAGCACATAAATGAAAAGGTAAACCTTGTATTGATGCCAAAGATTTCACATTCAACTGATTAAATTGATTCATTCAATTGATTACATCTTGCCTGAAGAAGGAGCCTGAGTTGCCTCGAAAGCTTGCATACTGTAATCTTTCTAGTTAGCCAGTAAAAGGTGACCTTTTGTTTAACTTCTTATCACACATTCAACTGAGAAATCCCTACAGTATGTATCAGAGGTTAAAGTCACGTGGGGACATCACCATATACAAAGAATGACAATGTGCACCTCTGGTTTCTAATTTGGACTTTGTTTGTGCATCAGTTGCATATTGATATTTTGTTAATGAAAATGACAAAGAGGAAAGAAGAGAGAGGAGGCACATCTTTAAAGGAGCCCAACACCCACATTGAACAGACCTTTAATGGCAGATATGCAAACACAGCTCTCTTTGTTTAACTACTGGGACCAAATGACACAAAGCAGTGACTGCAGAGACCTAAACTCTTGTAGCATTCACCACAATATACCATGGGGTACATGGTCATAGGCTTTCTCCAAATCTACAGAGCACATGTACACATGGCATCTTTCATGACCCATCATTGACTGAGGGTGATTTGGTTTTTGCCAGGAAACAAAATATACATGCACGAGAAAAGTGGAAAACATGCATATGAAGGAAAGGATCCTATAATGAGATATGACATACATACATGAAGAGATGGACTAATTAAATAGAGATAAGTCGATACCAAGGCTAAAATAAGCAGATATATTATTCATTAATCATTGTTTTAACTACTGATGGTTAAAGAATAGATAATTCAAGCTTTTCAAAAAGTAAAATGTTCACCAAAAGTTATTGCCATTAATCATGTTAATGTCCCACAAACCTGAGCTGGCGGTCCCTGCACACTGCCACCATGACTAGGAGATTCCCAAGAATGGTCATCAGCATCACCATTGAGAGGAAGGTGATGAGGACAATCCTCTCAACTATGTTGTCACTGGGCACCACATGCGTCTCAGCCTCCGTGTTACTGGGGAAGGAGAAAACAAATACAAGAATGAAGTCTGGTAAGAGAGAAGAAATAAAGCCATATAGAGTCATCCCAAACCATTGATCGAAGAGAAACTTGTGGATTATCAAAGTAAGGTTGAGTACGTCAGTTTCTACGAGCAGAGATGTTCGGAGTGCCATAAACATCTGTTCAGAGCAATCGATTTCTGACTGCAAACTAAAACATGAATCCAACAGCAAGGCAGAATTCTTTCAGTATTTTGTAGTTTCAGTATTATAATAGACTTGCCCATGCAGCGATGGTTAAGGCCTAGATAGGCTTATCCCAAGTTAACCCTATGCTTAAATAAGCGGAAAAAGAGAATAAATTAACAAAATCAAGCAAATACAAAAATACAAAGTATATTTAATAAAGGTGCCTTATCAGATCACACTCTCCATTAGTTCACATAATGAAGTAGATCATAGCTCGGCAAGTCAGATTAGAGAGAGGGGCTCCAGGATTGAAGCTTTTACAAAAATGTACAATTTTGAATTTTTATTAGTAGGTATGAAACTCTCCCACAGTACTCACCCATCCAGTACCCTTCCATAAACAGTACCTATACAATCTAATCTTGGAAATGTTCCATTTTATTGTTAAAGAACATTGAATCGCAGATGATTTCATTGGTTTCTTTTGACAAAGACTCTTTAATGCCAAAGTGAAAACAGATCTCTGCAAAGTGGTCTACAAATATAAAATACAAAGTAACTGATTGCATTAGTATTCACCCGATTTATTTCACTATTTAGCACAGCAGTTCTCAAACTGTGGGGAGCGCTGAAGCTGTACAAGGGAGGCCTCGAATAAATGAACAAGACATCAAAATGAATTTTTTACATTTTCATTTCAAATTTAAATTTGCAAGCATATAATCACAATGAATGCATTATAACTAAAATTAAAATAAAACATTTCTAAGGCATAGATCTAATGACTAATATGTGCTTGCTTTAAAGTACACAGCCTGTCCAGGTTTGGTTTGATATTCGACACTCTGAACTCCTTTTCTATTTGAGGTTTTGTTTCTATGACGAGCGGCGCCACTACTGCTGCTTTTATAGTCAAGTATTTTCAATCCAGAAAGTTCGATAAGTATCGGTTTCTGACGCGAACATTCGGGTAACAGTTGATCAGGTGATAATGCAGTGTGACTGCACCACATTGGCAGCATAGCTAATATTGCCAAATTGAGTTAAATAATTTACTGCATATTGGGTTATTTTCATGATAAAACTAATAGCGGTATAATATTTTTCGGACGTTCGTCTCATGCAGACTGACTTCATTGATGTCCTCGTTTTACGAGATTTTTAAAAATTAAAACATATTTAATCGTTTCTTTAGATAAAAAAATAATTAAATAAGAATAAATAATTTATTCTTTGTTTTTGGGATTAGAATTACTACGAAAAACTACACAAGGCATTTTAACAAAAATTTTTCCAAAAAAAAATAGAAAATATTTCATCGAAGTTAGCCGAGCACATGCAAATCTTATGGAAGTAAAAATGATAGGATACCGTGACACAGCACGAGTATCATACCTTTGTTAGTTATATCATGGGTTATTCTCATCCATCTTATATTATGTAGGGGGCGCAGAACTATTTAAGGTAGAAAAAGGGAGGCGTGAAATCCGAAAGTTTGAGAACCGCTGATTTAGCAGATGCACCTTTGACAGCCATGACAGCATTGAGTCTGTGCGCTCATCTCTCTCTGCCAGGTTTTCACAACTGGACACGGCCATTTTTCCCATTCTTCTTTACAAAACTGCTACAGCTCTGTCAGGTTACTTGGAGCTTGTGAGTGCCCAGACTTTATCAAGTCCAGTCCAGGTAAACTGAGATCTGGATTCTGACTCACTCATTCCAGGACTTTAACATTATTGTTTTGAAGCAATTCCTATGTAGCTTCAGCTTTGGTGTCTTCTCCAAGATGCAGGGTTCTTGCAGACTGCATCAGGTTTTCGTCCAGGATTTCATTCTATTTTAATTCAATTATTTTTCCCCTCACTGAGGCCTGCTGCAGAGAAGGATCCCCAAGGCATGATGCAGCCAACACCATTCTTCGCTTCAACTATTGTGTGTTGTTGATAATGTGCAGTGTTCAAAGATGGTGTTTAGTCTGATGGCCAAAAAGCTACAGTCTGGTCTCATCAGACCATAGAATCTCCCCCCATCAGATTTCAGACTCTCCCAAGTTTCTTTGTGGCATTACTCTGTGCATTTTTTTAACAATGTCTTTCTCTTTACACACGGAGTGGTAACTCTGAGGCTAGGGATCTGCAGCAATAATCAGAAGGTTGTTAGTTTGAATTCCATAAATAGCAGAAGTGATTCCACTCCATTGGTCCTTTGAGCAAGGTCTTTAACCTGCAATTAACCTCCATCCTGGGTATGACGTTAAACTGCATCAAGCCAAGCAAGCTTGCAGGGAATACCCTGGGATTAGTGGCAGGATTGGCACTCCAGCCCCTGTAAAAAACCTCACACTGTTCCACTCCATTCAAACTAGTGTAGTGCTGAGATGTCACTGGTTGCGTGGCTGGTCCTAATTTGGGCTTCTGAGGTGGCTTGTCATGTGGTGGGTGTACCAGTACATGCTCCCAATCTCCTCCTTTCTCTTTGCCCCACTCCCATAGAGCTGTGACTGGTGATGCACCTGGGCAACAGAAGCTGTCTGCACAGTGCCTCCAAACTCATCTGCTGTAGCTTGTAATTTCTTTAGAGTTCCCACAGGCCTCCCTCACTAGTCTTTGTTGGGTGACCTGCTCTAGACAGCTTTCCAACTGTGCTCTTTCCATTTCTTAATGATTGATGTAACTGGACTCTACGGGATATTCAGTGACATGGATATTTCTTTGTCTTTATCCCTGACTTGTGCTTTTCACTCACCTTTCCATGGAGTTGCTCAAAGTGTTCCTTTGTCTTCATTGCGTAGGTTAGGCCATCATACTGACTCACCAAAAGCTGAAAATTCAAGATGAGGTACATTTATACTACAATCAACTGAAACTCCTCAGTTACAGAAAGGTGACCATCATTGAACTAATGCTGTGACTTCTTAAACCATTGTGCTGCACCACTGATGATTTAGGTGTGCCATATTAAAGGGGGTGAGTACTTACTTGTGCAGTCAATATTTTGTTTATTTGTCATTAATTTAGGTCACTTTGCAGAGATCTGTTTTCATTAAATAGTCTTATTGGTTGATCAATGTCAAAAAAGCTAAATTAGATCCACTCTGATTTAACATATAACAATAAAAAATGAAAATTTTCAAGGGGGTGAATACTTTTTAGAGGCACTGTAATCCATTCCATGCTGGTTATACTAATGAAGTAATCTTCTTAGAAGACTGGTACTTAATTCCACAAGGCTTTAGGCTGGCATATCTTTTTCTGGTGATGGTAAAAGTTTCTTTACTTGCCCCAAATAACGAAAGCAGTGCTGAACGAATGTCACATTCACTCACAGAAGGGTCACGCATTTAGACGTATGAGCCTTCAATTTTTAGAGTGCCCTGAGGTCAGGTTTCATCACGGCTGCTGAATTAGTGCTATTGCCTCTAAGGAAAATGGTGACAACCTCACAATGAGGTCTCTCAAATGGAAGGAAACAATGAAAATGAAAACTCGGGTGTTAAGTAGTTAGGTAAAGGAAAGTTAATACTCAAACACTATCTTCTCCTTTTTTTTCAAGATAAAGTGTGCCATAACGCACACAGCTGCTACTAAACGTCATTCATTGTTTATGTGATATTTAATTCATTTATCTTTTTTTATGTACTTATTTTTTATTGATATTATTTAAAAAAACATTCTATACAATCAAGTCTAACTTATACAACAAAGAAAATTACATTACATACAATTGAGTCAAACTTAACAAACCAGAATTCAATCCCCACCCAAGAGAAAGAGAAGAGAGCCAACAACAAGAACAAATCCTTTAAAACAACAAAGAATGGAGAATGTCCTTTTCCCCGAAATAAATGCTTATTCTAAAATTTTCCAATTAGATTGTACCATATTTTGAAAAAGAGTTTTGAACAGCTCTTCTAAGCAAGAATTAGATTTGCTTCCAATTTTAAACAGTATAGGACGTCAGTTACTCACTGACATTTATCTTTTAACTAAAACTCCACTTACTTAATCTGTGGTGGTGGAATAAATGGGCACAAACCTACATGTGACTTTAGTCCACTGCATGGTCCACTCACTCAAAGTGGGGAAATTTGGTCTAACATGCACTTATTTGGGATGTCTGGGAAAAAAACAATTAGCCAGAAAACACCCAAGTGTCTTGGCCATAGGGTGCAAATGTCACACGGATGTTTCTCAAGCAGGATTCTAAAGCAGTGAGGCGGCAGAGTTTTCTACTATGCCTCACGATTGGTAAACAAGAAATGATTAGACATTCAGAACTAAGGAACCTTTCAATGGGGCAACAAGTTGGCAAGATTATTTCTGAGGTAGACACCCATGGTTGGCACCATCAGATGCAGTTATATGGGTGCCATCTTAATAACACAACCAGACAGTTATTGTGCAATGTCTTCATGAAATGTAATGAACGTGTTTTGGAAAAGCACAGATGCAAAGATTAAAAGTGTTTGGGATGCTTAAATTGGGGCTGATATCTGGGGAGACCCTGGAAATATGGAATATGTGGTCATCCATACTGACCCCTACTCTCTCTTCTGTTTCTTTTTCCGGTTTCTTTGTGGTGGCGGCCTGCGCCACCACCACCTACTCAAAGCATCATGATGCACCAACATTGATGGACTGAAAGCCAGAAGTCTACGTGACCATCATCATCAGGTCCTTCCATGAAAACCCTAAATACAAAGAGGACTGTTTGACTAATGTTAGGTAGATTGCCCAGAGGGGACTGGGCGGTCTCTTGGTCTGGAATCCCTACAGATTTTATTTTTTTCTCCAGCCTTTGGAGTTTTTTGTTTTTCTGTCCACCCTGGCCATCGGACCTTACTCTTATTCTATGTTAATTAATGTTGACTTATGTTTATTTTTTATTGTGTCTTCTATTTTTCTATTCATTTTGTAAAGCACTTTGAGCTACATTTTTTTGTATGAATATGTGCTATATAAATAAATGTTGATTGATTGATTGATTGATCCTAGCTAGAAGTGAAACACTCAGTTCTGGTGGAAGGAGTCTGTCTACTCTCAAGCCCCAGAACACACAACTAATGCAGTCGGGGTCTCATTTGGTCAGAATAAATCTGACCAGAGGAAAAGGTCTGGTAAAAATGTACTCTCTTATGTTTTCTGCCTGCTCGTGCTAGGCTCCACAAGAAAAAGGGAAGGTTCTGTGCTGCTGACGTTACCACTTTATATCACTTCATGTACAACTTTTTGAAAGATGGAGGACTAGAGATCTGCTCTTTAAATCAGCTTCTCCTTATGACCCCTGAATGGAATATGAACATCTAAAATAAAAGAATGGATCAATGGATTGGTATTAGCAGAAATCAATTAAATTTTTCAAGAAATCATCCAGGGTTGCGTCTTACCTTGTGCCCTATGCTCCTTTGATGAATTTTGTACCCCTTTATCCTGATAAAATTGATGGATGTATGGATAGATGGAGAGCTTATTTTAAGTAGACAGAAGAATCAGATGAACAATCAAAGTGCTTAGACCCATAAAATTTAAACTGTTTTTATAAAGAAGTAATTATCATGCACTGAACCTTACATAAAGATGAGCACTAAATTGGAAAAGTCAAAAGTACAAATGGTTGCCTTTTTAGTCCTTGTATTGCAGGCTCTGAATCATTACAAATTACCACTGCATTTACTCCTCTATGATTGTGTACAGTCGCATAAAACACATTAATAATTTAAATATCTCAATTGCTGTTACTTTTATGAACTCGCTGGTAAAACGGAGTAATTCACTAAATGCGTTTGGACTGCACCTCTTAATTTGGAATTCATTTCCATGCCATGATACAGACAATATGATTAAAAGTTTCTCCCTAATGCACTGCAATGTTGCATAAGGGCAGCTTTAATTTAATTGGCCCTCGCGTTCTTTTCCTGCTTATAAATGCCATTAAACTAGGATTGTAAAGTGGCGCAAAAGCCTCTCTGGAGAATAATTATTTACTGTATTTGTAAATTCTGTGTACAGAATCGCAGACTGTTACTTTTCCTCTTTCCAGAGACAATTTCTCATATTAATCTTCCATGAAATTAGGCTCTGAAGTTCACTCCAGGGAGAAGAAGCACAGAGCACACATTTAAACAGAGAGTTGGCGTCTGATCTGTATCCAGCTGAATGATGGGCTTATCCTTTCTATTATGTTTTGAACTTTTTCTTTTTCTTAATTTTGGCTACTTTAGCAATTGGACATTTAATGTAAAAGTCTTAGTTTGTTTTCTTATGATTCTTGATTTACCAAGCAAATTCTTGATCCACTGTGATGTGAACTGGCACCCTGTCCAGGTGTTGTTCCTGCCTTGCAAAAGATGACTGCTGGGATTGGCTCCAGTTGCCCCGCCACCCTGCCCTGGATAACTACCATGGGCAGATGGATTCTTTATGGATGAGGATATAACTAGAAAAAAAGGCTGAATAGCTCTTGTCATTTGATATTTTAAATTTGTATGAAAATTGAAGCAGTAAGATAACTTTTATTTAAAAATTATTGGACAATTAGAGTATGGGTTACAATCTTTGGACATCCTTTTAGGTACCTTTTCTAGCTGTACTGAGTCAATGCTTTCAGTCCACCCCAGAAGCACATGTCCTTCAGGCCAACACCCTATAAAAAAATCAACTCAATGGCATTCATTCATCAGACCACATCTGTAAAGCAGAGTCTCTACAGAAGCAACTATAATCCAATAGCTGAAACGATCTCACATGACTTCGCTTTGTTATTCCTTTTTTCATTTCCCTTCAGTTTTTTAGCATCACTATTATTAAACAAGGATATTGTTGGAAATTCCATAACTTATTTCTTGTATTGTTTACCTAATCCCACTATCTTTATATATAATACGTTACTATGGCTGTTCGTTTGTACAGTATGTCCAGGATTTTAAATCACCTGTATCTTCGCAAATTGTTTGACTTATTAACCTGAAATTTGGTACACATATACTACGTGACATCTACTATTCGCTTTCGGGGTGATGGTTGACCTTCAAGGTTATTCCTCTTTTTATTTTTATTATATTTTATTGTAGAATCAACTCTCGGCAGTGGCCAATGGGGCAGCTGGGCGGCACATGTGTACGGGCATCGTTCTCATCCCTACCACCTTCGCCGTCACTTCCCCTACCTCTTCATATCTCAAATCATTCTTGATACAGATTGAAGACTTGAGTTCCAGCTTAAATGAAAAATTAAATAAAATGTACTAAGTAATTGTAACACAAACACTGACTTAATAAGTTTTAATACGAAAAGATGCCAACAAAAGAAGAGAAGAAGCGGGCCTCTAGAGTGGAGAAAAGAAGAGCTGCTCAGGAAGCTGCAAGTGCATCAACCTCTAAGCAAATGAATGGTAAATGTGCAACGAAAGAGCATGAAAACTAGGAATACTCAAGTCAAGTGTATATATATATATATATATATATATATATATATATATATATATATATATATATATATATATATAAAAACGTCACACATGCACTTCAGAGGGTCACCTTCTAAACTCATCAAAGGTGAGCACGACCACCCCGGGACACCAGGGGGCGTGACTACTAAACACTTTGTCTCCTTTTACTTTTTTTTTTTTAATTTTATTGATTTTATTGTAATCATTCCATACAAGTAGATCAATTTTTACAAAAAATAAGATTGAAAACAAATCAACCCCCACCCTTCTTTTTCCAGCCACAGCCCAGAGAAACCACCCTGGGAGGACAACTAATTCTGCCCCTTCCAGTCCAAGAGCTATATAAAGAGGGATCCCCCGGAAGGTGTCAACTCATTTGAAGGATGACCCATCTATGGGAAGGTAGTTTGATGACAAACCTGAGAAACCTAAACAGGACATATTACTGTATACAGTAACAGCTAACGGCTTTACTGGTTTCTGTTTTACTTGGCGACATCGTATGTTTGTTATTTTATTCATGTATCAAAGAAGTAAACAGGATAGACCAATTGGCACCCCAACATTTCTTCTGAAGTCTTCTGGGGCCTCATGCATAACGCCGTGCGTAGAATTCACACTATAACATGACGTAAGCACAAAAGCCGAAATGTGCATACGCACAGAAAAATCCAGATGCATAAATCTGTGCGTTCGCCCACTTCCACGTTCTTCCACTACATAAATCCCAATCAGTGTGAAAAGTAACGCTCGTGCACGTGCCTGCTGTCCCGCCCCGTCTCTTCCCAGAATTACGCCTCTTTAAATATGCAAATCAATATAAATAGCCCTTAAGCTCAGCGTTCTGTGAAAAGCCAATGGCAAAAGCATGGGGAAAAATACAAGAATTTCAGCGAATACCAAGTGGAGGCAATGAAAACATACTATTTGTTGGTTTAAACAGTAGTATAAACAACAAAAGGAAGTTGATCGAATGACATAGAGTGTCAGAGAAACTCGGAAGCTCAAGTTCACAAAGTCGCACAGTGGCCGAAATAAAAAAGAAGTTGTCAAATATCAAAGTCACCATGAAAAGGCGAGTCGTAACCCACCATTTGAGTGTCATATGAAAGCTTATTAGGGTAAAGAGAAAAAAAAAGACAAAATGTGTGAAAAAAGAACGAAATGCCAACTTTAATCTTGAAATTTCCAATTTAATCATGTAGTCTATTTTGTCATTAAAGTAGAACATCATAAACTTCATCTTAAAATCATTTCACTTACTAGTTTCTCAAATCCCATTGTAACTAAAGTAGCACGTTTAATGCTTTGTTTTGTATTTGATCTTCTATGTGCTCTATGTGTGTGAATCACTATGTGATTCTTAAACGGGCTTTCTCTTCGTCCGTCAGGACACAGAATCCATTACAGCATTAAAGCATGTCATTAAACATGGGAACACGGTGGCACAGTGATTATTCATGTCTCGACGGAAAATGCCTGCTGCTCCATGCGTGACCTGCGATGAAATGCTTTATTACAGAAGTACTGTCTTTTTCAGACATACTAACCTCCAGTATCTGTCCTTCCTTTTCTTCCTCCAAGTAGCCAATCGCCACACAATCAGCTCTGTAATAGACGTTAAGCCATCTGTAAGCTTAGAATGCAGATTCTTCAAAACTTTTAAGGAACATTTAAATATCTTCGTAGTACATGCTTAATTATTCTATCCATCTATCCTTCCAGTGTCGCGCCAGTCCCAGTAGGAATACAGCACGAGGCAGGGACAATCTGTAGAGTGCCAGCTCCTCGCTAGCACTGTGGCACCGAGTCCTCACATGTTTAATTATTAACAATATAGATTATTTAAATGAAGTTAAAGTTTTATCTGTATAATCAAATAAACATATTTTGTTGCATTTCATCTTAAAAATGATATCGTCATCATATGTAAATACGCGCTTTATAAAGTGGCTCAGGTTGTGCGATATTATAACTGTAGTGCAAGTTTACAGTGAGGTAATTCTACTTATAAGTGCAAACAGTTCTACAAGGAGCAATTGATTGAGTGCGTTTATAGTTCTTGGGATGAAACTGTTTGTGAACCACGAGGTCCGAACAGGAAAGGGTCTGAAGCGTTGGTCGGATGTGAGCAGTTCAAATAGCGAATGGCTGAGGCAGCGTGTGCTTGATGCTGTATACCGATAATTCTCTTTCTGATCAGCTGCTCCTATGATTAACACTCAGATACTGTGATATAAATACTCCGAGTGGTGCAGTGAGATTAATATGGAAAAAGATGATCCGATGTGGCAACCCTTAACAAGAGCAGCTGAAAGAAGAAGGTGGTGCAGTGAGAGTAACAATGCTAAAGCAGCTATGGTATTTAAAATAGTTTGACCATTCTGTGGACCATTATTTTGTTACAGGTTAATTACAATCAGATGCCTTAAACTAATAAACAATATGTGGTTCATTTCAGTGCATTTATAAAGCCACGTCAGGGATGCGAATCTGAAAAACAAAGGGTAACCACACAGGAACAGTAGCATTGCTTTGACGATGGGTGCCGCCAGTCTGCAAAACCGAGCAGAGAACTTGCGTACGACAGGGTATGAGGTACCGTGGAAATGTGTGTGGCTTTACACCAAGTTTAGGTTTTATACATCGCAATTTGAACATGGAAACGTTCTTACGCAACATTTCTGTGCGTACGCACCATTTATATATGAGGCCCCTGGTTACTAGCTGTCAACGACTCCATTCAGATAATAACATAAATACATTGTTTAGATACATTTATTTGTTTATTTATATACACTGGTTTAACTGAAGTAGTTTGGATTAGGGATCTTAGAATTCAAGGAATTTCGTAAACGTTTTATGTAAAGAATCAGAACGGTAGAAATTTTTACATGGAAATTTTAAGTCACATTACAGCAGCTCAAAATAGGCAGATTTAATGTTCGTCTTATTTTTGTCAAATTTGGTCCCGTGGATCGCATTGTGCTTCTAGAGCATCTGCTTGCATGACACAAAGGGGCCACAACTCATTTGACATTTTATGCTTATGTACTGTAGGTGGCTGGTGCTTAAAAGTTTGGCACTTGGGTTTCTACTTTTTCCTATTTTTGTACTCTCACTTGCTTTCATGCTAGGACAGATACAAACTAGGTTATATGGAAGTTTTCCACATGCAGTTGATTCTGTCTGCTTGTTTTTAGCCATTTCAATTGAATGTGTGAAAAGAGTAATACAGTAAAAAATGAATTTAAATGGCGGATGGGATGAACTTTATTCAGCTAGATAAAAACCTATTTACGCAACACAGTGCTGTCGGTCAGGTGAAGGACAGGACTCAAAAGAAATGTTGGGGTGCCAATCAGGCCACCCCGTTTACTTTCAAGGCAAAAAAAGAATTGAAAACAATACATATGTGTTAATAAAGCAAATTTTAGCCATTGGGTTCAAAACGATGGGCTCTGGAATGTGGTCTAATCATAGAGTCAGAGCTCCGTAATTTGGTTAACTCATCTACTGAATAAGATGTCACATTTTGGGAGCGCCTTACTTTTATAGCCCCCAAAGGGGCATGGTTAATTGCGTTTAGTGGGCGTTTTCTCCGAGCTGTGGGTGGTAAGAGAGATATAAAAGTAAGTGACCGCACTCTCTGGTGTCCCTTAGCGGTAGTGCTTACCTCAAAGGAGCCCAGAAGGCGAACCTCAGATGTGCATGTGTGACATGAGAATGTGAGTTTTTTAGCCCTATTTATATTTACCTGTTAATTTTGCATACATTCCAAGGTGCAAAGTGTGTGCGCTGTGTGTGAGACCAAAATACACTTATACTTGTGGATTTCCTTCTAATCGGCATGTTGATATTCTCCTAGTCAGTAGGTGGCAGTGTCTGGTCATTGTTGCATACCTAACAATTTTACAGCAGAGTAAGCAAATTTCTTACATGATTGTTCAGCATAAGAGGGCTATGATTGAAGAAACTCTGCCTTTTGTTATTGATTTTAGGTGACAGAAAAAGAATAATAATAATGATATTATTGGAAGCGAGTGGAGAGGACGCTGGCGTTGAATGTTCGCCGCTTCTCCCTATGAGTTTTATGAGTTTTATATTACTAATTTATTATTTTACTTTTAGTTTAGTTTTTAGCTAGAAAGTTTTCGTACTTTTTTGTACTGTTTCGTTGTCTGCCATGGGTTTTTATGGATTAATACCCATGCTTTGCAGCGGCGAAGTACTGCATTAAAATTTTTATTAAGAAGAAAATTAAACCTTTTTAAACTGAGGGAAAATATGCCAATAATTATTTGTTAAGGATCTCTTTGTGTGCCACGTTGTCATTTCGGCCCTCCGGTTGTAACATGACCAAGCTGTGCGCTGAGCTTACTCTTGAGCATGCAACGTACAGTTGGCCATGTGAACAGTAATCTTGTCTCAAATCTCATAGCTTGGATTGCTGCTGTCATAATTGGTTTGAGTTTCATGGTTTGTTTCAATTACGACAGTATTTGCAGGATTTGTTGTGTTGAAGTGACATTCAGCATCTGTCAAGCGTTGTAAGCACACAACCAGTTTCATCGATAAAATCACATTCAGCTTTTGAGAGTTTAAACATTCATAAACATCAAAGTGTCCACTACTGAAATCGTCATCTGTGAATCTAAGATGTTTAAGAGGCATTGGCGGTTATCGAAAGGTGTAAAATATTTGGCTATTTCGGTACACTTGAAAGCGACAACCGAACAATTCAGCGGCAGCCATCAATTCACATGCAGAACCATAGGTGAAGGGCTTAAGCATTTCACTCTTCTAGTGCTCCTGTGTAGTATAATTATCTCTTGTACCATCATCAGTCCACACCTTGAACCTGTCCCAGTCATTCTATACATAAGACACAATGTTCCTCCGGATATCAAGAGTGAGCCTGATATGGCCGTGCAATATGTAACAAAGAGAATGGAAAAGGTAGGTGGTATCTCCGGGCATGGAAACCACTCGGTAAGTGAGAGTTCTTTGATCAATAGTGATCACCTCGATAGACATGGTAATGGGGGTTGGAATGATAAAGGAAATGGGTACCTGAGAAATGTAAAGTAAGTGTAAAATACCTATACAATAACTATAATTGTAATTAACAAACAATAAAACAGCGGAGAAGCCGTGGATTAAACAAAAAGGCTGTAGTTATCAGTAGGGAGACGTGAATCCCGTGGCGAAGCAAGGAAGGGAATGTAGAGACCGGAGCGACGGACGGTCTTATATAGCCAGGGGACCCAACGCCACCTCACACGGTGACCGAGGTGCAGGCTATGGATGTATATATGTATGTAAGTAGGATTCAGTTAGCATTGGGAACCCGTGTACCAAATTTCTTGAAGATGGGCCCATAAGTAATACAGACTGTTGAAACGTTCAATATGGCGGCTGACAGTGACGTTATACCACCAAAATAAGTACGTACATTGGTTTCGGTTAGCTCAGGGAAGCCACCTACCAAATTTCGTGAAGATGGGGCCGTAAATAAGAAAGTTCAACATGGCGGACGTTGTTGACCGTTATGACCGTTACGCGTAGAATTTCGAAATGAAACCTGCTTAACTGCTGTAAGTAAGCTGTAAGGAATGAGCCTGCCAAATTTCAGCGATCTACCTACACGGGAAGCTGGAGAATTAGTGACGTTTGGAAAATTCAATATGGCAGCCAACAGTGGTGTCATACCAACGAAATAAGTACGGACATCGGTTTCCATTAAAAGTTCAATATGGCGGCCGACAGTGGCATCATACCACCGAAATAAGTACCAACCAGCCTTCTACCTACACGGGAAGTTGGAGAATTAGTGAAGTTGGAAAGTTCAATATGGTGGCTGACAGTGGCGTCATACCACCGAAATAAGTATGTACATTGGTTTCGGTTAGCGCAGGGAAGCCGCCTACCAAATTTCGTGAAGATGGGGCCATTAATAAGAAAGTTCAATATGGCGGACGTTGTTGACCGTTATGACCATTATGCGTGTAAAATTTCGAAATGAAACCTGCTTAACTTTTGTAAGTAAGCTGTAAGGAATGGGCCTGCGAAATTTCAGCCTTCTACCTACACGGGAAGTTGGAGAATTAGTGATGTTTGGAAAATTCAATATGGCGGCTGACAGTAGCGTCATACCACCGAAATAAGTATGTACATCGGTTTTGGTTAGCGCAGGGAAGCCACCTACCAAATTTCGTGAAGATGGGGCCATGAATAAGAAAGTTCAACATGGTGGATGTTATCGACCGTTATCGTCCGTTATGACCATTACGTGTAGAATTTCGAAATGAAACCTGCTTAACTTTTGTAAGTAAGCTGTAAGGAATAAGCTTGCCAAATTTCAGCCTTCTACCTACACGGGAAGTTGGAGAATTAGTGACGTTTGGAAAATTCAGTATGGCAGCCGACAGTGGTGTCATACCAACGAAATAAGTACGGACATCGGTTTCCATTAAAAGTTCAATATGGCGGCCGACAGTGGCATCATACCACCGAAATAAGTACCAACCAGCCTTCTTCCTACACGGGAAGTTGGAGAATTAGTGACGTTGGAAAGTTCAATATGACGGCTGACAGTGGCGTCATACCACCGAAATAAGTATGTACATTGGTTTCGGTTAGCGCAGGGAAGCCGCCTACCAAATTTCGTGAAGATGGGGCCATGAATAAGAAAGTTCAATATGGCGGACGTTGTTGACCGTTATGACTGTTATGCGTGTAGAATTTCGAAATGAAACCTGCTTAACTTTTGTAAGTAAGCTGTAAGGAATGGGCCTGCCAAATTTCAGCCTTCTATCTACACGGGAAGTTGGAGAATTAGTGACATTTGGAAAATTCAATATGGCGGCCGACAGTAGTGTCTTACCACCGAAATAAGTATGTACATCGGTTTTGGTTAGCGCAGGGAAGCCACCTACCAAATTTCGTGAAGATGGGGTCAGCCTTCTACCTACACGGGAATTTTGAAAATTTTTGACGTTGGAAAGTTCAATATGGTGGCCGACAGTGGTGTCATACCACCGAAATAAGTATGTACATTGATTTCGGTTAGCGCAGGGAAGCCGCCTACCAAATTTCGTGAAGATGGGGCCATGAATAAGAAAGTTCAACATGGCGGACATTATCGACCGTTATGACCATTATGTGTAGAATTTCGAAATGAAACCTGCTTAACTTTTGTAAGTAAGCTGTAAGGAATAAGCCTGCCAAATTTCAGCTTTCTACCTACATGGGAAGTTGGAGAAGTAGTGATGAGTCAGTCAGTCAGTCAGTGAGTCAGCTTTGCCTTTTATTATTATAGATTAGCTGACTACTCGCTTGTTGCCAGGACATACTGTTTTACCGTCTGCTGTGGATTTTAAGGATTTTTTTAAGTTTTTGCTGTATATTCACCTGATGCCCAGATTTTCTGTTTTACCGTCTGCTTTGGATTTTATGGCGCTGTCTGGATAGCATCTCTCCCTTCTTCTTCGGTCAGAATGGCGTTCAGTTATTCCAGCTCACAACTCTGCTAACTTAATCCCACAACCACTCCTGAAATTAACATCCCCATCATTAGAGAACTTGGACTCCTTCGCTCTCCTCGATACACTCATAGAGGCTCCGGTAGAAAGTTCATCTTTCATAACCAGCCAAAGTGCTCTGTTCCCAATATTCCATCTTTATGGTCACCTGTCACACGTTTGACGCGTCATCAGAGCACCGTCCTTCCAACCAGTTGTCCCTGATATTCAGCATTTTGGATTAAGTCAGGAAAAATTCTGTGAATTCCTATTGTACTCACCATATTGTGTCCTGAATCCTAGAAACTTCTGACACTTTTTTGCTTAGTGTGAACACCCATACTACCCAAGCCAGTAGCTCAGCCACACACACTATAGTGTTCTTTTCTCTGTACTTTATTCTCTTGTTCCTTGACTATAACCTCACTGCTGCTTCCCTGAAAGTGCTACGCAAAGTGAAACTTGCAGCTCAAGTTTATTTACCATTATTATTCTTTTCCTATCTTGATGGAAATGGAGTGCACAAAATGTGGAACACTAAAAAGGAAGAGTTTCAAAGTGTGTTTTACCTGAGTTTGTAAGAGGTTGCTTTGTTATTATACTTGATTTGAGTCAGTTGCACGAATTTGGTTTACATAATCGACCTGCAATATTACAAGGAGGCTTTGCTGAAATGTAGTTTTATACTTAAAAGTACATTGTGATCACTGGGCGTAAGGTTAGGAGGGAGTGGGGCTTAGGTGATCACCGCTTTTAATTTCCTTAAGGTTTCCAGCTTCATATCAGCTAAATGTTTACACATTATTTTATTTACAACCATATTTTGGATATACAGTCGGTCATCTAATTTTGCTGTCTCATTTTTGATTCATCATTCTATAAATATTTTTGTGATTGTTGTAGCATTGCTGTAAATCCAGTGTCCCCGCCTCCTTTTATTAAGTTATGAATGTATGCATGTGAATTATATAAAACATTGCTTTGTTCTCAAAAGACAAAATGCAATGGTACTGCAATTGTCTTGGTCATCACAGAGAAACCTAAACCTTGTTACAAGCCTGGAGACGCCAATTAACGTTTGCATATTTTTAAAGCAGCAAGATCAATATTCATAAAACTGTTTTGACAGTTCCTTTATCAGATATTTGCCAGGAAGAAATCAACTGAAAGGTCAGCACTTGCCTTCAATTTAGGCTGATCTAATGATGGTTTTCAACTGCAGACCCAACACTCAGGCAAAAGGTCAGCAGACTTCTAGGCTCCATTCAAGAAGAATACAAGAGATGAAAAAATAAAACACCAAATGAATATAAGTGAGAAGCAGACCTTCCCTAAAAAGTGATGTGTATATGGCTGAGAGTGGTGAATGGAGAACTGAGAAAAAGTCAAATGCATTTAAAAAGTAGGAGTCCACCTTCTCCATGTGCATTACTTCTGTATTATACTTTCCATCCTTCTTAAGTCCGTCACATCTGTTCTCTTGCTTCTTCTTTGCAACCCATTTCAGTTGCCACTTCTTTACAGTCTTTCTAAATGAACCTTTTCCACCTTTGCCCTCACTGTTTCATTCCCTCCCTTATTTTCCTAATCACCTACATATCATAACAGAATCATATCTAACTGGTGTGGTAGCCGGCCCAGACACAAACAGGTGGACACGTTAATGTCATCCAACACACGTTTATTCACAAAGTTAATTATTTACACAAGTGCAGCAACAACCCCAAAGTCCCCGAAGTCCTGGTCACAACAATGCCTCACTCTCTTCAGGTTGCCTCCTTGCCTCCTCCACCAAGTTCTGTCCTTCTTCTCCCGACCCAGTCATCATATGGAGGGAGGTGGCCCCTTTTATAGCCACCCAGATGTGCTCCAGGTGTGCTCGAGTAACCTTCCGCCGACATGCCCATGTGTGGCAGAAGCACCGGCTGTGTACCCGGAAGCATTCCGGTTGTCCCCGATCTTCTTCCCCCCAGGTCCGGGTGTGGCAGAAGTGCTGAGGTCCAGGGCTCTCTAGGTGACCATGGGCCCCTTCAGGGTACAGCTTCAAAGCTCTGTACCTGTGGCCCCCAAAGGAACCAGGGTGGTCACCCCCCACATGGTCTGAGGTGAGCGTAAGCCCTCTTCCGGTCTTCCTGGGTGTCTCAGCCGGGTCGCCACCCCAGCCATCTCCGACACTGGCTTTAATCCTAATATTATCCATCTCTGGTTATCTTTCCAACCATACAGCAATATGAACATGTAGGCCTCCTTATATAGTAGCATGCTGGCTTTTGTAGAGCCTTTCCTCTTCCTTACAACCTGCAACCTTTATACTATAAAAATCCTTATTTGCCTTGCTAACCCTGTTTGTAATTTACTGGACTATCCTACCATCGTTATTTTTAAGATATTTCATGAAAACCTTCATGGATATTTTGGGTTCTCTAAATGTTTTTAATACAAGAGGAACCAAATCTAACATTTATTTTCAGGTTTAGAGTGATTTTGAAAAAATACATCACATCTACCCCTGAAGCCAATATTATTATTTATATTGTATGTGGCCATAGTGGGCACCTTCTGCTTCTCATGGTCAGGGTGCCGTTATACAAAGACATCCAGCACTTACTGGTTATCCAAAATTATGTATAGATACAATTCATTGGTGTGTGCTTAACTTTTCAAATACGTCTTACGGTTTAAGAACTTGTGCTTCAAAATAATGAGTATGAATTCTGACTACTATCATGAGTTTAGTTAAAGATAGAAATGACTTTTGCGTACTGAATTTTTGGTTAGTGACAACGTTTCATCTTCAGGTCCCTATGTTAAAAACAAAGCCCGCCTTATTTTTTTTGAAAGGCACAGTAGACCCAAACCTTGCTGCACATTCAAGTTCCCTTGGTGTCTTGGTTGCCTGTTTAGTTTTGATCTCCTGGTTTTGGTCCTTTCCTGGCTGCAACTTTTTTTACTTAAGCATCTCCTGATCTTATCGATTCCCAGAATAACCTTTAGACACTTCATCTAATGTTTTTCAAACCATAAGACATATACAGTACATGTAAACAGGTTTAATGAATGATGATCTTGTACATCACTTTGGATAAATGCCTCTGCCATATATACATTACTAATGTACTGAACTCCCTAAGCTGCAGTTACTGTCTGCTGTCTTGCAAAAACCCTGAAGGGCATGATGAAAAAGAATCTCATTTCTATAAATAAGGAAAAATAAGATTAAACATAATAATACTCATTTTTAATGAGCCTAATACATAAAAAATATAAAAACAGTATCAAAAGTGATTTAAAATGGAACAGAATGTGTCATAAAGGCATACAGTACACCTATTGAGAATTTGCATGAAGAAGCACTGTTGTGAACTAATAGATGGCTGGGCCTGGTCTTTTATTATGGAATCACATCACAATCCATTTACAGTTCAGATATCTGCCGTTGGTCAGCTGCAACTTAACGCAAAAATAAGCCTGTGTCAAAGGGCCTTTGTAGTCCAGAGGTAACCATCTTCAGCTATCACAGTGCAAATATGTGAATAGGGATTGATTGTGGCCTGACTCCATGACAAAACACTTGGCATAGTAGGCAGGATTTGTCCTGTGGACAGGTTGGGTGTAGTGGTGGTGCTGTATAGAAAATCGAGGCTGAGTTGAAGAGATAGACAGCTCAGCTGATATTACCAGGAAGCACTCCGCTCAAAGTACAAATAAGCAGCCCCTGAGTGAATGAGCATAGGAGTTCTAATGCTCAGTATAAAATGGAGCTTGCTTCTGGGGGCATTTGTAATCCAGGTGTAAACACTATCAGTTATCAGAGTGCAAACATATGAATTGGGATAGATTGTGGCCTGACTCCATGACAAAAAACTTGGCGTAGTAGGCAGGATTTGCCCTGTGGATGGGTGGGGTATAGTGGGGGTGTCTGCTTCTGGGTAGGGGCTTTGTAATCCTGATGTTGTGGATTTGCTGCTAACCACTGGCAGTTACCACAGTGCCAATATGTGAAATGTTACGAATCATGGTTCCATTCCACAACCAAACACCAAGATAGACTGTGGCCTTTTTGACCCTGAATTAGACTGAAAGAGCTTGATAATTTGTGGGTGACTGATATCTTCTTCTGCGGTGAGGTTTGTTTCCTGCCTTGCGACCTGTGTTGGCTAGGATTGGCTGCAGCAGACCCCCGTGACACTATGTTAGGATATAGCGGGTTGGATAATGGATGGATGGATGATATCTTCTTTGTGATCCACGTTCCTTTTTTTTGTTTCTGTTTAATAAACAATTTTCTTCAACATAACTTTTGTACTTTGCCCATCCTGATTCTGAGCTATGGCGGTGCCACCTGTAACAGAGGCTGGCCTCACAATATTCATCACAAATCGTGAGCACTCCAAGAATACTGGCACTGAGCTACCTCATGTTGCTGCTTGTTAGAATTATTCTTCTAAAGCTCTTTTGGACTGTATTAGCAAGTTAATTTTTAGTACTCATAAAAAAAACTGTTCAAATAACACCAATTTGGAAAAAACACACACAAATGTTGCCAAGTGGTTTTTAACCTTAGATAATGTGGCAGCTAAGACTTATGGCTGAGAGCTGTGGAGGATCAGTCAGCAGGGCAAGATCAATACTGATACTGTTAGCAACAGCTGGGCTCGACAGAGGGAACAGGTGTTCAGCAATTCACCGTGTCCCAGTAGTGTGTCTTACAGCAAAGTGACAAGTCAAGGATCAAAGGAAAATTGCATCGCTTATGTGGTCGATTTCATCAGAATCAATAGGCTTTTCCTTTTCCTTCATAATCAATGCAACCATTATAATTTGCATGCCTAATTCAATAATTATTCTCAGCTGTACCGATGCCACTTTCTATTCAGCTGAATTGGGCAGGCGCTTTTCATCTCTAGCACTCTTTTCAAATGTTCCTCTCCCCAGGAGCTCAGAGAATTGAATGGACCACGTACTGGCATCTTTCTTTTTCTTTAAAATTTCGCTTTCCTTCTCTTTTGTCAAGTTTAAATTTGATTTCTTCTAATTGTACCTTTCCATAATGACAGCTGTTTCACGTATATTTTATCCAGTAGAACTGTTGCCATTGCCACAGATAACTTTTTTTTTATTTTTGGCAAATCACTTGCCAGTCTGTGGATGTCAGAATTATAATAAAAAAGGAAATTAGCTAAATATGTTAAACTATCTCCCATTACTTCCACCTGTAGTCCTGCCTACAACCACAGCCAGGTTGGAATACTTCAGAAACCAAAGACAAGCCAAAAACATGAATGTGAAAAAGAATATTGCAACACATTGCATACTGGATGTTTGCAGACTTGTGTATTTTGCGCATATAATGTCGCTCATTGTCTGGACTGTTCATTTCAACACTTATTACCGATAATGTTCACTTATATTTATAAAATGCTAAGGTCTCTCTGTCTGTCTGTCACAAGATTACTCGCAAAATAATGGGGCCACAATCTTGATCTTGGTCTTAAGGGAATGGTTATGTCCCAATACAGTGGCGTGCAAAATTATTCAGTCCCCTTGAAAGTCATCCTAATTTTCTGAAAAAATCTTTCTGAAAAAGATTTGTACAGCCAACAGTAATAATTCGACATATTGTTTAGGTTTGGCGATGAAGAACCCATTCCATGTCAGTAATTCACAAAAAATGACACAAAATTTACTCATCTCTTATATATCTACTTTCAAAAAATTTTGTATTTACATAATTTTTTATGCAACTTTAAATAAAGGCTTCATGGAGTTTCAAGAATTTAATCGAGGAGTCCATCCATCCATCCATCCATCATCGAAGAGTCAACACTATGAAAACCATGCGTTACTCCAAAACAGTTGAGTGCATGTTCATGAAATTTTGCATGTGTATTACTGTTAACTCAACTTAACATAACAAAGTTTATGGAACATCAATAGTTTCATTATGAATATGAATGAACAACACAAAAACTAGTAGCTTTGTTCAGCTTATCTGAAGCTGCAGTTATCTGCAATTATCTGATTATTAAACAAGCCATTAAGTTTATTAATGAGGGATTAAACATTTATTGGTGATCACAGTAAACCAGAACATGCAAAGAGGTAGCCCTCATAATTCCAACCCGGCAATTATGGAATCTAATTACACAAAAAGAACGAATTCTCAACTCAAGAGAGTGGGCAAATTGAGAGAGAGGTGGTGCAGATGATGTATGGGATACTTGCGTTTCAGCCATCAATGACATAAGGCTGGATATTAAAAAACACATAAATATTTATCTTTGTACCTTATCCCATTATACAAATACACCAAGGCAAAGTTAACAATAATCACAGTGTTATCATTATTAGAACAATTATTTAATGACTCATTTTGTCTGTTGATGGCTGTTAAGTTTTCTTTGGCTCACTCTCTTCATTATTGCAATCTGTTCTCACAGCAGAATTTCCCACCTGGGAAGCCACGAGCAGAGGATCACGCTGAGCAGATGACCTCCTCTGAAGGAACAGTTGTGGTGGCGCCTGCAGCTGACAGTTCTAGAGTTTGTTTGGCCTCTTTTCTTATTTTTGTTGCATTGTGGCACTCATGGTACTGCATTCTGATTTTTGGCTAAAGGCACTTAACGGACTGAACTTTTCTATTCTATAAGGCATTATTATTACACTGAATGGGCCAATCGCCTGACGTATTGGAGGCTATTTTATAAAAAAGCATTTTGAAAAATATAGCGGGTTGTCTGAATGTTGTTTAGAACAAGTGATTTGTCTTCCAGTTTATGAAAGATAAATATTTATTTCAGAATAAAAGAGCGTCAAAAAGACTTCAAACAATTATATTTTGAATGAGCTGGAGCAAAATAAAGAAAGACCTCAAAGAAGTTAAAGGAGGCAACTGAGAGGGCTAAGGACTGAACAAGGTAATGAAATTGTTCACCTGCAATTCTGCACCGATTCAGTGCTCTGCTTTGATTGCTGTATATTGTAGTGGCACTCAGGAGCTGTCCTTGAGTCCAAACACCAACACAGGAGTCCAGATTAACAATGAAAAGGGGTTTTATTATCAAAAGAAGGAATTAACAGCACAGGGGAATAATAAAGTCCAACAAACCAGAAAAACAACAGACTCCTCTGAGCTAAAAAGTAGTAACTTCCGGTTATTCTGTTGCTTGTGTTCTCCCTGCTTACTGTCTAACAATATGGCTCTTGTTCTTCCCCTACTCTCTACGCCCTTGTGACCAGCTGCCCTCTGATTCAATTTTTGGGGTTCCAGGTGACATTATCAACACCTCCTGGTGGCAGCAGCAATCTCTACAAGTTTCCCTTACCACAGGGGTATACTGGAGAGGACCGGATTGGCTATCATGTGATGGTAGTGTCCCCTGATGGCCAATAAGAGTATTGTTAAACAGGTTAATTTTCCAGTGCATAATTTATATTTACACCTATACTGTGGTATACATTTATGTAAAAAAAAATAAAAATATATATATATATATATATCGTGAACACAAGGGGGTGCCAGAGAGCCCCAAACCACAAACATGAATGTTTAATACACAAAACCTTGTATACACAAGCAAACAAAACAGAAGTTGTCTCTCCTTCCTCTCTCTTACCATCGCCACTGCTCTCCTCCAGTTAAGTGTTGCCTTCCTTCCTTCCTCCCAGCTTCGACTTGCCTGGACAAAGCAGTAGGGCCCCTTTTATTGAGGACCTGTAAGTACTTCCAGTGAAAGGGCTTCACCTGTTGGGAACACTTCCAGGTCATATGGAAGTCCCAAATAGTAGGGAGTGTATTCAGTACCCTTTTGCAGCACACCCGGGCTCCAGTAGGGCTACGTTACTGGAATACAATTCCCGGTATTCCCTGCTGACGTCCAAATGGGCACCAATATCTTGGACTGCTGCCATTTAGCATCTCTGGGGATAAAACAGCCCCCAGAAACAGTTCTCTCCTTCTATCCCAGCCAAGAAAGGTGCCGTAGGTATCACCAGTCTGGTCGCCTGCCCATCTACCTGGGCTTCCCTTTTGGGCAAAGGAACTTCCTCTCTCCTAGCTGGGACGCCAATCCATCCACATAGGGCTTCCCATTGGGGTAAGAAACCTTTCTCTCTCTCGGTTGGAATGCCTGTCCATCCACTTGGGGCTTCCTATCTGGGTAAGGATTCTTCCCCTCTCTTAGCAGCCAGGATGCCCATCCATTTCATTTGGTTGTTACAACATATATACACACACATATATTTATGTATTGCTATGTGCCTGCCAAACAGCGGCAGGCTCACTGCCTCAATGACAAATCCGCAGCCCCGCCACACAACATGTCCTGCCTCAACAACGAGTTCACAGCCCCCCCATAAGGCTCCCGCAATGGCTGATCCATGGGGTACCTTAATTTGGTCAATGACCTGACTAATTCCAGTCGCAGTTACACAGTCATGGGACCAACCTGATGAGAAGGATTATCAGTGCCTGAACTGAAGGAGGGAGCCAAGGCAGAATGACTAATGAAGTCAGTGCTTGTTTGCTGTGCCTGTGTGTCGTGGAGTGGCAGCTGCCAATTCAATAAATACGCTTGCTGTACCTGTTTTAAGTTTATTAATAAAGTTGATCATTCTAAAGCCTGAGACTGAGCCTCATTTTTCAAGAGCAAAGCAGTGACTCACGCATCACTATATATATATATATATATATATATATATATATATATATATATATATATATATATATATATATATATATATATATATATATATATATATATATATAGTGCTGGGCGACCGGGTCCCATGCCCGCCTGGGATGCCCCTTCTGCATATGTTCCAGGGGAGCAGCCATGGACTCTTCAGTACCTCCCCCGGGACGCTTGGTGGCAGCCTTCCTGGGTGATGTGGGTGCCTCAGTTTCCCGCAGGGCTCCATGGGAGATGGAGGTCTCCACAACCCTGTGGGGATCTGGGGTGGCTGCCTGGATCCCGGAGCCTGTATGGACACCTCTACAGCCCCACCCAGAAGTGCAATTAGCCACAGGTGATCAGGCACACTTCCAGAGGGGCTATAAAAAGGGCCACCATCCACACCACTCATGAGCCAGAGTCGGGAGGAGGAGGACTAAAGCTTGAGGCGGAGTGATGGTAAAGGGCAAAGAGAGTGTGTTGCAATTGTGCTTTGGGACTGTGTTGGGCTGTGTGGCACGGGGATGACGTGTCCAACAGCTGAAGATAAATAAAAGTTTTGTTTATTTTTATACGTGCCTCCGTGTCTATCTGTGTCGGGTCAGGCGCCTATATAGCGCATTTGTTACTATATATATATATATATATATATATGCACTGTATATAATCATTCAACATTTACCAGGTTTATACTTCTTTTATCAAGGTAGCATTAAATTGATTTAAGCATACAACTAATTATTAGTGTTGCAAGCGGCTGTTACTGATTTTTAATTCATTATTCACTTCTGTATGACTACAAAACCCCATTTTCAGAATGATAAAGTATATAGTGTCTACAGTATCTCCTGATTACTTATGCCACCATTCACAAAAATGTTCTCACCTTTAATATAACCTTGGACAAAGGCTCCAACCAAATATACAGCATGGTAACAACATTGAACTTAAGCAATTTGAGATCCTTTGATGAGAGAAATACATTCCAAAACACATGCTTTCTCATTTCCTTAAAAAAATCAATTAGCTTATATCGGAAAGGAACAAGAAAGCTCAACTGGAAGCAGCTGTAGTCCTTGTAAATCTCTTCTCCGGATGCAGTCCACAGCTGGATCCACACTCATTGATATCCATAGCTGTTTGCTCATCAAAAAAGAAATGGTTTTGTTTTATGACACTCAAAGAAGATTGGTTTATTTCTAGCTTACCTCTCATTAATATCAGCTTCGTCCATCACAGGTGGTTGGCCCTGGGCTTACAGAATCAGGTACCCACAGACACAGAGACATCCTGTGGATCAAAAGCAAAAAACAAAGTGTTAAAGATAACAGGGAGTTCTCAAGATCCTGAATGTCAGAAGGGCCCAAAACTGCCTTGTTTGCTCAGCTTTCAAGGACCTTAATTTAATTCATTTCACTATAAAGTGCCTTTACCTTTAATA
Organism: Polypterus senegalus; assembly: GCF_016835505.1. Lineage (NCBI taxonomy): Eukaryota > Metazoa > Chordata > Cladistia > Polypteriformes > Polypteridae > Polypterus > Polypterus senegalus. The sequence continues at coordinate 34,958,253 of NC_053166.1, read as the reverse complement.
ATTGCACATGTTATTTGATTCTGATCTCCACTTTGTAATATACAGAACAATAGCAGTTGAGAAATGTGGAACCTGAATGGTAAAAACTACCAGAAAGTTAAGAGCCGCTCAAAGAATGATAGAAATATACACTTAAAAAGACAAAATGAGATATGAATGGATCAGATTCAAGCGAAGTTTGCAGATGTAGAAACTGTAAAGAAGGTGACCATATAGCCAGACCAGAAGATAGTTATAGAGACAGAAGAAAAGATTGAGGATGTACATCAGATACTTTTCAGTGGAGTTGTAAAAAGAAGAAACCACAGAAGACTGGTGGACGAGATGAAAGTATTTGTAGGCATGATGTGGATGAGAAAAGCAAGTGACCATATTGTCTGTAGCAGAATGGAAGAATCCTTCATCTACTTATGGATAGTTAGTGACTGCAATGAAGTTGATGATGATATACGTATTTTTTTTCCAAAGTTTTCTTCTCCATCATTCTTGGATGCTTTTTGAGGTTTGCTTTGGGTTGGACCTATGCACCTGCAACTTCCTTCTGACACTGGACTGTACGTTTCATCCCAAAATGCCCTGATGGTCTTCTGATTTTATTGTGTCTTGCACAGATTCAAAGAAGTAGAATCTTTTGATGGATTTCAATGTCTCGAACAGCAAAGTAAAAACAACACTTAGGGTTGCTTAGGGTCAATTCTATGAATGTTCTTCAGTGGCCCAGCCAGAGCCCAGACTTTAACCCAATTGAACGTCCCTGGGGAGAGTTGGAACCAGCTGTCCACTGACAGTCTCCATCCAGCCTGATGGAGCTTGAGAGGATCTGCAAAGAAGAATGGCAGAAAATCCCCAAATTACATCATACCAAAGACTCCAGGCTGTCATCACTGCCAAATGTACTTTAACTTAGCACTGAGTAAAGGGTCTTGAATGCTTGTGTGAATGTGATCTTTTAGTTTTTGATCTTTATTAAATATAAAAAAAAATCTAAAATCCTTGTTTTGCTATGTGATTCTGGGGCATCGAGAGTTGCTTGAGGAGGAAAAAATGAATTTAAATCATTTTAACACAAGGATGCAACATAGCAAAACATGAAAATATATAGTGAGAGACTAAACCACAATCTGGCTATGGACCCTTTATATTGCCAGGAAGGCTTGATAACAGAAGGTCAGGGAGGAAGTGACAATATATCCTTTCTGTGCCAAGACCTGAATGTGGAAGGACATTACATTGGCCGTCTCGGAGCTGTGCCCTAACAGCAAATGAGCGACACCCAGGATGGACTTGGGAACTGGGAAGGACAGCACAGTTGGTGAATGCCTGCACTGGGCAGAACATCCCACCATACACTGGGTGGCAGCATCCATTCCCATTATGGACACCAGCAGGGCAGCATGGGAGTTGTGGTTCCAAGGGCCTGCCCTGTCAGGTTCTGTGGGGGCTTCCAGGGCGAGTTCTGGGATAGTGATAATACAAGGACCATTGTGGTCCTGTCTGACGTGGAATTGGTTTATGGAGACAATAGATTAAGCACCGAAAGTTCTTCCAGATTCAAAGTTAAAAGAGAGCCCTCAGGGAGTCAATGTCAGGAGATGAGACATTTGCCTGGGTGGAGTGGAGACGATCATACAGAGCTGTACTGTTGCGTGCAGCAACCCTTTGAGACAATGTGAAGAAGAAACCTGTACAAGGTACACTTTGGTGGTTAAAATAAAAGAACTGGGTTTGAAGCCAGGGCTGTGCTGTGTGGGGTGTGTGGCCCTAGTGACTACAATATATATATATATATATATACACAGTATATATAGATAGATAGATAGAGATCACTAAACTAGTGACTACTATATATATATATATATATATATATATATATATAGATAGATAGATAGATAGATAGATAGATATCACTAAACTGGCACCCGAAGAGTTCCAAAGATAGTTTAAGAAAATATGAGTGTCTTGTGTGGTACCTTGGACAGTACTGTATGGAGTTTACATCTTGGCTGTATGCCTTGGTCATTTTTTCTCCTGTATGTTCAGGAAACTTTAAACTGACCTTCGATGAGGAGTTCTAAATGTGTGCCTGAGTGTTCACTTAGACTGACTTGTTCCCAGTCCAGGATTTGTTCCTGAGTTCCAGTGTTGCTGGGACAGTCTCTGACGCACTGCACATTTGTATTGAAAAAGGGGGGCTTAATGCCTGTATGTCACAAATATTATTCAATTTTAATTAAACTTAATTTTATAGATTACATTTCCACTGAAAGCCCAATGTGCTGTACATTAATAAAGAACACGGTATAGTTTGAAAAACAGCACTAAAAATAATAGTGAAACTGGAATAGAAAAAAAGTTAATATTTTAATGTCTCCTTCTGAGCATTAATAGCTTAAATATATGTGTGTATGTAAATATATGTAAATATACTATATATAGCTCTTTGCTACTTGTTACTTTGCTGCTTTTGTTACTTCTCTCATGAAGAGCCCATCATTTTAGATGGGGCTTTCAGAGGTTTGTTTTTTCGCATGCTCACAGCTGGACTTAGAGGGGTTAAAGGTTTGCTTTAGTTCTAAATTCAGCTTCATTTCTTGATGTAACTTTGATGAGCCCACTTGTAGTGTAGGTGCTTTCAGCATGCTGTTACTGAGCTGATGAGCAGTTCAGACAAGCTGCAGAGTCAGAACCCCAACTGTGAGAGTAAACACTCCTTCATATCACAATGTTTTACAGTCATTGTGATCCTAAAATGTAAATGACTTTCAGTTCTGTTTTTATATTACAAATAGCTAAAAGAAATGTATGAAAATTACTAGGAAATTCAGAAAGTAACTGAAATGTTTATCCAATGTCATTTTTCAAGCTATTAGACAATGTTGACCTCGAGCTTATTCAAGAAGCATTGGGAAAAGGGAAGAAAACTACAATAGATGGGATGCTAATCCAGTGCTGGACACACACCGTCTTATCAGGATAATTTAGATTCACCTAACCAGCACATGTAGCAGGAGGCAATTAGCCACTGCGCCACCATGCTGCCCAAGTCCTGTATGTTGCAATAATGTAGGAGGAGGTAGTTTCAATAATTTGAACATTTTTCAGATAATTTATAACTTACACAGTCTTACACTGACATTTCAAAAACATGACATTATTAGATAAAAGTATTTTGTCATGTTGAAGTGGATACCAATGACAAAAATGATAACATTAAATAAGGAAGTCTCTTAATATGAAAGGGATTAAAAACATGAATTGAACATAAAAATGAAGAAGAAACTGTCACACACACACACATATATATATATTTACTTGGCCTTACTTTGAGACAGAAGCCTTTATTGGTCTAATTGTCACCAGTCTGTACTGGCATCAGTCACTTTGGACCACAGAACTGTGTTCAGGTCATTAAGGTATAATCACATCGCTCTCTGTGTAGCATTTATGGTGAACAATAACTGTCAACATTGTCTTTGAAAGGCAGAAAGTAAACAGCCAGCCTGAGTCAGGGGGGTGTCCAGAGGGATGACAGACCAGAGCAGTTCTTTGGGCTATTTTTACAGATCAGTCTTGAACAATTCTAACACCATCCCTGCATCTTGTAACACTGGAATGGTGAATTATCAAAGTATTCTTTAAACTTCAAACTGAAGAAAAAAAGAGACTTAATTTAATACTGTACTTAACAGGAAAATGGATAGCCAATGCTCATATTACCAATTCATCTGTCCATCGTAAGCTGAAGACAGTCAGATTCATAGATCCTGTCAAACACTTGCGTATAGGGGACCGCTTAAGAGCTCCTGTGGCTGCAATTCTACTGCTACTTCAGGGGTGGGTGCTATGGCTTAGTGCCTTATTTCTTCCGACAGTAGATTTATTCATCTCTAGAAACTAATAGTGAAGAGATATACATTTAACAAACTGGTAACCTTTATAACAATTTTACTTGATATATCAAAAAATATCAAACTGACAATATAGCGTTTCAAAGTAGAATACGTCACATCCTACATAAACTGGGTTCATTAGGAGGCCTGTGCTTCATTTGTTCCAGGTAGAAACATAAGCCATAAATAACCCTTCAGAAGTGAGCGTACAACGTCTTTTACACAATACTATTAGAAATATATTATTACAATATATTAAGGGAAGTGTAAGTTTGGTTTTATCTCAAATGTAATCGTAAAAATATATTTGAACTATATATACTTAATATTACATTGCAAGGTTTGTCCACATATGTTTTAGGTATATTGCAATATGTTTAATTTACGTACGGGACCCCATTTGGATAACTGCAACTCTCTGTTTGTTGGTCTCCCCCAAATGATCATCTAGAAGTTACAGTACATCCAAATGACAGCTGCTTGTTTGCTTATTAACACATTAAATTATTCCCAGATAATGCCCCGCAGACAAAGTTGCCTATTACAATAGCACAATGGGTGATTGAGGCTTTTGCTCCATTGGCCGTGCTTATGGGCCTCCTCGTCACTGGCTGATTTTACATGGAGATTGAAGACATATCTCTTTCCATGTGCTTTTAGTAAGGTATAATGTTTATTGTTTTATTATGTTTTTCTCAAATTTTAACATGATATTCTTATTTTAGTGTGATTTATGTATTTGTTTGTTTATTTATTTATCAACTAGCTGTCCCCCGGGGCTCCACCCTTCAAAGCAGTGAAAAAGGACAAACTTTAAAAATCAATGAACAGACAGGAATCGCTAGCTAGTAGGGGGAGGTATGCTTCAACACATGGCGAGAGGTACAACAACTCGAACGGAGGCTGGTGTGTGAGTGAGGATAGCCCTGCCCGACTCCCCACTCCTGATGTCACGCTTCACCCTCTCCTCAGCCTGCAGCCACTGTCTCGGATTAGCGCAAATATATCACTTCTGCAAGTGAACTATGATACTTACCGTGATGAGAGAAGCCCCAAAATCAACTGGAATGTTCAAGCAAATTATAGGAAAAACCCGATCTAAATCCGTAAGTAGTTCTCTCGTGAAAAGCAGACAGACATACAGACAGATGTTGGATTTTATATATATAGAGATGTAAAGCACTTAGAGCAGCATTTCTCAACCTTTAAGTATTTCCGACCCAAGTTTTCATAACAGTTTTAATCGCGCACCCCTAATGTTTTTTTGAAAGGAGCCCACTAATACCAATTTGTTCTTTTTTAATTAATGATATATTATAGATGCATATTTTATTATATCTACTTTGCTTTTATCAACATTTATCTAACTCTATATTTATTTTTCTAGCATCAGAATGTAGTTTAAGTTAATTTGTTTTGGTTTCAATAGATGTATTTTCATATTTTCGGTTCTTGTTTTTTTTTTTATCATATCTTTGCACCCTCCTTTTTGTTACTTCGCGCCCCCCTAGGGGGGCCCACCCCACAGGTTGAGAACCACTGACTTAGAGATAACATTGTTTATACTGTGTGCAATATAAATAAAATCTATTATTATTAAGAGAAGAATTTATAAATTAAACATAAAAAGTGACTAGGGTAAGTGAAGTTTGATGAAGAATTACTGCAATACTGTGTAGCTCCTTAACTATTAATAATAACAATAATAATAATGAGGAAGACTATATGTATAATAATGTAACACAGAACTGCAGATGTTAGCACACAGTTTGTTGATTTATTCTAATGACAAGATTATGCCCAACGGACAGGTTTAAAATATTATGTTACACCATTACTCAGTGATTAATAAAGACATGTTTATACGAAAATGTGTTACTAATGTTACCATTATTGTTTTACAAAGAAATCCAGCTATAATGAATTCCAAACAAGACTCTAACCACTATCACTCTATCAAAGATTTCTAAAATAAAGGCCGCCGATGATTAAATACAATATGACAAGTGTTTTAATTAGCAGACCTAGCAGCCTGCAAAAAGCTGTAAACAAAAATGCAATTTATGCAAATCTGTGTTAAAATTCCCCATGGGAAACCACAGGTTACAACAACAGAAGAAGGATATTTGCTTTGAAATGCATTTATTCTGAGCAGTGAACACAAGACAAATAAAAAGTCAACTGGTCACTGCAGTGCCAGCCTGCATCCAGGATATTTGTGCCTACATGTGGTTTTGTCACCTGCTCTGCTCCATTCTTAGCATGGGTATTATGTGCGGATCAGACATAACAAGTTGAAAATCCATCCATATTTTAGTTCATTTTCAACATGATGCGTCAGTTCAGGAATGTATGCTCCAGAGTCTCGGCGGAGCGAATGAAATCACTAAATTAAAGCTTACTCATTTTTAAAGAACACATCATTTATAAAGAATCACTTCATCAATTTTACTTGTCACATCACTTCTAAATAGTTTCCCTTCCAAAATCTCTCTAATCAAAGAAAACAAGATACATAAATGAAATGAATGTAATCAGCCATATCTCTGTTCTTCAGTTTTAAATTTTGCTAAATAACTTGTTTACTCAATTCAGTTCATGGGGGTCTGCAGTGGGTGCAAGTTGTCATCACAGCCAGTCTCTTAATTTAAAACTAATGTGTGCGTCTTATTCAGGTTCAATGTCTATTGAAAGTAATCACCCTCTTCAGATGCTTTCATGTTTTAGTTTTATACAACACTGAAGTGCAGTGAATTTAATTTGTCTTTTTCTGACACTGACCAACAGAGAAATACTCGTTAATGTCAAAGTGCAAACAGATCTCTAAAAAGTGCTGAAATTATGTTACAATGAATATCTTTACAACGAAATTTTTATTACAACGAAGTATTTTTACGGTTTTGACAGTTTCCCCATATGACACGAGTCTATAGAAATCTTGTTACAGCAAAGTACATTCAGCAGATACTTTCATTACAACGAAATGCCCAAAAGACCTTAAAATGCTTGAATGAATCATCCACAGAGCAGTTAGTTCTGTGGTCGCAGTTCAGTTGTGCACACTGATCCCCAAAAAGAAACATTGTAAAAAAAGAATTTCTTTCTTCAGACTTTCCCTCGTACTGTTTTTTTTTTGTTTTTTTTTTTTTGCAGTTTTTGTTTTTGGTGGTTTTCAGTGATACCTTTTGCTTATTGCTCGTTAACATTTGAAAAACATCCATTGGAATTGAACTCATTGTCACCCTCCTAAAGAAACGGCAGACATGAAAAAACGTAACAGTTCGTATTTGAAAAAAAAAATTACATTTTTTGCAGCTCTTGATTGCGGCAAAAAGAAAACAGATGTTGCCAGTGAATTTGGAATTTCGCCATCGACACTGTCAACTTTCTTGAAAGACCGACCAAAGAAAGAAAAATCATGGGTTGCAAATGTATGCAAACTGCTGCATTTGAAGACATCAAAAAAGCAGTTTTTTGTGGTTCAGTGAAGCTCGTTCAAGAAACATTCCTATTAATGTGGCACTCATTCAAGAAAATGTGAGGTTTGTAAACTCTTGGGACCTCCCCCAGCTGGACAACATGCCAAAGAGCGTCCCGAAGAGAGATCACCGCATCTGTGGAAGACTGTTTATCTGTTGCCGTGGCAACAGCAGGCTCACAGCTCAGATGTGGCTCAGCACTGAAAACAGAAAAGATCTCAATGGGTGATGCAAGGTACAATGTAAATGCAGGTAACAGGATTACTTGGCCACTAACCTGGTCATGACCCTGTCTGACTGCTGTGTCTGTTAAATAACCCTGCTGGTCCTGTTTCAAGCTGAATAAAGTTGGTGTTGCTAAAGTACTGAGACTCTGCCTCATGTTTTGGGGTGTAAGACAGGGACTTATAGTGCGACCCCAGTCTTTTAGGATTTGCTTCTGTGTCGCTTCACTGCAGTGCTGTGAGCCTGCTGTTGCCCTGCCCTGGCAACGAACAAACAATCTTCCACAGACACTGCAATCGCGCTTCGGGACACACTTCAGCGTGTCGCTCCCATTGGGTGGGGAGTGGAGTTCAGAAACTTCACAATATGAAGAAGAAGAAAAAGATGATTTGGCTTCTGATTGATAATTGTGATGCCCACAACATGCTTCTGCATTTAGATAATGTTTGCGTTGAATTCCTACCACCCAATTGCACAGCAGTGCATCAAACATTGGGTTTGGGCATCATTCACACCCTGAACGTGTATTAGGGTTAGGGTTACAAGGAAATGCTGAGAAAAATTCTCGTCAGCATAACTTGTTGACAGGAGAAGATTAAAATTAATGCAAAAGAAGCTATTGAAATGATTGCATACGCCTGGACGCAAGTTAAAGAAAGCACTATAGTGACAAATACAGAATCTCATTACTACAAAATTTTCATTACAACAAAATATTTTTTAGGTCCCTGGCATTTCGTTGTAATGTGATTTTATATGTACAGTGGGATGTGATGCTTACGGGGGCTTTGCATAAATAATAAAAAATTAAGATAGCACCAAAAGAAAACAAATTAAATTCAAAACTCACAGGCAGGGGTATTGCTGCTAGTAAGACTGCACCTAAATCAACCATGAAGGATTTCAAGGAGAGGGGTTCAATTGTTGTGAAGAAGGCTTCAGGGCACCCAAGAAAGTCTGGCAAGCACCAAGACTGCCTCCTAAAGTTGATTCATGGCTGAGGATTGGGCACAACTAGTGCAGAGCTTGCTCAGGAATGGCAGCAGGGTGGTGTGAGTGCATCTGCATGCTCAGCGAGGCGAAGACTTTTGGAGGATGGCCTGGTGTCAAAAAGGGCAGCAATGAAGTCATTTCTCTCCAAGAAAAACATCAGGGACAGACTGATATTCTACAAAAGGTACAGAGATTGGACTGCTGAGGTCTGCTGGGGTAAAGTCATTTTCTCTGATTAATCCCCTTTCCGATTTAATGGGGCATCCGGAAAAAAGAAAGTTCTGTGTCATGCCAGCAATAAAGCATCCTGAGACCATTCATGTGTGGGGTTGCTTCTCAGCCATGAGAGTGGGTTCACTCACAATTTTGCCTAAGAACACAGCCATGAATAAAGAATGCTACCAGAACATCCTCTGAGAACAACTTCTCCCAACCATCTAAGAACAGTTTGGTGACGAACAATGCCTTTTTCAGCATGATGGAGCACCAGGCCATAAGGCAAAAGTGATAATTAAGGGGCTTGGGGACGAAAACATCAAAATTTTGGGTCCTTGGCCAGGAAACTCCCCAGACCTTAATCCCATTGAGGACTTGTGGTCAATCCTCAAGAGGCTGGTGGACAAACAAAAACCCGCAAATTCTGACAAACTCCAAGCATTGATTATGCAAGAATGGGCAGCTGCCATCAGTCAGGATTTGGCCCAGAAGTTGATTGACAGCATGCCAGGGCGAATTGCAGAGGTCTTGAAAAAAAGGGCCAACACTGCAAATATTGACTCTTTGGAGAAACTTAATGTAATGGTCAATAAAAGCCTTTGAAACTTATGAAATGCTTGTAATTATACTTCAGTATACCATAGAAACATCTGACAAGAAGATCTAAAAACACTGAAGCAGCAAACATTATGAAAACCAATACTTGTGTCATTCTCAAAACTTTTGGCCACGACTGTACACCTATATTCATACACTTTGTACAGAAACCACCCAATGTACCCCTTATTGTTCCTTGATTTAGATTCTAAAATTGCCTTGAATTGTCCAGGAGATGGACATCACAACATTCATCCATGCAAAATTCCTTTACTTGCTGTTCTGATGATACTGGTGGAAAACCCTGTCTCAGACACCAATCCTTATTCTCCAATAAGCATTCATTTGGTTTGAAACTTTAAACTTTAAAACACTCTCTTGTGTGAAAATGAGCTCTATTTCAAATGTTGTAGCTGCTGTTTGGCTTATATCATTGTTCTCTTCAATGATGTGTAGGCGCATTATCATACTTAAACATTCTAGCATCATAAGAATAAAAATGCTTCCTCACAGAATAAACTTTATAACTCAGAGCTTCTGTTTTTTTGTTAACATTTTAATTTCCCTGTTAGTGTAGTGGCTTTAGAATGGTTGCTGATGCTTTAAAGGAAGACAGTCACACCAATATTCAGATTCTGCCAAACCAAGCAGTAAAAGGGCACAGTCAGCACATGCAGCGTTAACGTTTAGAAAAGTTTGATGACGCTTTTGCAGAGTAAATGGCAGAATCCGAATATTGATGTGTCTGTCTTCCTTTAAAGCATCAGCAACCATTCTAAAGCCGCTACATTAGGCAATCAAGAAATGTAAACCTTGTAAGGAAAATTCATGCCACACTCTAACAGAATCCTTAACTGTGGGGGAAACAAGCATTAGGCATGAAGACTTCTATTGGTCTGAACCGCAAAAATAGTTGTCATCTTGTCGAGCACTCGGTGAAGGTCGGTTTTGTGAGACCTGTATTCTGTTTTTAATCACTTTACAAACAAACCTCATTTTTAGTTGTAGTAAGGAATTCATGCATCACAACACCAGCGCTGAGGTAGTTACTCATAGTAAAGGGATTACATTACTCATTAATTCCTGGAAAAAGTAACCACATTTCTAATTACTTTCATTTTAGGTTTCTCTTTAAACCCAAGCAAACATAGTATGTTCCAAAGTGGAAGTAGTAGCAGAAGTAGTACTGTCACGTGTATAGAGTAGAGTGAAATTCTTACTTGAGCTCTTAAGTCAAGAGACTGTACATCACAGTGAACAAAAATATTAGAGAACATTACATTTAAACAATTTAGACGAGAACAGGCTATTCAGCCCAACAAAGCTCACCAGTCCTATCCACTTATTTCTTCCAAAAATAGTTGAGTTGAGTTTTGAAAGTCCCTGAAATCTTACTGTTTACCACACTACTTGGTCACTTATTCCAAGTGTCTATCGTTCTTTGTGTAAAGAAAAACTTCCTAATGTTTGTGCGAAATTTACCCTTAACAAGTTTCCAACTGTGTCCCCGTGTTCTTGATGAACTCATTTTAAAATAACAGTCTTGATCCACTGGACTAATTCCCTTCATAATTTTAAACACTTCAATCATGTCACCTCTTAATCTTCTTTTGCTTAAACTGTTTAGGCTCAGCTCTTTTAATTTTTCCACATAATTCATCTCCTGTAGCCCTGGAATCAGCCTAGTCGCTCTTCTCTGGACCTTTTCTAGCGCTGCTATGTCCTTTTTGTAGCCTGGAGACCAAAACTGCACACAGTACTCCAGATGAGGCCTCACCAGTGTGTTATAAAGCTTGAGGAGAACCTCCTTGGACTTGTACTTCACACATCCATCCATCCATCCATTATCCAACCCGCTGAATCCAAACACAGGGTCACGGGGTCTGCTGGAGCCAATCCCAGCCAACACAGGGCACAAGGCAGAGACCAATCCTGGGCAGGGTGCCAACCCACCGCAGGACACACACAAACACACCCACACACCAAGCACACACTAGGGCCAATTTAGAGTCGCCAATCCACCTAACCTGCATGTCTTTGGACTGTGGGAGGAAACACTTTACACATCAGGGCGCTATATAACCTGACATTCTGTTAGCCTTCTAAATGGCCTCTGAAGCATGTTGGGAAGTCGATAGCTTAGAGTCTACTACAACTCCTAAATCCTTCTCATAAGGTGTACTCTCAACCTCCCATTGTGTATTCAAATCTAACATTTTTTATTTCCTATGTGTAATACTTTACATTTTCTGACATTTAATTTCATCTGCCACAAATCTGCCCAAGCCTGTATGCTATCCAAGTCCTTCTGTAATGATATAACAGATTCCAAACTATCTGCTAATTCACCTATCTTGGTATCATCTGCAGACTTAACCAGCTTGTTACTTACTGTATATTCCTATCTAAATCATTTATATATATTAAAAACTAGCAAAATACCCGCGCTTCGCAGTAGAGAAGTAGTGTGTTAAAGAAGTTATGAAAAAGAAAAGGAAACATTTTAAAAATAACGTAACATGATTGTCAATGCAATTGTTTTGTCACTGTTATGAGTGTTGCTGTCATATATATATATATATATATATATATATATATATATACACACACACACACACATATAAACATATATACATATAAACATATCTACATATACACATATGTACACGTACACATGTCTATATATATATATATACATATACACATCTACATATATATACATATATATACACATACATATGCATACATACATACACGCACACATATACATACATACATACATACAGATAAATATACATATATATACACACATACATACATATATACACACACATATATATATATATACACATATATATACACATATATATACATATCTACATATATATATATATATATATATATATATATATATACTGTATATAGAAAAATCCCCACGCTTCGTAGCGACGAAGAACTGCTTTTAAATTTTTATTAAAAAGAAAAGAAAACCTTTTTAAACTGAGGGAAAATATACCAATAACTATCTGTTAAGGATCTCTTTGTATACCACGTTGTCAGTTCAGCACTCCGGTTGTAATATGACCAAGCTGTGCACTGAGATTACTTTTGAGAATGCAACGAATAGTTTTGTCCAGGAGAAAAGCAATCTTGCCTGAAATCAATGACAACCTTTTCTTGGGACTTATTACTTCTCATCGCGAAGCAGAGCCTTACTGGAAATTGGAGGCATTTGAATTGAAATGGGAGATCAGAGGGTATAAAGGGAATGCGAGGAATACATTGAGTGTGGAGAAACTCTAGAGACAGCGTGTGTATTAACTTGTGGATTTTTCTGTGAGTATTTGGTGGCAGCGTGACGAAGTTGCTTCCGCAAGACCGCGTTAGCCGTGGAGCTCAGCTCAGAGCATATTCGTTTCCTCCCTTGTCAATTGTGTAATGCGTTTTTTGAACAGGTTTGATGCATGGAAGTGATTGCTCGTACTGCGTTCAGTTAGTTCACGTGAGCTGCTCTCTTGTGTGATATTGCGATGTCCACGGCTTTATTTAATGTTAGCTAAGACCCGGTACTTAAAAGTTTCTCGCTGCACTCCGGTTGTAATATGACGAAGCTGCGCGAGCTCACTCTTGAGAATGCAACGTATAGTTGTCCAGGAGAAAAGCAATCTTGCCTGAAATCAATGGCAACCTTTTGTAGGGTCTGTCTCTGAGACTTATTACTTGTCATCGCGCAGCAGAGCCTTACTAGAAATTGGAGGCATCTGAATTGAAATGGGAGATCAGAGGGTATAACAGGGATGTGAGGAATACATTGAGTGTGGAGAAACTCTGGAGACAGCGTGTGTATTAACTTGTGGATTTTTCTGTGAGTAATTGGTGGCAGCGTGACGAAGTTGCTTCCGCAAGACTGCATTAGCTGTGGAGCTCATCTCGGAGCATATTCGTTTCCTACCTTGTCAATTGTGTAATGCGTTTTTTGAACAGGTTTGATGCATGGAAGTGATCACTTGTACTGCGTTCAGTCAGTTCACATGAACTGCTCTCTTGTGTGATGTTGCGATGTCCACGGCTTTATTTAATGTTAGCTAAAACCCGATACTTAAAAGTTTCTCGCTACAGCAATTGTAACTCCGTTACAAAGTGATCCAAAGTCTTGTTTATACCTCGTGTCTTCTCATTAAACTTGTATCTCGTGAATAAATTATTCACCGTTTTTCTTCAGCGCTCTTTGGGAGCTCTTCCTTCTTTTCTACGTACTGTGTTCACAGTCAGTTCACGTGATTACATGGGAGGCGTGATGATGTGACATGCAGCTCCGCCCCCCACGGCCATCGAGCTAAACTCCATTACAGTATATGGAGAAAAATAGGTTCCAGTTATGACCATTACGCGTAGAATTTCGAAATGAAACCTGCCCAACTTTTGTAAGTAAACTGTAAGAATAAGCCTGCCAAATTTCAGCCTTCTACCTACACAGGAAGTTGGAGAATTAGTGATGAGTCAGTGAGTGAGTGAGTGAGTGAGTGAGTGAGGGCTTTGCCTTTTATTAGTATAGATAGCAACAGCCCTAACACTGACCCCTGATGGACACCACTCTTAATATCGGCCAGTTCTGATGAGGTTCCTCACACCATCACCCTCTGCTTCCTGTGTCTGAACCAATTCTGTACCCATCTAAAAACATCACCCTGAACTCCCACTTCTTTTAATTGGATGCCCAACTTCTCATGTGGCACCTTATCAAATGCTTTCTGAAAGTCCAGATAAATAATATCATAAGCTCCACTTTGATCGTATCCTTTTGTTGCCTCCTCATAGAATTCCAGCATGTTAGTAAAACACGACCTCCCTCTTCTGAACCCATGCTGACTGTTCATTAATTTTCCTGTGATGCAGGTTAAGCTTAGTGGCCTATAGTTGTTTGGATCTGCCCTGTCAAACTTTTTATAAAACGGGATGATATTTGCCATTTTCCAGTCCTTCGGAATCTCTCCAGTGCACAGTGACTTCCTAAAAATAAAGGTCATGGGTTTATATATGTACTCACTAGCCTCCTTAAGAACTCAAGGGTAAATATTATCTGGTCCTGGTGATTTGTTTGATTTCAGCTTATTTAACCTCAGCAGCACTTCTCCCTCTACAATATCTAAATCCTTCAGTACCTCCTTAGTAGTCCTGTTTACCGCTGGGAGGTTATCCACTTGCTCACTTTTTGTATCTGTGAATTCCCTTTTACTATTTCTGAGGCACTTGACCTCCACCTTGACTGTTCTTTTACTACTAAATTACTGAAAGAATGTCTTAGGGTCTTCTTTCACCTTATCTGCTATATTCTTCTCCAGCTGTCTTTTATCCTCCCTGATATCCTTCTTAATGGTTGCCCTCATGTTCTCATACGTTCTACGATTTACTTTGCAATAATTAGTCTTATATGCCTTATTCATCTGTTTTTTTCCTTTGTAGCTTCTTTTTTAAATCTTTATTAATCCACTTTTAGGTATGTACCTGTCCTGCATTACATGTAAACCATTTTTAAACTTGTTCCACTGCCCCCAAACTGTCTCCACACTTATCCCAGTCCACCCTCCTTAGACTTTGCTCAAAATTTACCCTACCAAAGTTAAACTTAACAATTTTAGTCTTTGCATCTGTACTCTTACAAAATACTGAGAATCTATATATATTATTCACTAAGGTAAAACAACCATGGAAAGCACGCCGGAAGGGGCGTGGATTCACTGAGCCGCCAACAAGTAAGACACCTATGGCGCATGCAGGAAGGAGCCATGCCCACCAACTCCTGGCACCTCCGAGCCACGTTGAGTATTCATAGAGGCATGTTTCTCACGGAGGTGAATCGCCATATGCAGTGTGTAAAATGGTTTGCGAGGGGTATCCCATGACATCCTTAAAACAATCCTTTCCAACTGAGGTTAAAACACAATGAAGTAAGCAGTCTTTAAAAAACGAGTTTTCGGTTACGATGCACGACCGCGTGCACCATAGCAAACTGTTTTACACGCTACATACAGCAATTCGCATCTGCGACAAACATGCGTCTTTTTCACTCACGGACAATTATATGTTGCTCTCTCCAGAGTTCCATCTTTTCATTCACTTTCTGTTGTATCCTCAAACCCTCTCTTTTTAGACAACTGTGTCTTT
Source organism: Polypterus senegalus (assembly GCF_016835505.1). Taxonomy (NCBI): domain Eukaryota; kingdom Metazoa; phylum Chordata; class Cladistia; order Polypteriformes; family Polypteridae; genus Polypterus; species Polypterus senegalus. The sequence continues at coordinate 34,942,688 of NC_053166.1, read as the reverse complement.
CCAGAAGTGTTCAACCATCAATAAATAATTATGCGGCGTTTGTTATGCCGCGGGTTCACTATTGTGTTGTATTTTGCTCTCTCCAGTGTTCCATCTTTTCATTCACTTACTGTTGTATTCTCACACCAACCCGTTTTAGACAACCGTGTCTTTCCAGAAGTGTTTAGCATTCAATTAATAATTATGCATGAGATTAAGCGTGTGTCTACCCGGCACAGAGACGCGTGGGAGGGTAAGCTGTTGAACCCCATTCGGGCTGCAAACCATGGAATTCCCACTAAGTGCGACTCATACACTCCCACTGGTTGCGTCCCTACCCTTTGTGCACACCCCCCTCCCACCTCGCTACTACCGTGGTCGGGTGTCTTGTTGGATTATATATAGAAAAGCAGCCAAAACCGCACAGAGCAATGAAACGTCTACGTCAGTCACAGGTGCATCTGGACTGTGTAAAGACGACAATGACTCCAGTAAAGAGTTGGAGGTGGGCACATGAGCGGGCAGTGCATACTGAACGAGAAATCAGCAGACTAGCATGGCGGAGGGAGCTGAGTAGACTTCATTCTCCTCTCCTGCCATTCCACACTCTGAGCCTGAGCGCAGTGCACTCGCATCCCTCCGTCTGGCAGGAGAAGGCGCAATAGGGCTCCGCCAGTTTTCAGTCACGGATGATTGTGTGTTGGTTCGTTCCGTGCATTGTTACTATGTTGCTTTTCTTGCTGATTTATTACATTACCGATTTTTCAAATGTTAATTTTCTCCCTGTGCTTAAAAATCATTAAAAAATCGGACTGATTATGCGGCGTATGGTACGCCGTGGATTGGCTAGTTGTATTATATTATGGTCACTTGACCATGGTGGTTCAATCACCTCTACACCCTCAATTCTATCCCGATTATTACAAAATACTAAATCCAGACAGGTTTCACCCCACGTTGGTGCTTTAACATGCTGTGTTAAAAAACAGTTACTGATTATTTCTAAGAACTCCTGCTCTTGTGCTCCTCCATCTGCAATGTTATCCCAGTTAATAGTTGGATAATTACAGTCCCTCATGACTATAATATCTCCCTGTAAACCTGCCTTTTTGATATTACTAAAAAGATGTGTGTTGAAATTACTGTCTGAATTGGGTGGTCTATAACACACTCCTAAAATAAGACCTCTTTTCCTAATGCTTTGCAGGCGAAGCCACATATCCTCACTAAGATGGGGCTCATCTTCCAACTGAAGAAGATTTAATTCTGTTTGACATAAATAGCAACCCCACCTCCATTTCTGTTTTGTCTATCCTCTCTAAAAATGTTTATCACTTTATGTTACACTCATCCCCATCTTTGTTATTTAGCCAGATTTCTGTTACAGGGAAGCAATAATATGTTTAATTATAAAAGTTTCCAGACATATACTGTGGCAAACTTTGCTTCATCTTCCTTAAATTAGAGTTACACTCTCAATTAATTATATTATTTCAATGGATTCTAAAAATAAATAAGTAAATAAATAAATAAATAAATAAAAATAAAAAGTTATTATCCTTCAAACAAACAATCAATCATGTGATGTTGTACACCAAAACACATTTACACGTCAACGTATTCTATGCCTACATGAAAATAACGTGCATATGTAGTGCAAAATAGGCAGGAGATGATTGGCATGGGTAGCCACTCTCACCTTCTTAAATTTTATGTGAGATGAAGAGTCTGCCTTTCAAATCACTTGCAACAATTACATTTTATTTTCTTATAAATATGCAATATGGCTAATGCAATAAAAATACAAATTTAAGTCAATAAGTGTACTATGTAAATAGCATTCAAACTAGTAAACTGTACTATGATTGGTATTGGGAAATGTAAAGTGTTACTTTTTACCATGTTACTCACAACTCCACAAGACACTACAGTACCTAGGACAGGGGTGGGCAACGACGGTCCTGGAGGGCCGCATTGGCTGCAGGTTTTCGTTCCAACCCAATTGTTTAATTAGAAACCAATCTTTGCCAATCTCCGACCCTATCTTATGGCTTGTTAGCCTGCAATGTTAGGTTCTTATATTGAACATTTTTTTCCTTTCTAAGGATATCATCTAAATGATATTAAGCCTCTTTCTTCTTCTTTCGGCTGCTCCAGTTAAGGGTTGCCACCGCAAATCATCATTATCCACATTTTCCTATCCTCTGAATCTTGTTCTGTTACACCCATCACCTGCATGTCCTCTCTCATCAAATCCATAAACCTTCTCTTAGGTCTTCCTCTTTTTCTCTTGCCTGGCAGCTCTATCCTTAGCATCTTTCTCCCAATATTCTCAGCATCTCTCCGCTGCACATGTCCAAACCAACGCAATCTCGCCTCTCTGACTTTGTCTCACAACTGTCCAACCTGAGATGACCCTCTAATGTACTCATTTCTAATCCTGTCCATTCTCATCACACCTAATGAAAATCTTAGCATCTTTAAATCTGCTACCTCCAGCTCTGTCTCCTGCTTTCTGATCAGTGCCACCATCTCCAACCCATATAACATAGCTGGTCTCACTACCGTCCTGTAGACCTTGCCTTTTACTCTTGCTGATACCCGTCTGTCACAAATTACTCCTGACACTCTTCTCCACCCATTCCACCCAGCCTGCACTCTCTTTTTCACCTCTCTTCCACAATCCCCATTACTCTGTACTGTTGATCCCAGGTATTTAAACTCATCCACCTTCTCCAGCTCTACTCCTTGCATCCTCACCATTCCACTGACCTCCCTCTCATCCACACACATGTATTCTATCTTGTTCCTATTGACTTTCATTCCTCTACTCTCTAGAGCATATCTCCACCTCTCCAGGGTCTCCTCAACCTTCTCCCTTCTATCCCTAGAGATGACAATGTCATCAACAAACATCATAGTCCACTGGGACCCTTGTCTAATCTCATCTGTCAACCTGTCCATCACCATTGGAAATAAGAAAAGGCTCAGAGCCGATCCCTGATGGAATCCCGAATGTATCTGTCACTCTTACTGCAGACCTTACCACTGTCACATTTCCCTTGTCTCCTATCCCTTGACTCCTATCAGGGGTTTTCAAAGACAGAAAAGCCTGTTGGTTAGTACTGTGATCAGTGTAATTATACACTGTATATGCTATCAGCCTGTTAAATAATTATGAACAAGTTGGAGTCACTGCGAGCCTTTGTTGCGCAGAGTCTTCCCCCACACAATGTAATTTAATTTATTAGTTTAATTTGGCTCAATGTTGACACTTTTTATAAATAAAATATAAAATGTATGCACATGTGAATACATGAATAAATGAATGTAGACTGTCCTTTGTCTTGATTTTAAGGTCTACAACTTTTCAAAGACGGGGGAAGGAATGTCAAACTAATTTTAAACGTTTAGATGTCATTCACCTGAAATGAGTTCTGAGTTCTATGACAGACCTAGCGAGTGGCAAATGGCATTCCTTGTAGGCTGGAGGCCAATTAGTGTAGTTGCTATGTAAAAATTATTTTAACAAGGCCCTATTATGCTCTGCAAATGTCTTTTTTGACAAGATGTCTGGTGCAACATTTATCTATCAACAACCTACATAATAGCTTCATTAATTCATCTTGTAACTTATTTGTTGGAATCCTTTCAACCATTAATGGAATGGCATAAAATACATCAGCTTATGTTGCATATTTTTTATAAGTGTGTAATCCATTCATCTGTTTTTCTCCATTACAGGGTTATGTGATGATGGAGCCTATCCAGGCAGCATATGGACATATCTGGGATGATCAGCAAGAGTGCCAGTGGCAGAGATAGATAAACTGATGGGGCAGGGGTGTAATGTCAGAAATGCATTATAAGCTAATTGTTCTTATATTATTGTTGCTTTTTTGTTGTTTCATCATTTTTTTTCATTCTTGCATTTCTGGTCAACATCTAAGGTGTGCAACAATGACTGATTGCATTTTAAAAAAGGCTCCACACTTTTATGTTTTCAATGAAAATGACCTCCACCTATGCTATGCTAAACCATAGTTTAAGTATTTTTAATTAAAATAGTCCATACGTTTTTAACTTATGTTTATAATAATAGGGTGTTGTACCGTGTTAGCCATTATGGATGTATTGAAAAGTCAAGCAAAATTACACCTTTTATTGGCTAACTAAAAAGATTATAATATGCAAGCTTTCGAGGCAACTCAGGCCCCTTCTTCAAGCTTTTCAGTTAGCCAATAAAAGGCGTCATTTTGCTTGACTTCTCATAACTTATATTTATTAAAAGATCATAATAAATGTAACAGGATTCATTTTCATTTCAGCCTTTACATTAACAAAAACTGAAATTTCAATAGGGGTGTGTAGATTATTGATATCCACTGCATTAATATGTGTATGGAAATCAAGAATATACAGATTTGTTTTCCATTTTTGTTCTGATGTGTTATTATTTATTTACTGTCTACTTTGTACATCACAGAACTTCTATTTTTTTCTGGGTTTTCTTTAAGTGCTGGTATTCTTTGCGGGTAAAGTCATGGAGATGCCTTTTTGCATTGTTAGGTAAGACGCTTCATGCAAGTGTAGTGCAAGTGACGCCATCAAAACCGTGCTATAAAAGGTGACAGCACATACGTCAAGTCATCAGAACTTTGATCAATCAAGTCTAAACGTTGGAAACATATTGCTCCAACAGCAAAAACCTAAAATCAAAACAAAGAACAAACCAAAAAGAAAGGGAATACTGCTTGGACACTTGCTTTGTTTAGTGATTAAAGAGTTTAGTAAAACCCTTTAACATGCTGAAAGATTAAAGAAAGTGACTAAAAATTCTGACAACTATTTTGTCAGCTCCACAACAAAAAATTACTTGTCTGCTTGTCTCTAGGATTCCCCTTGTGTCCTCCTGAGGACGTCACAAACCAGAACGACTTTTTGATTATTATTTATTCTTCACATCAGTCTCCAACTACAGACAGGCAAAGCGAAATGCATTTCTCCAAGGATAAAACATTTCAAAGTTAAACAGTTTCAAGAGTAATAGGATTCATCTACAATTGAGAAAATGCTCTGCAATAAGAATTAGGATTGGGGTTGCCTTTGTGACTCCTTTAAGTAAGCGATTGGGAATAAATGTGCAGAGGTCAATTTGATTTGCCTGAAGAATCTGTTTGTTTAAATTGCCAATGTACATCTAGAATGTGTTTCTCTTCAACGGCATCTGCTGGGATTTAAAAACATCTCTCAGGTTATTTAATCTACATTCCGTATAACACAAGTTTAGATAATGAAATATTTTGACAAAAATGTTAAGGAAGATGAGTGTAATATTCAATAAAAGGTGAAACAGAATTTAATGAAGTAAAGAGCACTTAAAAAACTGTATGAAGTGTTTGACTATGCAAATATTTACAGCTTGGATTCCTTGTCAAGAGGTCTGTGCATGTTGGTTGAGTGTTTACTGCTTCTATTCCATAGTTCTGCTGTCGTGAACTTGGGGTTCCTTAGTAAACAGAATCCCAAAATACCGCAAAATATTCACCCATTACAGTAAAGCCCTGGCTAATAACAAAAGGGCAAACTTATAAATAAAAGACTTATTTTCACAAAAAAATGTTCTTCTTAATAAAAAGCTCCATGGAGCAAAAAAGGCATTGCAGGAGTTGCCTGAAATAGACAAGGAAGAGTCAAAAAAACAGAGCAAATGGTCAACATCCAGAAGGATAGATCACAAGCAAAGCAATACATACTAGAACTCACCCACACCACGAGCGCATTCAATGAACTGCAAAGCACTGTGGGTTTTCCTCAGCCATTATAGGTATGAGGGTATTTCCTAGACAAATGGCCCCTCTTCTTGGCACATGGTACACAGAAAAAGATACACAGAACTAATAAGAAGCACAGAATAATGCTAACAATCAACGCCAGTAGCACTATTAACATAAACCAAAGATTCACAAATGGATAAAAAGGACTTTAAATAAAATTTGAGCACCAGCTAGAGGAGGAACTCTTCTGAAACATAAGATCTGCAGTCCTGGGTTTGAATTCCAGCATGTGCAATGCCTGTGTGGCATCTGAACATTTGCCACTTGCCTGTATATGTTTTTCTCCATATCCTGAAAATGTGCAGGTTAAGCTAATTTGCAGATTGCAGAGATGAGACCTACAGGTGGTAGTTTCAATAAACTTGAAGTCCTGATCTTCAAGTTTCAAGTCAAGTCATAAATTATTATAAAGTACAATCTAATTTACTGTAATTCAAAGACTACATTCAAGCAGGACAATTCTCAACCTGGACCATCACACCACTGAACTTGAGAATATGGAATTAGAAGAAAGAAGTAGTAGGCCACATTTTGTTCTGTTCAAGTTATATTGTCTGCTCCATGATCGTTTCTAGTAAACAAAAGTATACATAAATATTTAAGGTAATTTTTAAAGATATAAGATTTTACATAAAACAATACATAAGGTGACCAGAGAGTGTGTTCCAGCTACAGAGGGATCACACTCCTCAGCCTCCCAGGTAAGGCATGTAAGGGTGCTGGAAGGAAGAATCTGTCAAATGGTTGGGCAAAAGATACGAGAGGAACAATACGGTGCAGTTGCTAGAAGGTTGAAATGTGATAATTGAGTCTACACATGCTTTGTTGATTTGGATAAGCATATGGCCAAGTCTTTTTAAGATCTGTTGCAGGCATATTGGGTAGCATGGTCTTCTATTTATTCCCTATATGAATGTAGTGAGAGCTGTGAATGAAACTTGCCATTTCATTGTGGGTGTCAGACTCCATCAAGGCGGTGTCTTGTTCCCAACTCCTGTTTGTGGTTTTCATAGTCAGGGTATCAAGGTACTCCTCCAAAAGACTATCTGCAATGTACATTCAACTAAAATAGATCAAGAATGCAAGTTAAAAGATCAGTAAAAATCAAGGAAGAAAGCAGAATGTGTTCTTGATATTATCTGTGCCTGTAAGGGAAAATCTTTTGTATGAATTAGTAAAGTGTCTCTGACTATAAGTGTCTCATTAACCAAAACATCATGTAACATTTGTACCCAGCACATTACTAAAGAAATGATGAGATAATTCTAATTAATACTTTCTCTTCTGTCTTGTATAAGAATGTATATATAAAAAGTTCCTCTTAGACAGATATACTGTATGTGAGAAAGACTTTTAACCCTAACCCTAATCTTTTTAATTAATTTGAGACCTATACATAATATTAACAGACAGGTGTGTTAAAGATTATACCATTCATCTGTATGCTGATTAGCACAAAGTAAATGTTTTTGACTTAATTATGCAAATTAAAGTAACTTACTTAAGAGCGCTGCTTTGTTATACTTCTCAGTATTGTCATAGTCTTGAGCTGTTCACATAATAGGCCCCCTCATGCATGTTGTAATAAAGAACATCCAGCAGGTGGAGCTGTTTGTTACAGTGATCTCAACTTTTTTCTACTTAAAATACTAATTTTCACGGCAGGATTCTTTTCCCATTTTTTAGCAGTTTACAATATTTAATGTATACAAAATAAAGTGCATAACAGTATAGTGCCATGGTGGTGTTAAAAACTGGCCCCTGTGTTTGAATTCTTGCAAAAAGGGTACTACGTATGCAGAGTCTGCACACTGTCTTGGGTCTGCTTGGATTTGCCCTTGGTAAACAAGTTTCATTTTCTGCAAGTCAACCTAAATGCCTTTGGGATTTGGCAAAAAACCGAAGCACCAGGAAAAAATTAATTACAAAATGGAAAAGCATGTAGACTCCACACAGACAGAGGCCAAGTTAGAGATTTAAAGCCATGTTCCTGGAAGATGGATGTATATTTTGTGCAAATATAAATAAAAGTGAATAGAGTAGATTAACATTAAATAATAATAATAATGATAATAGTAATAAATTATATTTACAGTATGTAGCTCTTTTTGAACCTCTTCAAAGACCTGTTAACAGACAGTCGGGTACCACTTCATCTACCACCAATGTGCACCATCCACCTAAATGACACAACAACAGCCATTTTGTGCCAGTATGCTCACCACACATTAGCTACTAGGAGGTGAGGGGTGAGAGACACAGTTAGCCAGTAAGGGACAGAAGATAATTAGGAGGCCAGAGTGACTAGACCATGGTGGGCAATTTAGCCAAGATATCAGGAACACCCTTCTTCTGTTTCTTCTTTCGGGTGTTCCCGTTAGAAGTCACCACAGCGGATCATCTTTTTCCATATCTTCCTGTCTCTCCATCTTGTTCTGTTACACCCACCACCTGCATGTCCTCTCTCACCACAGCCATAAACCTTCTCTTAGGCCTTCCTCTTTTCCTCTTGCCTGGCAGCTCAATCTTTAGCATGCTTTTCCCAATATACTCAGCATCTCTCCTCTGCACATGTCCAAACCAACACAATCTCGCTTCTCTGACTTTGTCTCTTACTGTTTTCAAAGGATGCCCAGAGATCTTTCATGACTACAGAAAGTCAGGATCTTGGTTTTATGTTTCGTTCGAAGGACAGCACCAGTTTTTAGAGCAGTGTGACCGTGTCATTACAATGAGGCATTGGGATCGACACACAGACCACTGAGTAGGCACCCCCTGATAGCCTCATCAACACCTCCTCTAACAGCAACCCAATCTTCCATCCAAGTGCTGGCTGGGGCCAAAAAGGCTTAGCTTAAAGTAGATTAACTGTTCTGAAATACATTGTGAAATATGACAATAAATAAATAATAACAAAATGATATGTGAGAATAAATAATTATATGTGTCACAAAAGATGTATTCTTTTGCTTATTTACTGTATGTTCTTGTTTATTTCTTCATTCATTTATTTCAATGAAACCCCATGCAACATGAAATGCGTCTAGAAATGAAAACTGCCATTTTCACCCATGAAACTTGAGAGGGTGGGCCCTAACAATGAAGCGCTCCGCCATCTTTTTGCACAGAACCATCCCAACAGCAATCTGGCTACTTGAGAACACAACTCAATTCATTTCTCCATTGAGAACTTGGCAATGTGGAGAAAAGCTTGTTTCACAATCATTAGAAACGTAAACTGAGAAGACATGTCGAGTCTAGAACCCGCCAACATGAAACCAGTGGGACAGTCTGAATGATGATACAAAGTGACTGCTTGGTAATATGCTGAATTGCCTGAAATTGAGGGTGAGGAGCGAAGTGTTAGATGACCTAAAATCCTCAGATTGGTTTAATCCAAGGCTGGGTATTGGGGTTAGGCAGAGACTATCCCAGCAGCACTGGGCTCAAGTAAGAAAACAGTGTGCCAATCCATCAGAGCGCTCACTCACACTCTCATACAACCAATTTGGAATCAACAATTATGCTAACATACATCTTTGGAGACATGGGAGGAAAACTAGAATACTTGCAGGAAAACCCACATAGACATTGGGCAAGCAAGAAAGAATTCCATTGTACCCTGCTCACATGACAATATTTATTCTACTACTATTAGTACAACTACAGACACAGAGATTCTGATTCTGATTCAAACCTTAGATCCAGGATACAGCAGTTCTAGCTACTGTGCCACCATGCTGCCCCGCACACTTCTAAATTATATCACTTATCTCTGTTAGTATTTCTAGATGGACACCATGAAATTTCAGTAAGGTTCATTAGAGTAGGTATACTCCATCCAAAGGCAATTTACTAGCAGAGATATATAATGCAGCTCTTTATGTTTACTTCTTATGGTTAGAGCACTGGGATCCTCTGGGTTGTCCTAAAGTACAAAGACATACCAACTAGGTGAATTGGTGTAGCTTAATTGGCCCCTGGAGTGTATGTTTGTGTTTCTGTGTTTGTGTTCGCCCAATGATGGACTGGTGCCCCTTTTCCAGGTTTTGTTCTGACCTTGCGCAATGTGATTGATTGACGGGATTGATGAGCTGCCTGGATAAGCATGTTAGGAAAATGGATGGATAGTTGGAACACAGATAGAGAAAGTGACTCATTAAGAGTCATACCGTGGGTTGGAAAAAGTAATTCACTCAACAAACTTTCTGTTTCTGAGTCCATTTCCTTAGCCACTGCAGACCTCACGGCCTACGATTTAATTAAGGCTGAAACCCAGGATCTCTTGCACTTTAAAACCAGTAAACCATCTGCACTCTTCTTAACTTCTCAGCTCTTCTGACTTTAAAAAACATCAGGAGAAGTTCTTAAAGCAAATTACACTTGTCATTTAAACTGAATACATCAAATTGATTGAGCCTTAGAGTAACGGATCCAATTGCCAGCAACTGTTTATTGTAACACATTTACGTGTCACTTTTCACACTTCCCACATCTTATACTTACATAATGCTGTATGGACTATAAGGCACGCTTCACAAATCTATTTATAACCAAGACAAACTTAGCTATGATTCAGTTTGGAGATGTTGATGTAGTATTCCCTGCATGGTCACTGTGATCATGGTCTGACATTGTTTGGCCAACGTCTCCATTAAAGGCACTGCCATCTGGTATGTTTTGTTCAGGAAATAAGACTGTTGCTATATAAAATTCTCCTGACTGACAAGAGGAAGGACTATCTATTTGTCATAGTCGGCCAAAGGGTGGGTGCACAGAACATAGCTCCACCAAATAAATGAGCACCAAGGGCAATTTCTTTTTTTTTTTTTTAATTTTATTGAATTTATTGTAAGCATTCCATACAAATAGATACATTTTTATAAAAAATAGGATTGAAAACAAATCAACCCCCACCCCAGAGAATGACAGCATGGCCAACGGAGTAAAACTTAAAGCTTGTAAAAATACATAAATTGATGAGTTTAATAGGCGGATAAAGATAAATGAAGAAGAAAAAGAAATGGGAAGAGAATTACTTCCTCAGTGCTTTAAAAGCTTATTCTAAAGTAGTATTGATTAGATCCTGCCAGGCTTTGAAAAAGTTCTGCACAGATCCTCACCTAACAATTTAATTTTTTCCAATTTCAAATAGTATAAAACATCAGTTACCCACTGACCTAAAAGAGGAGAGTTAGGATTCTCCCAATTTAGCAAAATAAGTCTGTGTGCCAATAGTGTAGTGAAGGCAATCACAGTTTGTTTGTCCTTCTCCACTTTAAGCCCATCTGGAAGAACACCAAACACAGCTGTTAGTGGGTTAGGAGGGATTGTGAAACCAAGGCTGTCAGAAAGGCATTTAAAGATTTTGATCCAAAATAATGTTAATTTGGTGCCGGCCCAAAACATGTGACCCAGTGAGGCTGGGACTTGATTGCAGCGTTTGCAGGTTGGATCTTGCCCTGGAAACATTTTGGATAATTTCAAGTGAGACAGATGTGCTTGATATATAATTTTGAGTTGAATAATTGTATGCTTTGCACATATGGAGCTCGAGTGAAATCCCTGCATTGCTACCTTCCACTTCTTTTTCTGATATGTTGAGTGATAGATCTTTTTCCCATTGTCCTTTTGGATCTTTGAAAGGGAGGGACTGCAAAATAATTTTATATATTGCAGAAATGCTGTCTGAGTCCTCGAGACTGAGCAATATTTTTTCCAGCATAGAGGAGGGTGCGAGATGAGGAAAATTGGGCAAGTTCTGTTTAACAAAGTTTCTAACTTGAAGATAGTAAAAGAAATGTCTTGCAGGAAAGTTAAATTTGGAATGTAATTGTTCATAGGATGCAAAGATGTTGTCTATATAAAGATCTCTAAGCAATTTAATCCAAAATCTTTTCCAGATATTAAAAACTGCATAAGTTTGCAAGGGTTGAAAGAGGTGGTTCTCATGCAGAGGTACCCCTGATAAAAGATTCTCCATCTTAAAATTCTTTCTACATTGGTTCCATATTCTGAGTGAGTGAAGCACAATTGGGTTATTAGTATATTGACGATAACTTTATTGGGGCACAAAGCAGGGAACATGAAGAAGTACTGCAGAATTTTATTTCCATTGCGGACCAGGCCTGTGTATGTTCATCTATTTGTGTCCAGGTTTTTATAGCTTGAATGTTTGCTGCCCAGTAATAAAACTGAAAGTTAGGTAGAGCCATGCCACCTTCTTCCTTAGGTCTTTGTAGGGTTTGCTCTTTGGATAGGTGGATGTTTTGAGTTACAAATAAATGAGGTTATGGTGGAATCTAATTGCGTAAAAAATAATTTATTGATGTATATTGGAATGTTTTAAATTAAAAAGAGAAGCTTTGGAAGGATATTCATCTTAACAACGTTAATTCTTCCAGCTAGAGTGAGATGAAGGGTTGACCATCTATGCAAGACTTGCTTAATTTTTTCCATACAGACCAAGGGCAATTTCAAGGGGGAGTAAATAACGTTGCATTCTGCACCTTTAAAATATCATTTACATTACAGAGGTAATTATGGTTATGCCACTTCCTTTTAGCTCCATAGTCCTGGGTTCGAGTCTCAGCCTGGTCGCTGCCTCTCCTGTTGGCAACAAGAGGTTACTCTGGTTTTCTTTTCTTAAACAAGTAGGCTCCTGTTCAGTTAAGTGGTGAATTCATGCTGTATTACCTATTGTCACAAATGTGCGTATGGTAGATAGCTTCAAGGCTCATCTACTGAAAATTGAACTGCAAACCACAGGGTGGTGCTGTCGCCTAATGCCTTTTCTCTTCCACCCTCTGGAGAATGGATGACTGAAAGATATTCCACCTCTGATGTCACTTTCAACTCACGGCCACCTCCAGTCAGTTGGAAAAGACACCCATCTGAAGAAGACTTATCTGCATTTCTTGTATGTTTTTGTTTTCAGTTATCTCTTAATTATATGGGGATCACCTTTAGGTTCCCCAAACCCTTATCATCATCTTGTGTGTTTATTACACCATGTAACAATGAGCATGTGGGATGCAGTGGTTAGTCTTGTTGCATCACAGATCAAGCACCATCGGTTTAAATCCTGTGATTAGTTGGTACCTATGTGGAGTTTCCATGTTCTCCTTGTGTCTTTCTCAAGATATTCTGGTTTTCCTCCTACATTCCCACAGATGCACAAATCAGATTGATTCTGAGATCCTCATTTGACCATTTGTTGTTGTTTGCAAGATTGGATCAGGCAATGGACTGGCACCATATCCAGACCTAATTTCTGTTTTGTACTGTACAGGATGCTTTTAAGATAGCTCTGTTCCCCATGACCCAGAATTGGTCTACGCAAGCTTGAGAACATACAGTATTTTATGAGTTAGTGTAGATATGTCTTTTGATGAATTAGCTCCATCTTCAGGGCTTGTTCCCACTCCGTGTCCAGGGCTGCCAAGACCTGAAATGTATAACTAACTACTGCATACACCGCAGGTTAGAAATTGAATGCATACATTGATTGCTACTGAACTGAAGGCATACATTGATTGCTACTCATATTGCATTAAACTAATAGCTATTATCAGTAACTACGTAAGATGAAATTAAAATTTCCAGCCACCACAGAGGAAGAAATAGCACAGTATCATGAATTATTTATGTCAAGTTAACCTAGACAGCTGTGCAATAGTGAATGCTGCAGTCTGACAACTCCATGGATCTGGCTTGTTTTAAAGCGGGTCACTGTCTATGTGACATTCTCCTCTTCCCCTTGTATCCATGTGATTGTTGTATAAGTATTCCCATATCCTCAGCCATCCCAAAGGTGTATGTCATAGGTTAGCTGATGTGTTTTAATTGACTCTGTATAAGTATGTGTGCGCCATCATGGACTGACACCATGTCTTGTGCCCAAGCTACTGACTCTTGTAACAATGATTTAGGGTGTACTCACACTTTCAATTCATTCCGTGCCTGAGCACGTTTGTCCACATGTAACCCCGCAAAGTGTTGTTCGTTTAACTAGTGTGATGGCTCCATGCAAGGCTAACCGTACTATATCCTGGCTCACTTGGAAGAAGTGTGCTCAGGCATAATTCAGTAGCATTCAGGAACAGTGTGATCGCTAAATGTGCCCGAGTACGGAAAGCAGACATGACATCAATGCTGCGACAAGTCAGATAGCTCAATTCTCATTTCATTCAATACATGTATCTTTTCCGTTAAAAACAGATTTTCAGTCTCACCTTACACATGCTGAAATGTTGCAAATTCCTCACTTAACATCATTTGTCACTGTAAAATTCTTCTCGTACATGCAGCACGATTAACAGCAAAATGCTGCTCTACACACTCAATAAATCTGTAAGAGGGTTGAATGTTATCCTGCCCTACACGACTCCAAAACAACCACAAAATAAGGAAACTCCATGTTCGGATCTTGTTTTGGCTTTATACAGAGTCACATGGGCCCAGAATGTTAAAGCGCAGTGCGAGTGTAGGCCAGCAGGGGAGTAGGGAGTGGGGGCAATCGTGCTTGAGCACAGTACGGAACAAACGGGCCTAGTGTGAGTACACCCTTAGACTATCCATCCATTTGCTAACCCGCTGAATCCGAATACAGGGTCACGGGGGTCTGCTGGAGCCAATCCCAGCCAACACAGGGCACAAGGCAGGAACCAATCCTGGGCAGGGTGCCAACCCACCGCAGGACACACACAAACACACCCACACCCCAAGCACACACTAGGGCCAATTTAGAATCGCCAATCCACCTAACCTGCATGTCTTTGGAAGCGCCCGGTAACCCATGCAGACACGGGGAGAACATGCAAACTCCACGCAGGGAGGACCCGGGAAGCGAACCCGGGTCTCCTAACTTCGAGGCAGCAGTGCTACCACTGCGCCACCGTGCCGCCCACACCCTTAGACTAATCAGGTTAAACAAGTAAGAAAAAGTACACATTACGTGAAATTTACGTGCATTTGGAGACTTAAGCAGATTTAAATGTTTAAACTTTCTAGTCACTTCATTAAGCAGTTTGTTATCCCAGTTTTGTTTATTGCATATTTTTGTAACAGTGAGTCATATTCAAAAATAACAGTGATAATATTATGTCGTTACATGTACAAGCAGTGTAAATAACTATGGTTTAATACCATTTTACAATATCATGTGGCTGAAATTTCTTTCATAGATAGCAAATTCCAATTAAAGTTATGAAATAGTTGTTGGATGTGGTGGGTGGTCTGTGGCTGATAGTAGTTTACATTTCTTACACATAAAATTTAGCAAAGACGTATCCAGTGGAGATTTAGAATCTGCGCTGAATTCTCAAGCTGAAACTGTTTGCTGCACCCGATCACGACAGGTAGCTGATCATTGTGGCGTTTTGCTAATAAATGATTGTGTCAGAGAAATACTGAATCTTTATAATCTTTAGATAATGCAGTCATAAGGTTTTTAATGGAAATACTACATACATATTGAGTCACTGCAGAATAAGGTTATACATTTCTACATCACATAAGTTAAGTTGCTTTTATTTTTTACTTTTACATCCGTGAATATCATGCCACTTGCTTGGGTTTCAGGGAGCAGGAGAAGTGAGCTGCAGTGACTGAGCTTCACACAAGTTGCAGTGCAGCCACAGAGACGAGTGGACAATGCGGTGGAGACAGAAGGCAGATTGTTATAATATTACAAAACCTGCCACTGAATTCTGGTACAGTAATGAATAATTAACCAAGATTTACTTTTTTTTTTGATACTGATACTTTTATCCAAGGCAACTTACAATATTTATAATACAATCATTTACATTTCTTTTGGTTTTCCAATTGGAGCCCAGGCAGGTCAAGTGACTTGATTATTGTGTCAATAGTAGGATTTGAACCCACAACCTCAGGGTCTGAAGACCAAAGCCTTAACCACTACACCACACTGCCTGCAAGATCATTACTAAAGAAAGAAAATTCATCCAACTCTGCCCATCTCTGATCCTACCCTGTCCTAAGTCCTGCAGCGAGGTGCACTCATGACTGCAGGTGCTTCATTGCTTTGTCATTAGAAAAAGAAAAAAATATATAAATATATATACAAGTTGAAGTAACCACTCTCAAGGTAAAATTGAAACAGTAAGCTGCTTGAAGCCACACAGAATGTTTCTCTGTTTTAACATGGATCAGTTCACAAATTCTCCAATGCTTTTTAATGAGAGATTTTCAAAAATGTGTACAGCACACTGTATTCAAAATCTCTCAATGGAAATTGGACTGTTCTCTCAAATGTTACTGAAAGATAAACAAAATCGGCACACTGGCAGCCAAGCTGTTTCATGTGGACTGGTCTTGTGGGGCCAGATGTGATTCTCAAACAGAATGCACGTCTGGGGACAACTCATTAAACAGTTTGTAGTGAATTGTGGAGAAATCGTCCACTGCAAAGACTACACCCACAGGGCTTCTTCCTAAAGCACCCACTCCCAATTCCTCCAGTCTGCACAATTTAAACTGCCGGAATTTCAGGGAGATAGTAAATGAAACTGAAGAGAAGACTTGGCTCCACACATTTGAGAAGTGATTCTTTCTATTACGATATCCTTCTGTCATTTTGATTAATGCATTACTATGTGACATGAAAACAGCAAAGAGAGTTTAGATAAGCATTACACTTAATGGATATACTACGTGTTAAAATGCCACAGCTATACGCTGGCAGGACATCTTGCAGTTTCAGTTACAAAGTAATATTAAGTTACTTTAGTTATTTGTTTAGATTTGCAGGTAGGAGATGGATGCTGTGCAGTCTTGTCCAGGTATCTACTGATATATTATTAGGTAAGTTTGTTGAATCAGGTGTTTTGAGTACTGAAATCTGCATGTCTTGTGGCTCTTTGTCATCACCTCTCTTAACCACAGTCCATTCTACCTCAAATGTAACACATCGTTTACCTCAAACGCCTTTCAAATTTTCAAAGCATAGCTGCCAGTTCTTTCAACTCCAACACTATTGTCGCAAATGAACATCAGAGAGGACACTCAGCACCTGTGACAACATATCGTTCACTTTTACCACTGGTCGATCAATGTCTTACAATTTCCATCTATATCCATCTCATTTTACAGAAAGGTTTTCCCGTTGCAACAGGTTTTATTTTTGATACATGCAATGAGCTCTCTGCACACACAACACACATCTGCATGTTTAATAGGGGTCTTTTTAGGAGTCTGTCAATGTCAATGTCAATTTATTTATATAGGCACATTTAAAACAACATAGGAATGCTGTGGCCAAAGTGCTTTACAATAAGAGAATAAAAGAAACCATACAAATAATATAAATAACATAAATAGAAATAAAATATATGAACATAAATAAAATAAATAATAAATAGAAGTAATGTTACATAATCACAATGAGGAAACCATCAGTATTACTGAAGGTCACAGAATGCAAGTGAATAGAAATGAGTCTTTAATCTTGTTTTGAACACTTCAATTGTAGACAACTTCTTATGTGATGAGGTAAAGACTTCCACAGGCAAGGAGCAGCAGCTGCAAAGGCTCTGTCCCCCTTAGTTTTACATTTAGTACGAGGGACAACAAGAGACAACTGACCAGAAGATCTAAGCACTGTAGATGGCTTGTGTAAAGCACACACTTCGGATAAATAGGCAGGAGCAAGCCCATGTAAAGCTTTAAAAACTAGCAACAAGATTTTAAAATCAATTTGAAAACTGACAGGCAGCCAGTGTAAAGCAGCTAATATTGGAGAAACAGAATCAGACTTTCTTGCCCCAACCAGGAAGAGAGCAAAAGCATTCTAGACCAACTGTAACCTGTGTATCAGGGATTTGCTAATCCCAGAATACAGTGAGTTACAGTAATCAAGGCGAGAAGAGATAAAAGCATGAGTAGCTTTCTCAAGATCTCTAGAAGATTAAAAAGGCTTTATCTTACCTAAAAGATGAAGCTGGAAAAAGCAACTCTTGACTACAGAATTAATCTGTTTCTCAAAAGAGAGGCTACTGTCAAAGATAACACCAAGATTGCAGACTTGAGGTTTGCAAAAGACAGAAAGAGCCGAGAAATCCAAGACCAATCTGGGCTTTAGCTGATGGACTCACTATAAGCACCTCCGTTTTATTTTGATTCAGATCAAGAAAATTATTAGCCATCCAGGAGCTTAATTCAGAAAGACAGTTATGGAGTTGATTTGTTGCAGAGTTGCAGACAGGAATATAGACCTGAGTATCATCAGCATAGCAGTGAAAAGAAATGTTAAATTTCCTAAAAATAGCTCCAATAGGATGAAGGTATATAGAGAATAAAATAGGACCCAAAATGGATCCCTGAGGAACACCATATTTAAGAGGAGCAGTAGACGAAAAAGAGGAATTTAAAGTCGCTGAAAAGTGTCTACCAGTTAAATATGACCTGAACCAGTTAAGAGCAGCCCATTTAAGCCCAACAAGATGTTCAAGCCGCAACATCAATATCTCATGGTCAATAGTGTCAAAGGCAGCGGACAGGTTAAGGAGGACAAGGACTGCAGCACCACCTGAGTCAGTAATAATAGAGATGTCATTGAATACTTTTAGGAGGGCCGTCTCAACACCATGATAATGCCTAAAGCCAGATTGGTAGATCTCAAATAAATTATTGGAGTCTGTTAAGCATCTGACAGTTTATTGTAATCAGAAGCTTGCAGTCTGTCAGATCAGGTTAACAAGAGCACCATTTCTCTTTGCAGTTCAAAGTCCCTGCCTCTACTTCGAGTGCCGTCTTCATAAGGCGTTGGATTGGTTTAATAATTTGGCACTCAGTGAGTCATCTACTTTTTTTAAGCAAAATTCACTCATGGTTGTCTCCAGATGTACATATAATATATGTTACTCAGTGCAAGTACATGTGGACAGATGAACATGGCTATCACAGTAGGTGCTTTCACATTACATGCAAATGCACCTAAAAACTGGTCCAAGCTAAGCCAGCAGTGGCTTTCCAACTGTGATTTGGGGTGGCAGATGGCCTTAGACCCTTATAAACTGAGGGTATTTTGAGTGTGTGATCAGCAAGTCTTGATTCATTATACCAAATAGCAGGAATCAATTGCTGATTTCCATGGAGAGTCTTTGGAACATCTATAGCACTTGCTGTTCTGTTCTCTCTTGATTTAGTTGAGCTTTGTCATTATGCTTTGCTTCATAAGCAATATAAAATAAAAAAAATAAATAAATGAAAAGTATGTTGACCTCTAGTAAAATAAAGGCATAGGGAAATTTGTGATCAGAATTGAAATGTACCAGATTTGGGCATTTGGACCAGTTCCATATTTTCTGTCTGGAGTTGCACTGTTTAATGTATTTGTTGAACTGTCTTTTCCCATCCAAAAAAAAAAAACAGTTTTGGAACGCAGTACGACTGCGATGCCAAAGCCACAAAGTTGCCTGTTCGATTTCTAACTTTAAAGCTCACTATGTCACACTGAACAACTCATTTAATCTGTTGGTGCCCTATTTTATAAATATATTAAAAGAAGTGCACTGTAGCTCTATTAATAAAGTGTTTCAGGTTGGAGTTCATTCTAGACAAATGCTCTGTTAAAACGGATATTTAGAGAAACCAGTCACAAATCATAAATGGGGCAGTGCAAAATAACATTCATCTGAAACAATCAAGAAAGCGCATGCATGTTGGGCCAGCAGTACTGCAGTTGATCACTAATGTGGAAGAAATTAAATAGGAAATATATTAAAGAAGAAATCTGTCCTCAACTAGGAACTCTTTGAGACAAAAATCAGGCAGGAGAAAACTTGTTCACGCGTCTTTAATTTCTCTTCATGATGAGGCAGCAGAGGTAGCAATCTACTGAGGGATAGGACCCCAAACAGAGATGGAACAGAATGGTCACAGAACAAAGACAAAAGCTCATATTTATTGATAACTGAATTTACATAACTGTGCTGAATTAATCTTGACATTTACTCTGATTATTTCATTGGCTTACTCAATCAGAACATTTACTCTGATTGGTTAAAAGTCATAAGACATTTTCAGCAAAGATCACAGCCGTTTTACATACCCAACATAAAAGTCTCATTCTACTAAATTCTTGTTTTTCGATATCTCTTAAGTTCAACTCTTATTCTATGAAAACTGTGTACGTGACAACTGTCAGGTCTTACTGGGAATATGACATGGGGCAATTTCTTAAGCCACCAGGCTGGAACACTCTTATCTTTTTACTCAACTCTTTCAGCAGTCTCTTCATGCTATTTCTAAGACAAATGCTATAAATCTCTTTTTAGTGTGTACTACATTCAAAACACTTCATTTACAAAAAGCTATGTTACCCTTTGACACACTAAGACGACTGGTGCTGCAGTGTTCAACGATAGTTCCAGGCATTTCTTGGAAGCTGCACCTCTGCTGCAGTTTGATGATGACACCTCCCTGATAGGCCTGATCATGGATGGGGGCAAGGTGCCATGTCTGTGGGGGGTGAATCGGGTGGCCACTTGGTGTACCCTCAACAATCTTGAAAACTATAAAAATGATTGTAGATTTTAGGAGCCACTCCTCAAATCCTGTACCCCTAGTTATAAATGACGTCACTGTCAACAGGGTGGACTCACTTAAATCTCTTAGCACATTTAGTACTCACAGCCTGGGATGAAAACATAATTGCCCTTATTAAAAAAGCTCAGCAGTGGATGTGTTTTCTCCACCAACTTAAAAAGTTTAACTTGTTCCAGTCAATGCTTGTGCAGTTTTATACAGGTGTTATTGAATTACTCAATAATAGTCTGGTATGGCAATGCATCTGCTCATTCAAAAAATAAACTGTGGAGTGTCCTGCGGAAAGCACAAACAATTGTAGGCCTGAAACTGGACTCCATTGAGGTTCTGTATACATCATAGGTCAGGAAACATGCTAGAAATATAATTAAAGACTACCAGTTATTACTGTTGAAGAAATGTTACCGGTTACTGAAGGCAAGAACTTCTAGACATATGAACAGTTTCTTTCCTAAACACAGCCTCTGATTCATCTCTGTCTATTCCTGACTTCTAAACTCCTCTATCCAGTATAAATTGTTTGTTTTGTGTTTATTTAATAAAGACTTGATATTTTACTGGACAGAAGTGCAGTTCTACTTTATTGTTCTATACATTTGTGCTTTATGTAACATATTTTTCATTGATACTATATATAATGTTGTGATGATATCCTGCATTGTTTCATTTTGTTTACCTTATTATGTGTTTGGATATAACACCAAGAGAAATTCCTAGCAACTATGTTGCCTGGAAATCAGGTTTAAGTTCATGTAGGCAGGCCTCCTGGAAATTCTTGGAAATGTTTGCAGCTTCTCTTGTGTTTAGAAAATTAAAAAAAAAATGTATGTGCAGAACTAGGCCTTATCCACTATCAAGCGCTAAAGGAATCATCATGGGATAAGATCTATATAAATGAAATGTATTATTATTATTATTAGTAGTAGTAGTAGTAGTAGTAGTAGTATATCAGGACTGATTGACTCATGAATAGATGAATGAGAAAATATGATGTTCCCATTTAATTCCATCCACCCATTTTTTGTGCTTTGTTAATTCAATTTAGAAAGAGGAAAGCCTAAGAGAAGGTTTATGGATGTAGTATGAGAGGACATGAAGGTGATGGGTGTGAGACAGCAAGATGTAGAGGACAGGAAGATATGCAAAGATGATCCACTGTAGCAAACCCTAACAGGAGCAGCTGAAAGAAGAAGAAGTTAATTCAGTTTAGGTTCACTGGGGCTGGAACAATCTTGGCAGTGCTGAGTAAAAGGCAGGAACCTTCCACAGAAGAAGCAGCAGTATATCACAGGGCACGCTCTCTTTACCCCATCGTACATGTTTCCAGACTAAGGGAAGAAAGCTGAAGTTAATTCTTCTCTGAAAGTGAAAACTTAAACTCAAAACACAATGATTCAGTTGTTGAAGCCATACCTGGTCTGCCTTGAATGAAAAGTAGATACGCAAGTGAAGAGAGACATGAGAAAGAAAGAGAAAATGAATGCAAAGGTGAGGAAAATGATTGATTGTGGTACATCCCTGAATTGCTCAAGTCATCTTGTTTGCAGAACTCTTTCTAAGAGAAATATGCTAAGATAAAACAGACATGATTTGAAATTTTTGTTACACACAAAGTTAGGCATGATCCATGATCCCTGCCGCAATGCCTTCATCCATTCAACTCACTATGCACATTACAGTGTTAGTTGAAAAAAGCACCTGCGACTGTGCAGAGCTGCAGTTTTTATAGGCACTCCTGCTATAGACGATGTAATGCCAGCTCATTCTTTTAGTGATTCATCCCTGGCTGATCTAACTTGTCTGGTGCCATTGCAACAGCAGTGTGTGTGAAGCTGACCACTCCAATTACATTTAGAAAACCTGACATTGCTGCAAATTGCTCTTTGATGTTTCCCAGTTCCACCACAGTATATGGAAACCTTATATATCTGACTGACAAGCGGATATAATACCATCCTATAGAGCTGGCATGGCGTAACTTAGTGATGACTGAGAAATAACCAGTAAGTCAGTAAGTACACCTTGAAAAGCTCTTGTGGCTCAAAACCTGAGAGTGGCAGCAGGTATAGCATAATTCCTGAAAAAGTCTGCCATTGTAAAGCCGGCACCAGTTCAGCACACAGCTCCAAAAGGATAGCTCTTGGAAATTGAAAATCGACTTAAAAGCCATTCATCATCATCATCTCTAAATACGATCTCTCTTCTAATTCTTCCATTTGTGATGTCTTCTGACAACGCTTAAGCAGCTATGGTAGTTGAAATGGTTTTGCCATTCCATGCACCATTATATTGTTATAGATTGATTACAATCAAATGAATTCAATTTGTAAATGATATGCAATTAATTTCAGTGTTTATAATAAAACCTGCATCCTAGATGTGAATCTAAAAAAGAAAATCAGACCTCAGAAACAGTAGCACTGCTTTGACACTGAATGCCACCAGTTTGCAAAACCAAGCAGAACCAGGGTACCCTGCTGTGAAAATGTGCATGGCTTTATACCAAATTTAGTTTTTATACATCTCGAAGTGAGTGTGGAAACGGGCATACGCAACATTTTTGTGCTTACGCACCGTTGATACATGAGGCCCCTGAGGTTATATTTATAATCTGAGGTTTAAATGGTGAACAGATAAGGAGACAGGACTAATCCTTGCGGGGCTCCATTGTTTTTCTGCCCAACATATACTGTAGTCCATTATCCAGGACACCATAGGCTCATCCATCTGCATATTCCTGAACTTACCACCTCAAAGGGATGGCCAAATGGTATTGAAGGCACCGGAGAAATCAAAAAACATAATCCTCACAGTGCTGCCAGCTTTGTCCAGGTGGCTTTAAGTCAGGTGCCTACTGTGAGGCAGCAATGCTCAATATGTACCACCATACTACCCTCCTGTTACAGTAGAATGGAAAAACTAATAAATATGCAAAGAACCCTTTTAAAGTAAAAAAAAATTCCCATCATGCCTGATTGAAAAGCACCAAGTGGAATCAATTGTAATTTCTGAAGACACAAATTAGACATTACTCCAATTAAAGGATGAACAAATACATATGTGATTTCTTGTAAATGGCTCAACACATTATTGAAGATGTGTTTAGATGCCAGCCACTGTAAGGAGAGCTTCACGTTTCATTTCACATAGTTTAACTCTTGATGATGTGATTTTTTTAGCCCCATTTTATTATCAATGCCATGTGCCTGCTAGCAGGTTAGGTGTTTAAGAGGGCCATCTGCAGCAGGGAATCACTGACCATGCTGGGTTACCTGCCGGGTAGGAGACCACCAATAACACGTCAGCCAAGATCACCTTACACTGCTCATTACTCTGCGGGGCTTGAAAAAGAAAAGTAGTTTTGCATGGACATTCATTTTCCTAATTCGTGTGTTTTCATTCCAATTCGTGATAAATATTGAGTAAATTCAATACTGTGTTCCTCACCTGTATTACGCCAGAAATAGCTCTATTTTTCCTTGACTTTTAATATTAACTAACTATAATTTATGTCTGTAAAGAAACTATTTCTGTAATGAGAAATTGTAGAGATATTAATGCATTGTGGTATTCCATTACTGAATTAGCTTAATCTAGTTCAAGATCACAGAGTGGCAGAACCCAAACCTCTCAGCATTGGATGTGAGACAGAAGTCAGCCCTGGACATTGCCCCAGTCCATCACAGGGTACATGCAGTTGCCTACACAAATACACTCTCATACTGGATAAGCTCAGGGCTGCTACTTAAGAAACACACATTTCTTTGGGATGTGGAAGAAAAACTGGAAAACCAGAGGAAAACAACAAGCAGACCACATGTGAGTAGTCATAGTGCGTATTTTATGTGGATACACCAAGGAAAGTTCTGGTTGCTGCACACAAACTGAGGTGTCTTCCTTTTTCACCTACAGATTTGAAGAGAAGGCTCTAATGGCAAACTCTCAGAGCTTTGTAATGCAGGAGTTCTGCTAAACAGCCAATCAGATTACATATTTATATCACATGATTTATATAGCAAAGACTGTGGCAGTAGTACATGCTGCTCCACTTTCACAACATCCATCCATCCATCCATTTTCCAACCTGCTGAATCCGAACACCGGGTCGCGGGGGTCTGCTGGAGCCAATCCCAGCCAACACAGGGCACAAGGCAGGAACCAATCCTGGGCAGGGTGCCAAGCCACCGCAGGACACACACAAACACACAAACACACCGAGCACACACTAGGGCCAATTTAGAATCGCCAATCCACCTAATGCCTATTATAAAACACACCTATTTCATGCCATCATTACGCCCGAGTACAATAAGCCTCCCACAACTCTATACCCCTACCCATAGTGCAACGTTGGTCCAGGAGGGCTGTAGTGGTTGCAGGTTTTTGTTCCAACCCAGTTGCTTAAATAGAAACCAATGATTGCCAATAACAGGTCTTATTTAATTGTGTGTCTTGTTAGTGTTTTCATTTTGTCATGTCAGGTCGTTCTTCTATGGTAGATTTTTTACTTTCCAAAAATATGATCCAAATGATTGATTTGAAGCCTTAAATGAATGACTGATTCTCAGGCCTTTACCTTTTCGCTCTTCTGTTTCCTTCCAAATATTTTATTAAGCCAGACAGTCCACGATGAACATACATAGGTGTCCATGGAGACAAGCAGGATGGTAAACTGTTGTTTCCTGTTTTAGACTAAAATAAGTAATAAAGTATGGGAAATCTAAACAAGAAAGACAATATTGCTTGATCAGTAAATGCTTCATTCAGAAACTAACTTTTTATTAAAAAATTGGGTTGGAACAAAAACCTTCAGCCACTGCATCTCTCCTGGACCAATGTTGCTCATCCCTGCCATGGGGTAAGAACATTTTATAAGAACAATGCACAAGATATGCCTTAAAATGGGTGCACTGAATAAGATAAAAATGACTGAGCAGGTCTCGCAATAAACTGTAAGTCATATGTGGCAATGGCCACTGAAAATCATTGGATGTGTGCAGTGTGATTGGCTCATCAAGAGATCTGACATCTGGAAGCCTATAGCTAAACTACATTGGACTTGAAGGCAAAAACCTGGAAGAAAAGCCTTAGCCACACCTCTAGCCCTGACTGGCTCCACCCCTTCTGGTCCCCAGTTATGAAAGATTTACCCAAACAGGAAGTCGCCATTCATTTTAGGACCAGCTCAGTTCAAACACATCTCACAGTGACCAAAGTTGCTATGTTGCAATTCTTTTATTGTTTTGAGCTATGTAGCCATCTGGCAATTAAACCAGGATTCCTTCTGGGGATAAGTCAGCTTACAAAATTAAGGTGGGATTACTGATGGACTGATACAAGTGCAATAATCTGTGTCTTAATTGAATGGTCGATTGCTATAATTTTGTTAATCCCCGAGGAAAAATTATCTTTTCACACGACCCTTAATGTAGATAAGACTAAAGGGATAACTGTTGACTTCTAGAAGACTTATGCACATGGATGGCTTCATGGTGGTTCTTGGTGTGTGCCTGGCTGCTGACCTTATCTGAACAATTAGTGGAACCTCCATAAAAGGACTGCACAACTGATCAAATATTAATTATAATTACAATTCTGACTGCCTCAATATACTGTAAAGATCTGGGAAAGAAATTGCCACTGGGCAGAGTGTTGAGTTATAAATCTCTCACAGATTGAGCTTTCCCAGCTCTAAATGGCAAATGAGTGTTGTAAACAAGCGCAGACACATTCACTAAAAGGGAGTGCACTGGCAAATCAGAATCACTTGCATCATAGAACTTTGTGCAAAATGATAAACATATTTTTAGGGATCTGATCCCAAACAATATCTTTTAAAAAGTGTGCATATATTCCTTTGCTGTTTACAGCAGATTATAGAAAAATTGGGAAGT
The DNA here is from genome assembly GCF_016835505.1 of Polypterus senegalus. Lineage (NCBI taxonomy): Eukaryota > Metazoa > Chordata > Cladistia > Polypteriformes > Polypteridae > Polypterus > Polypterus senegalus. The sequence goes on along the minus strand of NC_053166.1, from coordinate 34,916,407 downwards.
GTAAGTAGTGTTGAACATAGATCACCTGACACATGTTTAAGTACCAAAATCAAGAGAATTGTCCTTCATTTGGAAAAATTTTGTTTTTAAAAGTGTACTGCCCAAACATTTAGACAGCCATTTAAAATTTAACTGCATATTTCCATATGAAGAGTTTGTGAAAGTTAAGCAAGCAGTACCAAGTGCCAGTAACGCTGGGTCTGCGACAAAGTTAACTGTCTCTAGTATAAGTAAAAAAGAATACCAGTCATCTTCACATTTCATTTATCAAAGACAAAGCTCCTTGCAAAACAGTGCACAACGGAGGTTTTACAGAATTGTCAACACTCATGGTATGAGAAGTCATCCCCTCCTGCAATTATTCTTCTGACGTCACACTGCCTTTACTTTATTCCAAATATCGGACAAAAATCAAATAGCTTAATGCAACTACAACCGATCTGTGGTGGAGTAGAACTATGGAAGCATAACAGTTCATTCTATTAATGAGGAATACACATTGAAAAGCACACACTTACAGTGCTGCTTATTTAAACGAATGCGCCTTTCATTACAATACTTCCTGAAGAACAGGAAACAGCACTGCTCACGGTCTGAGTCTAGTAGAAGTGTGTTACAATGTGTTACTATTTAAATATTTCTTGAACTTGCAATATATTCACATTTAAGGTTTTACATACCTGTACAAGAGAACTATCAAAATGTGTTTACATTAACTTCTCAGTCTTACAATGTCATCATTTAAGATTTTATTATCTCCTTTGATTTTGCATTCACATGCAACATTTGTTTACTTAAAACAGCAGAACCCAAATGTAACATTTTTGAATGATGAGTGGCGGCGATGGCTGAAGTATCATTTATTTTGTTAAATTTGTATATCAGTAATTTACTGTGTTAAAAAACAGTTACACATATTTTAAAATAATAATGTCAAAAATAAACAAGAAACAATATTAAACACTAAATCTTTACTATTTTTAATTAATTCAGCATTTAACAATTTCAAATTAGCAATTTTGAAGCATTTCTACTATATTTTGTGTAAACAGAATACAGCATATGTAGTTGGCAAGTCAAGGTGCATATTTCATTGTACTGTTGCCAAAAATTAATAATTCTAATCAGAACAATAAAGGTAATACTTGTTTATTATTATTTGTGCCCTAAATGTGCACCCCGTTTCATGGCCCAGAAGGCGCAGTAGCATCTCTATTTCCTTCAGTGACTGAGGAAGACAAGCATACCTCCCTCTCATTTTCTCCACATTCTGCAGGGTCGCCTTCAACAGTGTTCTGACCGGCTACGTCACTGTCGGGTTTTTGGGTAACTGCAGTGTCTCTGACTGCAAAGACCTACAACGGATAGTGCACACAGCAGAAAAGATAACTGGATCTTCCCGACCCTCCATACGAGACATCTTTATCGAGCATAGCATCCTCTGTTGCATTTCAGTCAAGGTTCCTCTCGTGGCTGGGGTTCACACCCTTGTTTAATGTCTTTTTTATTTATTTTGAGCTTTTTCTTTATGTTATTGTTACTTTAGCTAATTGTTTGCTTTATTCCAGATGCATGTGTTATGATCCTTGTGTTTTGTGTGTGGTTCCCCAAGAGGCGGGGCCACCTGTCCATTACCACAAGTGACTGCCCACAGCCCTGAAAGGAGAAGGTCCCCCCACAATTTCTTTCAGTTCATTTTGATTGATCTCGTGGTGTGCTGAGTTGAGTTTTGCTTATTCTTGTGCGTTTGAGATTTTTCTGAATTTGTGAACCTGTGCTCTGTTTTTGACTTTGCCTTTTGGATTCTCTATTTGGATTTTGTTCACTATTGGATTGCATTATACCTTAGGCAACTCCTTTGCCTTTTAAGCTCCACAGAGCGTCTTTGTGTCCCATGGCATTTTTGGAAAGTAAATAATTTATTTTATAAAGATCCTGAGCTCCTTTGTTAGTAGCCGGGCTTGCCAGTTTTCCCCTCTAGTGGGCATTTTTGGGAGTTTTTGGAACTTTGTGCTTAGGACTTTGAGATTCATAGCACTGTTCTCACCCTTCCCATGGTCTCTTTGTTCTATTTCCACCTGGCAGAAGATACTTTAGCCTTTAAAACAGTTGTGCCAGGTTCTGCGCCAGCTTCTACCCCTTGGCTGTCCACCTTCTGAACTCTGTGCTGCTCTCCTGGCCTCAGATCTGCTCCTAGCAGCTTATTTGTATAAAGTAAATCAGCTACTACTATTGTTTTTATTATTAGTTGTCATCATTAATGTACACATTACTATCTCTTTTAATGTATCTATTTATCTATTATTTACTCAATTATCTATTAGAATAGCATAGTATAGTGTAGTTTAGTTTAGAAGAGCAAAGTATAGTATATTTTTTTTTATTTGTCTTACACTTGTCCTCTGTTTTGTCACACACACAGGACTATTTGTGTTTATGTTGCACTGCCTCCTAGGAGACTGTGACTGGATGGTGTGACAATAAAGTCATTTGACTTGACTTGCCCAGCCTTTTTGTTTTACGTAGACACACGCAGATGGCAAGATGGTGCCTGAATCACTATTTAAACATTAACTGAAAGGAGATAATCCAGTTCAGGGTCAAAGCAAATCTGAGCCCTTCCTGGAAGTAATGAGCACAGGACAGGAACCAGTTTTTGATGTGGTGCCGGAGCCCACATATACAGTACCTACTCACACAAGGCCCATTTTAGAATCACCACTTAACCTAACCTGGATGTCTTTAGAGATATGGGAAGAAAACCTGACACCAGAAATATGCATACACGATTTATTACATTTTAATGTATGGCAGCAGCATTACCCACTGTGCCACCATACCACCCTCATTTTTTTATCAAATCAACACCTAAAATATTTTTTCTGATGTTTCATTTATTCTACCATCTAAAAGTGGCCACAGATGTCTTTACCTCATTGAATGTTTAAGCTGCCTGTTCGAGTCACTGACCAATTAGCAGTAGGAATGAATGGTAACACATGTATAATAAGGGGATAATCAAATCAAATTTGTCACATACAAATTACACATACAGTACAATATGTAGTGAAATGCTGGGTTAATCAACTCCTATGACAGTGTGTTAAGATTAATATAAAGAGACAATAACAATAACTTTATAAGTCCAAAAATCATTAATAAATCAATAACAATATTATTATCAACAACTAAAAAGATAAGCAAGCGAATGTGAGAGAGTTAACAATGGGGGTAGTTTTAGGCATTTTCTATATTTAACATGCAGCTGGACAGGAGCTCCTCCTTAGTATCTCTGAATTGTACTTTAGACAGCGATATCATTTGCCTGACTGCAAAAGAGACTATTGTTGTGATGGTGTAATGGTGCGGGTCCTGCTCCATACTCCTTCTTCCCATTTTGGGAACCTCTTGAACCCGTCTCCATCGATAGTCATGACTGGGATGAGCTGTGCAATGAGGACACCACATGAACCAAGGGGAAGGTGCAAAAGTGTTTAGTGCTTTTATTAAAAAAAATCTAAAACTGTGTCCAAAGTCAATAATCTGTTGACACATGTACAAAAGGTGAAGGTTAAAATCAATAAATATTAATTCAAACATGGTTAAAAATCTACTGGCAGGAAGTGTTCTTTTTTTTTAACAACCTGGTGTCTTTTTCCTTCCTTTAACTGGCGGCTCCCCTGCTAATCCCTCATGGGCCTTGCAACAGAGGAGTCACCCAGTCTGCAGATACAGCTGACCCTCCGCACGTCCGGTTGCCTTCCGTCCTTCACTTCAAGAGAGGTCCAAAAAATCAACAAGCTAATTAAAAGGGCAGATTCAGTTATGAGACACACTCCGGACCACCTGAGGTAGCAAAGGAGAGAATTAAAACAAAACTGAATGCCATTATGCACAATTCTGCACATCTTCTCTCTGACACACCAACACTGTGGACTTTCAGCCAACAAATTATTTAGCAGAGTGTCAAGAAATGCAATACCAACAGTACTACACCCATATAACTGTGACTGCCCAGTCAGAAGTTTCTTTTCTTAATTTTTAAAAATTTCTTCCTTTTTTGTCATTATGGTATGTGTTCAGACCACAGTGTGTGTATTTATTTATTTACTAGCTGTACCCCGTGGCTTCACCCACATAATAATGAAACAGGACAAACTTTAAAAATCAATAGACATTGGCACTATATCCGATCGTGTTCAGCTCTGACGGGAAAGCGTCCCCTGTGTGGGGAGAAAAGCACATGGCCGTGATATCTCTGGCAATCAGCAGCTACCCTCTAAAACATATGGAGCTCTGATCTCTCTCTCAAAAATGTCAAATGTTACTCCTTAACAATCTGTAGATGATAATGTCTGTTGAACAAACAGGTATCGCTAGCTAAGCGGAGGCAAGGGGCACTCCAACACCTGGCGAGACGTAGACTAACTCAAACAGAGGCTGGCGAGTGAATGAGGAAGGCCCGGCCCCCCTGCTCTTAGGACACAGACATTCTCTTGGATTTGCATAAATACATCGGTACTGCAAGCGAACTATGGTACTTAGCGCAATGAGAGAAGTCGCAAAATCAACCGGAAAGTTCAAGCAAATTATAGAAAACTACCAGATCTAAATCCGTTAAGTAATTCTTTCGTGAAAAGCAGACAGACATACAGACAGAACATGCTTGGACCACAAAATTTTTAAAACCATTTCTTAACGAGCATCTATGGGCCAAGGGTAACATACATTTCAAATGTCAAGTCCCAAGTCCTCATGGTTTGGGAGATTTCATGATGAGTGAGTCAGTGGTATTTGGCTTTTATATATATAGATTTATTGATTTACCGAGCTCTATAAAAAGCCAAATTCCCCCCTGGGGACAAATAATGTTGTGTCTATCTATCTATTTACCTACCTATTATATAGTGCCTTACATATCTACAGTGGTGTGAAAAAATATTTGCCCCCTTCCTGATTTCTTATTCTTTTGCATGTTTGTCACACAAAATGTTTCTGATCATCAAACACATTTAACCATTAGTCAAATATAACACAAGTAAACACAAAATGCAGTTTTTAAATGATGGTTTTTATTATTTAGGGAGAAAAAAAATCCAAACCTACATGGCCTTGCGTGAAAAAGTAACTGCCCCCTGAACCTAATAACTGGTTGGGCCACCCTTAGCAGCAATAACTGCAATCAAGCGTTTGCGATAACTTGCAATGAGTCTTTTACAGCGCTCTGGAGGAATTTTGGCCCACTCATCTTTGCAGAATTGTTGTAATTCAGCTTTATTTGAGGGTTTTCTAGCATGATCCGCCTTTTAAGGTCATGCCATAGCATCTCAATTGGATTCAGGTCAGGACTTTGACTAGGCCACTCCAAAGTCTTCATTTTGTTTTTCTTCAGCCATTCAGAGGTGGATTTGCTGGTGTGTTTTGGGTCATTGTCCTGTTGCAGCACCCAAGATCGCTTCAGCTTGAGTTGACGAACAGATGGCCGGACATTCTCCTTCAGGATTTTTGGTAGACAGTAGAATTCATGGTTCCATCTATCACAGCAAGCCTTCCAGGTCCTGAAGCAGCAAAACAACCCCAGACCATCACACTACCACCACCATATTTTACTGTTGGTATGATGTTCTTTTTCTGAAATGCTGTGTTCCTTTTACACCAGATGTAACGGGACATTTGCCTTCCAAAAAGTTCAACTTTTGTCTCATCAGTCCACAAGGTATTTTCCCAAAGGTCTTGGCAATCATTGAGATGTTTCTTAGCAAAATTGAGACGAGCTCTAATGTTCTTTTTGCTTAACAGTGGTTTGCATCTTGGAAATCTGCCATGCAGGCCGTTTTGCCCAGTCTCTTTCTTATGGTGGAGTCGTGAACACTGACCTTAATTGAGGCAAGTGAGGCCTGCAGTTCTTTAGATGTTGTCCTTGGGTCTTTTGTGACCTCTCGGATGAGTTGTCTCTGCGCTCTTGGGGTAATTTTGGTCGGCCAGCCACTCCTGGGAAGGTTCACCACTGTTCCATGTTTTTGCCATTTGTGGATAATGGCTCTCACTGTGGTTCGCTGGAGTCCCAAAGCTTTAGAAATGGCTTTATAACCTTTACCAGACTGATAGATCTCAATTACTTCTGTTCTCATTTGTTCCTGAATTTCTTTGGATCTTGGCATGATATCTAGCTTTTAAGGTGCTTTTGGTCTACTTCTCTGTGTCAGGCAGCTCCTATTTAAGTGATTTCTTGATTGAAAAAGGTGTGGCAGTAATCAGGCCTGGGGTGGCTACGGAAATTGAACTCAGGTGTGATACACCACAGTTAGGTTATTTTTAACAAGGGGCAATTACTTTTCACACAGGGCCATGTAGGTTTGGATTTTTTTCTCCCTAAATAATAAAAACCATCATTTAAAAACTGCATTTTGTGTTTACTTGTGTTATATTTGACTAATGGTTAAATGTGTTTGATGATCAGAAACATTTTGTGTGACAAACATGCAAAAGAATAAGAAATCAGGAAGGAGGCAAATAGTTTTTCACACCACTGTATCTATCTATCTACTAGATATTCTATAGAAAGACTTCAAAGTCCCCATTCACAAGAATGATATGAACATTTAGCAGAGTGTCAAGAAATGCAATACCAACAGTACTACACCCATATAACTGTGACTGCCCAGTCAGAAGTTTCTTTTCTTAATTTTTAAAAATTTCTTCCTTTTTTGTCATTATGGTGTGTGTATTTATTTATTTACTAGCTGTACCCCGTGGCTTCACCCACATAATAATGAAACAGGACAAACTTTAAAAATCAATAGACATTGGCACTATATCCGATCGTGTTCAGCTCTGACGGGAAAGCGTCCCCTGTGTGGGGAGAAAAGCACATGGCCGTGATATCTCTGGCAATCAGCAGCTACCCTCTAAAACATATGGAGCTCTGATCTCTCTCTCAAAAATGTCAAATGTTACTCCTTAACAATCTGTAGATGATAATGTCTGTTGAACAAACAGGTATCGCTAGCTAAGCGGAGGCAAGGGGCACTCCAACACCTGGCGAGACGTAGACTAACTCAAACAGAGGCTGGCGAGTGAATGAGGAAGGCCCGGCCCCTGCTCTTAGGACACAGACATTCTCTTGGATTTGCATAAATACATCGGTACTGCAAGCGAACTATGGTACTTAGCGCCAAATTTAAACTCCAACTTTGCCAGGCCACCAGCTTCAGCAAGGAATCCAGGATAGAAAAAAATATCTATTTGAGTGGACAAAGTTCAACGCCTCCCAAAACTACAAAATGAGCCTCATCAAACAAGCTTGACAAGGTGAAAATTCAAGGATCATAAATAAAATAAGGAACAGAAGCACAAGTCATCCCATTAGTAATCTTAAATGAGCTCTTTTACTCCTTTACTCTCTGCTTTGAAAATTTCAGCTCTTTGGTAAAAGTCCGTCCTGAGCAGCTCCATTATTTATCGAGTCCTCAGGTGAGGTGCACAGCCTGAACTAACATTTGTGTGCCTGCAGCTCCTTTACCTCTACAAATGCCTATTGTGAGAGTGACCCTTAAGGCACAGAAATACCATGTTAGTTAACATTACCATTAGTATTTGTTTTAGAAGAATCTGTATAAATACAATGCATTTGAGTGTTTGGCAAGACAGCCAAACACAATTGAATGTAAAACTTAAGATGCTTATAATCTAAAGTTAAAATTAGTAGATGATAAACTAAATTTGTAACTAATAAGAACAGCAATTTGCTTTATATAGTTCCCTTTCACAAGGCAGGGTGAGGCATGATATGCCTCAAGAAACTCCCCTTACTGATCATCTTTAGATAAGGCTTTGTTTGCTATGAAAAAAATCATTGATGAGTATCCTTTATAACCAATATGTTTGTTTGAAGTTAAAGCAACTTGTTTTTCTTAATCAGCAGGCCCTGAGAGAGAGAAAGAGAGAGAGTTTGGGAGAATGCACTGATTACAGCGCATTGTCGCATCCACCACACGCGAACCACCCATATTGAGAACCGAGGTCAGCCATGCAACGGGTGACACCTCAGCACCACACTGAACAGTGTGAGGTTTCTTATGGTGGCCAAAGTGCCAATCCTGCCACCAACCCCGAGTTTTCCCTGCAAGTTAGAGGACATGCTTGCAGGCCCCGATGAAGAGAAAAGTTTTGAAAGAGTGTCAGCTGAAGAGATGGCATGGAATATTTTTGAGAAGAACATTTTTAATTTGTTCCCCATTAACACTGTATTTCTTATTCTTTGAAGTCTCTAGAATTGTTTGTAGCCCTAGTCTGATGTGAGAGCTATTATAGCTCAAATGTATTGTATGGAGGATTTAAATTGATAAAGAGAATTGTATAAAGCTGTTTCAATTAGTTGTTTATTCAGTATATTACAGTAGTTATTTTGATGATCTGGCTTGGTAAAACTAGACAATAAAGTAAAAATACAACAAGAGCACACATACAGTAATTGGGGGTGATCAGTAGGGATAGCTCACACTCAAGAGAGCAGACGGTTAGAAAGCCAAAGTCACCATGGGATGCTATGTGGGTCTGTTCTAGAGAAGCCTAAACAAGCCTGGTGTTCATGCCAGCCTCACTTACCAGCTTGAGAGTAGCTACTGAGAATTATAGCTCAGGAGTGAGGAGGGACAGTTAGCCTTGCTTTGTACACCCACAGCTATACAGGTGACACACAGCTTTACTTATCTATAGCTTCTGATGACCCTGATTCTCTTGGCTCTCTGATCCAACGTCTTCATTCTGTTTCTGATTGGATGACTAGTAATTTTCTCAAGCTTAATAAGGAAAAAAAAAAAAAATAGAAATCTTAGCTGTTGGCAAAAATGCCAATAGTCACTGGGCATGTCACATTACGTGAACGGCTTCATGAAAACATCATGCTGGCTACCTTCGACTCACTAAGTTTTTATAAACAAAGGCTATTTCTGAAAATCACTGGAAAGTCATCTAATGTGAAATGCTCTTTACATTATATTGAACAGAAGAAACATTTGCCTTTACTTCTTTTTTGCCATGTAGTTTATTGTCTGGCAATTAACAGCTCATGTCTAGGTGTAAGTCAGCAAAGATGAGAGGAGACATCCTCAATAAGTTCTGTTTATAGGGTAGTCTTGAGTGAAACAGTACTATATGAGCCTGATATGGCTGACAAGTCTCATGTTAGGTTAGCAGAAACACAGCTTTAATAGATAATCTGTGCAAAGTGTAGTCTTCGGTGAAGCGCTACTATAGATAAGTAGGTACCTTAGTGAATGAAGTGACAAATGCCTTGTGGGTACATTGTGGATTACAATCCTGTCCAGGTTAAAGCACTACATGTTATGACAGTTTGGAGTATATACTCCCAAATAGTAAAGAACCAAAGGTTTAGGGTCAGTGTAAAATATTAAACGTGGTGTAGTCAAGTGGGTGGAGTGTAGTGGCAGTGTTGTGCAGAAGATCAGGGCTGTGTGAAAGATAAAGTTCAGCTGATGGCACCAAAAACTGCTCTGTCTGTAGGGTGGGGGGATGGGATACCAGACTGCTTGCTGCTTATCGGCACATTTACAGGACAAAAGACACTGACAGAGAGGTGAGAATGGATTTAAGGTGGGCCGGATTTACAAGCTTTCTCATATGCTCTGGTAATTCTAGTGTTAAAGGCAATCCCTGCATGCCAGAGAGAAGGAGTTCTTCTATTGCTCTGTCTGGAGAGTAACTTCTCCTAAAGGCCTTTATTATCCAGGTGTCACAGTTTTGCAGCAGGCCATCAGCAGTTATCACGGTGCAAATAAAATGACTAGGATGAGTTGTAGAGTGATTCCATGACAAAACACTGGGATTAAATCTCATGCCTGAATGTCATCCATATGGAGTTTGGACATGTTTCCTGTGTTTGGTACTCTGGTTTTGCCATTACATTTTTAAAGATGTGTATGTTAGATTGATTGGCAGTTGCACATTGGCTGAAATGAGTGTGTTTGAGTAAGCCTTGCAATGGACTGTTACCTGCTCTGCTTCCGGTGCTGCTGAGAAAGTCTGTGGCCCCCACAACTCTGATCAAGCGGGATTGAGAATCCATTTTCTGACGCTTCTCCAAGTCCGGGTTACAGGGGCAACAGTCTGAGCAAAGATGCCAAGATGTCTCTTTTCCCTGCCACCTTCTCCAACTACTCCAGGGAGATACCAAGGCATTCCCAGACTAATTGGGAGATATAATTTCCCCAGCATGTTCTGGGTGTGTCCAAGGTCTCCTTCCAGTTGGACATGCCTGAAAATCCTCCCCAGGGGGGCATACACGAGGCATCTTTATCAGATGCCTGGATCTCTTCAACTTTCATGCAGAGGAACAGTGGCTGTACTTTGATCTCCTCTTGAATGTCCTTCGAAACCCTGTGAAAGGAGCTCATTTATACTGTTTGTATCTACATTGTAGTTGTTTTGTCTACTACACAAAGTTTGTGACCATAGGTGGTCAGCTCTTTCTTTACCATAACATGACTTTGCACATCACTCTGACTGGCCTGTTGATCTCCCACTCCCTTCTTCCCTCACTCATGAACAAGACCCTGAGATACTTAAACTCCTCCAATTGCACCACCCTTTTCCAGGTGACGTTTGAGCATAACAGGAGGTTTTTCATATACATTAGTATTCCATATGATCTAATGAGACTTGTGGCAATTTTCTACTTCTGCCTTTATTGCATTCTACTTTAATATAACGTTAAAGCAAAAGGTGATATTTAACCATCCACTTGTGTGTATTGCTAGCACCTCGTTGTGCTGAGTGGATTGTCTTTGAGACCTTAACAGTTTCCGCACTTGAGTCACCAATAAATTTAATAACACAAATGCTTATCTTTTCCAGATAGAAATAGCTTCTATTTCCTCTTTACATTTCCACGTTTGTATACCTGTTTTTTTAATAACATACAACCTATTATGCAAGCTGTGGAGCACCCCAGCTCTTTTTCTCACAAGAAAAGCATCTTCATTTAAAAGCATCTCTGTAATTATGTAAAACACTGTTCACTCTCCAAATGTGAATAAATTAATTTTCCTTTCCATTTAGATGCTAATTTGGGTTTAATGATGTATGTGTGAGTGTCTGAAACAGCAATGCACCTATAGCTTGTCTAGGATTTTTATATTCAGGGTGACATCTAACAAAAGTTTTGATCAAAACAAACAAGGAAAAAACCTGCATATTTTAGAAAGGCTAGCAATTTGCATCTCATTTTCATTTTACTCAAAAAAGCAGTAAATGGAAGTCTATATTCATCTCTTCTTGAGTGAGCATTTAGCTTCTCTGATGCATAGTACATTCTTAAGATGCTTGATACTGTATATGTGCCTACAAGACTTTCCTCATAAGTGGCTTTGTCTACAAGTTATGACACTCTAAATCATTCATATGATGAAGCTCCATTCCACTGCTCACACCAACTTATAGCTAAAATATACTGTAGCACTCCCTGCTGTTTTCTTCTGAGCTCCAAACAGAAACCAATTCCAATTTGACCCACATAGCCTTTACCAGGACAAGCTGCTTAGCAAATTAGGAATCATTCAATCAGCAGATACTGGGTGGTTTTGCCAAGTAGTCACCAGGGCCTCATCCCAGACTATATTATATTTGACATTTTGTTACATCCCTGTTCTTTGTGCATTTTTTGGTAATTATTTTCATATTAGTATAAGGCCAAATGAAGCAGGGCCTCTGATTTTTTCACAGCTTTCAAGTGTAGCAGCTAACAGAGCTGCAGTCACCTGAGGAAAAAGAAAAGACTCCTTGCTGTTTTAGCTCTTCACAGCAGCCGTTCACATTACCCCTCAACCTTATCTCTTGGTGTAGTTCTCAATTTATTTCAAAGCTATTCTTCAGCAAGAATATTTCATGGTTAGGTTTTTGGCTGTCTGCATTTAGCATAGTACTTTTTTGCTTTTCTGTTTAGTATAAAATATGTGTTGGTTTGGAAAATTATTTCACCATTGTGACTGAGTTTTGGATCTGTTTGGATGGACACCATTGGTTTAAGATTTAATTTGCGCTTTCTGTCCTCTGTATGTTTTGTGATCTGTACCTTTATTCATTTTTTATGAGACTTCCATTTCTAAAAAAATAATACAGTGTAAAATCCATTACACTCATTATATTACAGCTCTCTGAATAATTAAAATACTGAGATGTAGATGTGGTATCATTTTCATGATGATTGGAATGAAAGCATGTCATTAAACATGGGAACATGATGGTGCAGTGATTGTTCATGTTTCACACAAGATGCTGCTGTGCCATGTGCGACCTTCGATGAAATAATTTATTGTAGCAGTACTGTCTCTTTCAAACATACTAATCTCCAATTCCCGTGCTTACTTTTCTTTCCCCAAATACCCAATCACCACACAATCAGCTCTGTAATAGACGTTAAGCCATCTGTAAGTGTATAATGACGATTCTTCAAAACTTTTAAGGAACATTGAAATATCTTCATAGTATGTGTTTAATTATTCTATCCATATCCTTCCAGTGTCACACCAGCCTCAGTAAATATACAGCGCAAGGCAGGAACAATACGTGAACTTGCAAGTCCTCACATGTTTAATTATTAACAATACAGATTATTTAAATGAAGTTAAAGTTTTTATCTGTATAATATAATCACCATGTTTTGCTGCATTTCATCTTACAAATGATACCGTCATCATATGTAAATACGCGCTTTATAAAGCGGTGCAGGTTGTGCGATATTATAACTGTAGTGCAAGTTTACAGTGGGGTAATTGTACTTATAAGTGCAAACAGTTCTACAAGGAGCAATTGATTGAGTACATTTACAGTATAGTTCTTGGGATGAAACTGTTTCTGAACCGCGAGGTCCGTACAGGAAAGGCTTTGAAACGTTTTGCCGTGGCTGAGACAGCATGTCCTTGAATCTGTATACCGATAATTCTCTTTCCGATCAGTTGCTGCTGTGATTCACACTCAGATACAGTGATATAAATACTCCGAGTGGTGCAGTGAGAGTAATATGGAAAAAGATGATCCGCTGTGGCAACCCTTAAAGGGAGCAGCTGAAAGAAGAAAAAGAAGAAGAAAAAGATGGTGCTGTGAAAGTAACAACGCTAAAGCAGTTATGGTATTTGGAATACTATGGCTATTCCCTGGACCATTATATTGTTACAAGTTAATTACAATCAGATGCATTACACTAATCAACAATATGCGGTTAGTTTCAGTGTATTTATAAAGCCGCGTCAGGAAAATAAGGAGTAACCACACAGGAACAGTAGCACTGCTTTGACGCTGGGTACCGCCAGTCTGCAAAACCGAGTAGAGAACTTACGTACGATAGGGTATGAGGTAACATGGAAAAGTGCGTGGCTTTACGCCAAGTGTAAGTTTTATATTTCTGTGCGTACGCACCGTTTATGCATGAGGCCCCTGGTGATTCATTTGGATGTGCTCAGGAGTGGTGAGCTTCTTGGTCTGTGATTTTTTGTGCTTATTGTTAATTTACTGGATTATTGGCTTCTGTGCTCTTTATTTCAGACATTTTTTGGATTTGTGATTTAGACCTTTTTGCCTTGGATTGCCTTTGCCCTTTCTTTTTCCTTTTGTGCTTCACAGAGATTTTTTACAGAGTAGTTTTTATTTATTTGAATACTGCATTGCACTATGTGATACTAGCCTGGGTTTTTAATTTGATTTCCCCCTCTAGTGAGCATTTTTGAAAAGGGTTTACAAGCTTTGGAACACAGCACAGAACAGCACACAGCATCCAAGATACTGGATTTACTTCTTTAAAATGAAAACATCGGTAATATCACAAGACCAAACTGGATTTATTAGGGGCCGGCACTTATTTTCAAATCTTCGACCCCTGTTTAATGTAATATACTCACCAACTAAATCAAACACCCCAGAAATATTATTATCATTGGATGCAGAAAAAGCATTCGACATGATTGAATGGAAATACCTTTTTACTACATTTGAGAAGTTTGGGTTTGGCCCAAACATTTGTGCATGGATTAAATTACTGTATACTAACCCAGAAGCTTCAGTTTGCATCAATAACATTTGCTCAGACTACTTTAAACTAGAACGTGGCACTAGACAAGGATGCCCTTGTCACCGCTGCTGTTTGCGATTGCCATTGAACCACTGGCAATACATTGTCGAAATACTGATCAGATAAAGGGGATTAGCAGAGAAGGACTGGAACAGAAAATCTCATTATATGCAGATGACATGGTACTGTATATATCGGACCCAGAAAATTCTGTGCCTGCAGTCTTAGCAGCACTCACAGAATTTCAAAAGCTCTCTGGTCTCAGAATTAATCTGAATAAAAGTGTACTCTTTCCAGTGAATTCTCAAGCATATAATATTAGATTAGACACCCTACCTTTTATCATTGCAGAACAGTTTAAATACCTCGGGTAAACATCACAAGTAAACATAAAGCTCTTTATCAACAAAATTTCGCCGTCTGCATGGAAAAAATTAAACAAGACTTGCATAGATGGTCAACCCTTCATCTCACACTAGCTGGAAGAATTAACACTGTTAAGATGAATATTCTTCCTAAACTCCTTTTTTTATTTCAAAACATCCCAATATACATTAATAAATCATTCTTTAGGCAATTAGATTCAACAATAACCTCATTTATTTGGAATTCAAAACATCCACGCATCAAAAGAGCGACCCTACAAAGACAAAAGGCAGAAGGTGGCATGGCTCTACCTAACTTCCAGTTTTATTACTGGGCAGCAAATATACAGGCGATAAGAACCTGGACACAAATAGAAGAACATACACAGGCTTGGACCACAATAGAAGTAAAATCCTGCAGTACTTCTTTGTATTCCTTGCTCTGTGCTCCAATAAACACACGTTATCGGCAATATACTAATAACCCAATTGTGCTCCACTCACTTAGAATCTGGAACCAATGTAGAAAGCATTTTAAGACGGAGAAGCTTCTATCTGTGGCACCTCTGCAAGAGAACCATCTCTTTCAACCTTCACAAACATATGCAGTTTTAATATCTGGAAAAATTTGGAATTAACTTGCTTAGAGATCTTTATATAGACAACGTCTTTGCATCCTATGAACAATTACATTCCAAATTTAACATTCCAGCTACACATTTCTTTCACTATCTTCAAATCAGGAACTTTGTTAAACAGAACCTTCCAGATTTTCCTCATCTTGCACCCTCATCCATGCTGGAAAAAATATTGCTCAATCTCAAGGACTTAGACTCCATCTCTACAATATATAAAATCATTTTACAATCCCTCCTTTCAAAGATCCAAGAGGACACTGGGAAAAAGATCTCTCAATTAATATATCAGAAGAGGAGTGGAAAGTAGCAATGCAGAGAATTCACTCGAGCTCCATATGCGCAAAGCATACAATTATACAACTTAAAATTATTTATCGAGCACATCTGTCTCGACTAAAACTCTCCAAAATGTTTCCAGGGCATGATCCAACCTGCGAACGCTGCAAATTAGTTCCAGCCTCACTAGGTCACATGTTCTGGGCCTGCACCAAATTAACATTATTCTGGACAAAAATTTTTAATTACCTTTCAGATAGCCTTGGACTCACAATCCCTCCTAACCCATTAACAGCTGTGTTTGGGGTTCTTCCAGAGGGCTTAAAGTGGAGAAAGACAAACAAATTGTGATTGCATTCACTACACTTTGGCACGCAGACTTATTCTGATAAACTGGAAGAACCCAAACTCTCCTCTTTTAAGTCAGTGGGAAACTGATGTGTTATATTATTTGAAATTGGAAAAAATCAAATACTCAGTTAGAGGATCCGTACAGACGTTTTTCAAAACATGGCAGAATCTAATCAGTAATATTTTAAAATAAGTTCATGAAGCATAGAGAATTTATTAATTTAGGTATGTTTAAAAGCTGTAAAATGTTTCAAGGGTGGGGATCGATCTGTTCTTAACTCTATTTTTCTTTTTGTAAAAACTTGATTGCTTTGTATGGAGTGTAATAAAATTAATAAAAATAAATAAATAAATAAAATAAAATGAAAACATCTTCCTTAGCAATGGGAATAAATACACTGAGTAGTATATACATTTTTTGCTTTAATATTTTGAATTGGTTTCCTCTTCTTATGTTTTGGTTTTGCCAATTCATTTTTCTTGTCTTTTTCTGGAATTCAGACATTTTTGCCTGTCTCTCACTTTGCCCTTTTCAATTATTGTCCATGCCCTGGCCTTATTTTTCTTTCTTCTCTGCCATCATCAGCAAAATCATAAAGAAAGTCTAGGGCTTCTTTAAATCAAGACCAAAAGAGCATGACCAATAAATAAAAATGCAATAATAATTATAAGAGTGATATAAAAATATTGCAAACTCTCTAGAACTACTTTGAAACATCTGCCAATTGTGACACTTGCCAAAGAAATGTACTAAGTACTTTGTACTAATGTACAAAGAAATGTACTCACACTAATGTGTCAAACCCATTTGTTGTGTAACGGTTTAAAAAAACTTCTTCTTGTAGTTCACAAAAAAGTGCAGATGATGGGAGCAACAGAAATTTGCATGTAAATGTAAATGGCGTCTCTTGCATTTCTTGGTATAACACAGAGGAGAATTTCCCTTCATAACTACTTCTTCCAGGAAATTATGTGAGTCTACTGAGTTTTATAAATTGTTTCTAGTTAAAATTAGTACAGAAATAAACTACCATAAAAGTGAAGGATAGTCTTTTAATGCATGCCAATTAAAGTCTTATTACTGTGGAATGATTTTGATACAGAGAGTTTTAGTGTCACCACAGCATTTTCTGTTTAGTCCATGCAATAGCTCTCACAGATCTAATTTCTTAAGTCACCGTCATGATGAAGGTATAAATTCCTGGAAATCACATGAATTACCATCAAATGTCACCATGTCTAGTAGATTTTTATTATTCTTAGAATGTTTTTATTACTCATAAACTGAATGTATACTAATGTTTAATAATTCTACTCCCACAGATCAATAGTGTATTAAAGAGAAAAGTAGAAAGATAAGAGAATATTAGAACTTCCTTCTAGATATGAATAATCATTTCTTTTGTTCTCTGCTTAGCTTGGCTTAGCTTAGAGAGGAAGAGCCTTCTAATGCTATGAGAATGTTTTCCTTTGGCCATTAAATTAAAGCCTAACTTATGTTATATGTGTTCCATATTTTATTGATATTCTGACATTAGTTTGTAAGAAAACCATACAACTAATTTGAACTTTTAACAGCACCAGATTTGTTTTACACCAAAGTTTCTAACTAAAACGGCACTTTTAAGACCCCAAATTCTATTTATTTTTAAAAAAGGGCAGTATTCCTGGACTTACTGTAGTTGTAAAAGGCACATATAACAAAAAAGCAGTTTGTTAATGGATAGACTCCTCGTATTGTGGGCACGGACGTCAGTCAAGCCAGAAGTTGATCTTGTAACCTCCACTCTAAGAGGAATTCCAATAATTAAACTGTTTTCCCATTCTAATCTAAAACTCTCTCTATCCCACAAGTCATCACACAAAACTTCCCAATTTGGAAGACCAGTCCTTTCACAGGAGACCTTTTTTTCCTGTCTCTGTCTTGATTTCTCTTCTGTTGACCACATAACCTTCTCAAACTTCGTGTCTGCAAGCTCACTTCACATAGGAGAGCTACATTCAAAGAACTTTAAGTAGTATCAGGGGCAGCTGTGTCATTTGAAAATATGTCACCAAAAACACCCTTGTTTCTGATCCCTCTGATAAAATCAGTATTAAACATTGGGCTTCTGTTCAAAATATATAAATCTTATTTACAGCCTTTTTTAGTACAAAGCATGCAGCCATTGGCATTGGTGAAATAGGGAGACAACTAGCAGACTGTTTCGGAATTTTGAATTGTTTAAATCAATGGCCTCACAACGCCTGTTATAGAACATTTCAAATCCATTGATCACAGCCACACTGAACTCTGTTTGTGTTCTTTCACAGCGCTTCAGAGACACGTTTCAAAAAAACACAGAAGAAGCTAAGCTCATTCTCACCCATGGATCATTCATTTTTCCAGATTTTAATGACAGACTAATGTTTTAATCTCTCTTTTCATCTTGTCTAATGGCAGCTTTTTCACACCTACTCTCACCTTTTCTTCTTCCATTTGTCCAGGCTTTCTCCCCTCTATGTGTTACCTGCTCTTTTTTTTTCAGTGGCTCGCTCGATGAAGTCTGTACAGCCAAATGTTGTGTCTTTAACCTTCTTTCCTTCTCAGCATGGAAAACATCCTTAACCTGACAAATGTCCCACACTAACTCCAAAAAAGCAGTAAAAGCATACTTCAGTAAATGATTGTTCTGAAAGTTCACCAAAACAAGTTGAAACATAATTGTTTGAGTTGGAAAAGTTAAAAAGGTCAGCACTTACTTACTGTCTATCAGAAACTTTATAACTATATTTTTCCTTTGGAGTATAAAAGAAGGTAATAATTTTAGAGATTAATGACCCCTTTGACAAGTCAGCTTCCATTGCCAAGGCATCAGCAGGTCTGACTGTGTCCTACACATCTCACATTATATCTGACCGTAATGCTTTATCTTGCATCTCATTACCTTTATGGTGTTTCTTTAAGCCGGGCCAGACCAGACAATGAGGAGTTATGTGGCCACCAGGTGAGGAAGTGCACTGTGAGACCAGCCGTGAGTTGTGGTGTATGTGGTTCTCTGATTTTGTTGGTTATTTCTGTTCAGATGGTCAGTGCCAACCATAATGTTTGGGACAAAAACACCTTTCTCCTTGATTTCCTCCTCTGCTCCACAGTTTAAAATCACAAATCAAACAATTCAGACATCATGATTAAGGTGCACATTGCAGACTTTCATTTAGGGGGATTTGCATACACTTTGGTCACACCATGTAGAAATGACAACACTTTTTCTAATGATAATGATAATAATTCTTTTCATTTATATTGTGCTTTTCTCACTACTTTTCATAGTACTTATACCATCACTATAGTGTAGCACCCACCTGGATGATGTGATGGCTGGTACGCTAACCACACATGAGGTGTTAGGTGGTGAAGGGGTGAGAGACAGTTAGCCAATTAGAGAAAGGGGATGATTAGGGGGCCAGAATGACTAGGCCATGGTGGGCATTGGGAGTCACCCTACTCTTTAGGGATCTTTTATGTCAACAGGGAGTCAGGACCCTCAATGGAGAATCATATTTTTGATTGTTATGGTCGGCTTTCAGGAAAGCACAAACAATTTTATGTTGTTATAATTATATATGCTTAAATAGCTTGTGCATGCCATTTACTTTATCAAATCACTGCTGATCTCACAAAGTAGGAAATACGTTTTCTCTTTGTCTTTTCTTCCTATAAATGCAGTTTTCAGTATAGTTTCTTGCTGTCTCTGAAGCTGGCCTTTTACCCAGAATCAAATTCTAACCACTTCTAACTTCTAAAGTCGCACAGTGCCCTAATCCTCTTTGAAGATGTAGAAAGCAAACCCTATTAATCCACCATTCAATTTTCCAATCTTCTATTTTGCCAGATTATTCACTTCAACACATTTGACAACCAGAGACTAAAAGGCACTTCTTAAAAGTTGTATGACATGCCTGGGGCAGCACGGCACTGTAGTCTGTAGCACTGCTACCTCACAGCACCACAGGTCAAAGTTTAAAGCCCAGCTTGTCCACTGGCAGTGTGGAGATGTGTAGCTAAGATCCTCACAACTGGACCCATTGGAGAGAGTGTGTGCTTGTGTGTGTGAGAGTGGGCCAGGGTGTTTGGGTGGGTCCAGTCCATGATTAGATCCTGTCTTACGCCATATGCCATAGAACAGGTTCTGCCCTTCCTGTGGCCCCAGATAAAGCCAGAGAATGTTACTCTATGTTATGTTTTTGAAGTTACATTGATACTTCTAAAAGCTCTTTGATTTATATGTAAGACAAGGAATTGTTTCAGATAGGTTAGGTTATTTCACCCATTTAATCTAATTTAAGATCTTTGTGGCAAGGAAAGAATCCAGCCAAGATCGGATGCTAGTCCATCAAAGATTGAAGGTAATAGTAATTGTAAATTGCTAGGGTTATTAATGAAACAGTTGAACAATGAAGTTAAATATGCTAATGAGGTAACTGAACATTGAGAGACTCAGGAAGCTATCAAATCTAAATATTGTATATATTCAGCATCTAATTGCAAAGCTATTAACTAGTTGGTGATTGTGTCACTTGGTGGAAAATTTATTTTTTCATTTAAAAAGCATTTGAAGTGTTTAGGGCACCAAATAAAAGCGTAACAGTTGTGCTCCATCGAGTACCTTTAGATACGAGTTAACATGGGCTGCTTTTTATGAATCAAGTGGAAGAGTTGGTTTGGGGTTAAGCTAAAGAATTATCAGACATTGGCTAATTCTTATAATTAACAGTGGAGAACAAACATTAAAGTAAAAAAAAACTTACAATATGATTTATTCCCTAAATGGGAGGACCAAAAGCAATAAAAAAAAAATCCAAACATTAAAGTAAAAAAAAAACTTAGGATTTATTCCCTAAATGGGAGGACCAAAACCAATATATAAAAAAAAAATCCTACCGAACACAATACTAAATCATTATCAAAAATGTTATGAAAGAAAAAAGTTAAATAAAAAAATAAACATTTTAATATAAAAAAAGAAAATATGAAAAAAGAAAAGAAAAATCATTAGGAATGTAAAGAATTTCAAAACTCAAGAACTGAATTTAATTACCACAACAGTAAACCTAATACACCTTTAGGCCAACAGTCCACAACTTCCAAATTACAGTAATCTAAAATTCCAAATAATAAATCTAAAGCCTAAGAGACTATAAACCTTTAACATAAATAAATAAATTAAAGGAGTCAAAGAACATAATTGTATTTAAAAACTAATTCCATAGCATTTGATGTGACATGCGGTAGTCTCATATGAGAGTCTCAGGTAACTGCAGATTTAACTAATGCAGCATCTGAGAGTACTAGAGGACACAGACAAAGGTAGGGGGACTAAATTAAATTGGAAAATTGAACACACAAACAAACAAAAAATCAAGAGCAACAGAATGGTGGAAACGCTGGCAAAAACAAAGAATACATGAAATTCTAATAAATCCTCACTAAACAATATGCCACAATCAGAGTACTAAAGAGTAAAATCAGAGTAAAATTTTTCTGAAGAACTAAATCCCTTCCTAGGTCTTTCCTTTAATTTTTAACAAAGTTCTGACACTATCCATCCATCCATTTTTTAACCCGCTGAATCCGAATACAGGGTCACGGGGGTCTGCTGGAGCCAATCCCAGCCAACACAGGGCACAAGGCAGGAACCAATCCTGGGCAGGGTGCCAACCCACCACAGGACACACAAACACACCCACACACCAAGGCCAATTTAGAATCGCCAATCCACCTAACCTGCATGTCTTTGGATTGTGGGAGGAAACCAGAGCGCCCGGAGGAAACCCATGCAGACACGGGGAGAACATGCAAACTCCATGCAGGGAGGACCCGGGAAGCGAACCCGGGTCTCCTAACTGCGAGGCAGCAGCGCTACCACTGCGCCACCGTACCGCCCAGTTCTGACACTAGTTTAGCTATTTGCAGTTCCATATGTGATTACTTCTATGATGTCACAAGTAGCGTATAGTAACAGTATATTCACAACAATACGCCATCACTCTCATTGGCACATGTTTCATATGTCTTGCAAACACACAGTTGTTATGTGACAGAGACTCCAAGGATTATTGCGAGTGAAAAGTGAAGACTGAGAGATAATAACATGAGGTGAGAATTATGGTTAGGGCCAGGCCAGGCTGAAACAAGGAGATCAAAATGAAACATAAGTGAATGAAGCTGAGGGGCAAACCAACAATCAAAGTCAAAGTCAGAAGGAGAATAAAAATATCAAACAAAACCCAACACTTGGCCTATATGAGTTACAAATTAACTACAGTTAAAGACCTTAAAACTTTATCCAAGGGATACCAAAATATAGAACTACCACCATGCTTATAGCATCACTACCACTTACATTACAAATGTGCCTATAGTGGTCATGTGACATGTCTTGTGCGTCGAATAAATAAAAAAATGGACCAAGACAAAATACAAAAAAGTAAACTGTTACAACAGTATCATAGCAACCAGACACCACAAATGATAGCACCCATGAAAAAATAATCTTATAAAATGATGTTGAACAATAATGTCCTCGTATTAACTATAAAATCATAAAGAAATGATTAAACAGAAATGGCAAATATTTCCCACAGTGAATCGCCAGAACTTATCATGGCACAGCTGAGTGTAAAGTAGGAAACCACCTTGAACAGGGTGCCAATCTATGACTTGAGAATCACGACCAACATATTTTTGAGGATGTTGGACAATAAGTAGAGTACTCAAAACCCTTTCAGACATGGGAAGAACACATATTCTCCACAAAAACATCACCAGCACCAGGCTCCTTGCACCTGATTCATACAGGATATGAAGTGACCCCTCACAACCCTGTACTGGATAAAATAGGTACAAAAAATAAATTAACACATGAAGGAGTCAAAATTCAGAATCAAACTGTGTCGCTCTCCTCTTAGGACACAGGTTTCCTTTATTAAAAACTTACTGGAAAATTCTCACCAAAAATTTTTTTTTCAGTACTTCAGGGCAGGAGGATAGTAAATTCCCTTAAATGACATAATGCACCACATGCAGACTTAACAAAGCCAGTCAACCAGACCCCCACTGGGAAAAGCGCCAGAAGTGAGGAGTAAATCACAAGAAGGTAAACATTGTGTCTAATGGGTCCTGTCATTTATTTCTCCCAGTTGTAGCAGAATTCAGCAGATCTTAGGTATTATTATGACTACTGAACTTTAAACCACCTGAGATGTGATAGCAAAATGGCAGAATGTAGTTTTCTGTATATAATATACGTTGAAATATTTTGCTGCAAGGAAAACTTTGTGAACCTTTTAGAACTGAATTGTGCTTCTGCATTATTAATGTAGAACAATAGGATCAGACCCTCAACTAAGACACAATAACAAACACAGTCTGATAAACTAATAGTCCACACACCATTGGACGTCTTCTTGCTGATACTGAACACCTCTTTTAAACGTTCACAGTGTTGAATCTGTAAGCTATTGACTTCTCCAAAAACTGATTGGAAGCCAGTTGCTACAATCAATGAGATGAGAGTGGAGGTGCCAGTCGTGCATCAGCACTTCAAACTTCCTAATGACATAGAAATCCCTTATTGACATTCCTAACTGAACTTATTATTGCTGACGCTCCACACAGACAAACAATATGAGTTAAAAGGATAAGCAAACAGACCAGAAAGCCTGAGTCATAAATAAGAGAGATAAATAGACGCACTACCAGGTTTTGGACTTAGCAACAGAGCGTTCAGTAAAACAACCAGTAAAAGCCAAAGAATAATGAGACACTAAAAGTGTAGACAAACTAAAGGTGATGAGCAAACATCACGTCGAGAGTGTAACCAAAGACGATGCCAGGAGTTGATGAGAACATTTCTAGCAACCAATAACAACTGCTTATACTGATTGTCAGCACTAAGTTATTTTATTGAATTAGACACAGTGGTGATGGCCAGACATAAGTCAATAAATAGTATTCATAAACTTGCAAAATCTCATTAAAGTCTATTTAAAATAACCAAAAAAAGTTAAACATGTAACACCACAACTCACCCTCCATAATAGTATTTAAAAGGCTTTTTCTATGAAAACAAAAAATCCATCAAAAGAGTATTTGTTATGTTGTAAAGTTGTTTTATTATTATTATTAGGTTCATTTTAAGAATGTTATCTTTGTGATGTTACTGTGCTATCGTGTTTATTTGGTGTTTTTCTCTGTGTGCCTCCTATTGTACTATACTTTACATGGGTGCTGTCATATTCCCTGTTTGTTGTTACTTGAGGTCACTAGGCTAACCCTATTTAAGATGGTGGTGCACTGCTCCTTCCATCCATTATTTGGATTTTGTGAAATAATTAAGTTGCATTACACTATCGATTCAAATCATTTAGAGAGTGACAATCTTTGGCTGTTTCTTTGAATTTGATTTTTAAATAGCATTCTGGGTCTGCTTGCTTGGTATTCTCTGCTCTTCTGGCTTAAGACCCCTGCCTGTTCTTTTGATTTGCATTGTTTGAACTTCATCTGCTAGTCCTATTGATAACTTTGCTGTTGACTTGCCATTTTTCTCTGCGGCAGTACAATATTGTTAAAAAAGGCTGATTATAGACATAAAGGCAGCTGACCAGCTTGATTGACTTGGGAAGTTTACTACTGAGATATATGGGAGCAGAATATTTAAATGCCAGTTTGGAATTGTGATGTACACTAAGGTGAAGGGCCCATCTTTTTATAGGCCACCCTCTCCTGCAGCTCTTTGTGAAATGAACAGAAGATGATGAAAAAGATGTTAGGCTTCCAAAGAGATGCAGAGTTCATTGAGATCTTGATTAGCCTGTCTTAGAGATGCCCTTACCACAAAACTCAACAGGCAGGGTTTGGCGCACACTAACCAAATTCAAAATATACTTTTAAATATTCAAAAAAATGCCAAAAATGTTCCAGAAGGGAGAATAACCATTACATGTCTAGACTGAGACAGAGAGGTCCAATACACAAATCTTTACAGATACATACATTTATTTGAAATAAACAAAACAGCAAAAAAGGGTTTATCTAAAAAAGGGAACCCAAAAGCAAACAAGTCCCAATATGAAATCCAGAAGATGGAAAACAAAGACAGAAGACAGACCAAAAAATCTATACATAGTATCAATGTCCTCTCCAAACGTCAATGGAGCACTGAAGGCCCAACTCCCCAGCATCAGATATAAAGACAGATTGTGTTTTTTCAGCAGTGACATCAAGGCAGAGGTGTAGCAACAGGACAGACAAGGCAGGCAAATACCTGGATCCCTGAACTGGTGAGGACCCCATGAAGGTTATCCATTTACATAGGTACTTCATTTTAATGATAAGTCAGTCAGTCATTTTCCAACCCGCTATATCCTAACACAGGGTCACGGGGGTCTGCTGGAGCCAATCCCAGTCAACTCAGGGTGCAAGCTAGGAACAAATCCCGGGCAGGGCACCAGCCCACCGCAGGACACACACACACACATAACACCCAAATACTGTACTAAGCACACACTAGGGACAATTTAGGATCGCTAATACACTTAACCTGCATGTATTTGGACTGTGGAAGGAAACCGGAGCACTCGGAGGAAACCCACGCAGACACAGGGAGAACATGCAAACTCCACACAGGGAGGACCCGGGAAGCAAACCCAGGTCTCCTAACTGCGAGGCAACAGCACTACCACTGTGCCATCGTGCAATGCATAAATCTGCAGGAACTCCCTTTGAAGCATAATATCGACACACCGTTGCAACACAATGGAAAACCCTCCTACGAGGGGCCCAGTCTCCGTTGCAGAAGGGTTTGTGATGTAACGTTAAATGTAATCAGTGCCATTTTCATGTATGGAAGCAAAAACTAGATGACCTTATTTGGTAAGAACAATTCAGCCATTTCTGATTCAGCTTCAGTCTCTCTACGACCAACTGTAGCCAGTAGGCAGCTAAAATCGGAAGCACAAATTCAGTCCCAAAGTGAGTGGTAACAGTGAGATGGTGGTCCAAGAAGTCCCTCAGCAGTCCTGACTCTTCCTCTGGAAAGAGACATTTTGTTTTTTTTATATTTAAAGCTGATAAAATCTTACTTGCGATCTACCAGGCGCCATCAGAGGCTTTCAGCCCCAACTCTAATTTCAACTGTGTGCTGTGTTGGAGGTCTTTGGACCTGCAGAACATTGTGACTGTGTTTGACTGTGAATGGTGATTTTGAAAGTTACAGTAATACCTTTAGGAGCCACTTTAAAAAAATCAATTTTGTGCACTTTAGATAGATAGATAGATAGAAAGAAGTTTATTTTTTATGAATATGTGCACATTCTTGTCTCCTTTATCCTTACAGAAACTGCCCCTTGACAGCATCAAAGCCAAACAAGTCCTGCCCCTTCCACTCTGCTCAGTGTAAAAGAGAGATGCTGCTGGAAGGTTGCATCTCTTGTTGGACCTGACAGCAAGAAAGAGAGAAAGGGAGAGAATGTGTGTGTCTTGTTGAAACTGACCATTGTAATAATGGAGATGTCCTGACTATGCTCCATTGAGCATGTGTTTTGTTTAAATATATATATATTTTTTACTTAAATGAGGTTTTGCCCTGTTGGTACCCAAATCATTTGAAATTCACCCTGCCTCATCATTCGCCCTGCAACAATAATAAAAACCTAAGCTAATATTGAGTAGACACAATTTTACCAAACGAGAGATTTCAAAGACTTCTTGAACTCATTGAACTAAATGAAGGTTGGCAGCTCATTCCTTTAGATAGATAGCTAAGTAGATAGTGTCAGAGATGGCTGGGGTGACGCCTAGGAAGACCGGAGGAGGGCTTACGCCTTCCCCAGACCATGTGCGGGCGACCGCCCTGGTTCCTTTGGGGGCCATGGGTACAGAGCTTTGAAGCTCCACCCTGTAGGGGCCCGTGGTCACCGCCAGGGGGCGCCCCCATGCCTTTGGTGCCCTGGACCTCAGCACTTCCGTCACACCCGACTTTGTCGGGACTTTTGGGTTGTATGCACTTTAATAATTGTAAATAATGTATAATAAATGTGTGTGTGTTGAAACCAATGTGTCTGCCTGTCTGTGGCCGGGCCAGTCTCCACAATGGCATCCCAGATGGGACTCTCTGCCTGGTTCAAGGCAGGGACCCTGACTAAATAATTTTGTGGACGGCCCAGCACAGCAGGTGCGCCCACACATGTGCTGCGGGAGCAGTGTGCGCACTTTGAACTTGTAAATAATGTACAATAAATATGAGTTGGGTGACATTAACGTGTCCGCCTGTCTGTTTCCGGGCCGGCTTCCACAACAGATAGATAGATAGAAATTAATTTTTTATGAATATGTGCACCTTACATTTATTTACATTATTTATTTATTCTCTTTTTTGATCTTTACAAGTTACTTTATTCTTTTATTATTTTCTATTTTCTATGCAGCTGTTGTACTTACTCAAGGATTTTATTTATATAGTCTGTTTTTCCCAAAGTTAAAATAAAGAATTTGTGTTTATTAAATTTCCCCATTTAATCTTTTTAATTTAGAATTTGTGCCAAAATAATGGTAATACATTTTTTTTTGAGTCGAGACTCAGGAGAAGGTGAGTTGGAGGGCCCTGTGCAGTTTTTTACCAAAGTTCTCCAGAGTCCTTAGAATTGCCACAGTGTCAAGGTACCCATACCACCCACAAAACACAAGTGATATATGCAAACTTAATTACATTATACATAAATATTAAAGCAGTGGGTTGTGGCCCAAATTCCCATTGATGGGTTGCCAGCTAAACTTAAAAACAAAAAGCCATTTCAGCAGCTGAATACTGGACTCATTTTCTGCCCTCCTCACATGAAGGGTAAATCTCGTCCTCATTTCTCATCATTAAATGCATTTATCACTGCGCTCGCTATGCCAAGTTCGGTTCTTTAATGTAACAGATGCACTGTATACCAATGCGCTCAAAACTCCGAGTGGGCTTTTGATTGTGTACTGCATTGTGAAGAGCACAAAGGAAGCTGATAAACACAGAGAGTATCATATTCCATCAATGTACACTGTTATGAAGTGTTATAGGGAAAAATATTGTCTATGGCCATCACCTGAGAACCACTGTACTCAAATAATAAAAAAATATTATTAATATTAATTACATCAAAACATGCTCAATAATTCTTCAAAAATAGCAAAAGCAGCAATAAAAAGGAAAGTACACATAAGCCAGGGAATATATCCTGGCTGTAACATACAGCTACAATAACACAGAAGGTTATTTTACTGAAGTAGTAATAAAAACACCCTCCCATATTTTTAAACTTTAACATTAAACATTCATATTGTATCCACAGGCATGATGTGCAAACTGTTCAAGAGTGATCTCCATTTGTACAGTGTGTAAAATACCCCATTGTAATCAAGGGAGTCTTCTTAGTGCTTCCTGAGCACTGAAATTAAACTCACACTTATGAATATACAAATAAATTACCTATGGAGAAAGAACTTACTAAGGGTAAGAGCAGACAAATCACCTCAAACAAGGATATGCTGTGGTATGTGTGAGATCTCTGCTTCACCTTCCAGCCGGGATGCCAAAACTATTAAGAGATCTGTATAATTTATCAACAAAGTTCATGAATTGGTGAAAGTCCATAAAATAACTTTTCCCTTCTGTGTTTGTGGTTTGATAGACTATTTTTTAACAAATGACTCAACTTGCTGCAGTAAACCAAGTAATACAATTTATTCATAAAATAAGGATAATAGATAATGGATACATGCAAGTACTGTATATACAGACAAATGACAATAACAAACCAGACAAAGCATAAATCGTTTAGCTTGAACTTTTTATACTCTTTTTAATGAATTCTATTTTCTTAATTCTTATCTACAGAATCACCCAGGAAACAATTTATTACATACCAAATTTAAAATATTCTAGTCAGAATTCTGGTCTTTCAACTGGTTAGGAGTTCTTAGCTAGACAATGTGTCATGCAGTATAACATGCATATATGTGGGATTTTGGATTAAAATCAGATTTTTCAGTTTTGTATTTGTATGTGTAACCCAGCCAATGTCTGCTTTAACACATATGCAGGCTCAGCTGAGATATGTAATTACCCAGTTAAACGAGAGGGGGTGCTGCCGCAAACATCGTCATCTCCTTCTTTCTCCACAGCGCTAAGAAGCTGCTCAGTGAGGGCATTTGATCCTGCCATAAAACCCCAGGCGGAGACATCATTACTGGTTCAAGTGAGCTGCCAGATGCAGTTCTGCTGAAAGTGACTAAAGCTATCCAGTTTTCACACATACGGGACATATGCCAACAATTAAAGGGGCAACCTGGTTGGTGCTCCAAAATTTCTTCCTGTTTCAGAACTGCTATTCTCACACTTGGCCATGCTGCTCACTTCTACCAATGGTTGTAATATTTAGGCATTCCTGCATGAATACAGTATAAAAGATCAGCAAGAGTATAGGATGGTCAACAACAGCCTGTGGGCCATGAGAATGATAAACTTCTTTATGAGAAAGTTTAACAGCATAAGATTTAAAGGACTCCAGATTCTCTGCAATATGTCACAGATAAAAATGACACAACTGTCCTCTGAGTTGTATATGAACTGCATTTTACATTTGTTTTTAACATATCTACTCTTCTATGTGAGTGTGCATAAAATGTGTAAAGTCACTTGTTTACTTTCACTTATGGAATCTTTTTTACAACATATACGGTTTACTATTGTATGGTTCTCCCAAGTTTGTTCTTCTGTGTAGTGATTTCTAAACTTCTTGTAATAAATGTGTCAGCTAAATAAACAAATGTAAACATAAATTATTCTGTGCTGGCAACTGGTGAGGAATAGAGCTAAGACACACGGCTATACTTGCAGTTTTCACAACTTCAGCTCAGAACTTTGACTGTAAAAGGCTATCTGGCAAACTGTCAAAGTCACGTCATATTTGTGCACTTGAATTTTCATAGCTTTAAAACGTATTTCTTGTTTAATGTATTGAGGGTTTCAAATGTTCCAGTTTATTCAAAATATTGCCATGAAGCTGCTGTGCAATTATTTAACTCATCAGCTACTGTGTACAAGTTTTTGCCCAGGATTTGTCAGTTGTGTTTTGACCAAAATAAATTATGGTAGACAGCCTGGAACAGTTCTACCACCAGTTGACCTTTACTATTTATTTCATATAAATAGCGCTAAGAAAATTGGTTTAATTTATAGATAAACATCTATTTTTAACAAAAATACTAGGGAACAGACAACGATGATGGCTCTCTTTCTGTCCAGCCATGGCTTGTCCAGTTTTCAGGTGACTGTTTCATTTAATTTCACACAAAATCCAAAATTCCTCTTTTGTGTATTTGTATTGCAGTCAAATTATTGTAAACATTTTCTCTTACATTGTCTCTTTTTGTTATTTGCATTTTGAGTTACTGTACATTAAGATATATTGTACTATAGTACATCTTGTACATCTTGCCTGAAGAAGGGGCCTGAGTCGCCTTAAAAGCTTGCATATTGTAATCTTTTTAGTTACCCAACAAAAGGTGTCATTTTGCTTGACTTCTAACTACATTAAGATATATATATATATATATAGTGGCATATTGCCGCCAGACAGAGCCCTCCCTGCAGTATGGAGGTGCCCCGACAACAGAACTGACGTGCTTCCGGGGTGAAGAAAAGGACTTGTACCTGACCCAGAAGTGATAAAGAATCACATGGACTGGGGATTGGGAACACTTCCGGGTCAGGGTGTATAAATGGACTGTGGGAGCTCCCAGACGGCGAGCTGAGCTGGGTGGAAGGGTGGCGACACGTCTGGAAGTGGATGATTGTTTATTGTTAGTGTATTGGTGAATTAATAAGTATTGTGGAGGGGCGGGTGCTTTGTGCACTGTGCTGTATAAATAAAGTCCACATTTGGACTTTTACCTGTTGTCTGGCGAATTGGACAGGGGTTGAAAGGAGCGATACTGCCTCAATCTGTCACTATATATAAACATATTTAAATATATATATATTTTTTATTCCTTTTATTTATATGTTGTTTCTTTTTATTATTCTTATTTTTATCATTGACCTTTGGCCCAACTGTGATGTAAACTGCAAATTGGCACCTTCACCTCAGTATGTGCTAAATCTGACACTTATGGGAGGTATAGCAAAACTTGGATTCTTTTCGGATTAGACTATACTCAAATTCTGTCATTTATCTAATGAATGGATAAGATGATATATTTTTTAAAATACTTATGTTAAGTGTTTCTCTTGAAACTTGTCTTTCCTTTTTTTCCTGTGTCCTGAGCATGCAGTTGGTGCGAGATGATGGGACGCATGCTGCTTTTAGTTTTATTTTGATCATCTTATTAAGGTAGGGGTTTCTGTTATGCAAATGTATTTATTATTATTATGCCCTAATCTAACATTTGCATAAGAAATGTAGTAATTTACTTCATGAAGTAGAAGTACATAATAAACAGAAATAGTTGTGTTATATATTTGAAATATTGAAAAGTGTGCTTCAGTTTTATTAAAGTCTAAATATTAATGATTGTAATAGAAATTTGTCATTTTCTACCCACTGATAGAGGTCCATAGAGGGCTAGATCCCTAGTAAAGGATCTCAAATCAAAAATAGCATCATATACATAATCACTGACCTTGAAATAGTACAAAAAGATACCCCGCCTGCTTCTGTTTAACATTTGTCATTTTTAAGCTTCTCAGAGTGGTTCTTAGAGAGCTAGGACTACTGGTAGATAATCAAATATCAAAATATTATCATATTCATGATCAATAACCTTGCAATAGCATAAAATGACATTCGACATGTCTATATAACTAATCCCCATTTTTTTCAAACTTTCACAAAAAGGAGTAACTTTGACCCTTCTTTTCCCAATAGGGGTAGAGCCCCAGGGGTTGGTTGTTTTCAAACACACGACTTGAAGTTTGTGTGATTATTTTTGCAGAAGACACCTATTGGTTTATTCTTTATCATAAGGGTTTAATTTCCTGTACTAAATATAGTGACGCACTGTGCCCCTGAATTGGATTATCTATGTATGTCTTAGTGTGCTAAGCATTCCCAAGTGGTCACACTACAGTCATTGTTCATATGTTTGAGTTCAAAATATAGCTGTTCTTTTTATTTTGCTCTCTCTAGAGCAACCTATATTGAACTGAGTATGAGAAAAGCATGGATCCCACATTGTCTATTCCCTCTGTTTTCATACTTTGACTATAAACTTTATTTACGGACATCACAAACTTTAGTCTGTTTGGGAAAGGCAGACTTTTAAACTTGAATTGTGAATCTGTTGGAGTGATGGATGCCTGGGTTAATAAAAATATTTAATTTACATCACTTGCCAAGTAATTTGGGGATTGCAATTCTGGGGACATGTAATAGGAGCTAAAATGTTTAATATAAGTAAATGTTAAGGAATATCTGACATTTTTAAAGAAAACTTTAAACTTTGTGTAGAACAGTGAATGGCCTCTTCATCCTCTACTGCATCATCAGAGTTAAATTCTATTCATCCTGTCCCAGATCAGCTTAAAATGGCACCATCTTTCTATTGGTTGTTTTTGTTCTTTAATTTATGAATTTGACTTAATAATAAATGAATTCATATAAGGTGTTTAATAAAATAGGAAATAGTGCAAAGCAAAAATCTTTTTAACACTAGAATTACCAGAGCCTACGAAAAAACTTGTAGATCCGGCCCACCTTAAATCCGTTCGCACCTCTCCGCCAGCTATTTCATCCCCCCACCAACTTAGAACGTGCACAAACTTCTCCCAGCTCATGCCTTGATTCATTATGTGGGAGTGAAGTGGAGTTTTAGAGTGGAAATAATAGATCGTTATTTGGAACACACGCATTTCGTGTGTGTTCCGTTTCTACAGTAATCTATGTAAACACATTTTTAAAACAGAAATGTTTTTCATATTTTAGTAGTAAATGACAAAATGTAGGCAAAAACTATATAATGTATGAAGCCTGAAGTCCAAAGATCAAATAAACACTTTCACAAAAAGTTCAAGGATAAGACAACAGCTTATGTGGTGTAGCGGTAAGATACACTGATTTATAATCAAGAGTCCCTGGTTCGATCCTGACTCACTCCTACATTTGCTATTTTCAGTGGTGAGCTGCTTTTATTGTTAATATTATACAGTACACACATACACTTGCTTTGTGTCTGTAACACACGGTGTACATTTATAGGACTTGTAAAAGTTAACGTTTTTTTCACTTTTATTCTCTCTAAATCACGATCACGATACATACTACTGCCCCCACCCCCACCCAGGGATCTGACGCTGTTAGTTTTTATTTGAAACTGGGGTTAACTGGAGTTGTGAGTGGTGTTTTGAGACAATGGAAACTGGACATTCTCTCATCTGGAGGGATAAAAGCTGACAACACAAGCGCTGGCGAATCTGCCTTCTTCGTATCTCACCATCACTTTTTTTTATTCAGTTTTATTGAGTGTTCCTGCTCATGCTGAATTAGTATGCACCTTATGGTCTATGATGTCAAAAAAAACCAGATACATAACATCTTGCAGTTTGTAATCGGTGACCGCGTGTTTTTTTTTTCCCAGTTTTCCCCACATGTTGCTGTATGCTGTTTCTTTTGTACTCTAGGACATGCAGAGGACAGAATAGTACAGAGCAGTAAGTTCAGCGCTATATGCAATTATCAGATTCAAATGTAAACAGTTCACACACACGCAGGGATCGTCCTTCCTACATTTACAACGTGTGTACCTGTTGCAATGTACACACTTCTCTCTTTGCTGTGGTTTCTATTACACACCTGAAAGAAAGAGACAATATATGTGAAAACATCATCGCACTAATGCAATATTATTTGAAAACGAACAGCGTCAGATCGGGTGTGAATATATGCTGGCGCTGTTACTTAGAGTCAGATCAGGAGCTTATTCAGTGCACGCAAGAACATGCAGGTGGCCACTTGCTGTGTGCTACAACATGCTGGCATTGATCAATGCACATGTACTGTGCAAGGCATGCATGGGGGGGCCACTGTGAAAAGAAGAGTGTTCATGGTTCAGCTTGCAGAGTAACTTCGTTGTCACATCTTACTAGAAAAGGCGATGCAAAAAGAAAAGAAATATTCAACATCGACAAGTCAGTGTCACCCCACCCCGCCCCTCCACATTTGCTACGAACACTTCGGTATTCAGCTGTTGACTGGTAATCAGAACTTCACGGGTTCGATCCCAGGCGAGTCCGTTTTGAGAACTGAGCTGCTCATATTCTTACTATTTTAGAATAAAAACATACATTTGATTCCAGTCTGTAACAGCCGGTGTAATTTATGATGCTTGTAAAGGTTAGCTTTTTTTTTATTCTCTCAGCCGCGTTCACGAACCCAACTCCCCAAACCCCACCCCCCGCATTTAACACTGCTGTTTTCACATAGACACACTATTACAGAGGTAAACTCAAATCATGACGATGATTCTACATCGGATCAAGAATGCAGTTTTACCATCGCTGTACTTTGTATATGTACATGGGAAGCTCTGCACTCATGACTTTACGTTGTAGGAAGTAAGTAAACAAATAAAGGTAACAAAGGATGGTGCATGTGCCCAAAACATTAACATTTATATGTTACTTACATAAAAGCCAGATCTAATGTTATTTACCGACATGGGCATGCTCAAAAAATACACGCATGTAATGCCATGAAAAGTACATGCTGACACTTCAGTTCGCAAGCATTGGTACGAGAATGCAGTCACAAGTAGACTGCAGAGCTATAGCGCGTCTTTATGTGAAAACAGCAGAGAATGAAAAAAAAACAAAGCTAACCTTTACAAGTATCATAAATTAAACCAGCTGTTACAGAATGAAATCAAATGTATGTTTTTATTCTAAAATGGTAAATAAGAATAAGAGCAGTTCACTTCTCAAAATGGACTTGTGCGGGATCAAACTCATGACCTTTTGATTCCCGGTCAGCAGCTGATACCGTTGCGCCATGGAGGCAGTCATAGTAAATGCGTGTCAATGTCGCTTGCTAACGCGGCTTTTTTTTCTACGGTTATATTTTTGAATAAAAGCACACTTGTTCTGTTATGTTTGTACCTTTTGTGAAAGTGTTTCTTTGATATTTGGACTTCAGGCTTCACACATTATACACTTCATGTCTACATTTCGTCAATTATTACTAAAACATGAAAAACGTTTCTGTTTTAACAATGTGTTTACTGTGCATAGATCGTTGTAGACATGGAACACACATGAAATGCAAGTGCTCAAAATAACGATATAGTATTTATGAAAGGTGTCATTTTGCTTGACTTGTCACTCTTTACAACTCTAAGCAACTGACATGCAGGTAAACAGACTTGAGCTGAGAAAACTGTGCGGGGTGTGGGGATGTGATAGCAGGCTGCTTGCTGTTTGGTGCTTATCCACACATTTACAGGACAAAGGACGCTGACGGAGAGGTGAGAAGCGATTTAAGGTGGGACGGATTTTTGAGTTTTTTCGTAGGCTCTGGTAATTCTAGTGTTAAGGAAGAATAAGAGTAACAAAATGAGACTGAAATGCATTCTATCCAGATGGGGTGCCGGCCAATTTCAGGGCCCCCTCGCCTACACCCAAACTCACATTCAAGCAAGGCCAATTTAACATTTTGAATTAACCTAACATGCAAGTCTTTAGAAAAGTGGAAGTAAAACTGGAATACCATATAAATGCAGACAGAATTGATTGTACACAGACAGTGAGATTCAGGCCTAGAAACACTGCATCTTACCAATGTGCCACTTTGCCACCTACCCAACAACAACAACAACATTTATTTATATAGCACATTTTCATACAAACAGTAGCTCAAAGTGCTTTACATATTAAAGAATAGAAAAAATGAAGGACATAATTATAAAAAATAAATCAACATTAACATTGAATAAGAGTAGGGTTCAATGGCCAGGGGGGACAGAAAAAACAAAAAAA
The DNA here is from genome assembly GCF_016835505.1 of Polypterus senegalus. NCBI lineage: Eukaryota > Metazoa > Chordata > Cladistia > Polypteriformes > Polypteridae > Polypterus > Polypterus senegalus. The sequence continues at coordinate 34,880,646 of NC_053166.1, read as the reverse complement.
CTCCAGACGGCTGGAGAAAAAATAAAATAAAAATAAAATCTGTAGGGATTTTCACCCACAATACTAACATAGGAATTTATTCAGCTTATGGTTCTGTCCAGTGCAGGGGTTACATTTTCTAACTCACTCAGAAACACAATTACTCAGCAGGTATTAACCTGTTATGAATTGGAACATTATTACAATCTTTTGCTGGCATAAAGGAAATAGAAACAGAATACAATAGATTTTGTACAGCCCAAAATCACACAAGAAGTGCCGCAATGGGCTTTAACAGGCCCTGCCTTTTGACAGCCACCCAACTCTAAGAAGACAAGAAAACACCCTTGTAGAGAAAAAATGGAAGAAATCCCAGGAAAGGCAGTTCAAAGAGAGACCCCTTTCCAGGTAAGTTGGCGTGCAGTGGGTGTCAAAAAAAGGGGGTCAATACAATACAATACACAGAACAGAACTCAAGTAATACTCAAAACAATATAATAGTGCAATAGAAATATTACAAGTACAGAGCAGAACTCAACAGTAGATGATATGACATAATAGGATTTTAATTTGTTCAGAGTCCCGGAGACCTTGGCCATCAAACTGCCTCCCCCCATTGGCCAGAATATTGACCATAAACTGACCATCAGACCACGGGATACATCTGCTCTGTTTTAATAACCTGCCTGAGTTGTCTCCACTTGTGTCTTCCCATCTCTCTCATGGCAGTAGTGTTTCTCCCTGTCACCTGGTTTGTGTGGCTTCAACTATATTTATTTATAGTCTCAATTTTGAATAAAATAATGTATATGGAATAAACCTCACACATTGCAGTGGCGCACTTCAAACCTTCCTGCCTACTGCCTAGTGCTACCAGGAACAAGCTCTGCCCTCCGCAACTCTCAGTTAGATTATATTGGATTAGATCTGTGGCGTAGCAATGGATTGTGCAGATTGTGCAAAGCACAAGGGTCTATGACCTTGGGGGGCCCACTCGGGGCCATATAGATTTAAAATCACTTGCATAGTTCATTGCGTTATTAATTCAAAGTCTCAGTGACGTGTTTGCACCATTACCAGCAAGTCCAATCCAATCCTTGATGATATTATGTATTCGGCAGGCCTACAGTTTACACGAATTTAGACTTCAGGAGTTCGGAGGCACAACACGTCCTAGTCCACCTTACAGAGAAGGGCTCTTTCCAAGATTTGGCGACCTTTGGCGTGTCATAGTGGACGTCACATGAAAACTGTAAATATACATTATTATCGTAAATAATTGTTACTTTTGTACTTTGATTTGATGTCAACAGTTTTCGAAGTTCAAACTCGTAAACGGTAAATCATAGCAGTTCTGTTGTTAAGTTATGGTCCCCGTTAGTCGGCAAACACTGAATATTTGAACAATTTGACGCTTATGTCGGCCAGTAGCAGCAGATACAGAAAACATTATAAGAGTGGTGCAGCTAAACGTAAAGCACACCTGCAGCTGGAATTAGAAAACGCTAAGCTTACCAAGATTTCTACCTTACTCAAAACTAAGCAAGGGCCAGCAGTAGTAACTGAGAATGCTGATGCTGGCGAATCGGCACAACGGTCGCAAGCTGGTTATGCAGACAGTGCAGTGAGTGAAATGGTTGCAGCTACCGATTCGGGAAGAAGTGATACAATGGCTTTATATAAGGTGCTAACTGCTAAAACAGTTAAAAATTGAGAAATTACTAAAGACAAACAAAGCAATATACTATATATAACAAAGCAATCTCCTACCGACAAGGCAAATTTCTTGGAACCATTGATACCTCACTTTATGATGTCCATTTTCTCAGAACTTGTGTAAAACAGGTCAATTGTGTAGTAGTATCCTGTCAGCCGGTGTTGTTGTTTTAATTTGTTACAAATTGAAATTGCTTCATTTTATAGCACATTTTATAGCACAGGACAGTTTCTACTTTCTAATCTGCTTTTCATTTTAATCAATTTCCTTCACAAAGTTGTCTTGGATCGGGTTCACATCTTACTTATATTTATTTACTACTACTACCCACACCTCCCACATTCCATTCCCACAATTTACTTTATTTTTGCGAGCTTACAACAGCTATAATAAAGCAATTAATAAAGTTATTACAAATTTCATTTAGAGAGCCATTTTGTTTGTCACCAGCATGTGATCTGATTGTGTCGCGGTCACAGACACCATGCCCAGCCGGCCCCTAGAATCTAGTTGTGAATAAATTACTAACAGCAATTGCCTTCAGCAAGTTAGCTACGCCACTGAATTATATATTGTGTTAAAATAAAAACTTGATACAAGTGTACCCGGTACTTAACCTCTATCACGATGAACGGATTATCTGTAGAAACCAAGAAAAAAAAAGTGCTAAATGCAAAACAACTTGACTACCTGGGTTTGGAGTATAAAACCCTTTTACCGGACCAAAGACCCAGGGGAGAACTCCAGACAGAAGGCACCAGAGTTTCGGACCAAATTAGAGTCAAACTGCTTTGTGGCAGAAACACTGTCAACTGCTTCATTATACGTACTTTACTAGCCCCATTTTACAAGAAGTGTATGTAGCTCACCTTGAGTTGTGCTTGCATTATTTAGGAGAAAAGAACAGCCAATGCAGTATTTCACCCAGCAGGACAGAACATTAGGTGCTTGACAGAGCCTCTCTATGCATCACCGTTTGACCTCATTTGTACCATCCTCTTCACTGGCAGGTGACTGTTACCTATGCTTCTTGTAAATTTACCTGAAAAGATGAAACCACAGAAACAGAAAAAATTAATAGTCCACTTTATCCACTAGAGTATTTGTTAGTGCTTCCACAATAGATCTCCATCTACTCCTTCACCCATAAACACTTCAGTACTAGACATGCTGCTTGCTCTGCTCAGGTTTTGTTAGTCTCACATTGTAGTATTAAATAGATGGACTCCAGTTACATCCATCTTTGAGTTCTCTATTTCTCAGATATTCAAAATAGACTTGTAGCACTTATTAAGAAGATGTGTTTGGGAATATCAGGATTGATACCCATAGTCAGGCAGGCAAAGAAAATTGAAAGCAGTTCTACTGTTCAAAGGGGTGTTATTCATAAATTAGGGCTGTGTTGGAGAGGATTAAGGGGTCAAACTGAAGCTGTTATTGAATCAGAAAACATACAAAGAGGAATGGACAGAACCCTGCAACCTTAAAAAGAGAGCTGTAGTCAGCCCTTCTGAAGGCAAATGAATATACCGTGTATACTAAACCTAACCCTTTTAAAAAGAATTTGGGGTAAAAAAATTTCTGGCATATACAGTATATGAATTACAAGTAAATATACTTGCATACCGAGGCCTTTTTTGTTTAACCACTTATGGAATCACTTTCCAGGCCCATGCAGCAAATCATTTTCCCTTCTTGCAAGCCTACATGAGCGAACTTCATGTAATTGTTTAAATACAGAAGGTCTTATGAGGTAAGAGATCAAATACTTCAAAATTTAAGGTGCACCTCAGTTTTAAGTTTGGAAACAATACAGCTCCAAGGGGCTTGGGATCAATGTCTGGCCTGCTGTGGTCTCCCTTTATTCTGGTGTGTGCCCCCCCTTCTACTCTCATTTCTTGCAACATCCCAAAGAGTGCCAGGCCAGACTGGGCTTGAGCATACCCTTTGAGGTGTGGGCATCCCACTCAGGATGTTTTCTAGATTTGCACCTGATGTTCCTGGGAAACACTCTGCCTCTCAACAAGGTCTGTGGTGTTAAGATACAGGCTGTGAAAATGAATGAATGGACGTCACATTGAAAAGAATGCAAATAACCCACCATGACAATGCCTCCCCTTATGATTACCAGCTCCAGATTTTATAGGAGATAAAGAGAAATCCGCCAGGGTGCTGAGCCGCGATGATGAAATGGACTGAACTGAGAACAGGTAATACTGAAGGAGTTAGCAAGGGCCTTCAGGGAGCTATGAAGGACAAGAGCCTCCTCTTTGGTAAACAGCATTGCTCTTTCAGCTTAATTGACAGGAAGGCCCCGCTGGGAGTTTCAAGATCCCTGGTATGATTTTTACCTCTGGCTGAGCAAAAGGAGAAAAAAATAATAATTTCAAACTATTAAAAATTAATTCTAAAGAAAGGTTATTCCATTAACACCACAGCAATTCTGCCCTTCAGTTTGCGGAAGACAATATATTTGAAACTTGCACTCATTAATTTATTTAGTCATAATAATATAAATGTATATTCTCGCAGTCTTTCTGCCCTTTGAGTTATTACACCAGTGTCTTTCACAGTTAGCCCTGGCATGCCCTCAAAGTTTTCAGTATAGAAATATCCTTAACATTCTGTTAAGGAGTGGAGTTAATTAAAATAATGACAGACTCGGACTTTGGCTATAGCTCAAAGTATGCAATGTAAAGTGTAGGCACCAACTAGAAACACTGTTTTTTTACTCTGTTAAATTCCGAAAATAAATAACAATCATTTATTACAATGTAGAACAATATGTCATAGGGCTACCAAGTGTCTCAGTAGTTAGTACTGATGCCAAGAGGCCAAATTCAAATCCTGGCCTGGTCACTGTATATCTGTGGAGTCTGCTTGCTCTCCTCGTGTCAGCTTGAGCTCAGTTCTCAACAACAGCTAATTGTTGTCTCCAAACAGGATGGACTCTGACAAACTGACACCCCATCCAAGGTTGGTTTCTGCCTCGTATCTGATGCTGCCAACACAGGCTCCTGCATATGTAAACTACAATAAGAAGGAAGCATAGTACCTGGATGGTATGGAACTTTTAATTAATTAATCTTATATATAAACGTCTACGCGTGAAAGTGTGTGTGTCTATCCAGCCCGGAAGTGAGAGGTGGAGTCGGGGTACGGGCTCCACCTCCAAGGAAAAAGAAAACTAAATGTCTATGCATTGAAGTGTGTGTGTGTGTCTGTCTGTCTGGTCTGGAAGTGCAGGGCTACTACAGCATGAAGCTCAGAGAGCCGGCAAGGCGGCCCTAAGTTAACGAGTCGGAAGAAGAAAGCAACTTTGTTGCCAAAGTAAAACCACTGAGAAAAGAGAGAAACTCTTACTCAAGCGAGACAAACACATCAGCAAATGGTATTCCTTTTACTTTTCCTCCCGCTGCTAATACAGAAGTGAGGCAAGCATATCAGCTCAACGAAACCTCCTAGGATAGAAATGCCCAAAGTAGTTCCTTTCAATTACCTGACATCTCTACATATCAATTTTTTTTCTGACGATTTCAGTAGTTTCTAGGACCCCGGGCTTACACAGCTAGTATATAATCTTTTAAAAGCTATTACAAGTATATATGATGAAGCTATAACAGAATGAATTATTAAACATAAGGAGAAGGATTGAATGCAACTCAGGGGTTAACTAAATGTAACTTAAAGCACATCAAGCCTATGCCTTGTCTTAGGGAAGAGAGGTTGTGAGCATGCGTTGATTACAGGGTGTTGCCGTACCCACCACATGATGAACCACCTGGATTGAGATCCGAGTGCAACTGTGCAACATCTCGGTATCACACTGAACAGTGTGAGGTTTTTTACAATGGCTGGAGTGCCAATCCTGCCACCAACCCTTGAGTTTTCCCCCACAGGTTAGAGGACCTGCTTGCAGGGCTTGATGCGGATTAATATCATACCAAGGACAGAGTAACTGCAGGTTAAGGGCCTTGCTCAAGGGCCCAACAGAGTAGAGTCACTTCTGGCGTTTATGGGATTCAAACTGGCAACCTTCTGATTGCCGGCATAAATCCCTAGCCTCAGACCCACCACTCCACCTGTCGTAGAGAAGCTACCAAAGTAATTTTCCAAGGTTTAAATAAAGTAAAGGAGTAACAAACACCCATCCAGAAAGTGGGAATAAACTGATGGGAAAACCCATACATCCCTCCTATGAAGAGGTGCAGAGATCAAAGGGAAGTTCTGCTAAATACCCCTCTTAACTAAGAGGCATTCAGAATAACACAAGTCAGAAATTACTTGTGGCATTAGTTGATTGGAGGAGATGATAAAGTGCTGCATATTAAGAGTCAGCTGGCATGATGTATTAGATAAGGTGATACAATTAGAAAAAAGTATAAAAGTTGATGTATTGTTCAATTGTCACTCACTCCACGCACTGAGACATTTGTGTGTAACTCTGTGCAAATAAAGAATTTGTTCTGCATTCTCCTCTCAACTCCATAACTGCCTTCTTAGAAATAGAGAAAAGATTTATGCACAACTAAGGATGTTTACAGTTATATTTTTTCTTACGAAGTACCCCATATATGTACAGCACATTATATACTAATCCATATCAATGAAATCGCAATCTGTTTGTTCATCAATCATCCAAAAATGGACAAACCGATTTTCAGAAAGTTTTGCATGTGGGCTGATGGGAGGACGCTATTATCTGTGTGCACAAAGTTTTGTATTATCCAGAGCAGGAGCTGATCTAAGACCACAGGTTAAGTGCCTTTTTTTCAACTAGTTTGAATAGTGATTTTATTGTCTCACTGAATTACAGCTTTTGTCTAATATTACATCATTTTGCCTTATCATGGGTAGAGTTTAGCAATATTGAATTTCCAAAACACAGTTTTTCTTTGTTTGTTTTCACCTTTTTTTTATTAGTATATGGGTCTAAAAACCCTCATACAGCAACCCTCTTTTCTTTCAACTCTCCGAAAACCTTTTAAACCTCCATGACACCCTTTTGGTGACTTTTGTGGTTGCACAATTGTGCGTGAAATGAAGTTTAGCATCAATTTTACAAAACTGTAACAGTTTATGAAAGTAAACTTGGCTGTTTCGTTTACCACTACTTACTATTTTCTGATATTATACAGTATTATACCTAACCAACAGGACAGTGATGACCTGCTCCATGTTGGTCAAACATGCAGATAGGAATTTCATTGCATTTTCTACTTGTGACAATAACTCAGAATTGATCTGATGACACTGTATTTTTTATGAAAGCAAAACCTTACATTTGGAAACATTCAACACAATCGTACACCTGTTTATTGTTATTAAGTGTGACTGAGATAAGCCATAAGAAACAGAATGAAATGTAAGTTTCTAACTCTGTTCAAAAAAAGTAAGAAAGAAGAAACTGAGAATGGTGTAAGTAACTTTAACTGTTTCTTGATGGGAGACATTTTTTCAAGTCCATTTTATGATAAGGGCGGTTATTATTTTAGACGTTGGTGCCTACAGCATCATGATTAGTAGCAATTTTAAATCAACATTGAATGAATCATCATCATTGCAGCATTATAGATGACCACCACGGGTGTCATCTCCTGTAATAACATGGTGACTTGTACTGATGTCTGTGAACTCCAATCCCCCTGGCACCTTTCTACTGTAAAATGCTTTCCGTGATCCATGAATTCAATTATTCAACATGCCATCCACTTTATCTGTTTGTGAAACCACACTAAACCAGTAAATACTGATGTTATATACTATTTGAAATTGGAAAAAATCAAATTCTCACTTAGAGGATCTTTCAAAACTTAAAAAAAAACTGTCAAGATCTAATAAGTAACATTTTAGAATAAGATTTTATATCAGGGAAATGGATTCTCTGCCCTCTTTTCTACTTCTTAAAGTTTTGCTCTGGCTGTTGGCCTTCCTCACTTTCTCTTGGATGGGGATTGAATTGAATTTAGTTTTGTTAAGTTTGACTTGTTTATATAGAATGTTACTTGCTTTTAATAAATTCAATAGAAAAAAAAATAAATCAGTAAATACATACTATTGTGGAAACCATCGTAAACAGAAAAAAAAAAATTATCCGCTCATGAGAGAAACAAATTGAGAGAAGATAACAGATGGGAATTTTTAGCCAGGACTGACAAAAGGGTCGCCATTTGGAAAACCACATAAAATATTTGTTTTCTTACTTTAACCCATTATAACATTATACCCAGGAACACCAAGTACTTTAGCTAGTCACAAACACAGCATAGATACACTTGATTACTTGTACTACATTTCATCACTTGTACTGCATACATTAAGCGCATTTACATGCACCTCAATAACCCAGTTATTTGTAGAAGTCTGATTTATAAAATGCCACACAAACCTTATTCTGATTAGCGAAATCGGGTTATTGGCTTAACAGAGGTAGGTTTCTCCGCAAGTAACCTAATTATGTGGCCATGTAAACCCTTCACCAGGTTACTGTTAAGGATTTTGTAATCTGCGCATGTCCATTGCACTCTATCATCCTGCACATGTACAGCATTTGCTCTGCACATGCTTTCAGCAGCCATGGGTAGAAGTGTCTGCAAAATACAGAGGCAAATGTGTGGATAATCACATTATTCTTTCTCCTGGATGAAATAATCTGTCTTAATATTTCAGAAATCGATACATTTATCTTGACGAGCTGAAGCAATCTTCAGAGCAGTAGGTTAACACATTAAAAGTAGTGAGCAGTACGTAGTTTGATTACTTTTTAAAGTAACGGGCACCCTAATGCAATACTTATCTTAATGAAATAAAAACACCTGTGTTATTATTATTCCAGCAGCACTCAATGTAAGGCAAGCACATGTACAGATACATCGGTTCTTTGCAGTGCTCAATTTCACAGCCAAGCAAAAAACTATGCGCTATATGCAATCCAGAAACAGAAACCTATAAATAAAGCATCAACTTGACTAAACATATTTATAAAAAACAAAGAAAATCATCACAGGCGTCTTTCTTATTTTCAAATTCATGGTCGCTGATGATGACATTTAACTCTTTTTGCTCAGTTTAACCATGTCAGAGCATTTTGCCAAAAGAGTACTCCAGAAGCTTATTTACACATGTAAATGCTTATTATTAAGGAACCAAGTTTCTGTCTTAATTGTATTATTCAACGTAACCTGATTATATACTGACTAAGTAGCCATCCATTACTAATCAACAATGTTCTTGGGATTTAGCTCATAAAGGAGGAAGACCAAAACAGAAATGGGTCTTTTCCACATGATGTTGGACAGCATTGTGTGAATGACATAAGCATGACAATGACACCATATTCTCAGACTTGTTATCCAATTCAGAGCCACAGAGTACTGCAGTGCCAACTCCAGCCCTGGACATGGTTGTCAGCCCATTGCATTACCTGCTCCTACACTCACTCTAACCTGGCCAGTTTCAAGTCATCAAGTTAACCTAAAATGCTCCTCTTAGGGAATGTGAAACAAGGAGAGCATACCGACTCCACACAGACAGTGACATGCGGCTTGAATCCAGGACTTGTGAGCAGCAGCACTAAAGATATGGTAAGATTATAAAGAAACTGAAAATGAATCAAAGATTAAATAATTAGATGTACAGCACAGCATCCTAACTGGTTCTCTGTCACCTGAGCAGAAAACTCCTCTCAGTTTTTGACAAAGTCTCTTAAGTCAAATATATCAGAATGGGTGATTTGGTCATCCATAGTTAGCTATAAATCATTTCCTGAGAAAAGGGCAAATTCCATGCAATAATATTGAATTACACAGAGGAATCAATAGCAACCTGCAAGGACCTTCTATGCAGATACAAAGGTCAATCACTTATTTTTCTTTTCTAAAAAGCAAGTCTATGTACAAATCACGAAAATTCAAAATACAATTTAACACTCAGTACAAAATAGTCATGGACTGCCTAGATAATGTTTCATTATTTTGTTCTATTTCTCTAGCAAGCAGCAGCATTTTCTCTCCATTTCCTTCTGACTATATGTGTTCCCTTTTATTTTAGCTACACATAGGCATAATTGTAGCAATAAAGGCCTGGAATTGTGCTCTGCCGGTGACTCATCCACATTCCAATCAAGAAGTGCTCAGAGACGCCCACTGATGTTAAATGCAGAAAGAAGAAATTTACCAGGGTAGCACAATCAGAATGTATATGTACAGTGTCATGAAAAAATATTTGCCCCTTCCAGATTTCCTCTATTACTGCAAATTTTGATTAATGTTTGCATGTATTCAACATAAATCTATAGTATATAAAGTGCACCTAATTAAACAAATAATATTTTTTTTCCTCTCTTATGGTATTTTTTGAATGACAAAAGTTATCCAACATCAGCTGGCATTGTGTGAGTAATTAAGTGCCCCCTTATGGTCTACCACCTTTAGCTTTAATGACCGTGACCAAACACTTCTCAAGTAATTCAATATCAGCTATTCACCTAACTATACAGGAATTTTAATAGAACTGCTTTAATTTAGAAATATTGGTAGGCCTTTGAGCATCAGCTATTGACTTCAAGTCCTGTTGGATCATTTCTGTTCAGTTTAGTTCCAAGCTTTAACAAGGCAAGTCCAAAAAACATTCACTTTAGTTGTTTTTAGTAATTTTGACGTGGAGCTGCTTTTGTGTTTCGATTCATTGTCTTGGCAGTGCTACATGACCCAACCACAATTCAGCTTCACCTCACGGATGGATAGCTGGATATTCACCTTAAGATTTTTTTTTGATACGGAGAAGAATTCAGTGTTTTTTCAATCACAGCAAGTTTGCCAGGTCCTAGGTCAGCAAAGTGTCTCCCAACCATCATAGTGCCACCTTTGAGTTTGACTGCTGGGATGATGCTCTTACAGTAGAATTATACATTTGCTTTAATGCCAGATCCTTGTTGCTCAAAAAGTTCTACTTTTGCTTCATCTGCCCATAGAACCTTCTCCCACCCACATTGGGGATCATGTAGGTGCTTCCTGGCTAATGAGAGATGAACATTTATGTTCTTATTGTTTAGCAGCCTTGGTAATCTCAAACACTATTTGAATTTATTGAGGGAGTCATAATTCTAAATGGAGGTGAGCTGCTCATTCCTCCAGCTAGGAGCTACACATGAAAAGATTCTCGATTAAGATTTGATGTCACTCATCAGGGGCCTCATGCATAACGCCGTGCGTAGAATTCGCACTATAACATGACGTAAGCACAAAAGCCAAAATGTGCTTATGCACAGAAAAATCTAGATGCAGGAATCTGTGCGTACTCCAACTTCCATAAATCCCGGTAAGCATGAAAAGTAACACTCGTGTACACGCCTTCTGTCCCGCCCCAACTCCTCCCAGAATTACGCCTCTATGAATATGCAAATCAATATAAATTGCCCTTAATATGCCCTTTCATGTCGACAATCAGTGTGACCAAAAGGTAAAGGAATTCATGAACCTCCTGGACTCTTTTGATTTGAGGCAGCTCGTAAATCAGCCTACACATAAAGCAGGTCATACGTTAGACTTAGTGATTACTAAAGGACTTAAAGTTGATATAAAGCAGGTCACTGATATCGGTCTATCAGACCATTTCCTTCTACTATTTAATATAGAAATAAAGATAGAAAACGCTCATGAGAAGCATTTTGTTAAAAAACGCTTCTTTGACTCATCAGCAGCTTTAAAGCTTACAACTATTCTAAGCAATCAGTCCGTTTATAATGCCAGCTATAATAGCGAGGATAATGTAAATAGTAAAGTGGAAAACTTTAACTCTAAAGTAAGAACTGCTGTTGACATAGTTGCACCTGAAAAGACAGTTAAAAAATCCTCTAGTACTGTTATTCCATGGAAGACCCAAAGAGTGTCTGATTTAAAAGAACATGTCGTAGAGCTGAGCGTAAATGGAGGAAAACTAAACTAACTATCCACTATGAAATATTAAAAGTTAAAATAACAGAATACAATAACACTGTCCGTCTTGAGAGGCGCTGCTATTTCTCTAATATTATAAATAACAATGCTAGTAATCCCAGAGTCTTATTTTCAACAATTGACCGTCTGTTAAACCCAGGGAACACAAAGGAATGCCCCCAGAATACTTCCAGTGAAACCTGTGAGAACATTGCTGTATTTTTCACTCAAAAATTAATGATATTAGAGATAACATAGTATATCTCCCCAACACTGCAGAACCTCCAAAGCCCGGTACTCCGTTATAAACAAATTAAATGCTTTCACCAGGATAGATTTACCTGAATTACATAGTATAATCTCTCAACTGAAACCTCCACCTGCGTCCTTGACCCAATACCAACCAGGTTTTTCAAAGAAATATCAGGCGTTCTAATTGACAATATTCTGGACATAGTAAATTGTCATTAGATACGGGGTCTTTCCAGACTGTCTTAAGACTGCTGTAGTTAAACCCCTTCTTAAGAAACATAATCTTGACCCCTCTGCCTTTGAAAATTTTAGACCCATTTCTAACCTGCCCTTCTTAAGTAAAATTTAGAGAAGGCAGTCATTATGCAGTTAAATGACCACCTAAATAAACATGCTATTCTTGATACTTTTCAGTCAGGCTTCAGAACAAATCACAGTACAGAAACTGCACTTGTTAAAGTAGTAAATGACTTGGGTAAATGCAGACAGAGGCCATTTATCTGTTCTCATCCTCTTAGATCTGAGTGCTGCATTTGACACCATTGATCATAATATTCTTAGAAATCGCCTTAGTCAATGGGTGGGCCTCTCTGGCAGTGTCTTAAATTGGTTTGAATCCTACCTGGCAGGGAGAAAATTCTTTGTGAGTTGTGGTAATCAAATCTCAAAGACACATGATATCCGATATGGTGTTCCACAAGGCTCTATCCTGGGTCCGCTGTTATTCTCAATCTATATGCTTCCGTTAGGTCAGATTATCTCAGGTTACAATGTGAGCTACCACAGCTATGCTGATGACACACAGCTGTACTTATCTATAGCACCTGATGACTCCGACTCTTCGATACACTAACACAATGTCTTACTGGTATTTCTGAATGGATGAATAGTAATTTTCTCAAACTAAATAAAGAGAAAACTGAAATTTTGGTAATTGGCAATAATGGATTCAGCGAGGTTATCAGAAATAAACTTAATGCACTAGGATTAAAAGTTAAGACGGAAGTAAAAAATTTAGGGGTAACCGTTGACTGTAATCTGAATTTTAAATCGCATATTCATCAGACCACTAGGACAGCATTTTTCACTTAAGAAACATAGCTAAAGTTAGACCTCTTATATCATTGAAAGATGCTGAGAAATTAATTCACGCTTTTGTTTTCAGTAGACTAGATTACTGTAACGCACTCCTCTCAGGACTACCCAAAAAAGACATAAATCATTTGCAACGAGTGCAGAATGCAGCTGCTAGAATCCTAACTGGGAAAAGAAAATCCGAACACATTTCTCCAGTTTTGATGTCACTACACTGGTTGCCTGTGTCATTCAGGATTGACTTTAAAATACTGCTTATGGTTTATAAAGCCTTAAATAATCTCGCTCCATCTTATATATCGGAATGCCTGACACGTTATATTCCAAATCGTAACCTTAGATCTTCAAATGAGTGTCTCCTTATAATTCCAAAAGCTAAACTTAAAAGAAGTGGTGAGGCGGCCTTCTGCTGCTATGCACCTAAAATCTGGAATAGCCTGCCAATAGGAATTCGCCAGGCAAATACAGTAGAGCACTTTAAAACACTGCTGAAAACACATTACTTTAACATGGCCTTTTATAACTTCACTTTAACTTAATCCTGATACTCTGTATGTTCAATTCTTCATAATAACTATTCATGGTGGCTCTAAAATCCGTACTGACCCCTACTCTCTCTTCTGTTTCTTTTCCGGTTTCTTTGTGGTGGCGGCCTGCGCCACCACCACCTACTCAAAGCATCATGATGCTCCAACAATGATGGACTGAAAGCCAGAAGTCTACGTGACCATCATCATCAGGTCCTTCCATGAAAATATGATGATTTATGTTAGGTAGAATGCCCAGAGGGGACTGGGCGGTCTCTTGGTCTGGAACCCCTACAGATTTTATTTTTTCTCCAGCTTTGGAGTTTTTTGTTTTTCTGTCCACCCTGGCCATCGGACCTTACTCTTATTCTATGTTAATTAATGTTGACTTATGTTTATTTTTTATTGTGTCTTCTATTTTTCTATTCATTTTGTAAAGCACTTTGAGCTACATTTTTTTGTATGAATATGTGCTATATAAATAAATGTTGATTGATTGATTGATTGATTAAGCTCAGCCTTCTGTGAAGAAACAATGGAAAGAACTTTTCAGCGAATACCAAGTGGAGGCAAAGAAAAACATACTATTTGTTGGTTTAAACAGTGATATAAACAACAAAAGGAAGCTGATCGTCTGACATAGTCGCACAGTGCCCAAAATAAAAAAGAAGTTGTCACATATCAAACTCGCCGTGATTCTTTGTGAGCAATGCGCATCTCCTTTTGTCAGTGCACCCTTTATTGGTAACTACACTGAAATCATTAAACATTCTCAAATAGAACTTAAGGAATATACTTGTTTTTAAAACAGAATGCTACTAAATGAGCAGATTTCCTATTTTAATTTTGCCTTACGTGAATTTTTGTTCTCTTTTATATATTACCAGCCACAGTACGTGTCAAAAACAGGTAATGGGATAATTAAAAATATTTGCTATCTTTTGCCCTATGTGTACCTTCGCCACCTTTCCTCTGTATTCACATATGTGTGTGAACGCCCCTTCACAGACACTCCTTTTCTCAAGTGCATTCCCATAAGGCCTGCTTCATAGACTCTGTCATAATTTTCAAAGTGCCTTTCTCATCTCCCGTCTGGCTTTATTCTTGCCATCTTTGAAGGAGACTGTCTCACCGTGCTTTGTGCACCTTTACTCCTCCTCATGTGTCTCACACTCATCGCTTCTACTTTTAACATGTCACCAAAACCAAACTGACCAATCAGATTGCTCAGAGGAACAGGACTCATATATCTTAATGTTTTATTATGTAGTAGAGGCCTTATCCATTTGTAGAATACAGTAGTAAAAATATTTCATCAGAATCACTGAAGCCAAAGTATCAGAAAAAAAACAATTTCTTGTAAATGAAGTAAATAAAATGACTGGATTATGTTAGGGATCACAAAGTCTCACAGCTCCAGAATCCAATTTCCACCAAAGACATCGGTAGGGTTTGCACATGTCCACTTCAGTGTTCTTCCAATTACTCCAGCGTATTTTAGATTAATTAGTGGTTTAGACAGTAGTGTGGTCAGGAATTAATTTCAGCTGAGGTGAATTATGATTCTGTCTATAATTGATCAGCTGAAACTGTCATGAAATAGATTTCAAAGAGCAGTGCAAACCAAAATCCACCCCCTGGCTATGCCTATGGGTTCTTAAATCGGACTAAGAGGAGTAATTGTGGGTGTTTGTGTGTGAGCATAACCTGTGATGGACTTGAGCCAGGGTCGTTTCCTTCTTTGTGCTCAGTTCTGTCAGGATATACCCCAGCACTTCTTGATTCAGACATGGATGGAGAAATTTTGCATGTTGACATTGTGAAAGTATTAATGGCTTACAAATAACAGGCTAAATCCATCAAGTTCTAATCTCAAAATAGGTGGACCCTAATGAAATGTTTTGAGATTATTTCTTTGGAGAATCCTTGGGTACCGCTGGTTTGACTTTGTGTCAAATCAGTGGCTGCTCACGGAGTCCCAAATGAGGCTCATTACCTGCATTATGAGGGAGCACCAGTTACTGCACTATGGCCATGTCATACGATGAGGGAGGACCCTAGTGGCTGGACCTGGGCAAAGGGACATCCACGTAACACCTGGCTGCAGCAGATATAGGGTCATTTCTAGAGGATGAGACTGGACCATGTGTCTGCCAGGGGTGGTTGCCAATCAGGATTCTGAGCTGTTTTGTTGTGTGGTGGGTGCAGCAACATGCTGTACCAGTGCATGCTCCCCAACCAGACCTGAGGTTATTTGGCTGATGCCTGTACTTTAATCCAAATGGCCTGATCTTTTGGCATCTATACTAATAAAAGGCAAAGCCCTCACTCACTCATTCACTCACTGACTCACTCATCACTAATTCTCCAACTTCCCGTGTAGGTAGAAGGCTAACATTGGGCAGGCTCATTCCTTACAGCTTACTTACAAAAGTTGGGCAGGTTTCATTTTCGAAATTCTACGCGTAATGGTCATAACTGGAACCTATTTTCTCCATATACTGTAATGGGCGTTAGCTCGACGGCCACTGAGCTGCGTGTGACATCATCACGCCTTCCATGTAATCCCGTGAACTGACTGTGACCACAGTACATAGAAAAGAAGGAAGGAATAAAACAGCAGAGAACCCGTGGATTAAATAAAAAGGCTGCTGAGTTGGTGAAGCAAGGAAAAATGACGGCCTTATATGCCGTTTGTTTATAAAACAGTGGAGAAGCTGTGTAAAGGCTGCTTCTTATATGGGCAGGCAGTCAGCCAAAGAAGGGAATCAATAAATAACTATAATCGTAATAAAGGAACAAAAAAATAGTGGAGAACCCGCAAATTAAATAAAGGAAATGGGTACTTGAACAGTAAACTAAGTCTAAAATAGCTACACAATAACTATAACAATCGTAATAAACGAACAATAAAACAGTAGAGAACCGCCAAGGAGAATAGCTGTGTAAAGGCTGTCTCACAAAAAAATAGCGGAGCCTATATGGGCAGGCAGTCAGCCAAAGAAGGGAATCAATAAATAACTATAATCGTAATAAAGGAACAAAAATAGCGGAGACCCCAGGACATAAATAAAGGAAATGAGTATCTGAACAGTAAACTAAGTCTAAAATAGCTACACAATAACTATAACAATCGTAATAAACGAACAATAAAACAGTAGAGGCCTTATATGCCGTTTGAGAATAAAACAGCGGAGAAGCTGTGTAAAGGCTGTCTCACAAAAAAATAGCGGAGCACCTTATATGGGCAGGCAGTCAGCCAAAGAAGGGAATCAATAAATAACTATAATCGTAATAAAGGAACAAAAAATAGTGGAGAACCCGGATTAAATAAAGGAAATGAGTATCTGAACAGTAAACTAAGTCTAAAATAGCTACACAATAACTATAACAATCATAATAAACGAACAAAAAAACAGCGGAGAATCGCAAAGCAAGGAGAAAGGACGGACTTATATGGCATTCGTTTATAACACAGCGAAGAAGCTGTGTAAAGGCTGCTTCACAAAAAAACTGCGGAGCGCCTTATATGGGCAGGCAGTCAGGCAAAGAAAGGGAATCAAATAACTATAATCGTAATAAACGAACAAAACAACAGCAGAAAAGCAGCGGATTAAATAAAGGAAATGGGTACCTGAACAGTAAACTAAGTGTAAAATACCTACACAATAAGTATAACAATCGTAATAAATGAACAATAAAACAGCGGAGAACCCGTGGATTAAATAAAAAGGCTGCTTCTTGGGCGAAGCAAGGAAAGGAATGAACACAGCGTAGTGAAGAATGGCCTTATATGGGCAGGCAGTCAATTACATTGGAGGCGTGCTGAGTAGCGCAGCAGCCTTACTTATGAATATGCTAAGCACAGTCCTTCACCCACAAATATATTTTACTCCTTTGGAGAACCGCCAATGCCTCTTAAACATCTTAGATTTACAGGTGACGATTTGAGTAGCGGACACTTTGATGTTTATGAATGTTTAAACTCTCTCTAAAGCTGGATGTGATTTTATCGATGAAACTGGCTGTATGCTTACAACGCTTGACAGATGCCGAATGTCTCTTCAACACAAGTCCTACAAATACTGCCGTAATTGAAACAAACCATGAAACTTAAACCGATTATGACAGCAGCAATCCAAGCTGTGAGATTTGAAACAAGATTACTGTTCACATGGCCAACTGTAAGTTGCATGCTCAAGAGTAAGCTCAGCGCACAACTTGGTCATATTACAACCAGAGGGCTGACCTGACAACGTGGCATACAAAGAGATCCTTAACAAATAATTATTGGTATATTTTCCCTCAGTTTAAAAAGGTTTAATTTTCTTCTTAATAAAAATTTTAAGGCAGTACTTTGCCGCTGCGAAGCATGGGTATCTTGCTATATATATACTTTGTATATACTGTATATACAGTATATGACAGCAACACTCATAACAGTGACAAAACAATTACACTGATTACTCATGTTACGTTATTTTCAAAACGTTTCCTTTTCTTTTTCATTACTTCTTTAACACACTATTTCTCCGCTGCAATGCGCGGGTATTTTGCTATATGTGTATATATGTATATATATGCTGTGGAGGACTGCCGGTTTCTCATGCCGGTCCTCACCCCCAGGCCGCCAGGAGGAGCTCTTCCGACAGCAGGATAGTGCCCCGAGGTCCAGCAGGGCCTCATGGACTTTGTAGTATTTATACACAGCCCTGCTGGATACCTTGGGGGCCACCAGGAGTCGCTGTGGGGGGGGCTTATGGGCTCTTTTGTGCCTTATGACCCGGGAGTACGTCACGTGACGGGAAGGAACGACGTGCTCCCGGGTTGAAGTAAAGGACTGATTGCCCTGACCCGGAAGGAATAAGGAACTGTGGACTGTTGGGACAGGAACACCTCCAGGTCAGGGGCTATAAAAGGACGATGCCTCAGTCCAGACGCTGAGCTGAGCTGGGAGGTAGAGGAGCAAGTGTCTGGGCGAGGAGGAGAGAGATTACTGTGTTTATTGTGATAATTTATGAGTAGTGTGGAATGTGCTTGGTGCACTGAAGAACAGATAAATAAAAAGCCTGGGACTTTTATCCAGTGTCTTGCGTGGTATCTAATGGTTCAAGGGAGCACTAGTGCCCCCTACTGCCACAATGCATATATATGTATATATATATATATGTGTGTGTGTGTATATGTATATATATGTTTATATGCATGTGTGTGTGTGTATGTGTGTTTATATGCGTGTGTGTGTGTGTGTGTGTGTGTGTGTGTGTATATATATATATATATATATGCCAGCAACACTCATGACAATGACAAAGCAATTACATTGTCAATCATGTTACGTTATTATTAAAATGTTTCCTTTTCTTTTTCATTACTTCTTTAACACACTACTTCTCCGCTGCGAAGTGAGGGTATTTTGCTATTTCTAATAATTAAACTTATTATTTAGTGTGAACCTAACAAAACATCCATCCATTATCCTAACTACATATATCCTAACTACAGGGTCACAGGGGTCTGCCGGAGCCAGTCCCAGCCAACACAGGGTGCAAGGCAGGAAACAAACCCCAGGCAGGGCGCCAGCCCACTGCAACTTATAAAACACCCATTCATAAATGTTCATATCATACGGTGCTATCCACTTTGCATTGCATCTTCTCCATTCTCATTTTTTTAGACTACTAAGGTCCTTTAGAAGCTTCCTTACCAACAGTGACATCAAACCTCAGCCCATTACAGACGTCATCACTGTCACCCTAAATGAATGGCTGATCCTAGGTTTAAATACATTATCGGCACGGTTACTGGTTTTTGATCGTTTGCCTTTTATCTACTAAGACTTTGGATCCTCATTTTGTTCCTCTTTGCTTTTATGGTTAATCAAAAATGTCCTTCCTGGGAAGATTAAACTCATATATCCTACCAGCTTATTTTTGCAGGGTGCAGTTGCTCGACTGTGCATGTCAGGATTGAGCAGGTTTTTATTTTGGCTGTTTCCTATTTTTTTCCTTAATTACCTGATTTTACTCACCATGTGACTAAATGGAAGGGGAAATATTATTTGAAATGATATATTACCAAATAGTATTACCTGTAAACTTGTTGCATTTCATACATAGATAGCATTAGTATTAAAAATTGTCTGTTTTTACAGTCAGTCAGTCATTGTCCCCCCGCTTAGTCCTAAACAGGAACAACCCTAGACGGGCTAAACCCCCTCCCCCGACAAACACACACACACACACACACACACACACAAACACACACCAGAGCCAGTTTAGTATCGCCAGTCCACCTAACCAGCATGTCTTTGGACAGTGGGAGGAAACCGGAGCACCCGAAAGAAACCCAAACAGACAAGACAACACCCTTGTAACTTCTGTTTTTCACAAAACGACAGACAGACAGACCTACCTGAGAAGTGATTACTTCCACCCCAAGTATATAAGGGGCTCCATTATTTTCAGCCAAGCAATACGATACAACTGTATTTGCTCAGACCTGACAGACCTGGATAAACAACTGCAGGAGATTAGACAAGATTTCATCAGACAAGGTTATTCCCCCAAAACAACAGACACTCAGATAAGAAAAGCTACTGCCATACCCAGAGACAACCTTCTGGAATATAAAAAACAAAGACAAAAAACCGCATCCCCCTTGTTGTCACCTACAAACTACATCTTGAAGCACTTCGAAAAATTATAAAAGAATTTCAGCCAATGCTAAACAATGACAAAACGCTGAAAAATGTATTTCCTGAACCTTCCGTCCTGGCATACTGACAACCACCAAACCTAGGGGAACTAATTGTCCAAAGTTCCTTTACTGAACCCACAGAAAATGGCAGCCAGGCTACAGAAAAGATGTAAAACGTGTGCTCACATTTCTGATACAGATTGTGTAGTTATACCACACTGACGACTAGAACATCGCATAAAGGGATCATTTTCCTGCAGATCATCTAATGTGGTCTCCCTAATTCTCTGTATGAAATATCCTGACACTGCACTCTATGTTGGAGAAACTGGACAAACACTCCACCAAAGAATGAACTTACACAGGTCCCACATCAAGCATTTCAACAGAGATGTTCCTGTAGCAGCTCACTTCACCAGCCATGGACACTGTGAGAGGGACTTGAAAGTCACAGTGCTTATAGGCAACTTCACAAAACAGCAACAGACAATAGAATGGGAAGTTAAACTCATGCTAAAATGTAACACATTACAACATGGTTTGAACAGAGATGAGATATGATGATTGTTTGCATCTCTCGGACTGACACAGACAACCTGTCTACAGACCCACATTGTATTGAAAAACTCATCAGAAACTTCAAAAGACTTCATTGGACAGTTATCTTAGCCAAAGATCTTGACCATACATTGTTCTCCTCTCTTGCTAAATGAATCTTACAGGAGAAAGTATCAATCAATCCTGTATCAATCTATGGCTAACACAGTACAACACTCTACTGCTATAAATGAATCTTAGCCTGAAGAGGCCTATTCATTTTTTACATTTAAGATGTTTCACTTAAAGGTATTCCAATGTTGTATCTGTCCTAGTGACCATATAAACAGTTTCTGTATTACACTTTGCCTGAAGAAGGGGCCTGAGTTGCCTCAAAAGATTGCATGTTGTAATATTTCTAGTTAGCCAATAAAAGGGGTCATTTTGCTTGACTTCTCACTATATTCATAATGCCTAACACGGTACAACACCCTAGTACTAAAAAAAAAAGAGGCATAGTGTGAAAAAAACAGTATGTAAAATGCTTGATTAAAGAAAAAAATATATATATCAGTTGAATGGATTAGAAAGGTGAGCAAACACGCCATATTTGTTGATAGACCACACTGTAGTATTTCATACCCTGTTGTTATTTTAAAAATGTAACTCTTTTTCAATGTTTTATGTGGAATATTTTCCAATCATCACTGTAAATTTAAAGTGTAAAAAGATTGATTGTGTCCCAAACAAATATAATCAGTCATCCACATTCGGGGGGGTTGGAGATTTAAGGCTTAAAGTAGTGGGCAGGTTATGAGAGTTGTGTAATACTGAGAGATTACACTTGCAACCCCAAAATGCAATAAATTACTTTGTAGACAATATGATAGCATGGAGCTGTGAAGGAAATAGTGTGGCAAATGCTTAACTAAAGAAAAAGTTAAATATTAAGGGTGGGAATCAATCTCAGACAACAAAGTATGCAAGTCATCATACGAGCGTCACACCCTGCATGGGACTGGTTCTCTGTCGACAGACCACAGTGAAGCATTTCTTTCCCTATCAACTCTGATCTCAAGTTACCCCACCAAAGTCCAAAAGTTAAATGTCAAGAACCTTTCTTATGAAGAGAAGTACTTGAGTGCCACATTTGAAGTCCATGGTTTGTAAAACAAAGCTGTGCATAAAGAACATTCAAACAGCTTGTATTTCATAGACCTAGAGATTGTTCCTCTCATATGTTCTTAGGAGTTGCAGTTGGTAATTACATTTCATTGTTAATTACCTATTGTTCTAGCTTAGTTAGTTATTGCTTTTTTCAATTAGGTCAAAAGTTTCTATGTGGCAAATTGAGTTTACTTAAGAATTTTTAAATCACTTGTTGCCACAGTTTCTTTCCTGTGGCACTCGCTTTTACCACCTTGTTCCTCTGTTACCATTTGTGCTTTGCACGTTCTTGTGCTCTTGTGACCATTTTTGACTAAAAAAAAAGATTAAATCTGGCCTTTTGACAATATTACTGTAAATGTTCTTATGTGATCAAATGAGTATTTCATTTGGCATAAACTCATGGCACCTTGTCAGTGATGGTTAAGTACTGTTAAGCTGCCCTTAAACTCTGGTTGTCCGCCCCTCTCCCATACTAGTTAATTGGAGAGTATAATTTGCCCCCAAACCCGAGGAAGTATGGATGTTTTTGTGTGAGAGGCGTCAGACCCCGTGACCTTGAATTGAATTAAGTGGGTTTAATAATGTATGGTCCAGGCATACATTACACATACCATATGGCCTTGCACTCATCAAATCCAAGCATCCCACCATCACATTTTCCTGCGTTCAGGCCTTCCATGTCCATACAGGCTATCTGTTTCAAAGCCTCCCTCTCTGATTCGGCTGATCAGTAAAAGAACATCAACTTACAGGAAATCTTACTTTATGGGTTCCCCCTCTACCACCATCACAAATAAAAACAGACTTATAAAAGGCTCCTGTTGAAGTTCCATCTTCACCATCTGCCACTCTGACCACAAATGTGTCCATCTTCACACTCCTCCCTCACTGCAGTGGCTGAGGAATGAGCTCATGATAAAAAAAAACTTACTTGGCTGAAATTTCAGTCATCTTGGAGGTGATACCAGATAACTGTTCTTGGAAATTTTCACACAGTATAAAAAGCAACTACTAAATTTGCATGCAAATTCTGTATTCAATTCCTGGAAATGAAGTCAGCAATAAAAAAAAAATTATTTTATTATATGAGTTTCAATTCTCTTCATCTATGCCAATTTTTGGACTGTTCTTATATTCTGAACTATGACAAGACCTGCCCCCAACCAAACAGTTCATGGCCGCTATGTCCATTGCTAACTGTGGCACTGTATAACAGGCTAGTTCACATTTAAAAAGTTTTAATGGATATTAAGTCCTAATGGATATTAAGTCATTTCTTATTCTGGTTTGGGTGGGGTGTTATGCTTTTCTAGAGTTTTCAATGCAATTTTTTTGGGCATTTCCAATTTACAGTCTTCTCATTAGCATAAATACTGTACATCCTGTGAAATGTTGCAAAGAACTCGCCTCCAAAATCCACACACATCAAAGTGTCTTTTAAGGTCGAAAAAGTTGGTGTCGTCTATTGTCGAGTACTGGTGCTTGTGTCAGCTCTCTCTCAAATGTGGAGGGTATGTTAGAGCTTATCTGGACAACGTTTTCCAGTTCACTACAACTTCATATTCTGATCCATGTTAAATGTTGCCACAGTGAACTGTGGTCATTTATTGGATGTTGTAAAGGTGCAGGTGATCATTGTAGTCAAAGGTACAATATTTCATTTTGTATTCTCCTTAATGTAACAGTCATCTGTGCTTGAGACATTGATGACAGACTCCTTTGGCTAAACATTAGATGTTTTGAGTGAGTGTTACCGTAACCAATTGCCCACATCTCATATTCTCAATTACCATGTCTTTCGTTCTCTCTCTGCAACGTGTCAGATACCTTTTCTATATCCACTGTCATAGATACAGTTGGCTGGCATCCTGACTGGGATGAATGGTACATTACCCATCCAAGAGTCCTTGATAATGAAATGGTGGAATGATGTGCTCCCCAGGTGCAATAGGTTACAATGACTCTCTGGTGGGTCTTCCGTGTCCAAACCCAGAGGGCTGCATGGGAGTTGTAGTTCCATTGTGCAGCCCTGCTGGGTTGTATAGAAGTCACCAGAGGGAGCTAGCGGAAGAAACTGTCCAGAGTTTAAAGAGGTTCCACCTGAGCTGGAAGTGCTTCTTGGATGCAGTGTGGTGGCACCAGAAGGGCTTCCCATGTCAGGTATAAAGGAGATTGCTTCACTTCACCTGGGGGAGTTGGAATCGGGTGGAAGAGGACAAAGCTCATCTGGGAGGAGTGGAGGTGAAGAAAGAGAGACAAAGAAAGAGAATTGTGCTTTGCCACTGTTACAAACAAGCCTTTTGTAAGAAATTTTGTATAATAAAATATTTTTTTACACCCAGGACTTGTGTCTGGGGTTTGGAGTGCTGCATCGCTCCCTAGTGGTCACACTACTAATGCATAAAGAAACTTTGTTCTGTTTTCCTGATTGTTTTTTTTTTTTTTCTTTCTAAATATACCTTTGGAAAAACAACACTTCCCTTTGTATGAGAAAACAAATCGGAGAATGAGTGGGTGAAGAGCTGCACTGCAATGAATGTGGGTGAGATGAGGTCAAAAAGAGGCCCTTTGTGATGTTTGGGAAGACAATGTTGTTATTTTCTTTTGTGCCAGTGAAGATTTCTCAAGTGTCAACAATGAAGGCTGTTGGTTTCACTGAAATGAGTAGAGTATTAGGTGAATGTCACATAATATCTGTTCAAACACTAGTACTGATAAGGTTCAAGTTTATTGTCATGTGTACACAGTATTATGAAATTCTTACTTAGATGTCTCCCAAAGGTAAGTGGCTATAATATAATATCAGCAACAGACACAACATCAAGTGATATATACAGTATACACAGTAGAATACACAGCAATGTGAATACTGACTTACCTAAAGCAAGTTATTTAATATTCTTGTGCTCCAGTACTAAAAATTTGTATGTAAACCATTTTAATAAATAAGAATATTGTAATGTAATTATTTATCGTTGTTTTAATTTTTCCTTTATTATTATTTTTCTTTTTTTATTATCATTAACTTCAGGTCCATTCATGCAGTTGTCATGATGAACGACTACTGAGTACTCAAATCTGTCCTTGAATCCATGCGTGTGAGTGATAATGATCCTGTATCCTTTTCTGAAGTGGAGGACAGAGAACATTGCAGGATGTGTGAGATCTTTAATGATGTAGTTTCCCTTTCTAAGCTAGCATGCTGTATAATCTGCATCCGGATAGCGGTGCATTGCTTCTTGGGAATCAGTAAATTATGTTCCATTATACAAAGTTAAAAAAGTCTTTGAAAGTTTCAAGAATACAACTATGCATTTATGTTGAAGTTAACCTAAATCCAAAATCGATCATCTGATGGATGAGCAACAAGCTGACCCACTTCCCACTTAAGTACCACAGCCAAACATTGTGAGAAGTCCTAGAAATGATTTTCTTCACTTTTAGACCCTTTGCAAGCATTTTTCTTAATGCTTTATTTTATCTTGACATAATGGTGACTCCATGTTTTATTCTTTTTTTGGGGGAAGGAAGTAGTTGATACTTTCTAATTATCTCTGTATATCTGTGGGCATAATGTTTACAGTTCCAGTGCCCAATGCTGGTCATCTGACAAAGAAGTCACATGGCACATTGACTCATCTTTTCTTGCCTATTTAAGATGGTGGCACACCACAATCAGCATACGAACATTAGATCAAATCAGAAAAGACAAACAATGAAACAAATACTACTTAATTTGAAGACCTTTTGCTTCAGATACTTAGAGTACAACTTTGGTTTATAGTTTTGGTTTTCATAATTGCTTCTGTGGTTTTTTTCAGTATTTTTGACCCCAGCCTGTTTTCTGAAATCTCAGATTTTTCATTTTCATTTTGCCATTTCCTTGTTATTTATCCAGTGCTATAAGTTGCAGAGCCCATAAAGATAATAAAAGTCTTTACCACAAGAATCAGGGCTCAAAATTCCAATAACATCTAGAAACAAAAAGACAGCCTAGTTCTGAAAATAGTTATTGTGGTATGAACAAGCAAAAAGGGGACAAGCTTATATTTCACAAATAAAGGGAGAGAGGAACTGGCAAAACCTCTGTCACAAAACAAAAAAAAAACTGTTTCTTATTATCATTAACCAACAAATCAAAATTCAAAACTTATAAATTATCTCAAAAGGAAATGCAAACCTAGAAACCAAACAACAAGAGCAGTAGTTAATGCTTCATCAATAATGTTGTGATATTCTAGTTCTCATATATGTCATGAATTGACTGTCCTCCAAAAACACCTATAAAGAAGACCTACCCCTGGCAGCCTGACCCCAAACTCTACAGGGTGGCTTTAACCTAAACAGGCCTAATAGGGGCCCTAGTATTTACTGTGCAATATATTTCTTCAATGACCTAAAATACACATAAATGACATTCTGGGGAGAGGAACTATTAAAGACTTTCTGCGTAGGAAAGACAGGGACAACAAAGTATCTTAATAAATGTAAGAATGTATTAAAATATCAAAAGAAAGAACAAAAAATGGGAAAAAATGGCAACAAGCAAGCCCTAAATTGCAGGTCAATAATCAAAAACCAAGAAGAGAAGAAAAGAAATCCAATAAATGTAAAAAAACTATGCACTAGGCAAACCACCAACAGAATTAACAAAATATGGAAATGTAATAAACAACAAAATTATTAAATATACAAGAAATAAACTAAACCAGGGCAGTAACCTTGGCTGAACATTAATATAGGCTGAGGCAGGACCCACAGTTACAGCTCAACATATAGAGAACAACAAATAAAAATAGAGAACAGTAACACAATAAGTAGAAACCCAAACTACATTAAATAAAATTAAATAAGACAGAAATCTACAAAATTTTGACATAGAAAATAACCAAATATTCAATGAAAAATAAATAAATAAATACCTCGATAAATAAAAACAGAGCTCAGAGATGGAGCTCGGCTACAGCCACAACACTTAGCCCCTAATAATCATCCATTGATCACTGCTCAGTCCTTAGTGATCATGACAAGCATGCCTCTGTTTCACCTCTCGTGCCTCTTTCATGCCACCTCTGGCCTCTTTTCCTACCAGTAGATGAACCATTGTTGAGATTCATCAGCTAACTGACCTAAAGAAGCTTTTAAGCCTCAGCCTGACATCACATCCAGCATAAAGTCCCTAATAATTTTCCTCCCGGTAACTGTCCTACAAGAGCTGCCTCTGTCTTTCCGTGCAACCTTGAGCCACAGCTTATATTTAAAAAGATGTATAGCTCTGCCAGGCACCAGGTAACCTGGTTTTCATATTATGCAGAAAGGGTCCACATATGTTTTAGAGGACCTTCAATCCAGTGGACTTCTGTTCAATTCCCTATCATTTAATTATTGTCATTGTCTTATCTTTGCTCCCCATATGGAATTACTTCTGGTGCCACTGACTTTAGACCGAGGTGGTGTTCTACTTTCTATCCTGGCATGGCGATTTTTGCCCCTGCTTCCTTTCTAATGTGTCTGCTTCAGTGGATATCCTAGTAATCCACACACTACGGTAGGTTCCAGTTCTGGATGGGTATCCAATTGGTCACTAGACACATTTACTCATGCAGCACCCATTTAGAAATTGCCAATCTTTACACATGACAATGCCAGTCATTTAGACAGAAGATGGCAGTAACAGGCAGGCTCTATTTCTGAAAAGGGTCAAGTGTGATGGTTAGCCATCACATTCAATATCATATTTTTCTTCTGTCTGTAGTATAAATTATAATGTTGATGGTGCAAACCTGGCCCCTTGCAAGAGCAAATGTGTGCACTTGGTGATAGATGCCTTCAGCACTTTTGTGAAATGGGTTTCATTTAATCCCCTGAATATTTTTCTAGGCTTCCAATTAAAAGAATTGACATAATTATTGAGCACAAGAATGCCGATTATGCTTCACTCTTCAGTCTGTTTCTTCCAAAGCAAATTCAATAGCCTAATTAGTACTGCCATTTAGAAAACAAGAGCCCATTATGTGACTAAGAAGCAATCAACTTCCCACTGAAGAAGATCAGTTAGCAAAGGATTTCAGTTCCTCAGAGAGACTTGAAGTTTGCCTGCAAAGTCATCTGTATAGATTGGAGGAGACTTTCAAGGAAAATGAAAAATAGAGGGGGACAGTTGTGGAATCAAGTTAACGGTGATAATGCAGCACACCAGAAACTAGAGTGTTACGGTAGCGTGTGAGTCGGGGAATTATTTGGTGGTTCACTGGTTAGCTATTGAGATATCAGTCCTGGAGGAGGACAATATGCTGAAAAGTCCTTTAATTGAATTTTGCATGCTACCACATGTTGCAATGAGACACATGTTATGTGGTGTACAACTAGCATAAACTTAGTGATGAGTGAAACAGGCAAATTTCAATTTGCATATAGTGAAACTGTCACAAAAATTCATTTTGTAAACCTCACCTAAAGGGTATTTTGGAAGTTTGATTTCTTGTTTTGGGTCAAAAATGAGGAACACTTTTCCTTAAAGCTTCAATGACACTAGTGTATTTACCTGTGTCACCTACAAACTGCTCTTTATTGCTTCTTGATGTAGAAGACGTTGGGTATATGCACTCTCCAAGTGCCATGGAGCTTCATGTTTCTTTTCTGTCTCCAGTACATCTTTAGGATTACAAGGGCCAGGATTTTCATTGGGATTAGAAAATTAGTGAAGTTACTACCTGAACGTGCTTAGTGACTAAGCAAAATGTCTACAGGTGACAAGAAATGAGTCGGATAATTTAAAAAAAATATATAAATCTTTATTTAAATGCTAAATGACAGACAGACAGATGAAGAATTTGTGGATTTAAGCGCTTCCAGACAAAAACAAACATCTGTCTTCTTGTATCAATGACATGAATTTCGCATATGACTTTCCCTGCACTCTGTGGTTTTCTGTGAATTTTTTCGCTCATCATTACATACATTCATTTTTAGTAGGACTGACTACTGCAATGCAGTGTTCTCTGGCTGTTGATATTGTTCTTTATACAGCTTTCAGTTAATGCAAAATGTTGCTGCAAGAAGTATTACAAGAATCGTAAGTAGAAACACATAACGCCAGTTCTTAAGTCCTTACATTAACTCCCAGTAAAGTTCAGAGCGGATTTCAAAATCCTCCTTTAAATGTACAGTATAAAGCTTTAGATGACACTGGCCCTGCTTACTTATCTGAACTTATCATTTATTACAAATCAGAGTAAACAAAAAGATCTCAAGAAGCTGGCCAGCTTATGATTCAAAAATAACAGTGGGCAGTCAAGCTATATAAGAGCAGTAAGCAGTAGTAAGTATGCACTACAGTTTAGTATACCCTGACTAGAGTTACTGATTAGCTGTGCATAACGCATCTCTGTTGTTAGTCATTAGTACTAAAATATAAGAAATACAATATTTAGAAACTGTTACTAAACCTCGCCTGTTCTGTTTCTTTTCTTGGTATCCTCATGTGGCACTTGGTGCCACTGCTCTACTATTAAGTTGTATTCCTGCCTATGGTAAAGTCATCTCCAATAAAGCAGCACTGGAATCATTAGGTAAAACGGTCCTTTCATCAGATTGACCGGCCCAGCACTGATTCAAGTGTAGAATGGCCAGTAGTGGGGAGGCAGCTTGTTGGCTGCAGTCTCCAGAACTGTGTCTGGATTGGCCTGATTCCTTTTCTACAATCTGGCATTGGTTCTCCAATTAGCTGATGGGCAGATATTGTTGTTAGTTAGTTTGTACTTTGTTTTTGATGTATTTGAACATTTCATATGTGATAGTTCTGTATTTAGTGAGTGGAATAAGTCATTCTTGCATTTTGCCATGAGAGTTGTCGCAGTGTTCTGTGCCTGCACTTCGTGATGAGCGCCCTTCAAAAACAAAGTAGTTTGTACTGTTATATTATATTTCTGAAGTGGCAATGAGAAATTGGCCATCTAGCTCTGTGAATGAAGATTACTTGTATTCTGTTCTGTGTATTGATTTCTCATTGCATCCATCGAAATCAAGTTCTGCTACAGATTAATATCATTAGGAAGTAGTGATGAGAGGACCCTACTGAATTTGCTTTGCCTGGAGTTCGGTGAAAACGTTGAAATGTTCGGGAATTTCAGTGAAGTCTGCGAAGTGCATTGAGGTCAATGGGGAAGGAGAAGCTGAAGTAGTATTGAGTGGATTATAATGTTGCAATGGTCTTGCAAGTGTTCCTGAAGTCTAGGGAAGCATCTGCCAACTATGCTGGACTCAGTATTGTGGTAAGAAATGTGGCATGAGCTGTGAGGCAGCAGTGCTAACTATTGAGATAAAATTAAACTTTGAGACCATAATACTCTGAGTCCTTAATTTCTGCCTGCCTCTCCCGAGCATCTCTTATGGTGACTAACTAACACCCACAGAGCCTGTAATGCAAGGGATCAGCGTTATAAACTTGGGCTTTCTCTGTCACTACTTGATTTGCACTGCATAGCGAGGAGCATAACATGCTTAATCCAGCAATGAAGGCACAACATATAATAAATCTATGCAGAACAACAAGGCATTTTCATAAAGTTCTCATTATGGTTAGCTAATGTACCCCTTCAACAAGGTGGTCGGTGGCGGCAGTCCCCGAACCCGTTGGTGGACACCAGCGGTGAGGGATGCCGTCAAGCTGAAGAAGGAGTCCTATAGGACTTTTTTGTCCTGTGGATCTCTGGAGGCAGCTGATAGGTACCGGCAGGCCAAGCGGAATGCGGCTTCGGTTGTTGCTGTGGCAAAAACTCGGGCATGGGAGGAGTTTGGAGAGGCCATGGAGAACGACTTTCGGACGGCTTCGAGGAGATTCTGGTCCACCGTCCGGCGTCTCAGGAGGGGGAAGCAGTGCAGTGTCAACACCGTATATCGTGGGGATGGTGCGCTGCTGATCTCGACTCGGGACGTTGTGGGTCGGTGGGAGGAGTACTTCGAAGACCTCCTCAATCCCACTAACATGCCTTCCAATGAGGAAGTAGAGCCTGGGGACTCTGAGGTGGGCTCTCCCATCTCTGGGACTGAAGTCACCGAGGTGGTCAAAAAACTCCTTGGTGGCAGGGCCCCAGGGGTGGATGCGATACGCCCGGAGTTCCTTAAGGCTCTGGATGTTGTAGAACTGTCTTGGTTGACACGTCTCTGCAACATCGCATGGACATCGGGAACAGTGCCTCTGGATTGGCAGACCAGGGTGGTGGTCCGGAGGGAGTGTTCCAACTACAGAGGGATCACACTTCTCAGCCTCCCTGGAAAAGTCTATTCGGGGTTCTGGAGAGGAGGGTCCGTCGGATAGTCAAACCTCGGATCCAGGAGGAACAGTGTGGTTTTCGGCCCTGGTCGCGAACAGTGGACCAGCTCTTCACCCTTAGCAGAGTCCTGGAGGGTGCATGGGAGTTTGCCCAACCAGTCTACATGTGTTTTGTGGACTTGGAAAAGGCGTTCGACCGTGTCCCTCGGGGAATCCTGTGGGGGGTGCTCCTGCAGTATGGGGTACCGGACCCCCTGATAAGGGCTATTCGGTCCCTGTACAACCGGTGTCAGAGCCTAGTCCGCATTGCCGGCAGTAAGTCAAGCCCGTTTCCAGTGAGAGTTGGACTCCACCAGGGCTGCCCTTTGTCACCGATTCTGTTCATAACTTTTATGGACAGAATTTCTAGGCGCAGCCAGGGTGTTGAAGGGGTCCGGTTTGGTGGACTCAGGATTGGGTCACTGCTTTTTGCAGATGATGTTGTCCTGTTTGCTTCATCAGGCTGTGATCTTCAGCTCTCTCTGGATCGGTTCGCAGCTGAGTGTGAAGCGGTTGGGATGAGAATCGGCACCTCCAAATCTGAGACCATGGTCCTCAGCCAGAAAAGGGTGGAGTGCCCTCTCAGGGTTGGGGGAGAGATCCTGCCCCAAGTGGAGGAGTTCAAGTATCTCGGGGTCTTGACGGGCGGATCAGTGCGGCATCCGCAGTGATGCGGGCTCTGCATCGGTCTGTCGTGGTGAAAAAGGAGCTGAGCCGTAAGGCAAAGCTCTCAATTTACAGTCGATCTACGCTCCTACCCTCACCTATGATCATGAGCTATGGGTAGTGACCGAAAGAACGAGATCGCGAATACAAGCGGCTGAAATGAGTTTCCTCCGCAGGGTGTCTGGGCTTTCCCTTAAAGATAGGGTGAGAAGCTCAGTCATCCGGGAGAGGCTCAGAGTAGAGCTGCTGCTCCTCCGCATTGAGAGGAGTCAGATGAGGTGGCTCGGGCATCTGATCAGGATGCCTCCTGGACACCTCCCTGGTGAGGTGTTCCGGGCGTGTCCAACCGGGAGGAGGCCCCGGGGAAGACCCAGAACACGCTGGAGGGACTGTGTCTCCTGGCTGGCCTGGGAATGCCTTGGGATTCTCCCGGAAGAGCTGGAAGAAGTGGCCGGGGAGAGGGAAGTCTGGGCCTCTCTGTTTAAGCTGCTGCCCCCACGACCCGACCTCGGATAAGCGGAAGAGGATGGATGGATGGATGGATAATGTACCCCTTAAAAGAAAATAGTACAAGATTATTTTTTTTTTTATTATTTTTTCAGGGAGCAAATCCAGCTGGAGTGCCCATCAGGAGGTGACATCACAAATGTAAGTATATGGTGCAAATTATTCATGTATGTGTGAAGCAGATTGAGCAGCCTAATAAAATGTGATGTGGTGTATGCTTACAGTGCACATGTGTGAAAGTCGAATCGGATACTAACAGGTCTGTGTTGTCACTCTGGCATCACAAGGCATCAGGGGGCACTGGGAAAAAAAAAGTTTGTCTAAGTCACCCACAATGTTAATTTTCAGGGAATAAAATCACCAAACAAGGTCAACAGCAAACTCAGATAATTCTCTGCAAAAAATGCTTGAAAATGACTTGAGCTTTGACTCATTAGAAATGGCACAACCAGAAAGTATAGACTGGTCACAAAACTAGAGCGGTTATTTTATATGTCCAATTCACCCTGTAAATGACTTCTAACAGAAGTGAGCAGCACAACACAGCTCTCATCCTATCTGCTTGACCCTAAAGCCACAGCCATGGTACTCCTTAAATTTTACATGAGAGGGTTTGAAAACAAATGAATGGAAGGGTTTAATGTTAAAAATGGATGGACTCCAGGCCTGAACATAAATGGATGGCAGACTCAAAGCCCAAAAATGACAATAAACGAATAATCCTATCCATTTTCTTTTCCAATTTGATGGCGTGCCACCCTTCTTCCCCACATTTCCCCAATGATCTCTTTCCAATTTAAGCTCTGTGACTCAAGCCTGGCTGTTATACTGGTGGTCTGGACAGTAGATGTCAAGTCCAATGTGGTTCTTTGTGTTCCTTTCACCTGTAGGTTCCGTAAATTCCAACGGGTCAAGATCGAAACATTTCCATGGTATTACATTCAACTACTTAATACATTTATTCCAGGCAGTTCCATTCCTTAATGCAAAGGAACCTTGGTGGTTGTGACATTTTGTGTTATTTCCCAGTGGTTTGAACCAGTGTAATATATTTGACTCAGAGAAGCCACCTTAGGTATAAGGAGTTCAACATCAAGCTCTAGTACATTGAGAGACTGATGGGTGGCATGGAGGTGCACTGGTTAGTGATGCAGCCTCACAGTTTCAGTGGCCTGGGTCCAAATCATGGCCTGTTGGTGAGCTGTCTGCATGCTCTGTCTGCGTTTCTAGGTTTTCATCCCAAAGACATGAGTGTCTGGTTAATTAGTATCACTTAGATGACCTAGTGTGAGAGTGCTCTACAATATTCAGCCTATCAAAGCTCTTCAGTTCCCTTCACCAAATTTCCCTAAACTAACATCAAGTCGGGTTTTGAAGGACTCTAAAATACTACAGTCTGGCACACTGTTTGGTGTTTTATTCCATGTATTTGTAAATCTCTCTGAATAGAACCATCCATCCATTGTCAGCTCCAGCTTTGTGCCCACTGCTGCCAAGATAGGCACCAGCTTGCCTATGACCCTGAAATTGATAAGCAAGACTAAAAAAATGATAGAGGAATGGTTGATAGACAGATATTAAAAAAGAGAAAACAAAAGAATGTTCTTCCTATAAAAAGAATTAAGCGGCCACTTTGAAAGTGTATGTATTTATACCAATCAATTGCTTTTTTTATGTAATAACAAATATACGTCATACCTTTAAAAAACTGACAAAATGAGAGAAGAACTGAGTCACCACTCAGGACTGAATACTTGTCACGACCTTTCATTTTATACACAGATCCTGCCAAAATAAAGGAATGTGCTTTCAAATATAAAATGTGACGCTTGGACATATTTCATAACAGTAACACAGCCGGCAGCTATGTGCTGCATTTCTGTAAAAAGACAATTAGGATGTACTGTGTCTGAAATGAACTTTGCAAGGATGGCCCAATGAAAGGTGCCTTATATAAATAGGGATGGATTGTATCAAAGCAATTCTTTTTACCCTCATGAGAAATGTGTTGAAATCCATCCATTTTTCAATCCCACTTATCTAGAAAAGGGTAGAGAAGCCATTAGCAAGAATTGATTACAAGACAGAAACAAACCCTGGAAAGGAGGCCTGCCCATTGCACAGAAAACACACATACACAACAGGGCCAATTCAGCATCACCAGCCATGTGGAAGCCATGTGGACACAGGGAGAGCATGCAGACATTACACAGGAAGCACCTCAGTCTTCTTGTTGTGAGGCAGTACTGCTGCAACTGTGCCACCGTACCACCCATGTATGGAAATGTTCACCTTAATTATGTAGGGCTACAATGGCATGGTGGGTACAGTGCTTCCTCGTAACTCTTGGGTTCACACTCTATATGGGATTTCCTGTCCATTCTTCCTTCCATTTCCGAAGACATGCAGGTTAATTGGAATATCTAAATGGGTCCGATATACAAGTGCCAGTCTATATTTATGTGTGGGTTAGCCATGGACTGGAGCTGCTTGCTACCCACATAGAATGCAACCTTGAAAAACTGAATTAAATTAAGCAGTTTGAGTTAATGAATTATTTACAACCTTTACACAGCAGCTGGGGATCCTAATTCTTAAAAGGAAAATTTCTTTATTTTTAACCAAAGTCCTTTCCAATTACAGTACAGTACCTCCATCTATTGTTCCCATACATTGTTACTGAGTGGTGGCTCCATGACTAAGCATTTGTGCTGGTATCTGGAAGGTTGCTGGTTCAGATCCCATTGTGGCCAGAAGGGGTCCTATTCCGTTGGGCCCTTGAGCAACGCCATGTACAATGGCTGACCCTATAATCTGACCCCCAATGGTCACGCAAAAAAAAAAAAAATCGTCCCTTTGGGATTAATAAATAAATTTTTAAAAAATTCAAAACTGGGAGTAGAAGCTTTTCTTACTGTAGCATCACAGGAATGAATTTTGGGTGTTAAGCTTAAAGGGCATAAAAGAGCCCAAAGTGACTATTTGGCATTTGCATTTTTTTATTACTTTACTGTGTTTTATTATAAAACTGTTTCCGTAAGTTGCATTACCTAGTATGCAGCAAGAGACACCAGGTGGGATATCAATATATATTTTAAGCAAAAGAACAGACAAAACATTAACACATAGTAAAAGTATTATTTCTCATTTTGTCCTGCTTCTTACACCACCAAGCCACCAGCAGAAAATGAACAAAAATGAATAGCCCAGTGTCATATTTCTTTGCAACAGAAATTAACATTTCAATCCTTCAATAAATAAATAGTAGAAATTAAATCGTACCAATAAATCGTCATTAAGT
The DNA here is from genome assembly GCF_016835505.1 of Polypterus senegalus. Taxonomy (NCBI): domain Eukaryota; kingdom Metazoa; phylum Chordata; class Cladistia; order Polypteriformes; family Polypteridae; genus Polypterus; species Polypterus senegalus. Next base: position 34,844,948 of record NC_053166.1, on the reverse strand, counting down.
AATAAATGAACACTTATGTGAAAACGTAATTTAAATGACACAAGAAGACTTCCGCTAATAGGGGCGGTACAGTGGCACAGTGGTAGTGTTGCTGCCTCACAGTAAGCAGACCAGGGTTCATGTTTTGGGTCCTCCCTGCGTGGAGTCTGCATGTTCTCCCCATGTCTGTGCTGGTCCAAAGACATACAGGTTAGGTGAACTGAGGTATGTGATTGTGTGCTTGCCCTGAGATGGACTTGTGCCCTGTCCAGGGAGTGTTCCTGCTTAGTGCCCTGTGCTAGCTGGGATAGACTCCAGCACCCCATGCATCCCTGTTCAGGACTAAGAGGGTCAGAAACTGGCTGACTGGCCGACCCCCTCTAATGGGTGTCACTAACTGCTGGGGAGGTTTTAACAGTGGATTCTGGTCAGTATAATGTTCTAGACTGTGGTCTGCTGAGTGACTAACACCCTCTCATTGGATGACATGTACCAGAAAACAATGACAGGGAAGGACAGCTGTACAATTGGATTGATTCTGGGCTCCCTGCACACAGTGACAGAAAAGAGAAAGATGAGCCTATAAAATGGGTAATGCTGCTCATCCTCTCGACAACATGTTGACCTGGAACACCCTGAATCATCATCTCAACCACCACACTGTAAATGATAAAGTCCCCCCAAGCTTACCTTCACCTTTGTCAGTTGTAATGGACACATTGAACAAACAGAATTCTTTATATTACTGTAGCATTATAATTATATTGTATGTACAGTTCTGAGCCATATATTTACCTCTACTCTTTGACTTTTACATTTTTTGTGTTTTAATGTTCTATGCTGCTACTGAAGCAATCAATTTTCCCTTAAAGTACTATCTATCTATCTATCTATCTATCTATCTATCTATCTAACTTTCATATAGTGCTTTTCATATCTATCTATCTATCGATAGATGGTTGATAGATTTCTGCTTCTCTGTTGTCACCTTTTTTACCTTCTTGTTAGACAGTCTTCACATCATGGAATGTTGTGCAAAAATGTTAGTGCTGCTGCCAATCGATTTTCCCTTAAAGTACTATCTATCTATCTATCTATCTATCATATAGTGCTTTCCATATCTATCTATCTATTTTGGACTTTTACATTTTTTCTCTAGCAATGCTTCATAAATGGCTCTAAACCTTTCTCCCTTATTAGGTAAAAATTTACCACTAGCTCTACAATAACAATATAATTTAATTCTGGTTAATATGCCTAAAGTAACACTCCTTCCTTATAATGTCAGCAAAGATACAACTGTATCTCCGAAAGGGTATACTTGTGAATGAGGAAAAGCTGTAATTTGATGGCCCACCATTACTCTTTCTGTTGGGCAGGCTGAAAGGTAATTCATTCTTAACATAAAGTTATTAACAGAAATCAAAGAACTGTTTTAAGAGTGGACTGCAGCAGAGTACAGCCTTGTGTGATGGAGCCATGCACATCTATCTATGGATGGTTGATAGATTTCCACCTCTCTGTTGTCACCTTTTTTACCTTCTTGTTAGACTGTCTTCACATCATGGCATGCTGTGTAAAGATGTTAGTGCTGCTGCCTCACAGCTCCATGAGCTTAGATTTGATTCCTTGTCTTTCGCTGCCTGTGCCTCCATATCTGCTTTTTCCAGTTTCTTGGGTTTACCTCCCATATCCCAGAGATATGTGAGTTAAATTAATAGTTATAACATGACATGACATGCTTAAACCCAATTCAATTGGTGTATCCCAACATCATTTGGGCATATACCAGCTCTAGAAGATACCCCAGCCCAACACAGTGTTAAATTAATTTGCCACTCTAAACTAGTCGAGTATGGGAGTGTGAGAGCCGTGTGCCCCAAGGTGTTCCTACCAGGGTTATTTCTTGCCAAGCACAAATAGTGCCAGGATAGGCTTCAGCCTCCACAGCTCTAAACTGGAATAAGCAGGTTCCAGGACAGATGGGTATAATGGTAAGCTTCCTAAAACACACTCTATACTATTAACACGTCTTATAACTGAATGCGTAATTCCCTTGATTGTATGCTCTGATTGAATCTCACACACTGCCTAACCTTTTATGTGCATAAATACAATGTTTCCTAGTGTAAAATTCATAAAAATGCTTTATCGCCCAAATGGTTCTGAGTCAGAAGGCAAAAACCTAACAACTCGTTCCAGACACCGGCTACACACTAATTAACATGGCTTCTAGACAAGCAGAGACTTTTCTATTTTCAGTGCTCTTGTAGAGCAGCTATGAGTAGCCAGAGGTCAGTCTGCACTGTAAGAAGTAAAAACAAACCCTTTAATCTGTCTTCCCTGAGCGCCAGTGTTAATTGCAGAGTATTGTCAAGTGTTTTTTTTTTTTTTTACTAGACCTTTTTTCAGTTTAAAGGAGTCTGTGTTTGAAGTGCACAATAAACTTAAAATAGCTTTCCACTGTAACAAAATTAATGCACAGTTTCATTGAGCATAAACTAAACTTTCAAAGCAGTGAAATAATAGAAATAAAAATGACTATGGAGAATAAACATCCATGCATACACATTTTCTAACCGCTTTTATTTAGTCAGGGTTGTAGGGAGAGGAGGCCTAACTCTTCAGCACTTGGAGCCAACACTGGACTGGACATCTGTCCATAACGCCCACATTTACTTATTTATTCACATGTTCTCGTAGCTTTTGGAACAAAAGGAGGTAGTGTGACATAAAGGCTAATCTGCTGTATGACCAGGAGCAACTTATTTACCCTTTCTGAAGTATGGACACAATTATACTATGGTACAGCATGACCTTGGGATCTGTAAGTTACTTTGGGTCAATAATTAAAAAAAAGAAGGATGGATAGCATAAAAGTTAGCACTGCGGTGGTCCTAAAAGTGTAATTCACAATCATAAGACAACTGGTCTGCAACAGCACAGTCACGTCAGAGCAAAGCGACATATAAATCATTCACATACATTAGTGTGTTATGTTCTTACTTAGGAATTTGTTTATAACAATCAGGCTGCTGCCGACCTCCACATTCCCAAGTTCCCAAGGTTCGCTTCTCGGGTTTCCTCCCACAGTCCAAAGACATGCAGGTTAAGGTGCATTGGTGATCCTAAATTGTGCTTGGTGTGTGTGTGTGTGTGTGCCATGCTGTGGGCTGGAGCCCTGCCCAGGATTTGTTCCTGCCTTGCGCCCTGTGTTGGCTGGGATTGGCTCCAGCAGACCTCCGTGACCCTGTAGTTAGGATATAGCGGGTTGGAAAATGACTGACAGTCTCTCTCCAGTTCAACTGACCTCCATCAGTGTGTGACTCTCTCCCTTTTTACTTCACCCTAATGTCAGCCTGGAGAGCGCAACCCTGGCAATGCCATCCCTTAACTCCATGCAGCTAGCAATGCGGGCCACTTCTGCTGTACCAGTGCTGTCAGGCTGCCTCCCAATACACATTCTCATAGCCAAGGGCTTTTGGAAGACTCGCTAAAATTTTATTTTCGGAAACACATTCAGCAATGTTAGATTTAAATCTTATTATTTTGACAGTAATCTGACCCGATCTTAAAAGACAGACATAAACACCTCAGCACACCTGATGGCAGATTCATCCCCAGCTGTGTTGTGATGATGGATAAAAGAAAGAGACAGCAAGCAATAGAAAGAATGGAATATTTGACATTATCGAAGGAGAACAGTCATGGCATGAAATACACGGAGGAGAAGACGGCTCTCCTTAGAGGATCATTTATGGAGAGTCTGTACAGTACTTAAATTAAAATATTAAACAGAGTGGAAATAATATGTACACCGTATCATCCTACCAATGACGTCTGTCTGGTCTGAAATAAGCATGGCCATTTTTTATGCTGGACAGAGACAACATAATTAGATCTTTGCCTACTTTTTCATTCTTTTTTTAAACAACACTGGTGTGCCTTATCATTATATCTATTTTTTTTTTTAATCATTCAGTTTTGGTTCAGCTACTGGAAAGAATTAGCCAGACGTGCTCAAAATCTAATGAGCTCTGTATATGAGCCTAAGAAACAACCTGGCCATCTATTCTGCGAGGAAATGGCCATTCAGCCAGACAGACATGATTTTAATTACAGAATGGCAATCAAAAAAGTGAAAAATTAAAATTATGACTAAAATCATTTACCTCATTTTAAGACTTTGGAACAGGCCTTGTCTGAGGCCAAAGATGTTAAAACTGAAGAATCCTGTGACACTTTTCCGGTAAGAGGCTACATTTCAGCTTTGCCATAAGGATGCTGGCTAAAAACATAATCGTAATGGCAATAAATTCGAGTTTTTTTATTGTTACCACATTTACAGAGGGCAACATACAAGTTCAAGCTGGAGCCAAGAATGTCAAGCAAGTGCACCTCTCATTAAACAGATTGTTCTATTCTGATAGGAATTAAACAGCATTAATCGTGAGCACACAAGATTGTATGGAACATTAAATTAGACACAAAGACAGATCTGCCACCTTCAAAGAAGCCAAGACCTCTATCAAGGCAGAACAACGCAGCAAGTGGTTGCACCAGAACCCGCATTACGGCAGAAAAGATCCATACCACCTGCTGACAAGGTCGGAGCAGCCAGCCATCTTCAGGCTGCGGACAGAGCACAACTGCCTGAATTATCATTTGTACACCAAGTTTCGCCCATGCTAGCCAGATAACAGTACATCTGCTCTAAGACTGTCCATTTTACAATGCCCTGAGGTGCAAGATTGGGGCGAAGGAGATACCAGTAGCAAAGAAGCTCTACAGCAGCCTGGATGTCCCGTAACGCATTACAGCTTTCATCAGAGAGGCCAGCATGTTCACTTGACTGAACGACAGGAAGAAGAAGAGGAAATTAGATAGACAGACATACGGAAGAGTGGGAAGCTGAAAGGAAGTGCATTCAAGGATCTAAAGAGCACAAGCTCAGGGTAATCTGTTATTATTGTATATTGGCAGATGTGTTTTTCAAAGATGATTTAAAGGTCAGGACAAGGAATAATTGTTCAAATGCTATTTTTTTTTTATTTTTCAAGCACAAACAGGTTACTCTGGGTCATGCAATGAGTGGCAGGTGATGGACATTCAACCAATATTATTGTGAGGTAAAGTCCAACGACTTAGCCACTACAACACAGTATGCAGACTATTGCATCATGGGCACCTGGATACACACCAAAGGCAGCTGGCCATAGGTCCCTGGCATCACTTCTCTTTTAATGTGAGGGGAGTTTATATCAGATATTAAAATATGCATTTGGAATCATGTGTGTTCAACCGCTGGGGCTGCATTCCCTAAATGGTCATGGGTTAGTTCCCTCAAATGCCAATTTACACGTGTGGCGAGCGGCTGGGGGTGGTAACCAGCCAGGACGCCTGGAAGGACTGAAGGAGGGATTATGCCTCCTCTGGACCATGAGGGGGCGACTGCCCTGGTGGCTATGGGGACCATGGGAAAGGAGTATGGAAGCTCAACCCTATAGGGGCCCGTGTGTCACCTCCAGGGGGCACCCAAATGCTTGAGGAGCCCTGGCCCTCAGCATTTCTGCCACACCCGGAAGTGCTGGGGGGACGAAGACCAGGGACACCCGGAGTGCTTCCGGGTGCACAGCCGGCACTTCCGCCACACCAGGGAGTGCCGACAGGAGCTCATTGGGAGGCACCTGGAGTACGTCTGAGTGAATATAAAAGGGGCCGCCTCCCTCCATTCGATGGCTGGTGTCGGGTGGAAGAGGACGGAGCTCGGAGGAGGCAGTCAGAAGAGAGAGAGGCATTGAGAGAGGCCTGGACTTAAGGGTGCTTGGTGCAAGGGCACTGGGTTATGTGTGCACTTGAAATGTATAATTAATGTGTGTTGGTGCTTGAACCATCAGTGTCCGCCTGTCTGTGTCCGGGCCAGTCTCCACACACGCTAATAGTAACTATTCAGTTAAAATGCTGAGTTTATTGTAGTTCTATGACCAGCATGACTAGAGTATTGTATCCTGTGTTTGCCTTCCTTTTTAATAGTCATGGCACAGTTTAATTGGATTAGAAGGTGATTGCCTACCACAGAGCAGTGGGCAGGGTAATTTTTTGGCTTAAGAAAGCTTAAGTGACCACCTGGGGTCCACCACCTAGAGGGGGTCTCCAACTTACACCGAAAGAACAGATCAAGAAGTGTGAGAACTTCAAAATGATTATACTGCTTATTCCTTATAAAGTCAATGGGTGCTCCAACTATGCTGCATATTCGGCAGGCATGTTGCCCATGTTGCCTTTGGTTTCTCTAGGCAACTGGAATGAAGTACATCAAGCAGTTCAGACCAGGGAGGTCATTTATTTAGTAAAGTAGACCCACTTACTGTCACAGTGTCTTATTTAAGTACCTCTCATTTTTTTCAGCATTTATAAATTACAAGCACTACTGCATTCTGTAACCTGCAGGCTCCAAGTTAGCAAAAGCTGTGCGCTCTTTAGATTGTAATGCTGCCGGCTAAGATTGCACTGCTTAAGAGTTTCTTTTGTTAGGGTTTTGAATTTGTAAGCCCACGCACTGACAGGTGCCACACAATCTTCTACTACTTTGAATCTTTTGTGCCCTGTTAAGATATCTATCTTGTCATTAGTATAAACCCAGAGCAGATGCCAATGACACAGGCCAGTAGTCTGCTGTGGGTGCAGGCATTCCTGAGACCTGACACACTGCATAAATGCCCTTTAGTGTCACTTCTCTTTTGTTCTGTCTGTTTTTATATACAGTGATTGTACGGATTCATTTTAAAATTTCCATTTAGATTTTAAGATCATGGATGCCAGAGCGCAAGATAGCACCAATAGATAGAACAGCAGACCATTATAGGACGCACTCACGCACACCCTCAAATCATTGACAATTTACTTGACGGATATATCTTCAGGAATCAGGAATACCTATAGGAAGGATCATTTAAACAGCGATGAGACAGGAATTCAGTCCCAGTCTACTGGAGTCATTGTCTCTTTTAAAGCTCACTGTATAAACTAATGAATTTTTAGTATTTTCTTTAGAATAACTTTTTGACTTATATCTTGGAGACTTCAAAGGTATCAGCTAGCTAGGAGTTAAGTCATCTAGAGTAAGTCACAGCATTCCTGTTGTGATGGAACCCGGGGCGTCAGTGAGCCCCAGACACTATCACACAGAGTCCCGGGTTCAAATAAAAGAGTGTTTATTCAACACAATTCCACAAGTACCAAAAACCACAAGCACAATATCCTATCGTCTTTCAATATCTCTCAACACCCCACTGCCCTTCTCCAGCTTAGTGTTGCTCCACATGGTCCCAGCTCCGACTCGCCTGGACAAGGGAGTGCGGTCCATATATACCTGTATGTGTGTGTGCTAGACCGTCATTTATGTTGTCTGTTAGGCTTTTTTTTTCTGAATTCACTGTCGTAATCTTCTTTATTTATTTATTTGGTTTGTACAATGCTAATAACTGTTTACCCTGCCGTTCTTTCTTATATTCTGTAAGTGCCTTGAGAATGGGAAAGGCACTATATAAATAAAATGTATTATTGTTATTATATTATTAAGGAACCAGGAGTACTTCCAGTGCCAGGGCCACTGCCTAATGAAAGTACCTCCGGGCTATACAAAAGTCCCACTTATTAGGGAGCTCATCTCCTTGCAGCACCCCCTTGTGGCACCCATGGTTCAAAGCAGGGCTGTGTTGCCAGACTACATCTCCCAGCATTCCCAGCTGGTTCCCAAATGGGCACCGATATGGGGGGTTGCTGCCATCTAGCATCCTGGGGGAATAACACATCCCCTGCAGTGTCTTTCACAACTGATTGGCTGTCCGTCGATTCCTTCTGGGCCATCTCTCCTGGATCCTGGATAATGCAGTATCATTGACCACCTTAAGAGCGTTCACATGGCTTCTTAGAGAATCACTGCAGTATTCTGTCACGTCGTGGATGCCAAACAATTCAAAGAACGTCTTTGTTTTATTAGTAATGAAATGGCTCAGGTCTTTTCCTTCAAAAACTAGGTTTTTACCCTCTAATCGTTTCATTTCCTTTTTCTTTGCAGGTTTGGTTTCTAAATTTTGAGTCATATTTTCCTTTTCAGACTGAGTAATACGTTTGTCCAAAAAAGCCAATCCTACATTTGTTTCTGACAGATACCAAAGGTGTCTCTTAGCAACTGTGATAGCACTTTTTTTGACGTCTGCATCTGGGTAAGTGCTCAGAAGCTGTAGCATATCCAAATCATTCTTTGGAGCCCATCGACTTACAATTGCCTCGTGCCAAAAGCGAACAAATATGAGGCTGACAAAATGTGCAACCCGTTTCATTCTTTTCAGTTCTCGTTGAGGAATATACAACTGTTTAGTGAAGAGGACAATTTAAAGTGCATATATTGCCTTTGCCATCCACTTTGCTTGATGCAGAGCCCCATGGATCCTGAAACTGAAGTCATTTTTAGACCAACCTCCTAGGTACACTGTAATAAAAGTGATCAATGTGTGCAACCCCTAAATATTATCCAATCTTCTTGAAATTTGGCATATATATCTTTTACATCACTGAGACTCGGCGCGTAAGCAAAGTCATATGAAAATCACATCTTTGGAAAAATGAAACACCCCAGTGTGCATAAATAATATGTGGGTCATAGACTTGCACTAGAGAAAAAATGGTGAGTCCAGATTTCTTAAAAAAGATTTGTTTTATTATCATCTGAAAGTTATCCAAACAGGAGCTGTCTCTTCAGTATCTGTAGAAAATCCCAGCATGCACACAGTGACACTGTCATCATCTTGCAGTCACTGCCTTCTCAGATGTTCCCACCTATTTATCAGAATTATGTGTAATGCACCTGCTATCCAAAGAGCTTAGATCTACCAGTCAGTTGTCTCCTGTTGTTTCTAGCACTAAGTACAAAACTAAGGGGGACAGAGCTTTTGCAGCTGCTGCACCTCATCTGTGGAACTCTTCACCTAATTACATTAATTAGTCACCTTCAACTGAACTGGTTACAATGAGACTGGAGACACATTTCTATTCTCTAGCTTTCCGTGACATTCAGTGATACTGATGGTTCCTTCATTACAGCCGTTTATTTGTTTTCAATTTACTACTTTTCTTTATTGTGTCTTACTGTATTTTATTTTATTTATGTTTATTGTATATACTATTGTAAAGCACTTTGGCTACACCATTACTGATGTTGTTTTGACAATAAAAGAGTAGGCAGAATTCATGCTCAAGTGACAAAACAGCAAGTAAACACACAGCCAAGTCAGCGGCCGGTTTTAAATGTTCCCAACATGAGCCAGCGGGCGACAAACGTGTTACATGGCGAGCCTCTGACCTTGCACAGGTGGGTGGTGGAAAAGGGATCCCTGCCTATGGATTTTGGTGCACAATGCATTTGGGGGATTTGTCGGGGTTCTAAAAAATCAAATAGTAAAATATTAACTTTTAAAAGCTATTTGTACTGTACATACACTACAAATAGCATGTTTTCAATAAGAGTTGAGGAGAGATCAGTATATGCTAGGTCTGTATACATACTGTAGGGTCTTTCGCTAGTGGTAAGCAGGACTACTGTACTGAGATCAGCTGATGGAAAACAATGGGAAAAATAAATGCATTTTCAATTCTTTGTAGTTAGAATGCACTAGAAATCTATAGCAAAAATAGAAATATTGATTTTTTAAAGCACCTTCTTATATATAAATAGCTGCACATGTACATGTTCGCTATAGGTGTTGTGCTCGTTGGGTGCCCAGGCTAACTTTGCTGGACTTACAAGCAGACTGGACTTGCGAACGTACTCTAGGAACTGAACTTGTTCATATGTACGGGACTTGCTGTATTTGGATTGCTGCACTGGACTTATTATTTACGCCAATTTGTTTATAATCAAAAGAGAAGAAAAATAGTAAGTAAAAATTCAAAACAAGCTTTGGTGGGCTAGTGCCCTGTCGTATGGCCAGTGCTGCTTGGATAGACTATTGCCCTCTCATCCTGGTCTGGATTAAGAAGCTTTAACAATGTAACATCATATATGTAGTGTAAATTATAAATAAAGAGGAAGGTATTGTCCCTTTAAATGTAAGTTCTTGGTTGTTTGGGAAAGTTTTCATAGTTTGGTTTCTGTAAGGCGACGTTACTAATGAGTGCATACTGCAAAATACAAACAAAATAAGAGTGAGCATTTCTGCTGGCACTTTCGTGGGTACTGGAGCATGTGACTCAGTCCAATTAGTTATGGTTGATACTTCATCAAAAGTCAATCCATGTTTTCCCAGAACCCAATTATTCCATTTCAGGGTCATGCAAGTGTATCTTAGGAGTATCAGATGCAAAGAGAAGGCAGCAACAAGAGCATTATTTATAGCACATTTTCATAAACAAAGTGCTTTCCAAGGAGTAAAAGGATTAATACAGAAAAGTAAAAACATGAATAAAAAATATTTATGCAAATCTACACTATACAAATAAACAAATAAGTAACAGAAAGCAAATCATTCCGGGATAGACCACCAACCAACTGCCATACCTACACTTTTTTATTAAGCAGAAGTAGACTCATTCGTGGAAGAAATACAAAGAGTGACCAGGCCAAAAATCAAATCTGTGTACCTAGAAACAGGAGATAGCATTCTGAACATATGCCACCATGCCTTTCTATTTTATTATAAGAAATAGAAATGTAAGCTGCTGGCATTCAGGCAGGGTCTCTGCCTAGACACGGGACATTGTAACCCTACACCTTCCTTAAATATTACTGTTAGTCATGCAGTCCAAGTACTAAAACAAATGCTCTTCGGCTATTCTATGTTCATGATTTGTACTGAGGAGGATCACAGAGTGCCGCCATGGGTGGGATGCTAGTTTCTGTCATGGCACACTAAGGCTGACTTCTGCACAATTTAGATTTGCCACTCAAACTACCAATAAGGATTTTGACTGAGAGAAAACTTAACTTCCTACTATGAACCAGCAAAAAAACCTGGAGAGAATATGAAAGCCCCCATAGAGAAGATGCCTAAACTCAGACTTTGTTACAGAGGCACTCATCAAAAAAAAAAAGTTATGTTTGATTTTCCATTATGAATATTGTATACACTTATTGTGTTGAACAGTGCCTCTAAACAGTATTCCGCCCCTTTGGAAGTTTTCACATTTTATTATAATGCAGCATTGAATCGCAGTGAGTTTCATTTGCACTTTCTGACACCGATTTGCAGAAGATGACTTGTGAATGTCAATGTGAAAATCACATCAAAGTTAAGACCTCATTTGAATCACAGCCGATTCTTCATCGAGAATGAATGCCCTACCCATGCCTAAGTGACGAATTCGCTGGGTACTTGGACTTTCTGTCCACATCCCAAATATGTGGTGTGATTCCCCAGGTGCCAACAATCCTGACATTTTTCATCTCCCGGGACACTGATAGTCATGAAACGAGAGGGACTTAGTCAATGAGGACACAAACAACAAGTGCATCTCTTTTCAACAATTCAAGCAATGTCCAAAAACAAAGATGCAGTGCAAAAATTCTATAATAAATAGTAAAACCACTGCAGGTGGAGGCTAAATCAATTAATAGGTCCATGAAAATATGTTATAACCTAAAATAAAGTCACAACCAGTTAAATTCTATATCTCTTCTCTTGTGGTTTTTCTCTCTCTCTCTCTCTCCCCATCTCCTCACCCCCTTGGGTCTGCTCAGCAGTCGAGACACTGGCAAGTGTGGTACTCTCTCATCCTAGTCAACTCAGTCAGTCACCCCTAGGATGTTTGGGGCCTGACTCCATCACCCTGCCACTGTCCCTTCATCTCCACATGATTATGCTTGTGGCCTTTCAACCAAATCTGCTCCTGTTTTCAACAAGTGTGACCTGCCCCTGGAGTGCCATTCCTCCATTCCACCGCAGGGCATCCTGACAGCTTCACCTCCTTTCATCCACACCCCTCCTTTCGCTCTTGGTCTGTCACTTTCTTTCTTCCCTGACTCTTTTAATCCATGTGAGTGTAGGTTCTTTCCAGAAGGACCCATGGAATATCAATGAGGAATGGCTGTGCAGATTGCACTCACACGCGAAGAAGCAATCAATCAGTTTCCCCATTAAACACTCTGGTGCTGAGTGACTTTCTGACTGCATGCACCTACACCCACAAAGTCTGAGTTACACTGCTTTAATAAAACCCTTGAACTGCCGTGGACCCTTGACACACTTCACCACATGTGCAGGTTAGATTACACAGCAATTGATCTATTGTGTGAGTGTCCTGTGATATATCGGGGCTGATGGAAACTTGTAATCCCGGGCCACCTTAAATTCCTTTGCACCTCTCCATTAGCCTCTTTTGTTTTGTAAATGTGTCGATCAGCACAAGCAGCAAGCTGACTGCTGTCCCATCCTCACCACCGACACAGCTCAAGTCAGACAGAAAGTTCTCCCAGCTCTGTTTATCTGGGTGTGAGGTGATTGGAGTTGTATAGGGTAAATAATATATCGTTATTTGGAACACATGCATTTCATGTGTGTTCCGTGCCTACAACGACATATGTAAGTGTAGGATGACAGGAAATGCGCCACAAGAAATGTTAAACACATAGCTAAAAGAGAAACCTTTTTCATATTCGTAGGTTTCTGGGATTCTAGTGCTAAGTGGATTCAGAAACTGAGTAGATGAATACAAAATAATACACCTGAAAAAGCGAGGTCTACTGGCAGGCAGGGAGGGAGGTATAGTGATTAAGGCATTGAACTTCAAACCCTGAGGTTGTGGGTTCAATTGCTACTGACACTGTGTGACCGTGAGCAAGTCACTTGACCTGCCTGTGCTCTATCTGGAAAACCAAAACGAAATGTAATGAATTGAATCATAAATATTATAAGTCGAATTGGATAAGGCGTCAGCCAAATGAGTGAATGTAAATGAATTATCCTCATGCTTAGACAACTGGTAGCAGAGTCTATCCCAGCAGTACTGGGCATAATGCAAGAAACAGCCATTGACTGCATGTCAGACCAACACACACACTGGGCCAACTGAGATCAACTAACCTTATATGTGCGTCTTTGGGATAACGACAATATCTGTAGCAAAATCTATGTAAAAAAATCAGTATCCACCCATTTTCTAAACCCACTACTCCATTGCAGGGTCACTAGGCACCTGGAGCCTATAACAGCAAGTTTTGGGCACAACATTCAATTGACAAGGTGCCAATCCATCGCAGGGTGATCACACTTCCTAGGGCATAATTTAGCATTGCCTGTCCACCTGCAATGCATGTCCTTGGAGCACCAAGAGGAAAGCCTGCATGGAAAACATGCAAACTCCATGTAGGAAGTCTTGTTGTAAGGCGGCAGCACTACCAATATGCCACCATGCTATCTGCAAAATCAACATTTATGGCATCATTTCACACTAATTGTAAGATATTTATGCTTCAAATTAAGCAGTCATTTTAGTTATTGTTACATTATTTCTTTTTTTTTTTTGCCAGGATGTAAACTTAATATCTTGTGCCACCCTTCAAAGGGGTCTTAGTTAGAAAAGTGATGCAAATGAAAAGCAAGTCAGCACTACTTGGGCTAAAAGCTTTTTAATGCCAGTTTTAGTAGTGCTGGGAATTTTTTTCCTAATGTCTTCATTTAGTAGTCTTGTAAATGCCCAATCCCCCACCCCCAGCCATAAGACCACATAATCACCACCACCAATTTCCAAGTGTTCCATGTCAAAATGCATTTATTTTGCAAGTGTTCAAGTGTGTTAATTTAGCAGCACTGAGTTTCACTGCCTGGGGCCTGAATTCAGCATGTTGCCCTCAAAAGCACTAAGTAGATGCAGACGCTACTTCACAAGTGCACTTTAACTTGGCATTGATAGAGGCTTGAAATGTGCTTGAAATAAAAAATAAATGCATCCTTACCAGATCTGTGGTATCTGTGTCCCAGGAGCCTAATGCAGACCCCTCATTATAAGGAGTTACACTGAATTTGGATTTCCTTTATTCTGTTTATTCTTATATAGTGCGCCTCACTGAAGATGGGCTCAGAGATTTACAAATGCAAAACTGAATAAGAAAAGTTTATAAAAAATGAAATATTTACATTCTACTCTGTTTGAATCTAAAAAAATGAACATTAATAGAGGGATCCATGCACCAGGGACATGCATGGTAGAATAAATGGCAAATGTGAAGAGGCCCTCTGTGAATGAGTGTGCGCATTGTTTTTTGCCTGTAGCAGCAGACACCGGTTCTATAATGGGTTGTGTGGTCCTTGTAGCACCATTGCGTTCTGGGAAGGGTACTTGGTGCTTTGAAAAATAACCTAATATGTAGAAGAAAAAAAAAATCTGAAATCTTTAATTTACGGTAGGCTACAGAGCAGGACACTAACTGATTAAAAAAACTTGGACCTAGTCTGTGTTAATGAACATATATAGCAAGAATCCTTTTAAAATTCTGACACATTGGTATTTCACAGATCTGCTACCATCTATTCATGGTCATTTTACTGCATGGAGCCTGTTATAAATTTAAATAAATTAAGGTTCTTTCTGTACCCTTCATGGGGATGGCTCTTTGGGCAACCAAAAATGGTTCCCCTATGGCATCGCTCTGAAGAACCACTTTTGTGTTTAAGGGTGTGCCAGAGCATGCCCATCACTCAGATGGTAAGCTGACCCCTAGAAGTTTGTTAAATGAGGATGGACAAGGTGGCGAGCAAAAAATAATAAATAGATCTTTGAATTAAAAGGTACAAACAAGCTTTATTGAATAAATATTAGGCCATGCAAAAAGGCAATTTCCCCTTGAGGATTAAATAAATCATATCAATAATTAATTAATTATAAAAAATGTATATCAATAAATAAATAAATTTAAATATTGTTTAATTGATTGGCATCTGTAGGCAAGATGGCCTGCGAAAAATGAAAAAATGTTTACTGAATACATTGGATTGTCAGGCAATACAGAACACTCTAGTAACTGCATACTGCATATAGTATGTGACTCTGATATAAAAAATTCAGTGCCAGAGTCATAAACATAACTGCAAAACTCACAAAATATTTACAGAGTCTGATGTCATTGACCAAAATAGACTTGACTACCCCAAGCATGAGAGAAACTGTAGCTGTTCAGTTCACATCACAATCTGGTGGCATGTCAGTAGCGAGGCAATCTGATAACAAGCATCGTGTTATGCGGGAAATTCAGCAAAGAGCTTTTTTTTTTTTGTAGTACATTTGAACTTGACAAGCTGCTATAGTTTTATACATTTACTTGTTTGGCTGACACCTTTATCCAAGGCAACTTACATCATTTACTGTATGATAAAGTTGCTTACATTTCTTCTGTTTCTCCAGTTGGAGTCTAAAGTCTTAACTACTCCACCACACTGCCTACTGTCTTTAATTGACTGGGTGCCTGAAAACCTCCTATTCAAGACTTAAACTTTACGGCTTCTCCCACTTCATTTTCCACCTAGAACTGAACTCTCACCTCGTGGTAAAAGCTCTGTACCTCAGGCACATTAGCATTGTTGCCATTTGCAGTGGCAGCCTCATCGATGTACTCCAAGAGGCTCTCACTTCAAACTCAGTTATACTCTCTCTGCCTCATTAACAATGAATGAGGGCCTACTGGTTACATCATTGGAACGAAGATTAGCTTTGTCTTAGGCAACCTGCATTTGCTGATTTCCTATCTGGAAATATCAAGATGAATATCAAAATACCACTCATCCCCATTCTCATCAGCATAATGTCTTGTAGCATTCCTAGTTTAGATAGATAGATAGATAGATAGATAGATAGATAGATAGATAGATAGATAGATAGATAGATAGATAGATAGATAGATAGATAGATAGATACTTTATTAATCCCAAGGGGAAATTCACAGATTTATTTACGGATTTATTACTGTAGTAACCTGTGTTACTGCTTAGATGTAACTGAAACACCGTTAAACCTAAAGTACATTCACAGTTTAAAAAAAAGTGGTCCACATTTGAATATCAAAAATAAGGTGAGAGGAGGAGGTTAGGAGCACACGCTGGTACAGCACATTGCCAAACCCACCACACGACAAACCAACTCAGGATCCCAGATTAGGACCCAAGTGCAGCCATGTAATGGGTGACACCTCAGCGCCACACTAGTTCAGATGGAGTGGAGCAGTGTGAGGTTTTCTTAAGGTGGCTGGAGTGCCAATTCTGCCACCAACCCCCAAGTTTTTCCCTACAGGTTGGATGGCCAATGTGCAAGGCTGTATGGAGATTAACACCATACCCAGGGTGGAGCAATTGCAGGTTAAGAGCCTTGCTCAAGGGCCAATGAAGTAGAGTCACTTTGGTGTTTTTGGGATTTGAACCGGCTACCTTCCGATTACCAGTGTAAATCCCTAGCCTCAGAGCCACCACTCCACCTAAAATAAGATGCCTCTTTAATAATTAGTTTTATACACTCACCTAAAGGATTATTAGGAACACCTGTTCAATTTCTCATTAATGCAATTATCTAATCAACCAATCACATGGCAGTTGCTTCAATGCATTTAGGGGTGTGGTCCTGGTCAAGACAATCTCCTGAACTCCAAACTGAATGTCAGAATGGGAAAGAAAGGTGATTTAAGCAATTTTGAGTGTGGCATGGTTGTTGGTGCCAGACGGGCCGGTCTGGGTATTTCACAATCTGCTCAGTTACTGGGATTTTCACGCACAACCATTTCTAGGGTTTAAAAGAATGGTGTGAAAAGGGAAAAACATCCAGTATGCGGCAGTCCTGTGGGCGAAAATGCCTTGTTGATGCTAGAGGTTAGAGGAGAATGGGCCGACTGATTCAAGCTGATAGAAGAGCAACTTTGACTGAAATAACCACTTGTTACAACCGATGTATGCAGCAAAGCATTTGTGAAGCCACAACATGCACAAACTTGAGGAGGATGGGCTACAACAGCAGAAGACCCCACCGGGTACCACTCATCTCCACGACAAATAAGAAAAAGAGGCTACAATTTGCACAAGCTCACCAAAATTGGACAGTTGAAGACTGGAAAAATGTTGCCTGGTCTGATGAGTCTCGATTTCTGTTGAGACATTCAAATGGTAGAGTCAGAATTTGGCGTAAACAGAATGAGAACATGGATTCATCATGCCTTGTTACCACTGTGCAGGCTGGTGGTGGTGGTGTAATGGTGTGGGGGATGTTTTCTTGGCACACTTTAGGCCCCTTAGTGCCAATTGGGCATCGTTTAAATGCCACGGGCTACCTGAGCATTGTTTCTGACCATGTCCATCCCTTCATGACCACCATGTACCCATCCTCTGATGGCTACTTCCAGCAGGATAATGCACCATGTCACAAAGCTTGAATCATTTCAAATTGGTTTCTTGAACATGACAATGAGTTCACTGTACTAAAATGGCCCCCACAGTCACCAGATCTCAACCCAATAGAGCATCTTTGGGATGTGGTGGAACGGGAGCTTCGTGCCCTGGATGTGCATCCCACAAATCTCCATCAACTGCAAGATGCTATCCTATCAATATGGGCCAACATTTCTAAAGAATGCTTTCAGCACCTTGTTGAATCAATGCCACGTAGAATTAAGGCAGTTCTGAAGGCTAAAGGGGGTCAAACACCGTATTAGTATGCTGTTCCTAATAATCCTTTAGGTGAGTGTATATTGACATATATTTTTAACTTATAAATTTTTTGAGTTCTGTGGTGTTCAAAATCACTTCAAATTGGACTACCTCTCACACTTGATTTTAAATTCCAGAGAGGATCAGGAAAGACAGTTAAGCTTAATCACTCAGGAAGAAGGTGCAAAATGGCCAGTGCCTTGCAGAATTCATAAAGTACAAGAGTACACTTCCTTAGTAGGACTCAGGCTAAGTCCACATTAACACAAATACATTTTATTGAACTTTTTAGTCCACATTATTATTCTCAGATAATTTTCTAAATGTTTGATGTCCATACTGAAACATCTGTGACATCTGAAACTGTTTCCCATTCAGGGCGCCATCGTAAAGAAAGGACCCGGGGAGCAGATATGCGCATAGCACTGCCTCCCCCAGAGTGCTAGATGGCAGCCCCCTCGGCTGCAGTGGTGCTTTGGATTCCCATAGAGTTCCATGCAAGTTGAGTTTAGCACAGCCTGGGGGAGCTGCAGAACCCTACATTGGGATTCCACCACACCTAGGAGTACTTCTAGACAATGGTGATGGGCTGCTTGAAGTGCTCTCAGGTGCAGCATAAAAGGGGCCACTTCATTTCACTTGAGGAGCCAGAGTCAGGAGGAAGGAAGACAAAGCTTGCTGGAAGAAGAGTGGAAGAGAGAGACGGAGAGAGAGAGAAAGATGGACGAAAAGGCATTAATGTGGGCTGTTTATTGTACTGTGCTGAGCAGGCGGGAAAGATTGAAAAAGCATTTCCCACATCAAAATAAAGTCTGTGCATTGCTGGACTTGTGCCTGGAGTCTGTCTGTGTCAGGGTTGGGGAGCCGGTGAGCCCCCATTTGGCCATACATCAAAAACACATAAATCTGGGATTATACAGTTTTTAAGCCAAGGGGAATATTTATTTATGGAGCAAATACAAAATAAATCAAAAATGGCAAAAGCACAAGGAAAACTCTAAACTACCATAGATGATGTATAACTGCTTTTAAAGGTTACACAGGAGTATAAGATAGCCAAAGTTGTGGAATACAGGCCTGACAAAAATAAAAACATGATGAACTATTCAAAGGTTTGAAGGCACAGTACAGGCAGAGAATTTACAAAAGGGCTTTTCCCACTGATAAAGATGAGATCACAAAGGGAATTATCACAACAAAGCTGACGTCAGTGTCTGACCACATGACCATTGTGTATCGGCATTTTTGAGAAGCTCCGTTTTCTCCATCCGCTATACACCACTTGGCATTTTCAGATTTACACACTTATTCATTTTCAGTGATCAGAAATGCCATTTAAGAATGGGATGGTGACAGGGAAAAATGATTGATCCCAAATTCCTCTTGATCGCCGGTTCAATTCAAATAGAATACAAAGTCTGTTAGGACTACAGGAAGTATGTAAGACGTTTTCTTGACAATGACCCCATTGGAGCACCAAGCAAGATGTGCTCCTTGCCCTGTATTCACAGATATGCTAACACTTCTTAGTACAATTAAGCTTTTAGAGATATGAATATACAAGAGCATCTTTGGCATATAGGTGATAGCCTGAAAAGTAAAGGTAAGCACATCTACTTAAAAAAGTAAAGAAGGATGAACTAACAGTGGATAATGAAATATATTCATTTATATTTACATGTATTTGCTTAGCAGATGCCTGTATCCAAAGCAACTTACAAAAGAGATCAACATAATCGAGTCTGGGAGGCTGTTTGGGAACAAGCGTTATAGGACAATGTTCAGATCAGATAGTTCAGAACAGAAATACAATCCAGTTACAATTCCAAAATTATAAAAATCTAACAGCCTTATATCACTTAGCCAGAAATGTACCTTACAAAGTCTTCATTCACTTCTTAAATGCATTGAGGAAGTCAGAATTAATAATGGCAGTGTACTTCTCATTCCACCAGCTGAGAGCTACACACGAAAAGAGTCGGGGCAGAGATTTGATGCCACGCAGAGAAGCACAGGACCATCACAAGTGTCTCTCTATATATATTTGCTGATCCACTGACTACTCTATAGGCAAGAATCAAGGATTTGAGCTTAACATGTGCTGCTATAGGGAGCCACTGTAATAATCCAAAGAGAGTAGTCACAAATTCCTGTTACTGAGGCTCAAAGTCAAAGACTGCATCCTGCCAAAGTGCAGACAGTTTAAATGACTTGCTTGGGGTCACACAATGAAGCACAAGCAGAAACTAAACTGGCATCCAGAGTTCTTTAAAGCCCAGTACCTTAACCAACATAGTGGCCTTTCATCCAGGCCTGCTGCCTTACTCACAATGCTGCCAGGATCGTCTCTGGCCACCCCATGTCCCCAAATTGGATTAACTCTTTCGAGGTAGATGTCGACATATAATGACATATAGGAGCTACCGGCTGCTGCATAGACGCATTCAGCACTACGATTAGTTGGGGACCAATCAACGGATGCTGGTACATGACTTTCATTTTCGATCTCCACATCACTTGCATCAAAATCAGAGTCCAATAAATCAGAGTTCAATTCAGCAATAATATGCAAAATGTTATCCATGAAGCATTTTGCTTTGCGTGTTCACTTCTCACTCTCACCAGATTCGCCTTTAGCTCCAGCCAGCAGCCGAAAAAAATATTTAGCCCTAAAAGAGTTAAATGGGTTTGAGAATGTTAGGCAGTTCTATACTTGGGGATATAAAATGTATAATAAAAACATCAAGTAAAACCCCTTTGCATTTTCTTTCCTCAATCTGAAGGCAGTACAATTGTTCATAAACAATATTGTTTTAAAAGCTAAAGTGAAATGTTCTCCACATGCCATCTTTAAATAGGCACCACAAGACCCGCTATTATTAATATTTTAACAGATTACAGAGGAGGTTCTTTTATGGATTTGACCTAATAAAACTCTAAGCAGCAGCTTAAAACTGACCCACATGTGCAGTCCTGTGGAAACACAGAAGTAGAAAGAGGCCCTCGTGGCCTTCTAAAAAAGGATGTAATAACCATGAGCGTTATGACAAAAGATGGACAGTGAGTTGTGCCTGCTTTTATGAAGAAGTTTTTATGATGGGGTTATCACATCTGGAATTGCTGATTCAATTAAAAAGATTCATCAAAAAGTGAATCAAGCAGTACTGAGTGTACACCTCGACGTGTACATGATGGACACATTTGGGTTAAGCATTAGGGGAGCAGACCCCCGTGACCCTGTATTCGGATTCAGCGGGTTGGAAAATGGATGGATGGATGGATGGATGGATTAGGGGAGCAGGATACCCTAGACAGGTGTGGTGAAAAAAAACGTGATCAGAGTCATGTGTTAAAAAACAAAGCAGGAAATAAGACCCTTGGTGAATATGAATGAGAGCCAACTGCTGGGGTGTATATGGTAAGAACCTTGATGATGAAATATTGGACACATCTCGGTTAAGGTAGAAAGAGAGGGCTCAGGGTCATGTATAGAAATATTCTTTCAACAACTATGACTACAAGGTGAGGGTATGAAACCACACTGATTGTAGAGACACAGTTTGTAGGATCCTCAGTGAAAAAGACAGCTCACCCTGTGGCTATTTCAAGAGAAACAGCTTTTCAATCAATGGTGGCAGGGTACTCAAAGGATGGGATATTGTCAACAATTTGCACTTAAAGTCAGAAGTATGTATGCCTGAATTTATGACAGTGTAGTGTGGTGTCTATTTAGGATGGGAATCGCAGACTGCAGGGGCCACTACAGCAGACACTCAGTGTGTCTTATGTGTCCCAGGACGAAGGTAACCCAGACAAGACTGACATATGTTCAATCATACAATCACACAAGTTGACAAAATTTCGGATTTACTTCATAAGAGAATGCCCTGGGGTAAGCAGTTCAGTACACAGAAAAGGGAGAATGGAAATTGAGG
The DNA here is from genome assembly GCF_016835505.1 of Polypterus senegalus. Classification (NCBI taxonomy): domain Eukaryota; kingdom Metazoa; phylum Chordata; class Cladistia; order Polypteriformes; family Polypteridae; genus Polypterus; species Polypterus senegalus. The sequence goes on along the minus strand of NC_053166.1, from coordinate 34,823,356 downwards.
GTGATGTGTAAGTTAAGAGAAGTTATCAGATCAAGAGGTGGCAGTTAAGGCTATGTTCTGGATGAGATATTGGGAAAACATGTCTATCAGCTAATAAAAACGAGCTTGATGGACTGTGTGGTCACTTGTATTAGTTCTCTAAAAGTAAATGTGGAACCAGGCTGCATATGATGGAGGAGAGGCTTCCTGGTGCTTAATAGGGCTGCCTATCCCTTAAAATGAGAACCCGGGTCACGGCTGATGGGAGACATGAGGGTCACCAAAGGGAGCTTTAGGTGGATGAGTTCTAGAAGATGTTCTTGATTAAAGAAGAAGCTATGGGTTTTGCCCTGGAAGGTAATCCAGGGACAAGGTCTTAACAACACTTCTGTTGAGATGCTAGTTACACTTGGGTTTAAAAGGCGAGGATGGAGAACTAAACATTTTTTAAAAAGGGGTTGGACTAGAAGAAAAAGCTATAGCCATAAATAGGAGGATCAAAATACTTTCATCAAAATCTACATAGAGAATTCTAGTCACAACCCCAGAGACAAAAGATCATCGTAACCAGGAAAACTTTTTAAGAGGAAATTGGTAAAAAAAAGGTTGTGTTAATCCAGTGTGTCAACACCACCAGATGCCGTGATGTCAGAGAGCATGCCGCGTCTTAACTGGAATCAAAAAATGGAAAAGATCGTAAACAAAACAAAAATAGCGTTGGAAACAGCACGATACAATTTTAACCACTTAAAATATTTATTAACCTCACAAACCAATGTCAAATTTAAATTCCTTATGAATGTAATCTCCAAATGGATGCAAAGGATCCAAAGGCCTCATTAAAAAATTAATGACAGAACCATTTCATAAAAACAAGGCAGGAAGAGAAGAGGTGAGAAGTTGGACAATAAGTATGAGAGGTGAGAAAGAAGTCTATAACTGTGGGAAGTGCATAATTAGTGACAAGCTGGATCATCCACCTTTTCATTGACCTGATGTGTCGGAAGGGCCAGACAAGCATTGGGTTTATTGATTTTTGTCTTTTAATTCTGGATTTTTACTACTCTTTATTTTATTTCCTTCTTTATTATTTTAATTTTAAATAAATAAATAACACTCCTTTTTTACACTTTAGCCTCTTTGGTGTTCATTCTGGGTTTGGGGAATGGCACCCATCAGCCCTGAGGTGAGCAATTCTGAATTACTCAACTGTTAAAGTGAATCTTGGACAGGAACAGATAGTGTAATCAAGAAGTTTACTAAGATGGATACTGTATTCAGGACCTGTTTCGGAACAAACTTGGCATTAAGGGCAGGACCAAGAAGCACAAATGGTAAGAAGAATCTCCCTTCAGCACATTCTACGCAATGGGATGTGAGCAAGTGTGGCACAAACCAAAAGATGCCTGTAGATATCAGTGCTTGCTCCCAGAATGCTATTAGTCAAATATTGACACAGTCTGGAATACACACCAAGTTGGAAGGAAAACTCAGTACTAATCATTTCTTAATAATTCTGAAGAATCTGATTCATCATGTACTTCTATCATGCCAAGAAGGATGATCTTCCATGGTGACAAGGCCAATATTAATAAAACATGCTAAGTCCCTCATTGGCGTGACATGTTTGACAATATCTATCCATACACTCTGATTTTCTGACTCAAAAATATGTTGTTCACCTCCATCAATAAGAAAGCCCAGAAATTGAGCAAATGTGTCACATATGTCTTTTGGATTTTCATAACACTTGTGGATTTTAGGTCCTGGTGGTTCAAGCAAATTCTGGACATGTGAAGGAATCTGATGCACATATTAAGTGTCTTTATATTGGTGAGGACACTGTGCACTTTGTACAAATCGGTAGAAATGCATTACAAAGGCAGGCAAACTGAAGGTGAACATCCCCACATCTTCTGCGCCTAATAAACAATCAGCCTACTAGCATATTCTTAAAGTAGGAAAAAAAGAAACAGTCTGCCTAGAAAAATCACAGGAACACTGGGAGAAAAAGCTACCAACATAGACGGTGCCTCAGCCAGAAATCCAATGACAGTCCAAGAACTCTGGGGTGGCATCTTCACTCCTTGTTTGAGAAAGATGAATCCACCCATCCATCCATCCATTATCTGCACCTACAGGGAGACAACGCCAGTCTTCAGTGGGATGCCAAAGAGCTCTCCTTCCTGTGACCACCATTATTTATATTGAGCCAATTTGAAGTTGCCAGTTAACTTAACACAGCTTGGAGAATTTGGAAATACTTTGCTTTTAGATAAGCAATGTCAGCGTGAACTTCAAACATAAAAGAGAATACCACTTGTAATCACAAAATTAAGACAAATTATACTGAATGACCACAGCAGGTGCTTTCCTAATTTAATCCAGAAAAATCAAACATGCAGCGTATCTCTGAATATATCACACTCAGATCTACTCAACAGAAAAATGCATACTGTAGAACACAAAAGTTATTTTAAAGCTTGATTCTGTGCAACCATTATATTCGTCTAGGTTTCTTTTTTCCCCATGCTTTGAAACAAGCCCACCACAAATTTAAGGGAATCTGTAACATTTGTATAACTTCCTCCATTAATATCAAAACATGCCTTATCTCTTGTGACTAAGTTCAGTCTCTGTTAATAACACTAATCCCATAAGAGGCTGCAGCAATCATAAGTTTAACAATATAATAAAAACGTTCATTTGCTTGGACAAATTGGCATGACGTTGTCAAGCGTATCTTTGAAAAATGTTCCCAGGCCTGAGAAAAAAAAACCTGCTAGCTGCAGTTTTGAGAGCCACTTTAAACACACAATGAAGGTGAGAAAGTAAGCAATTTGAGAAATAAGATGAGAACCTTTAGCCCATAACAGTCATTCAGTCAGCTGATATCTCAATCAGCAATTTCTTAAATGCCCTCAGGGTCTCTGTTTTAGCTACATGACTTTCTGCTTTGTTCTATAAGTGTGTTGTGTCCTGAAGAAGGCACAGCTGACGGTTCATTTTTTGCCACCATCCTTGTTGTCATTTCCAGGTAGAAGTGAGACCCTCACAAAAAGTGGGGTTGATAAGAGTTAGAGGCCCCAAAATAGGTATACCATTTAGAACCATCATAACGTTAGACATGACCCTGCTCTGACTTAGGTTGTCAAAAGTGAAACTGAAAAACTGTACTGTATCTGCATCTGTAAATCCCTTTGGATCCATGTGTTAGACAAATACCATACACAATAATAAAATGTACAGTATGCAAACAAACACTTGTCCCACATTGTCATCTTGTAATTTGGCTTGAATAAAGCATTCAGTCAAATTTATATTAGTAAACTCCCATGACTCTAGTAATCCACTCCTGTGGGCTCTTGAGTAAGGCCCTTAACCTGCACTTGCTCCATCCTGGGTATGACATTAACCTGAACCCAGCCCTGTAAGTGGGTCCTCCAACTGAAAACTTGGAGGTTAGAGACAGGATTGGCACTCCAGCCGCTGTAAAAAAAAAAAACTTCACACTGTTCCAATCCATTCGAACTAATGTGGTGCTAAGGTGCACGGCTGCCTGGGGTCTTAATTTGGGATCCTGAGGCGGCTCCACATGTGGTAGGTGCAGCAACACTCTGTATCAGTGCATGCTCCCAACTTCCTCCTTCTCTTAGTGTTTCCTCTGTCAGGGATGCCAGGGGCGACGACCCGGCCAGGACGCCTTGGAGGACCGGAAGAGGGCGTGCGCCCACCTTGGACCATGTGGGGGCCGCCACCCTGGTGGGCTTTGGGGGCCACGGGTAGAGGGCTTGGAAGCCCAACCCTGTAGGGCCTGATGCCTTGGGAACCCTGGACCTCAGCACTTCCGCCACACCAGGAAGTGCTGGGGGGAAGAGGGGCATGGACACCCGGAGTGCTTTCGGGGATTCAGCCGGCACTTCCGCCACACGGGGGCATGTCGGTGGGAGATTGCCGGGAAGCACCTGGAGCACATCCGGGTGTGAATAAAAGGGGCCGCCTCTCTTCATTCGAGGCTGGAGTCGGGAGAGAAGGAAGGACTGAGCTTGCTGGAGGAGGCAAGGAGGCGGCCTGAAGAGAGTAAGGCGTTGTGTGGCCAGGACTTTGGGGGTTGTGTGTGCACTGGAACTTGTAAATAATTGTAAATAAAAGTGTGGTGGTGGAAATACAACATGTCTGCCTGTCTGTGCCCGGGTTCCGTTCACACCTGGTATTAGGATTTTTTTCCCAAAGTGGAGAGGGAGTCCATTAAAACCCTGGCCACAGAACAACAACTTAATAATAAATGTGCATTTTTGTACAATACGTAAAGCAAAATAACAAAAAAGTACAAATGATTCTTAATTAAAAAATAAATCAGACAAATACAGAAGTAAATTCCCAAATAAGCTCAAAAGAAAAGAATTTAATCACATCTACAAAATACAGTTAAAAATAAAAGTCAAAATAAAACCTAAAATTACCTGTGCTATAAACACAATATTGTGCCTGAGGAAAAAGTGATCAAGAACCAATATCGAGACTAAAAAATGAAATGAGAGATGAGCTAGGGTCAAAGCTAGGAAGTTGGTCTAAAATAAATAAACAAAACCTAAAGATAAGGACAAAATCACAGGTCAAAAACAGGCCTGAAGTAAAAACCAAAATCCTAACACCAGGGCCCACTTGGTTAAGAGGTTGACTACTGCTGAAGTTTGTGGTATTTAGAATATCCACTAGTGAAGAGCAATGCATTCAAGTGAAATTGAATTTAGAGTGAAACTTCACAAAAAACACTGGAAAACAAATTGTGCTTTGCTTCCAGCAAATGTCTGTCATTTAATGTTTAAATAGGGAAAAAAATCAAGAGACTCATTTCCTGTCACATGTAGACATTTTGTTGAGCTGCCAGATATGTTCTGAAACTACAATTTTAACACAATCCTAAAGATGCATCAGAGACAGAAAAGAAATGTAAAGCTCCACAGTAATGGAAGAGTGCATGTCCTCAACCCTTTCTGTGGGAATCCATAGACAGGAAAGGTTGATTGCTATCTAATCGGGGTCCGGGGGCTTCCTGTTTACTGGATCTCCTTAGCAATTTGCACAATAGTGCATTTTAGTGCATGTTCTGGAAAATATGCAGCTCTTGTAAAAGAATACTACTATATCTGTCCAAAAAAGGCCATTTTCAGGATGTCTGTGTTATAGTTAAAGGAGGGATTACTTAGTGAGTGTTCGGGGCCTTTTTCTTTTAAACAACATTTTTGGCTCTCGTTATTTGAACATTTAGGTTTTTCTGCCTGCCCTTTAACTATTGCACTGTTTGCTCTTTAATGAAAAGCCATAATCTACCAGTTATTTTATAATTTAAACTGACTCTATTAACAGTCACATTTTATATGATGGCATCATTTGCAGTGCTCCACACTGGCCACATTGCTCAGAAACCCAAAAATAGTAGTGTCCATGAGAATGAAGACAACAGGAAAAATAACATTTCAGAAGAAAATGAAAACATCATAAATTAAATACTAATGTATACTTGACCATGATGCTAATGTAATAAAGATGAAACACAAAATTATTGGGAATAGAAAAATAAATAAGAAACAAACGCAAACGGTTAACCAGCCAGGCATTCCTGACACCACTTGTCTCAAGATACGGTCAAAAAACAGCAAAAAGCAGGAGATAACACTTAAATGCCTGCCCATCACTGAACACTCGTCATCCAATTCAGAGTCCGTTTTTTTATGTAATATTTTGTGTTTGGACAGAAAGCGGACTTATAGGAAGAAACATAGACAACAGTAACATAGAAAGCTAGGCGGGTAATGTAGTCCAGTGTGTTCTGTGTGAGGGGGGCTGAACAGGAAATTCGAAAAGTCACGAGGTTTAATACACACAAAGGAGAGAAAGAGAAGCAAGTAACCAAACCAAAAGGGATTTGACAAACAACATAGAAAAGGTAAAACCCTTCACTATTCTTCTCCTTGCACGATCATGCAGTTTTTGCAGATGGTCTGCTCTAAGCAGATTTCCATCTGTGCTATACTCTTTCCATTTCTTAATGGCTAGCAATGTTACCAGTCAAGAAAAGATAAAAAAAAAAAAATTAATCTTATGTGTATCATCAGCATTCATTCTACATCGTTCTTTGGTATCCTCGTGTGTCTCAGCTCATCTGGGCTAAGGCTTCCTCTCTCAATCCTGTAAAGCCTTCTCAGGCTTTGTCATTTCAGAGCATGTTGTTTGCCTTCTGTCCATTTTTTGCCAGTCACTAGTGGTAGACAGATCCCCCATGATCCACTGTTGAAAACACCTTCTGTATTTTTGTAAACATTTCTTGTGTCAGAAGGTGACTCTCAGTGTTCCTCCTATACCTTTCGTTGGTATCCTCCTCTGTGTCTTGCCTGGAGTTTCCTGTCTTCATTCCATTTTATTGAGCAGCCAAAGCGAAACTGACCAATCACATTGCTTGGAGGAACTAGACACACACACACACACAGACCACGGTGTTTTATTATATACTAGATAGATTCATTTAACTGTAGTCCAAAAGGATATTCAGTCACTTGAACATTTTCTTGTCTCTGTTATGTTGTGCTTTTCATGGAGTTGCATTGAGTGTTCATTTGTCTACATGGTGCAGGTTATGCCACCATACTGACTCACAACAAGTTGTTCCTTCTAGGCGAGGTGCATTTACACCACAATCAACTGAATCCCCAGACAGCTGATCTCCATTGAGCTGATTCTTTGACATCTAAAACTAATTGGGCGCAGAACGGATGATATGGTGTGTCATATTTAAGGGTGGGGGCTGCAGTGGGCCGGTGCCCTGCCCAGGGTTTTGTTTCTTACCTTGTGCCCTGTGTTGGCTGGGATTGGCTCCAGCAGACTCCCGTGACCCTGTCTTAGGATATAGCATGTTGGATGGATGGATATTAAAGGGGGTGAATACTTATGTGAGCAGTAATTTTGTGTTTGATATTTGTAATTAGCTTAGACCACTTTGTGAGATCTGTTTTCATTTGGACATTAAAGTGTCTTTTAGGGCATTTGAACAATCTAGACGAGAACAGATCATTCAGCCCAACAAAGCTCACCAGTCCAATCTACTTAACTGTTCTAAAAAACATCAAGTCAAGTTTTGAAAAAGCCCAAAGTCCAACTGTCTACCACACTACTAGTTAGCTTATTTCATGTGTCTGTGGTTCTCTGTGTGAAAAAAAACCTTCTAATATTTGTGCGAACTTTACCCTTAACAAGTTTCCAACCGTGTCCCCTAGTCCTTGATTTTAAAGTCAGAGTCTTGATCCACTGTACTAATTCCCTTCATAATTTTAAACACTTCAATCATGTCACCTCTTAATCTTCTTTTGCTTAAACTGAAAAGGCTCAGCTCGTTTAATCTTTCCTCATAACTCATCCCCTGTAGCCCTGGAATCAGCCTAGTCGCTCTTCTCTGAACCTTTTCTAGAGCTGCTATGTCCTTTTTGTAGACTGGAGACCAAAACTGCACACAGTACTCAAGAGGCCTCACCAGTGTGTTATGAAGGTTGAGCAGAACCTCCTTGGACTTGTACTCTATACATCAGGGTGCTATATAACCTAACATTCTGTTAGCGTTCTTAATGGCTTTTGAGCACTGTCTCGAACTTGATAGTGTCAAGTCTGCTGCGACTCCTAAATCCTCCTCATAAGCCATACTTTTGATTTTCCGACCTCCCATTGTGTATTCAAGCCAAACATTTTTACTTCCTACTGTTCATGTAATACTTTACATTTACTGACATTAAAGTCCGTCTGCCACAAATCTGCCCAACCCTGTATGCTATCTAAGTCCTTCTGTAATAATATAACGGATTCCAAATTATCTGATAATCCACCTATCTTGGTATCATCTGCAAACTTACCCAGCTTGGTACTTATATTCCAATCCAGATCATTTATATATGTTAAAAATAGCAGTGGTCCTAGCACTGACCCCTGTGGGACACCACTCTTAACATCAGCCAACTCTGAACCCTCGCACCATCACCCTTTGCTTCCTGGGTCTGAGCATCAAAAAATCCAAATTAATTCCTTAGTGATTTAATGTTGTATAACAATAAAATGCTAAAGAAGTGAATTCTTTGCATACTGTCGCCATGTCTCTTTGGGTGACTATGACCCCTTGCAACATGCCACATCATAGCAACCGGGTTGCAAAACAGTAGAGGAATGTCTAATGTTATATAAACTGTGTGACCTTCACAGTTAGTAAGAAATATTTTTATTTAATTGTATTACAGCTTTGCGTTTGTAAAGCACTTTGAGACCGATTTCAATACACAAATGCATCATGTTTTTACTGAGAGGTGGTAACACTACACACAGTGCAATCATTCAAATAAATGTAATTGAGTTCCATTATGTTCAGAAGAAACACAAAATGCCTGATGGTTGTCTTTTCTGATGACCCAGAGTTCAACTGAGCTATGATTTCACACGTACTGTATGCCATGTGGTTGGCACATTTCCATAAATTCATGAGCAACCACAGTGGTGCCGAAAGGGAAGAAGAAAGACTAAAATAAATGACAGGGAACATCTTATCAGCAAACCTTCAGCTGGTTATAAAAGCTACCAGTTATTAAGAAAAATTGCTTAACACCCAAGGAGAAAGCAGATCAATAAGCAATTATTTAAGCCATAACTCGACTGTCCCTATTCAAATTCAGTGTTTCCACAGACTATTAATTATATGGGTGGAACTCAAATTTAAAAGCAAGAAGGGTGAAAGCATTTAGTCTCTTGTTTTACTTCCTCATATGAGTTCTTATGCATTTTTCCTCACACCGCACATTTATGAATGTGATGAATGTCTGTATTTCACTGACCAGCCCATGTCCTAAACACACTTAACCTGCCAGCCCATAATTGTAGAAGTGAAAAAAAGAATTGAACCTGACGTGTAGGTCACTTCAGAACAGCCACTACAATATAGCCTGACATGTTCAGTTTAAAGGAATACTCTAACTAAAAATTATATTTTTTCATGTTACATACCCAAAGAAGTTTGGAGTGACAGCTCAGAAAAAAAATGTCACCTCTTGTTTTAATGCAGAATGGAGATAACAAACTTTCTAGTACAATAGGCCTCTACATTGGACATTATTAAAAAAATGTCTATGAAAAAAAAATAAACAAATTACATGTGTTACATAATCCACATCATTCAGAATCATCCAGATGTTTTCGATAGGGGCTGACTTGTTTTTATCAGAAAACAATTAAACTGTCTTTAAAACACAGCCAAGATATTACTAGTGTCGCTAATGGCTACTACTGCTTGAAATGACTGATCTTTCATTTATTATTCACATGTAAGTAAAGTCCCATGTCCAACAGTGTCCTAGTGGTAAACTCCCTTAGCTCATCCTTTATTACTCATGTAAAAATATTAGTTGGTTATTAGAGAAACCTTTATAATCGCATTAGCACCACCACAACTATTTTGTTCACTTTTGTTACAAGGTACACTCTCAAAAATAAAGATGCCAGAGTGGTTCTTTAGAGAGATACCATTAGGGAAATGTTTACCTTTTTTAGATCCGTAACAGGATCCATACAGTGAATAACCTTGAATAGATGGTAACAGATTTGTGAAACATCAAAGGGTTGTGAGTTTTAAAGGGCGTCTGATAACACTGGCTAAGACCAGGGGCCTCATGTATAAAAGGTGCGTACGCACAGAAATGTTGCGTAAGAACTTTTCCACGTTTAAATCGCGATGTATAAAACCTACACTTGGCGTAAAGCCACGCACTGTTCCACGGTACCTCATACCTTGTCGTACGCAAGTTACCCGCTCGGTTTTGCAGACTGGCAGCACCCAGCGTCAAAGCAATGCTACTGTTCCTGTGTGGTTACACCTTATTTTCCTGACGCGGCTTTATAAATACACAGAAACTAACCGCATATTGTTTATTAGTGTAACGCATCTGATTGTAATTAACTTGTAACAATATAATGGTCCAGGGAATAGCCATAGTATTCACTGCATGAAAAGAGCTGTATCCGGACAAATATGGTATGGGAAATCTCCGCTAAACTCTACGTTTCCCAGATGTATGAGGTAGAGTGCTTGGAAAGGTAGCATGCAAAAGGAAATTTTGTGAAACAACCAGATACCTTACGTATGTGGATGTATACAGGAATCGGTGGAAGTTTCAAGGAATCCTCACAGCTAGCAATGAGGTGTGATGGCTGTGAGGTGTAAGAGCCTTTCATATGTTAATGACTATCAAGTAGAGGTGTTGTCTTTGTTATCATAGCCACGTGGGGGGATTAGCAGCAGGCTGCATACTGCTCTTCCCGAAGAGGCTATCCAGCATCTTGATGCGCTTGAGCGCAAGTTCGGCAAGCAAAGACCGCAGGAAGAGTCAAGCCATGCGCTTAAAAGAGTCAAGAGGGCGCATAACGTGGGCACTGCGATAAGTTGAACTTTATGTTAGCCGACAATATAGTAGAAAATTATACCTCGCCAAGTTAGCCTAAGTTAGCGCTTGGCTACACATCTACTTTTGTTCCTTGCGTCTAGCTTATTTAACAGTTTGCCATGTCCGAATTATACGATGTTGTTTGAAAATTCTTTGTTTCCTATGCCTGTATGCGTGTATCTACTAAAGTGTTTTTAATTCAATGTTACAGGAAGCTGTAAGGCGCCTCCATAATTCGGAAAACAGCCCGCATAAATATGATCCACAAACTGGGTAAGCAGTGGTTTTTTGTTTTTTTTTATATGCTATGTATGGGTTTTATGTAATCATTTTAAATGTAATTAATGACACTACTCTCTTTCCACACAGAATAAGTTCACCTCATAACCAGGCAGTAATGACATATCTGCTGGAGGAATTGAAGACGACTTTTGCAGATGCAGACCCTGAGTGTATAAAGGGTAATTAATACACTTAATATTTGTATATAAAGGGGAATTGTTATTATAATTATGTTCATGTCCCCTTTATTGTTGTCCCTCTAATAATTTGATTTAATTGATTTTGTCACTTATATGAATTATTTTTTTATTCAGCATGCTGTAGGACTTACTATGAGACATTGCGGAGGAAATGCTCTTTGTCTCAGCCAGGAAACTCCCAGCTAAGAGACTCCATTCCGACAAAGGAAAAGACGAGTAAGTGTACAAATTTATATATATATACAGTATATATAAAGTTTGGTACATCTCTGGGTGTTTTTAGGGGTTAACATATGGTGTGTTTTGTAGTTACTGGAGTCCAGGTGTAGAGTCGTCCAAACAGATGCAGAGAGAGAACTGTGGCAGACTGCAATTCTGGACCTGATGTCCGATGAAGAGGATGCCATCGTTGATGGAAGACCGGTGTGGGTTGTGAGGTCTCCACCTCACAGGAGCCCATAATTGTCTGAGCTTTGCCAGCAGCTTCAGTCCAGATTGGAGGCGGATATGCGCTATGCTCTTACACACCGTCAGCGTATAAGAGCTGATGGAATCGGGCCAGAAGAAGATTCATTTTTGGAACTTTAATAAGCACTGGTGCATGTGTTTGTTTCAGTTTGTTTCATTGCTTTTAATTTACTTGCACCATCATATTTGCACATTTGTTTCTCTATATTTTCAGTTTTTTCTTATTCTTACATTATATATTTATTAGTGTTTGGTTTTATTTTAATAAAAACATTTCTGAATCAATTTTATTCTCATTTTTTAAACGGTGCAGGGGATGTAGAGTACAGTGGGGGGTGGGGGTGGGGAGTGTATATGGTCCATCTACATACCTGCCCAATAACCAATCAAGTCACTAAGCTATGAGGGCTTGGGTTGGGCCAAATAAAAAGTGTGACCAATGGAAGTGTTTTTTTTTGTTTTTTTTTTTAAATCAACCAATCAATGTTGAGATAAAAGACCAATGTAGAACAGCAGAGTTGTGCAGAGGTGTAAAATGCAAATGGTTCTTGAGGTGTGAATGTCTCCTTGCAAGAGCCTTGAGTGGATTATTTGCCATGGCAACAAATGGCTGTACCATGGAAGAATCCCTCAGCAAGATACATCCAATTGGTATCAATCCAGAAGTATCCTAGGTTGGTGGAATTTGATGTATATGCTCAGTGGTACTTGTACAGTAGATACTTCCGAAAATCAGTGGTATTTACAGGAGTTTCCTTGTACAGATACACCTCTTTTCATGCAGTGATTCCAAATACCATAACTGCTTTAGCGTTGTTACTCTCACTGCACCTTCTTCTTCTTCTTCTTCTTTCAGTTTCCTCCCGATAGAAATTGCCAAAGCGGATCATCTTTTTCCATATTACTCTCACTGCACCACTCGGAGTATTTATATCACTGTATCTAAGTGTGAATCACAGCAGCAGCTGATCGGAAAGAGAATTATCGGTATACAGCTTCAAGGACACGCTGTCTCAGCCACTGCAAAACGTTTCAAAGCCTTTCCTGTATGGACCTCGCGGTTCAGAAACAGTTTAATCCCAAGATCTTTAAATGCACTCAATCAATTGCTCCTTGTAGAACTGTTTGCACTTATAAGTACAATCACCCCACTGTAAACTTGCACTACAGTTATAATATCTCACAACCTGAGCCACTTTATAAAGCGCATATTTACATATGATGACGATATCATTTTTAAGGTGAAATGCAGCAAAATATTTTTATTATATTATACAGATAAAACTTTAACTTCATTTAAATAATCTATATTCTTCACTGGGAGTGTTGTGAAGGATAGAATAATTAAACATTGTGAACGCTGGCCCCGACACAGACAGACGGACAGCATATTTTCAAACCACACACTATTTATTTACATACACTATTTACAGTTCGTGCTCACGTGCACCCCCAGTGCCTTCTCGCACCGATTTCCCCAAAGTCCAGGCCCACAGTCTTTTGTGCCTTCCTGGCCGCCTCCAGTCCTTCCTCTTGCTCAGTCCGCTTCCTCCCGACTTCCACCACTCACTGGAGGGGCCCCTTATATAACGCCCCCGGATGAGCCCCAGGTGTTTCCGGCATCTGCTCTCTAGCCACGCCCCAGCGTGGCGGAAGTGTCGGTTGCCTTCCTGGCAGCTTTCCGGGCGCCACACAAAGTCTTCCCCCCGGCACTTCCTGGTGTGGCGGAAGTGCCGGGCTCCCGGGATAATTAGGCACTGGGGCGCCGCCTGGCGGTGGCCACGGGTCCCTACAGGGCTGGGCTTCCATGCCCTGTACCCAGGCCCCTGCCTAACCAGGACGGACGCCCCACTCTGTCTGGAGGAGGCACTCGCCTCCTCTTGTCCTCAAGCGTCCCGGCCGGGCTCCAGCCCCAGCCGCGGACCGTACGGGATAAACCGGCATCGGAGCGCCGCCTGGCGGTGACCACGGGCCCCTACAGGGCTGGGCTTCCATGCCCTTGACCCGTGGTCCCCAACAGAACCAGGACGGACGCCCCCTCGCGGTGTGGAGGAGGCACAAGCCCTCCTCACGTCCTCCAAGGCGTCCCGGCTGGGCTCCAGCTCCGGCCGGCGACTGCACGGGATAAACAGGCATCGGCGCCGCCTGGCGGTAACCACGGGCCCCTACAGGGGAGGGCTTCCATGCCCTCGACCCGTGGCTCCCAACAAAACCAGGACGGACGCCCCCTCGCGGTGTGGAGGAGGCACAAGCCCTCCTCTCGTCCTCCTGGGCATCCCGGCCGGGGACCACGATATGTACTACGAAGATATTTCAATGTTCCTGAAACGTTTTGAAGAATCGGCGCTCCCAAATTCTGATTGGGTATTTGGGGAAAGAAAAGCAAGGACTGAACTGGTGGCTACGCCAATATATATTGAATATAAAACAGAAAGAGAAAATAACAACACAGCTAAAAACGCAGCCACAAATTTCGGCAAAAGTTAAATGCTTGTGTCATGAGCATGAGGCGGCTATGCAGTGTCTGCAACGGACGAGGCCATCCACCGTGCATAAGCTAACTTACTGACATTGGCGAGCGAAGGAGCCACCGATTCTTCCTCTGCCCAGTGCCACCACAAGCTTAGAGCCGCCCCTGAGTACTGCTGCAATAAATTATTTCATTGAAATTCGCACACAATCACTGCGCCGTGAAACTCATGTTTAATAACGTGCTTTAACTCCTATCCTAAAATGATATCACGTATACATCTCAGTATTTTAGTTATTCAGAGAACTGTAATATCACGAATGTAATGGATTCTGTGTCCAGTTGGAGGAAGAGAGCCGGTTTAAGAAGCAAGTAGTGATTCACACACATAGAGCACATAGAAGATCAAATACAAAACAAAGCATTTAACGTGCTACTTTAATTACGATGTGATTTGAGAAACTGGTTAATTAAACGATTTTAAGATGAAGTTTATGATGTTCTACTTTAATGACAAAATAAACCACGTGATTAAAGTGGAAATGTCGAGATTGAAGTTGACATTTCGTGCTTTTTCCCCACCGTGTGCCTTTTTTCTCTGTACCCTAATAAGCTTTCATATGACACTCAGACAGCAGGCTACAACTCTTCTTTTCACGGCAACTTTGATATGTGACTTCTTTTTTATTTCTGGCACTGTGCGATTTTATGAATGTGAGCTTTCAAGTTTCTCCAACACGCTATGTCACTCGATCAACTTCCTTTTGTTGATTATACCATGGTTTATTTGAACAAATAGTATGTTTTTCCTTTCCTTATGTAGCGGAAGAACGTGGAAGTTGGAGTACGCACAGATTCCTGCATCTGGATTTTTCTGTGCGTAAGCACATTTCGGCTTTTGTGCTTACGCCATGTTATAGTGTGAGTTCTACGCATGGCATTATACACGAGGCCCCAGGTCTTCTTAATCTGTTAGTGTCCAGTAACTCACCATACTTTAAAGGCTTTTTTCTACATTATTGGAAGTTTTTCTAAGCACAAAATACCAAATTTAAATGCAAAGAATCTGTACCAGAAAGAAACTGTGCTATGGAGCTACTAGAAACCACACAATCGAGTAAAGACCCATAAAGTACCATTAAAGAATTGTTATTTTTAGGAGTGTCCTGGCATTACTAAAAATCAGTTCTAGCTTCAAAATCAGCCAAAATAAAATGGCTTTCTCAAGAAACACGTTTTTGCAGCAAGAAGGTTAATCCATGTGACAGATTACCAAGAAGCTGAAGATTTCATACAGAGGTGTCTATTACTGTCTTGAGAGAAGAGAGCAAACAGCATCTACCCAGAAGAGGAAGGCCCAGAGAAACAAACAAACATCAGAGTTTGTAGTCTGAAACACAAATGACATACAGGTCCTCAGCTGGTCTCTTCCTTAAATACATGCCAACTACCAGTGTCATCTGCAGAAGGGGAAAGATGATTCCAGGATGCTGAGCATAACATGCTTTTCCAGTCATTGTCCATCCAATGTTTGTGTTCTTTTGCCCACTTTAAACTTTTCTTTTTATTTGCCACTTTCAGATATGGCTTTTTCTTTGAAACTCTGCCCCTAAGGTGAGTTATAAATGACACTGGTATGACACCTGTATAATAATTATTATTATTTATTTGTATTTTGCTATTTTTTGTTAACCTCCTTAGCATTAGGCCTGAGTGTTATTCAGGGTGTAAAAACAGTGCCAAAAATGAGTTAGTCCCAATTGTCACTCGAGTAACGGAAGAGACATGTCTCATGTAAGACCCGAGGTTTACTCAGGCTGTAAAAGTGTCAGCAGTGTTAGTGCTCAGTTGTTACTCAAGCAACGGTGTCAGCGTGTCTTACATAAGTGTCAGACGCCGAGCGTTACCTGGGAAAACAATGTAGACGCGTCTCCTCATAGCCTCATAATGATGTCTCGTAAGAAACGCCGCTCATCAGCAATGATGACGAAGTGAATCTGTCTTCAGGCAGTGAAATTGAAACAGTGAAACTGAAAGTGATTATGGGAAGAACAATTATTAAAAGTCCTCCTTTAAACATATAAAGCTTTAATTGTCCAAGGTCCAGCTTATCTGAACTTATCATGATTTACAAACCAGAGCGCACATTAAGATCTCAAGATGCTGGTCTGCTTATGGTTCCAAAGATTAATCAAATAACAGTGGGAGGTCGAGCTTTTAGTTACAGGACCCCTAAACTGTGGAGTGGTCTGCCTGCTACTATTAGAGATGTCCCTTTGGTCTCAGCTTTCAAATCCCGGCTGAAGACTCACTACTTAACTTAGCATACCCTGACTACAGCTGCATATTAACTGTACAGATTGCATCTCTGTTGTTAGTCGTTAGCACTAAAACATAAGTAACACGATTGTTATAATTTGTTACTAACCCTCACCTATTCTGTTTCTCTTCTTGGTACTCAAATGTGGCACTTGGTGCCACTGCCCGCCTGCCACATTGTTTTGCCTGCCTAAGGTAAAGTCATCTCAGATGGAGGATCACAGGAACCATTGGGTAGAGGGGTCCTAACATCGGATTGGCTGGCCCAGTGCTGACTCAGCTGTGGAATGGCCAATTGGGGGAGGCAGCTTGATGGCGGAGGTCTCCAAGACTCTGAACAAATCCAAATCATATTATGTGATATCATCTACTCTTGAATTCTGCTCTGTACTTGTAATATTTTTATTTTACTATTATACTGTATTGAGGAATCCTTGTGCTCTGTTCTGTGTTTTGTACTGTATTGTATTAACCCCCTTCTTTTTGACACCCACTGCACGCCCAGCCTACCTGGAAAGGTTTCTCTCTTTGAACTGCCTTTCCCAAGGTTTCTTCCATTTTTTTCCCTACAAGGTTTTTTTAGGAGATTTTCCTTGTCTTCTTAGCTGTCAAGAGGCAGGGCCTGTTAAAGCCCATTGCAGCACTTCTTGTGTGATTTTGGGCTATACAAAAATCAATTGTATTGTATTGTATTATTCATTATCATTATTATTTGTAGCATTATTATAATTTCTACACTTCTGACTTTGTATTTTAAGAGTTTTGCATGTTTTACAGTAAAAGGATGAGATTTAATGAAAATGCCATTTTTCAAGCCAAAAAATGTAGCGCTTTTACATGTTTTTTTTGAGAAAAAATGTAATGCTAAAGAGGTTAATATATCTTTCATTCATAAAGATTCTTCAGTTGCTCTTTTTAGTACAGTTTGAGGTTTGCAGTCATCCCTCCTCTTGTTGGCTGTTTGGTATATTTTTGGTGATATTTATAGTTGCTTTGCCATCTCCACATTTGTAGCTTTGCTCAAGCTGAATCCTGCAGATTGTCTTAGGTGCCTAGGTGGGTTAAGGTGAAGCTCTACTGGGCAGACTAATAAAAAACCTGACCTGCTAGATTTTCAGCTTTCAGAGGCCTCTTGTCTATTTTGCCTTGGAAGAAATTCCCTATCATGGCACTAAAGTCTACACACAGTGAAGGAGCAGGGCAGAGACTCAACTCATTTGTGGCATCCTGTGGAGAAGTGACAGCTTTGTGGCATGAAAACTTAAAGCCACAGAGTTTTGGTAGATTCTGCCCGTCCCATTAAAACAGAATTAGTGTCAGCTGACCGAGTGGTTCATTTGTTGTGTGGTGGCTGGTGTATAACAATGACACAAAATCTCCTAGTATTAATGAACTTGTCTTAATTTTTTGGAAACTTTTCTGTTTTTCCACAGCACTGAAGGCAGATGGTCATTACTGTTTGCTGAAAGGCTACATGCCCATATCTCTGCAGAGTGGTCCAGCTGATATCATTTTCTCTGCCTAACTGTTTCATTTATTTTCAGTTTACCTCTCATAAGAAATGTACAGATGACGATGAGCTGCAGAATTGAAAAATGGCTTCTGCAGGATAGGACAGAAGTGAAACATTCATCATGAACACAGCTGTGCTGGCACTGAACACACCCACCAAATACAGCTTGAGCCAAGCTAAAGTCTGCCAGACAATGTGTAAAGAAAAACAGAAGATTCGCTCCATGTCTGCAGCATGGCTGTAACTAAATGCTTCAAGCCATCTTTTCTCAATGGTGACCTCACATCTTCTGAAAATTGTTCTACATTTGGTGGTGGGAGGTATATTTGTGTTTACCTCTGAGCAATGGCCTTTACAAACACTCTTTCTTGTGCTCATAAAAGATGATCTGTTTCAACATTGTAACTGCTGTTTGAAATATTTGATAAATACCCTACAAGTCATAGGTGACAGGCAGTTTGGATAAAGCACTGGGCTGAATAGTCCCAAAGCTGCAGAATCAGATCCCATCCCTTATCCATCCTGGGGCACTGTGTGAGCCCCATAGCCTGTGATCTGTGCTCTGCTGGAATAAATATTTTAACAAGTGTGCTTTACCACACACCACCACCATATATTTCCATGTTTAATACCATACCAAAGCACTTTATTACCCCTTGAAAGTTTCCACATTTTATTAGTGCCAACATTGAACCACAGAGGATGTATCTTGGCTCTTTCGAGACTGATCAACAGAAAAAGACATTTTAATGTCAAAATGAAAACAGATCTCTGCAAAGTGGTCCAAATTAATTACAAATATAAACAACAAAATAACTGATCACATAAGTATTTTACCCCCTTTAATATGACACACCCAAATCAAGCCTGGTGCAACCAATTTGTATTAGGAGTCCTAGGATTAGTTCAATGGAAATGACACATCTGGGGTTTCAGTTGATTGTAGTCTAAAGTCATTAAGAAATGGGAAGAGTGTGACACAGCTGGAAATCTGACAGGAGTCCACAAAAACATGCAAGAAGACTAGTGAAGGAGACCACCAAGAAACCTATGAGCACTCTGAAGGAGTTACAAGCTACAGTGGTAGCGATCAGAGAGACGGTGCAGACATCAACTGTAGCTTGGGTGCTTCATCAGTCACAGCTTTAGATGAGACTGTCAAATAAAAATACAAAGAAAACGTACAGGACATCTCAGCTAGAGTTTGCCAGAAGGCACATAGGAGACTATAGTCAGTTTTAAGAAAGTTCAGAAGTTGGATGAGACCAAAAATTAGTTTTTTGGCCATCAGACTGAACTCCATGTTTGGTGTAAGCTGAACACTGCGCATCTTCAAAAACACACCATTCACACTGTGAAGCGGGGTGGAGGCAACGGCATGCTGTGGGGATGCTTCTCTCCAGCAGGTCCTGGAAGGCTTGTAAGGGTAGTGGAGAAAATTAATTCAACAAAGTGCATGGAAATCCTGATGCAATCTGTGCCTTTGGAGCTGATATATTTTCCATCAAGACAACAACCCTAAGCATAAAGCCGAAGCTACACAGAAATGTCCTACAGGCAAAGCTAATGTTGTAGAATGGTTGAGTCAGAGTTCAGATCTCAATCCAGCTGAGAATGTTGATAAAGGCCGTTCACTTATAATCTCCATGCAGACTGACACAGCTTGAGCAGTTTTACGAAAAAGAAAGGGGACAAAGTGCAGCATCCAGAGAGACCTGCGCACACAGACTCAAAGCTGTCATGGCTGCCAAAGGTGCATCTACTAAATACTGACTGGAAGAGATGAATATTTTATGTAATCAGTGATTTTATGTTTTATACATGTGATGATTAAGTTTAGACCACTTTGTAGAAATCTTTGTTAACTTTGACATTAAAGAGTCTTTCTCTTGTCAAATGTCAAAAAAGGCCAAAATAAATCCATCGTGATTCAAAAAACTGTAACTATAAAATATGAAGTTTACCAAGGAAATTAATTATTTTTATAGACACTGTATATCTACAACTAGCTGTCCCCTGTGCCCACACCCACGTAGTAGTTAAACAGGACAGTGAGGAGGACCCGGCCCAGCTCTCTACTCCTGACGTCACGCTTCCTCGTCCCCTCAGCCTGCAGCCTCTGTCTCGGATTAGCGCGAATATATTGCTCCTGCAAGCGAACTATGATTCTTAGCGTAATGAGAGTACTCACAAAATCAACCAGAAAATTCAAGCAAATTATAGAGAAAAACCCGATCCAAATCCGTTAAGCAGTTCTCTCATTTGCTAGCTAAGCAGAGGTAAGATACGCCCCATGGTTCACGCCCCCTCCCCTTGGCCTGTTTTGTGTATCACAGATTTGCACAAATAAATTGGTACTGCAAGCAAACTATGACATATAGCGCGATGAGAGAAGCTGCAAAACCAACTGGAATGTTCAAGCAAATTATAGAAACAAAACCTGATCTAAATCCGTGAATTAGTTCTCTCATGAAAAGCGGACAGAGATATACAGACAGACAGACAAACATTGGATTTTATATTAGAACATCTGAACACTCTAGACGAGAACAGGCCATTCAGCCCAACAAAGCTCGCCAGTCCTATCCATTTATTTCTTCCGAAAAAACATCAAGTCGAGTTTTGAAAGTCCCTAATGTCCTACTGTCTACCACACTACTTGGTCACTTATTCCAAATGTCTATCGTTCTTTGTGTAAAGAAAAACTTCCTAATGTTTGTGAGAAATTTACCCTTAACAAGTTTCCAACTGTGTCCCCGTGTTCTTGATGAACTCATTTTAAAATAACAGTCTTGATCCACTGGACTAATTCCCTTCATAATTTTAAACACTTCAATCATGTCACCTCTTAATCTTCTTTTGTTTAAACTGTAAAGGCTCATCTCTTTTAATCTTTCCTCATAATTCAACCCCTGTAGACCTGGAATCAGCCTAGTCGCTCTTCTCAGGACCTTTTCTAGAGCTGCTATGTCCTTTTTGTAGCCTTGAGACCAAAACTTCACACAGTACTCCAGATGAGGCCTCACCAGTGTGTTATAAAGTTTGAGCAGAACCTCCTGTGACTTGTACTCCACACATCAGGGTGCTATATAACCTAACATTCTGTTAGCCTTCTTAATGGCTTCTGAACACTGTGGGGAAGTCGATAGCTTAGAGTCCACTATGACTCCTAAATCCTTCTCATAAGGTGTACTCTCAACCTCCCATTGTGTATTCAAATCTAACATTTTTTACTTCCTATGTGTAATACTTTACATTTACTGACATTAAATTTCATCTGCCACAAATCTGCCCAATCCTGTATGCTATCCAAGTCCTTCTGTAATGATATAACGGATTCCAAATTATCTGCTAATCCACCTATCTTGGTATCATCTGCAAACTTAACCAGCTTGTTACTTATATTCCTACTGTATCTAAATCATTTATATATATTAAAAATAGCAGCAGCCCTAGTACTGACCCCTGCTGGTCACCACTCTTAACATTGTCCAGTTCTGATGAGGTTCCTCGCACCATCACCCTCTGCTTCCTGTGTCTGAGCCAATTCTGCACCCATCTAAAAACATCACCCTGAACTCCCACTTCCTTTAATTTGATGCCCAACCTTTCCCTTTGCTCTCTCCTCCCCTCTGCACCCCCAGCAGCACCCACAGAGCCCAACTGGGTTGAGCAGCAGAAGTCCATGTCCCATAGTACCTTGTGGGAATCCAGGGCACAGCTGCAACTCAGGGAGGCTGCTATCTAGTTATCCAGGGGAGACAGTGCCCCATGCACACTCTCTCCCCGGTCTTTCCACTCCAAAGGCACCCCGGACAGGTAAGGGCACCGGCCATCCATTGCAACATATTAATTATATTTTAAGGTAGACGTGAAGGCATCCTTTGCAGGGCAGGCCCAAACTTTGTACCTGATGGTACCAGTTTAGGCTGCCTGGATCTGGGAAAAGTAGGCTCAGAAAAAAATGAAAGGATGAATGAATGGGTAATTAGTTTAACTGTAAAAAGAATCGTAACATTTTTAATAACCCGACAATGCATCTCATTCTAAAATTTGTAAAAGCCTATCAGTTCGAGGCTTTTTTCAGCATCTCGGCTGCACCCGTACTGGCCTACACCTGGAGTCTTGTGCATTACAAGTGAAAACTGAACATAGGTCAAAGATTACCAAGGTACAAATAAATAAGTCAGTGCTTGCCACTGTGCGCAGCATTAATGAGATTAATAATTAATGCAGGCCTTCCTGCAAGGACTACAGCTGCTTTGCTGGCATTTATTTTGGCTTTCATTAACCTTAAGAGAAGGGCTTCTTCTGGCTGTCTTCCCCTCATCAATAGCGCCACCTGAAGGCTTTGAAGGAGCATAACATGGCAACATAGTGAGCAGTCCTTGTGGTTTCTTCAGTTTTCTGCATCACTCTGCCTGGCTAAACATTCATCTAATTTTTGCAACGAGGAAGCACAGTAGGATGCTGGCAAAACTTCACATAAATAAATATCAAAGTCTACCAATTTGCTATTTCAAATAAATGGCAATTTTAGACTTTACTGATTCAGAGTATTTAAAGATGCCTTAAACTAAATAATAATAATCTGGATCCCCCATTTCCTGCTTCCCTTCCTTTTTAAAAGAGACTGCCTTGCATTTCACCTCCTTGCCAAGATATTCATACGTTTACAGCACCTAAAATGATAAATAAGTGACCTTTGGCACCCTTGCCTGCAGCTGGTGGATGTCACAATGAAATGAAAGCCAATGTGCACAAAATGAAGATTAATTCATGCGGCTGGTCTGCCGCACTTTCACATGAAGTGCTAACTTCCTTCTATACACATGAGACGGTAACTGTCACAAGTGAGGAGAACTTCCGTTATCCATTCTGAATTGCTAGTGATTAGACGCAAACTGCTCTTGATTGTTTTAAAGGTCATAAAAAGTACAATCCACACACCTGATTGAGGCCTGGTCTTTAACGCCAGTTCATTGTTTGCACTCCAACAATCTCAAAGATAAGCACTGCTGCCTCACAGCTCATGGAGTCTGGGCGTGAATCCCAGGCCTTGAGAAGGTTGGTGTGGAGTTTGCACGTTCTTACCACGTCTGCCTGGGTATTCCCTGGGGTGCTCCGGTTTTCCTGCTTCATCCCAAATATGTGTGTCTTTGGTGGGCCTGTGCGAGTGTGAGTGTGGGTTTGGGGGTCTGCAAGAGGGACTTGCAATGGACTCACAGCCTACCCAGGGCTGATTCTACCTTGTGCCCAATGTTACCAGTGTGGAAGATCAGCCCGGCTACAGACAGACACTTAGACACACAATGTCCCAAAAATACACACTTTTATTATTTTCCTTCTCCACACAAAATGCACAAACCACAAGGCTCAGTCTTTTCTCTTATTTGTCCTTTTCTCTATTCTTCTCTGCCGCCTCCTCTCCTCTCCTCTCCTCTCCTCTCCCACAAGCTCTGTCCTCGGCTCTGCCTCCCGACTCCGGCTCCCTGAATGGAGTGAGGTGGCCCTTTTAATAATGCACCTAGGTGTGCTCCAGGTGCTTCATGACGATCTTCTGATGGCACTTCCTGGTGTGGCAGAAGTGCTGCAGTCCAAGGCTCAGTAGTCATTTGGGTGCCCCCTGGTGGTGGCCACAGGCCACAACAGGTTTTGAGCTTCTAAGCTCTGATTCCATTGCCCTGATGCAAACCAGGGTGGCTGCCCTCTCGTGTCCCTGGGGGAGGTATTGTCCCTTCTTCCAGGTGTCCTGGCTGGGCATGATCTCCGGCCGTCTGCCACACCTGGATGAACATACAGTAGTTTTATCTCTTATTGCTTTACTTTCAAATTATGCTAACACTTAACTAATAACATAAATTGTGCGTTTAATCTGCAAGACAACGCTCATTGGTTCAACATTCACTCTGCTGCATAGATCTACAGTACATTCTCCAATCTGTCCTTCAGTGACACATCACACATCTATCTTGTTATGCACGTCTTGGTTCTCTCTAACTCCCTCAGGTGATCAGCTTTTAACTGCAGGTATCACTACCATATAGCACACAGGCGCACACACACACAGAAGTAGGATAAATTCTCCCTTTCATTTTCAGAAAAGTTGCCCTGGACTTTAGTAATGGTATTACTTCTCTAAACCCTTACAAACCACACTTCAATCCAGGGCTGTTTTAATGAATGGGCACAGTGGGCACTGGCCTGGGGCGCCAGAAGCACAGGAGCCCACGATGTTTCTGATGCTTATGTATTTTCCTGTTTTGCTATCAAAACAGGCGGCCCCAGCACACTACTTTTCCCAGTGGTCTATGATGCTGCTAAGACGGCTCTGCTTCAATCTGGTGGCTGCTGCTAAATCTGAGCCTTCAGTAGAGTCAACCATATTGCCAAGATAGCAAACCTTATCAACCTACTTTAATTTTGTGTCACCTTCAGCCGCAAAGTATGTTGTGTTGCTGATTGTCTGTGGGGTTTCACTGCTGCATCTTCTGCACACAAGTAAGATGCTGATCTTTGTCAGCTTGTCCTTTATGCCTTTCAACAACTACTGGCTTATCAGTGTTGGTCCCAAGCCCAGGTAAATTGCTGAGGACTGACATCATGCAGGGCATTCTGTTGTGAAAGTCTGTTCCAATCCACCCTAGATGACTATCAAAAGAAAGGTATCCTTTTTGTCACATAGTTTATCATGAGCCTCACCACTCATTCCACACGCTTCAGGCACAACTTCCTCCCCCAGGCCATAAGGTTACTGAACTCTTGGTAACCTGTTACCTTACATGCCTGGTACTGTGCCCACCTGCTGGCTTACTGTAGGTCTGTCTAGCTGTGCTACCACTCTACGACAGTTTAAATTGAAATGATCAGCATAGACCTCAGCATTAACATCTGCTAGTGCACCATCTATTCAAATGTATTTTGTAAATGGCAATGCATTTGTCATTCAACAGATGGCGCATCATGAACATTTGTACTAATTAAATGCGTTACTGCAAATGTTCCTGATACACCATCTGTGGGAATGACAAATGCAATCATAAGTCTGTTATGTGCCATTTGGTATGGAATTCGTAAAAATAGTTCTAATGTTTGTAATGCATCATCAGTAGAAGGCCCAGAGGAGAGTGGGTAGTCCCGTGGCCTGGAACCCCTGCAGATTTTGTTTTTTCTCTCCAGCCGTCTGGAGTTTTTTTTTGTTTTTGTTTTTTCTGTCCTCCCTGGCCATAAAACCTTACTCTTATTCTTTGTTAATTAGTGTTGTCTTATTCTAATTCTTACTTTGTCTTTTATTTCTCTTTTCTTCATCATGTAAAGCACTTTGACCTACATTATTTGTATGAAAATGTGCTATAGAAATAAATGTTGTTGTTGTTGTTGGAATGACAGATTATATTACTACAAATGTTTGTGGTGCAACCGGATGGGGACACACATACAAAGACCCACAGACATTTGTTGGTTTATTAAGGTGGATTCCACTACAAGTTACATGTGTACTGCCACCTACATATTCTTTTTTCACTTCTGTTTTAATGCAATCTGTACATTAGGCCATTCTTCTGCAACTCATATTTATTGTATTTATTTATACATCATCATCATCATTTTATTATCTTATTGTGTTTCATTGCCTGGATGCACTTCCCTGTCTCACCAGCTCATCCCCACCCCCTGGAAACTGTGGCACAAAGATGTCATTGTTCTCGTACAGGTTATGTGACAATAAAGATCTTAGACCTCAAATCTAATGTGATGGATTAGGGTGAACATACAATCCAGAGGGTTTCTTTTAACATGTTATTTTCTGTCTTTCATCTTTCCTTTACATATTACATTTATTTTGTCCATAATAATGATGGAAGAGACTTAATGGAATACTAGTCAGCGATATTTCCTCATAGGTTCGGCATCCTGGGCTTGAATCCCCTCTCTGGTCTCTGCTGTCCTGCACCTGCCTGTTTCCATTTTGGCTCTCCTCATATCCCAATGACGTGCTGGCTTGGTTAGCTGGCAATTCTCACCTTGGCACACTAATAGAATTGCATCCTGACCTAAGGTGGTTTCTGCCATGCACTCACCGCTGCCAAGGTAGGCTCCAGCTGCCCGTGACCCTGAACTGAATTAAGCAGGTTTCTGGATGTTATGCTATGCTATGAGATGTCACACAACATGGACCCCACTTATGAATAAAGCTTGAAAAAATGCATTAATCCTCTATTCACACTTTTCTTTAAAAGAATCCTTAAGCATTTAATAATTAAGCAGACTATGAGCAATGATTTAAATACACATGCTTAAATGCTTATATTACTAAATATATTTTCAGGCCACCCAAAAAGCACATGAAAGGGTAAAATGAAATTGTTATGTAAGGATGGACATTTCAAGGCCAGACCCCCGAAGCCAAATGGATATTTATTTAGAAGAAAATAAGGCGCATTCTTCCCACTTGAGTGAATGCTTCAGTTTTTCCATATGTGCAGCGAGCTTTTCATACACCCAGTGGACACAGTTCAGTGTCTGCCATTTGTCACCAACTACCTGGGGTCTGGCCAGGGTGATGGAGCAGGTTGCTGCTGCTGCTGCTCACCTCTGCTTTCTGTTCCTTTTTTAAATTCATACGCAGAAACATGCCTACAAGAAGGAGACAATGGAGTTTCCAGAGAGCCACTTGTCCCTGTCAACCTGCCTGAAGTGATATTACAGATCAACGGGTTATTTTCCCACATCTGTAACAAACTTGGAGGCACACTGGGAGATTTTTAAACGGGAACACGTGACTGAAGACAATGAGGTCCTTTTATGGGTTAAGTAATTAGCTGCCACCATGCTGGCACTCTACGGGACGTTAAATTCATTAACACTTGTGAACACTTTAATCTTTACTCAATTTAAAGAGTTGACACTCTTTCATTTTTGTTTTGCCCAGTTATGAACTGGTGCCAGTTTCATTTTAGCAAAGTAATAATACCCCATGGAAATTAGTGACATTTTCAACATATTTGAACTTGTAGACATTAGATCTTCATGCACACAGTGCCCACAGATAAAGGGGATGTACCCGTAGAGGGTGAGCAAAGTCAGTCCTGAAGGGCAGCGATGGCTGCAGGTTTTTGTTCCAACCCAGTTGCTTATTAAGAAGCACTTACTGCTCAAGTAAAACTTCTACTTCATTTTAGTTGTCTCACTCGTTATGATTTTGAACCTTTATTGCTTATTTTAGTCTCAAACAGCTATATTCTCGGTTTTTAATTGTTCCTTATTAGCAATAAGATGCAAATAACAAAAGAAACCAGCAGTTCTCCGTTTATCTTGTTTCCATTTACGTCTGTGTGTATTTATCGTGCACTTTTTGGTTTAATTAAACCAGGGGTCCTCAGTCACAGTCCTGGAGGGCCGCAGTGGCTACAGGTTTTCATTCACTGCACGCCCAACCTACCCAGAAAGGGGTCTCTCTCTGAACTGCCTTTCCCAAGGTTTCTTCCATTTTTTCCCTACTGGGTTGTTTTTTGGGGAGTTTTTCCTTGTCTTCTTAGAGTGTCAAGACTGAGGGGCTGTCAAGAGGGCAGGGCCTGTTAAAGCCCATTGTGGCACTCCTTGTGTGATTTTGGGCTATACAAAAATAAATTGTATTGTATTGTATTCAGGGCGCTTTCCCAATTAGAACTCAGCCCCTGCTGTTAATGAAACTTGCTATTTAACTCTAGGTCTTGTTAGCCGCTTTCATTCATCAAAAACAAATTTTAGTTACGTTGTTGATCAGAGGTCCTCACTTACAGTTCTGGAGGTCGGCACTGGCTGCAGGTTTTCAATTCAACCAATTTCTTAATTAGAACCCATTTATTTACTACAAAAGTAATACAAGTGCTGAGATTTTAGTTATCTTGCCTGTTACAATTCAAAACCCTTAATTGCCTGTTTTAGTTTTTGGCAGCTGCATTTAAGTTTTAATTGTTGCCTGTTTAATTAAGCAGACATAACTTAATGATGAAATGCAGATAACCAATAAACCAGCAGCTCTCCAGGTAAAACCTGTGAATGCGCACAATGAAGTATCTGTGCTAAAAAAATAGAGGGGAATTGGAAGGACCATTAAGTTTAAATCTGTTAAAACTGCTAAGACCCCTGAATTAAATACTTGGAAGGAAAGTGAAGAAAAAAAAGTGAAGGACTGAGAATTACTCCTCCATTTTAGCTTTCAAATCATTTGGATGATATCCTTAGAAAGGGGAAGAAAATCTAGGATATGAGAATGACCTGGCATAGCAGAGTTAAAGCACTGATAAGCCCTGCAACACCACACAAAGTCTGCTTGTGGTCAGCTTTAGAGCAGGCAGGCAGTGTGATGTAGTGGTTAAGACATTTTACTTCAAACCCGGAGCTTATGGGTTCAAATCCCTCTGCTGACACTGTGTGGCCATGAGCAGGTCACTCAACCTGCCTTTAAGTTAGGGCGGCACGGTGGCGCAGTGGTAGCACTGCTGCCTCACAGTAAGGAGAGCCGAGTTTGCATGTTCTCCCCATGACTGTGTGGGTTTCCTCTGGGTGCTCCGGTTTCCTCACACAGTCCAAAGACATGCAAGTTAGGTACATTGGCGATCCCAAATTGTCCCTAGTGTGTGCTTGGTGTGTGGGTGTGTGTGTGTGTGTGCCCTACAGTGGGCTGGCACCCTGCCCGGGGTTTGTTCCCTGCCTTGCGCCCTGTGCTGGCTGGGATTGGCTCCAGCAGACCCTCGTGACCCTGTGTTAAGATATAGCGGGTTGGACAATGACTGACTGACTGACTAATTTTAACTTGCACCTCTTTTACACGTGATAAGTAACAGAAGAATGGCTTCCTCATATTTACTTACCAGCCACGGCCACTCAGGAATACACAGTGAGCACTGGGCAGGGTCCTAACTGGCAACATTGCGGTTTGCATCTCGATGTCTTAGCCATTTGGCTACCATGCCTGGAGGCAAAGGTGCAAGACTGAAACTGAATCATGCCACTGTCAAAAAATTAGGTATAAACAGAGGGGGAAAGCCAGGTAAAAATCATGGTGCAAAAACACACGTGTCACCAAATGAAGGTGAAGTGCTGTGACCATTGTGATTATTCACTGAGAATGTGGGAGGGGTGTGGCCAAGCAAGAGACAGGCAGCTGTTCCAGATGTGACTGGCCACAGAGGATCTGGCAAGATATGTCATGTGAAAGGATGAGTATCTTAAAAATAGCAGAGGATGGTGTGGCTAGGGTGGTGCTCTTTACACCTCATGATTGCTGGTTCAGTTCTCACATTTGTAGTAGCAGTAAGAGCACAGAGAAATTCTCACTTTCGTGCGCAACCAACATGGAGCACATCATGTCTCTGTCTTAGCCACTAAGCTTCCTTGTGCACCAACTTTAAATACATCTACAAATAGTTCTAAGAAATCCTGATCTTGTATGTTGCCTTGGAGAACTCTATAATAATCAACTTTATCCACAAAGTGATTTGCTTTTCTCAGGTGTACAATCAAAGATAACGCAAGGTTCTTTAGCACTATTTACTTGCCTTTCTTGAAACCTCTTCATGTTTAAAATCCTTTATATTATAGAGCCTTCAGATATTAGAGACAAGAAAGTCAAATGATTTCCTTTTTTGATTGTATAACAGATTGCATTCCAACTACATATTCTTTAAACTCTTCGACTGCAATTGCACAATGAAAGATATAGAAGTCATTTTTTAGAAAGAATTTGCAAGCTTTACCTAACTGAGCATGTTGCTTATGTAATCCAAATGTTCTGAGCACTTAAATGGCCCATGCCATATTCTTCAGTCCCTCCATCCTATTAACAAACCTTCTAATCTCTGAGCATGGGGTTCATGAGGTCACTGGAAAGGGGTGTCTGCTGTTTCTTTGCAAAATGACGAAGAGTGAAGTCTTTAGAGTCCTGGTGCTTCCTGTCTTGATAGATGGTTGCGAGACATGGACGCTATCCAGTGGTCTGGACTCCTTCGGTACTGTGTCTCTTCAGAGAATCCTTGGGTACTGCTGGTTTGCCTTTGTGTCAAATGAACGGTTGCTCATGGGGTCCCGAAGGAGGCTTATTGCCTGCATTGTGAGGGAGAGTCAGTTATGGCATTATGGCCATGTGGCCTGATTCCCCAAGGGTGATCGTCATTCTCACTTTCATGTGTGACCAGCATGGAGCACATCATGTCTCTGACTTAGCCACTAAGCTTCCTTGTGCAACAAACCAAGCGGCTGGACCAAGCCAAGGGGACGCCCACATAACACCTAGCAGAGGTAGATAGAGGGTCATTTCCGGAGGGTGAGATTGGACTTTGTGTCTGCCTAGGGGGATGCCTACCAGGATCCTGAGCTGGTTCGTCATGTGGTGGGTGCAGCAACGCGCTGTACCAGTGAATGCTCCCCAACCTCACCTGATCTGTAATCTCAGGGTCAATTTCTTAAAATGCAGCCCAGAATTCTCTTCACTGTTATGGGGTGTAGTCCTCTCAGCATTTCATTTGTCGCGGTACCTGTTCTGACTCATCAGGAAACCAGATAAGTAAATATTTTTGATATTTTGATAATTTAATAATGGTAATTACTAATTAATTACATTTACAGGGTGCTTTTCTCACTACTCAAAGTGCTTTACATAGACAGAGAGGAACCACTTCAGCCACCACCAAAGTGCATCACCCACCTGGATAATGAGACGGCAGTGATTACTGTGCCAGTACACTCACCACACATTAGCTGTTAGGTGGTGAAGTGGTGAAAGAGACAGGGGACGAATAGAGGGCCAGAATGGACAAGAACATGATGGGCAATTTAACCTGCTCATCAGGATACACCCTATTCTTTTCGAAAGATGCCCAGGGACCTTTTATGACCACAGAGAGTGAGGACTTCAGCATTATATTTCATCCATTTTTACAGCACTAGGGTATTGGGATCCCCATACAGATAACAGGGTAAGCACCCACTGCTGGCATCACTAACATCACTTCCAGCAGCAATCCAAGGTTTTCCTAGATGGTCTCCCATCGAGTACTGGCTGGGCATGAATATGCTTAGCTTCAGGTGGATGATCTCTTCTGAAGCGCATGTGGTATGGGAGATGCATGCAAAGGGCAAAACACACAGACCCAGACAAGAGGTAAGAATCACAGTCATAACTCGAAAACCAGACAAGACATGAAAATCAAGTACAAAGAGAATTACAATAAGGGTTTGAAAGATTTATCCATAGATTGGATAGATTTTAGTGCAACCGCTGACCTATTTATCCCTTCTGCTGATGAACTCGAGGTCACGGAGACCACACTCCTAGTAACATGGGGCACAACTAACTACAGTACACTGTCATGCACGTGCGAGTAGGAGGGTGTTGTATGGACCAAATGAAGGTAATTCAACATCAGGCCAGGGGTTGGCAGGGTGCACTAAACCTTCTCCTGTTATCTCTGCAGACCATCTGCAGGAAAACCTGTCTGACTCATCAATGAATATGTCATTTCCGGTTCCGGTGCCTAGGCTGACGTCACTTCCGGTTCCAGCACCTACGACGATACCACTTCCAGTTCCTTCACCTACAACGACATCAGAAGAAGGTCACTTCCTATTCCCCTACGTCACTTCTGGTCTTGTCAGTTAAAACTGCCATCTTCTCAAACCTCAAGCAGTTCATGTCTGGACTCCATCAGAGACACTTCTGTCTACAAAAAAAAACAACTGCAACCAGTGATAATATATGGGTGGCTGCCCCAAACATTTTTAAGTGAGTCGAGTCTGAACCTTTTACAACACAAAATGACTTCCACTATAGGAAAAGGCTATAAGACCCCAAAATTCAGTCCTAATCATGACAGTACCCTTACTCCATCTACTGTAAGCACCCCAACTATTGGGAAGGAGGTTCAATGAGCCACACCTCTTGCTGGTGAATAGCGATAGCCATTACTCCTTTTCATATTTCCGTATTGTTGACTGGTAAGCATTCTTCCGTTATCCTGACCAATGGTAGAACTGCAAAAAAAGAGCTTCTGTAGTGTCCCTCTGTCTTTAAATTCTAAAAGAAATCACTTTTACCTGAGTTTCAACTATTTTCCCACTGGTGAAATGTAGAGAAAAAATAAAACCAAGCATCAAAAGAGATAAAGGAGCACATGTTTTATAGATCATGACAGCCTTTATGTTTGTGGCCAGCACTCAAAATTTGTTGACTGCATAAAGCTTTTGTTCTGCCTTAAGAATTTCGGTGCAATTCATGTCAGGGACTTAATTACTCACATACGGCAGACATGAAAAAACTTTTGAAAACAGTAGGTCAACATAGATCAAGCATGTTCATTTTATAAGATTATAGCAAAGGTGCCTTGTTTTTCTGTTGAAATGGAGCCAGCTAATGTTAAAAACAAAATAAAACAAGTAAACTGAAAGTGTTGGCATATTGACACAAGAACATCAAACATATCTTGTGGAGGTGCCAAGGTGGGGAAACTGGCTTCCCAACAACTAAGGAGGGTGGTTATTTACTCAGATGGGGGACCATAATGGAACAATATGGATGGACAGGCATCCCAGCTGGGGTACTTGCGGGATACCTTTCATGGCAGGAAAGATACAATACAATACAATTTATTTTTGTATAGTCCAAAATCACACAAGAAGTGCCGCAATGGGCTTTAACAAGCCCTGCCTCTTGACAGCCCCCTAACCTTGACTCTTTACAAGTACGGAGCAGAATTTAACAGTAGATGATATCACATAATATGATTTGGATTTGTTTAGAGTCCTGGAGACCTCATCCATCAAGCTGCCTCACCCATTTTGCCATTCCACAGCTGAAACAGTGCTGGGCCAGCCAATCCGATGAAAGGACCCCTCTACCCCACGATTCCTGCGATCATCCATCAGGGATGATTTTACCTTAAGCAGGCAAAACAACTTGGCAGGTGGACCGTGGCACCAAGTGCCACATTTGAGTACCAAGAAGAGAAACAGAATAGGTGAGTGTTAGTATCAGATTATAACTATCATGTTACTTATGTTTTAGTGCTAATGACTGACAACAGAGATGCAGTCTGTACAGTTAATCAGCAGCTCTAGTCAGGATATGCTAAACTGAAGTAGTGAGTCTTCAGCTGGGATTTAAAAGCTGAGACCGAAGGGGCATCTATTATAGTAGCAGGCAGACCATTCCACAGTTTAGGGGTCCTGTAACTAAAAGCTCAACCACCCACTGTTATTTTATTAATCCTTGGAATCCTAAGCAGACCGGCATCTTGAGATCTTAATGTGCGCTCTGGTTTGTAAGTCATGATAAGTTCAGACAAGCCGGACCTTGGCCATTTAATGCTTTATATGTTAAAAGGAGGATTTTGAAATCTGCCCTAAACTTAACCGGGAGCCAGTGTAAGGATTTAAGAACTGGAATTATGTGTTCGTATTTTCTTGTTCTTGTAATAATTCTTGCAGTGGCATTTTGGATTAACTGGAGGCTGTATAAAGAACAGTTTGAACATCCAGTGAACACCGCATTGCAGTAGTCAATCCTACTAGAAATAAATGCGTGAATTAATTTCTCAGAATCCTGTTTATGTAGAAAGTGCCTTAATTTCCCAACATTTTTAAGACAGAAGAAACAGGATTTGGACAGCTTTGTAATATGCGCTTTAAATGACATGCTAGAGTCAAAGATAACTCCGAGATTGCATGCTGATTCAGTGAAATTAATGGGGATTCCAACTGAGTTAAATGATGACAAAATATTGCTGTGATCAGCGTCATTCCTTCCAACAATTAACATCTCTGTTTTATCTGTGTTTAACGACAAGTAGTTCTCATCCATCCACTCTTTTAATTCACTAACACAACTAATTAAAGACAACATCGGAGAAACTTCATTTGATCTAAATGAAAGGTATAACTGGGTGTCATCTGCATACGAGTGAAAATTAACATTATGTTTCCTAATGATAGATCCCAGTGGAAGCATGTAAAGTGAAAACAGTAAAGGTTCCAGTACTGAGCCCTGTGGGACACCATATTGAACTTCTGTGTATAATGATGGAGTACTATCAGCACATTTCTGTACATATTGGAATCGATTTGATAAATAAGAACTAAACCAAGCGAGCACGGGGCCTGTAAGACCAACATCATTTTCTACCCTGTGCAGTAAAATAGAATGATCAATGGTGTCAAATGCTGCACTTAAGTCCAACAACATAATTACAGTGGAGTTTCCTTCATCAGAGGATATCAGAATGTCATTTACAACCTGTACGTTGTAGTATGTAAGGTGTGACTGAAGTTGACTAGCGACTACTTTTTCTAGTATTTAGAGAGAAACGGTAAATTTGAAATAGGCCTATAATTATTTAGTATGTGTGGGTCTAGGTCTGACTTTTTAAGTAATGGTTTAATAACTGACACTTTTAGTGCATCAGGTACTGTGCCATGCAATAATGAACTATTGATAATGTTTAAAATAGGCGCTGCAAGAACGTCCATTAAACTTTTTACTAGTTTTGTTGGCACTGGATCTAGGAAACAAGTAGTGGGCTTCATTTTAGTAATTAAAGTTAAGACTTTCTGCTCAGTTACAGGATTAAAATTACTAAAGTGCTGAATGCAATGTGCGGCAGGGTCTGCTAAGCTAATATGCAGTTTGTACTGTGATGCTGTGGGGAGAGGACTCACAACTTTTAAAGGAGGTTCTGCCTGACCCATAAGTGCATCTATATGGCAGCAGAAGTACTCCTGTGTCTGGTATAAAAAAAGCTGCTCAACCTCATCCAGTCAGGAGGTGGAGAACAAAGCTTGTCTGGAGGAGAGTAAAGGAGAATTAGTACTGTATATGAATTGTGCAATTGTGAGTACTTTTTTGAAGAAAGAACCTGAAAAAGTTATTTGTAAATCATTAAATTTACTTTATTTTGAACCATTTGTAATGTACATGCACCGTGTCTCGAGTCTGGTGTTCTGTGGCACCCCCTACCTGTCACACTTAGTAAATATAAAGTAACTTCTTCACTAAAACTTTAGAGCCTTTGTCCCGTTTGGATGCTTTTATTGTTGTGTAGTACTTTACAACATTACTTCTTACAAAACAAAAATCAATTATTGGAAGTGAAAGTAGAGAAGTGGCATAAATGCAACCCATCGCTGGAACTAACACAAAGTAGATTTACCCATCAATGCGTCATCTCTGAGTGATGTGTAAAGGTGGACCTGTGACAGCAACCCAAGAGCCGCTTTTCCTCTTTTTAACATTCTTTCATGTGTTTTAGCTTTATATTATGTGCATTCTAAACTTTTTTGCAAAACAAAAAATAATAATATGGTAATAATAATGTGGATGTGTGACTGCTTACCACGTTCATCTCTTCCTGCAGTTCCATTTGACATCCCAATTTTACAAGTAAGACATCCAGAACAGAAAAAGCAATACCTTCTATGATAAAAACCAAAAGTAAAAGATAAATAAAGAGACTGCAGCAACAACAAAGCCTACCCAGATACAATATACTCCACTACACACATGAAGAAGCTACAGCAGCGACAATCAAGAGGATCATTAAACACCATGATATTGTACACCCTACCAGTTCAGTCCATTACCGTGACCATAATCATTGCATTTCAAGACTGGGTTGGTCCCTTTGTCAAATTAAACCTCTCTTCTTACTTGAATTCTTCTGATTTATATTTTCGATTCTACTCCATTTGTGCCACTTTTTTTTTTTTATTATTAATTTATTACAATCCATACAAAGCAATCAAGTTTTTACAAAAAGAAAAATTGAGTTAAGAACAGATCGATCCCCACCCCTGAGAGAGAGAGCAAGCCAAACGGTGTTAAATTTAAGGCTTGTAAACATACCTAAATTAATAAATTCTCTGTGCTTTATGAACTTATTTTAAAATATTACTGACTTTTTTTAATGTAACCAGAGTGGGAGCCCGTTTAGTGCCTCCTGACACCTGCCATTTTGACACGAACACTCAATATGTAAAAAGTGCAGCATTCAGTAAACTAATTAAGCACAAACAGGGAGGGATGAGTACAGGGAGACTGTAAAATGCAAAAGGAAACACCAGAAAAAGAAACTGCTTCTTACCAAAAGGGCTTGACCTACTGAATGTCTGGAAGGCCTACCTGCCCAATTCTCCATCTCTTAAGTACTCGCAGAACACACTCAGTCAGGACCAGTATCATATACACATTATGAGTGCCATGTAGGACAAAAGGGCATCCCAGCTGGACGACGACATGTCCTCCTACAAAGCTGGAAGATGCCAGGGGATGGACGAGCAGAAACCGGAAGCCAGGAGCAGGTCTATCTCCCATACATTAGATGGCAGTGGTCTACTAGAGGTGTCCCAGTTTGGACACCTACAAGGGTTCATGGGAACTGGAGGTTGGATGTGCAACCCTGTTGGGGTACCTAGATGCCACAAGAGTGTGCTGCCCGGAACAACCCAGAAATGCTCCCCGCAAGTCATGGTGGGTCACCGGAAGCCATTCTGGGTGATATATAAAATAGAAGAGTGGGCAGCACACAACTGGAGGCAGAAGTAGAGGAAAAAGTTTCATAGTGTTGTGTGATTTTTGGCTGTGCTTTTTTCTATAAAACTGCTTGAAGGATTTAACATCCATTATTTAAAGTTGTGACTGTGTTGGGCATAATTGGGTTTGGGGCTCAGTGACACCCCTTACTGGTTACATTCATTCATTTATTTTCTGTCACACACAGACTCATGGGAGGCAGCCAATGGACTTGAATAAATGTAAAACGCCGGGTCAGGGGCTGATGAAGTGCACTAATGTCTTTTCTCCCTCCTCTGCAGATCATCACAAGGAAAGACCACCTAAATCCCAACCAGGTTCCGCTTCTGGTTTCTGACCATGCCCTGCTCATGACCTCACTTTTTCCTGTGTCCCACTGGACCCTCCTCTTCCTTCCCACCATCTATAAAGCCAGCCACTTTCCGTTCCCAGTGAGTCCCATCTTGGACTCAGTCTTTTAAGATTACTCGGGTTATTAGTGCACTGATTAATTTTTCAAAGAGCAGGTCAGGTCAGGTAAAGTTGGGGAGCATGCAGTGGTACAGCGCGTTGCTGAACCACCACATGATGAAACACCTCAAGATCCCAGGCAGACACACGGTCCAGTCCCACCCTCATGAAATGACCATCTATCTGCTGCACTTGGCCTGGTCCAATCACTTGGATCCTTAACAATGAGGTAATGTGCCTTATTCGCCACACAGTCAAACCAGCAGTACCCAAGGATTCTCCGAAGAGACACAGTACCAAAGGAGTCAAGTCTTCGTCTGAGGTCACTGGAAGTCCATGTCTCGCAACCATATAGCAAAACAGGAAGCACCAGGACTCTACAGACTTGGACCTTTACCCTTTTGCAAAGATATCATTTTCATTGTTTATTATTTTTATAGATATTGTTTTCTATGTATTTTTTTATTGTCTATAATATACGGGGTGGAACTCCAAACCATTATTTTGTCTCTTGTGCTTCCTTTCACATTCCCTAACCTGCTTATTTCACTGTGTATGGGATGGCATCTATCCCAATAGTACTGCATGCAAGGCAGAAACCAGCCATCGACTGGACCGTCACAGATCACATTCATTTCTGGCCCCCTCAGAGCTACCAGTTAACAAAATCTAACCATCATTGATCATCTCTGAGGAAAATGGAATATTTAACAAATCCAAGGCAGTGTACAAAGTCCACAGAGTGCCATGTAAGTCAGACCCAGGCTGTTGGGATGGTGAGGGAACAACGATAACCAGAGCGCCACCTTGTGGCCCTTCCATATTTGAAATGCAGACAGAAATACAAATCTTGGCAAAAGTATATCAGTCATGTAAGTCGTGATTAGATCTGCCTCCCCAAGCAATATTTCCATGGTTACAAGGAAAAAAGAACTTTAAAGTAAGATACAAAAGGATGGGCTTTTGCTTTATATGAGAAAGAAAAGCGTTTCACAAGCTAGACAGCCATAGTGCCGCATTATTAGATCTAAATTCAGCCTATGGCACGCTGCCCATTCTCTCTTTTATTGATCTGAATTTTATACCATTGTTAACCAACATACGGCATTCTGTTTCTGTCAATTGCTACACAAAAGATTTTAAAGCCACTTCTTCATTCAAGCATTCAGATGAAAAGATTTTAAATGAATTGTTTACCACCAAGCTATTGGAACTTAGAAAACATAATCATTTACAAGATAATGTCCTTATCGCACTGTTAAAATGAAACAATATGGAAAAATAATCAAGAGCAAACATTACATTCCAAAGCAACTGCAGCACAAGAAGCCTTACTACAAAAATTCCCTTTAATCTGACAACGTTTCATTTCAATATTCAGTTATTGGAAACTGATTCATCAATCAGAATTTATTTCAGATAGTGCCCTTAAATAGTTAATTATGGTTGCAAAACACAACACACACTGATGTGAAGGTGCATTTTGGATAACTGAGGTGAAAACTAACGTGTTGTAGTTACTGTTGCTTTATTTCCTTCCTAACTCTTCAGGAGGACTTTGGTGACTGTCAGTATTCACAGAAATAACAAAAGCTAAAATATCTGATGTTTCATAGAAAGGAGATGAAATCTCAAAAGATCAAGAGGCTGATCGTTTAACTGTCACCGAGCAAGCTGAATAAAGAGGTCTGTTCTGCAAGGAGTGGGTGCTGTGTGTGGAAAAGAGGAAAAAATCCAAGTGAACTGACACACTGAGTTGGTATCGAAAAGTCAAGTGGCTTATTGTCATACTATCCATACACCATATTGCAGCGTACAGTGGCAGGAAATAACACTAACCGGGGCTGCATTACATATACATAAGACAAGTACAGAATTACACTAAAAAAACATAGATAAAGAACTAAATTATTAAATATGCATACATAATACAACAACTAATAATAAAAAAACAGCAGTAGGAGCATATATAACCAATGTACAGCATATAAATAAATTACTGGGAACAGATCAGGAGACGGGGGCAGCAGAGAGTTCAGAGTCCAGACAGCCAAGGGGTAGAAGCTGTTACAGAGCCTGGCAGTAATGGTCCAGATGCTACCTTCGGCCAGATGGAAGCTGGACAGGGGGACTTGTGAGAGGAGTGGGTGTGCTCCTTCACAATTCTATACCATTTGTGGATGCAACGCTTTATAAAGATGACTTTAATGGAATGCCCAATGATCATTTCTGCTGTATACACTTTCCATTGTAGGGTCTTATGGTCAGAGACACTGCAGTTCCCAAACCAGACAGTGGTGCAGCTGGTCAGAAAGCTCTTGATGGTCCCCCTGTAGAATGCGGCAAGAACTGGGGGCGGAGGTAGGTTTGCCTGACTCATCACCATTACTGATTAGACCTAACATCATTATGTCCTCCACAGACTTAATGAGGGTTTAGAGCTGTACGCAGCCATACAGTAGTTAGTCAGCACAATGAATAGAAGTGGGCAGAATACACAACCCTGGGGGGGCACCAGTGCTCAGTGTGATGGTACTGCAAAAGGTGCTTCCGGCGCAAACTGTCTGGGATCTCTCTATTAGGAAGGCATTTACCATATTAATTTATCAGTCAAAGAGTAACAGATTAGTAACAATAACTGTGTGTTATCAAATCAAATACCAATAAGAGATATGATGAATGCAGGTTAATACACACTGCAACTGATAAAACAACCAGGAGGGTTTTGTTCTGATAGTAAAAGAATTATACAATTAATTATAATACTGAAATTATACATTAGATAGATAGATAGATAGATAGATAGATAGATAGATAGATAGATAGATAGATAGATAGATAGATAGATAGATAGATAGATAGATAGATAGATAGATAGATAGATAGATAGATAGACATTGTATTTCACCCCTGCAGCAATTTCCAGGTTAAGGGCCTTGCTGAAAGGCCCAACAGAGTAGGATCTATTTTCAAATCGCTCAGTCCAGAGCAGAGATTACAGGGCTGAAACCAGTCCTGGCAGCATCAGTGGTACATCAGGAGATAACTGTAAGCAGGGTGCCAGTCTATCAGAGGGCAGACTCCCTCAGTTGGTACCAATGAACTTAACCTGCATGTCTTTAAGTTGCTAAGACAAGATTACATTTTCAATATTGCTTTTTAAGATGTCTGTGCATAAATATATCATTCCATTCAAAAGCAAGATCAATTTCATTATTTGTGATTCAGTTTCACAGCATTCCGACAATCTGCTCTTAGTCTCAGAATGAAAGTTCACATGAAATCTTGCAGTTTATAAAACTACAAACTGAGAAAGTTTATCTGTTCAGTTTAGCACCACAAATGTTAGGCAGGGATAAAGGGTCTGCTTTCAGAAATCTAAGTGTTATTGCAGTTATTTAATTTATGGATTGTGTTAGAAAAAGATACAGCAAATCAGTGAAAGCATCTGACATTACAAATAAAGGTAACCAGATATGCACAGAAACTCACTGAGCATGGAATCGATGAAATGGAAACTCCAGAGTTTCTCAGCCTGCGCCTTTCAATAATCAAGTAGGTGAGCTTATTAAGCAAACAGATGTTTGGATTTCCTAAAGCAATAAATTAAATTGTTTCAGGATTTTTACCGCATTTATGATTTAGCAATTTGTACACAGTATGCAAACATTTCCACGCCTTGTGTAATTAATTATATGTCAATAACATTACATTTTCAAACTTAATATTCAACCCAATTCAGGGTTGGGTGGCCCAGAAAATATCCTAAAAGTGTCATACACAAAGCAGAAACAAGTCCTGGACGGGGTGCCAGTCCATTACACACTCTTTAAAATACGACTTCTACAATGGCACTTTTACTAGGCTGAGTGGTTCCTTGTGGAACTATTGCTTGACAAAGTACCATTCATTCTAGGGAAGGGTTCTTTGCATTTAAAATTAGTTCTTTAGTCTTTGAAAAATGTTCCTATTATCCAGAGAAAACAGAAATCTTTCAGGTATTGTAGGACTGCTAGCAGGATACTAACAGATTAGGGAAACTTGATCTGTGTGATTGTATGCAGCGAAAGACCTTTTAAAATTAGGAGCCTGCTGGTTTTTCACAAATAGTCTATTTCTGGTTATCCAAATAAATAAAAGTTCTTTCCTGATCCATCATGTGAATGGTTCTTTTCAGGAACCAAATATAGTCCTCCTAATGCATTGCTTTGTGGAACCACTCAGGCACCTTTATTTTTTCAGATTGCAGGGCCACTGACTTTCACAGAGTTAGGTTAGACTGAAGAGTCTGCACATCTGTGGGCATGCGCGAGGAAAACCCACACCGAGTGGGCCCGCTCTACCTGGACAGCCAGAGGGCACAGGATTCAAAACCGGGCCCTGCAAGGCAGCAGCGCTTACGGCTGGAAAATCAGCGACTTCATTCTGCCATACAACGCAATGCAGTGGTGCTCAGTAAAAGCGACACTTTACACATCATGGGAGTCAAAAATAATGACACAATAAAACATGATACAGAACCATAGAAAACAAAAACAATGTTTAATATACTGTTGTATTTACATATTTTGCATTTGGGAACGATGGATTTGGATGTTTTATTTACAGACTGAACACTGCTATCCTAATACTGTACATTACTTACAGCGGACAAAGTGATCGTGTAACAGCGCGCGTAAAGGGAGAGGACAGTCGTTTTCATTGACACGTTTTACTGCAGAGATTTTCATTAACTGGACACTTCAAAACTAATTCATAAATAAAATGTAACTATAATAACACAATGAACTCGCGTCTCATTCTGGAGTGGTTCCTACCTTTCGTCCAGCCCTGCCGTAAAAGCCATCGGTAAAACTCCACACCGAATAGGAGAAACGGCTGCTGGGTGAGTGTTTCTATTCCACTGACAATATCACAATTAGCACGGCCGTCAGGCTTGGAATGCATTTATTAATTTAGCCTTCAGAAAACACAAGTTTGAAACCACTGAATGGCTCCAGATATTACCAAAAACCCTCCAACACCGGTGTTGAATTTCTGTCCGGATTGGGTTTTCGGGTTTTTCTTGCATGAATTTTCACTGGGACGCTACGATTTCTCTCCATGACGTGACGATTCTAAAGAGTCGCCCTGAATGTACCCAGTGACGGACTGGTGTGTGGCATATTTGGGCTGATTAATGCCGTGTTTTGCCCAACGGTGTTTGGACAGGCTTTAGCAGTCTATGACCAAAAACAACTTCACAAGATGGATGACTACGTTAAGAAGTTACTACTTTTTGCTTTCATGTATATGTGCTAAATGATAGATAGATAGATAGATAGATAGATAGATAGATAGATAGATAGATAGATAAATAGGCGTGTTCTTAAGCTATCCGTGAGATTCAAATATAACTAAATGAGTTTCATTATAAAAATAAATAACAGTCTGGCGTAACATAAGCCAAACCAAAGCAGATACTAATAAGGAGAAACACCTAGCAAGTTAAAATCTTCTCAAACCTCAAGTTGGAAAGGCGCTATATAACAGATAGCACAAGCACAATAAGACAGGGAAAAAAAAAACTGCACTGGTGTCACGTGATTTTAAACATCGTTTCTTCGAAAATGAAATTTGAGAGCAGTCCGGCTACACACACTTTGAAGTAGTTTTACGAGCACCTTGGTTTTTCTTTCACAAATATGTTAAACAGTAAAGTAACTGGGACGGTGAACTGTGCAAAGCGCATGTGTGTGTATGAAAGCGATCGTCATGGAATAAGGCATGAGAGCGGCAGAAGGAATTTGCGGCGCTTTCTGTCTATTTATACATGCAGCGCCAGCTCGGCACCTTGAATAATTAAATGTGATAGGAATAGAGCTAGTCCAGCCTGCTTTTGGACCCGAGAATACGGAATTGCGCGAGCGTGCTGGATACATCAGATCATTGCTAAGCTCGACGTCGGGCGCTTCTTAACGGCTTCTTTAAAGATCATTTAGCTTGTGTTGGGACATATAATTCAGCTCAGAGCCCTCCATCATCCTCATACACATTTCATTGGCGACTCGAGTGTAAGTATTTGCTACAAGTATTTGAGTGCTGGGCGCCCTGTCGAAGTTTTGTCCTTGCCTTTAGCTTGATGAGTCCTACCAACGGCCAACTTTTAATGGGGAAAAGGCTCACAATGTTTGTCTGTGTGAAAATATATAAGTTAAACGAGCCCAATGATCTCAACTGGGGTGCACCCTGAGGTCGGGCTGAGCTGTTAAGCGACATATTTGCTTATATCTAAAATCCACTTTGCTCTCAATTGCCGTTTACCCCTCACTGCTTTGAAGAACCGGTTCGTATCCGTCCAGCCTTCAGACTGCAGTAGGGACTTGTCTTTCTCCACTCACGCACGCTATCTTGGCTGAGCCGACTGCGTGTTTATTCTGAGCTCTCCAACTGTTGCTTACGTGTGTATTACGAGCGCTCTGCCATACGGTTTATTATTATTGCAGCGGTTAAGGATGGTTGACGTCCCAGTGTGTTGTAACAGTCGCAGCCTCAAGGGGAACGCGAAT
This sequence comes from Polypterus senegalus, assembly GCF_016835505.1. NCBI lineage: Eukaryota > Metazoa > Chordata > Cladistia > Polypteriformes > Polypteridae > Polypterus > Polypterus senegalus. The sequence goes on along the minus strand of NC_053166.1, from coordinate 34,780,096 downwards.
ATTTGTTTATTTTAAGCTGGCATCGTAGTGACAGTACTGAAATTTAATTATTTCTTTCTGCCACATCTGTTTATACATTATTACTGATATCTGTATGGTTTCGTTCAGCTAAATGTTATTCATTTCGAATAAAATTGCATTGAAAAGGCATTATTTCATGTTATTTCACTTTCCTTCTTTTTCTATTCTGACTATTTTTTAATTCAGTAGTAAATCTGTGCGTCCAGTTCGCGTATCTAGTACAGTATTGGTATGAGTAGCCGCCAGTCGCCTCGTTGTAAAATAAATGTCTTGAGTCCATTGTCCTAATAAAAAACAAAAAAGTGGGAATCATTTCAGAAGCTCCTAGGAATATCAAGTCTTTCGCCAATTACTTTTTTTCCCAGGATATACATTTTGAACTTGAACAGGCTACTTTATTTCTTTGAATCCCGGAAGAATGATATTGGTTGGCTGTTAAACTTTGAACACGTCCTTTTTTTATTACAGTACTTTGACTGATGCGTGTGCGAGACTAGCAACGTGATTTATATAAAACATGCTAGTAGGAATGCTGAAGTTAAATATTATCTTTTAAAGGTGTTTTTAAGGAGGCTATAAAGTTATGGCATAGACGTAAGTACCTCAATCAACAGCTCATATTTCTAATGTTAATATATTAATGGTAAAACATGATGAATGAATTACCCGTCATTTTAGTCGGCACGCGGGGAGCAGCGGGAATAGGTAAAGGACTAAAAGCACACTGGACGGGACGCCACTTAATTACAGTACGTACTGACGCACGCTAAATTACAGTCTCCATTGAAAGCTCCAATACTGGGCTGATAAGCAGCAAATAAATAGGCAAAGAGGAAAATTAAAAGAAGTGAGAGCACATGTTCTACTTCACAGGGCAATTTCCCTTTATATAGCGCCTTTCAAAGCGTAGATTATCACGCTACATTACCAGATAATTGGTATTCTGATTAAATGACTCATCTCATTAACAACACACTTATAATTTAAGCGCACTCATTATAGTAACATCAAACTTTTGTATGGTTAGCTTTGAAGTATAGTGTACTACAAATTATGTGTTGCAACAACACTAAAGTCCGACTGATTAAATATCCATTTCCCGACCGTGACGTGTCATATTGTCACCTGCCACCGACTGCCAGTTTAACAAAATTACAGAAAGCATGACAAAAGGAGTGCTGCTTACCATTGCAATGTGCAGTCGCCAAATTGCACGATCATGATACGCGGTTAGAGTCCATGTGGAACAAATCACATTTTCTTATGTTTCCTCCTCCTCTTCACGAAAAGTGTGATTTGAAAGAAAAAAGGGGAAAGAAGGAACCCGAAAGAATCTTCCGCCCCGTTGCGCGATATCCAGTGTGTCCTTCACATTGCAGAATGGAGGTGGAGAAGATTATGAATACTTCTCCCCCTGTGGAATTCGACACGCTCTTTCGTTATAGCCAGCGCACACCTGAGCGCCGCGCAGTGTTTGTCCATCCAGAGTTACGAGACTGAAGAGGAGCTGGCTGACACCGCCCCTCCCCCGCACTCCCCAAACCCCCGCCTTCCCAGTCCCTCTACTAGTCCACGGGCTCCACCATTCCGAAGCAGAACGCGCCGAGAGAGAGAGAATGAGAGAGAGAGAGAGAGAGAGATCGCACTTGGGAATGCCATTCATTTAATTGTGCTCATGTCAAAACAGCGCGGCAAGACGCAGTCAGAGCACAGCACCGCCGCAAATTACGCGGAAGTGAAAGAAAAATCTAAATGCGAGCCGCTCTTCTTGGACAAACTGTTTCAAACTACATTATATATTCAGAGAGTAAGAAAGTAACACCAGTGTTAGAGACCATTTGGCGCTCATTCATTCTTTCATTCATTCCCAGTAAATAAGGTACGAACATACAACGGGGTGTCAGTCCATCGTGCTGCGCACTAACGACACACTCACAATCATCTTACAGTCTCCATCACATTATTTTCACATAATCTGATAGAACCGTTTACATATATGACGTGTTCCTATTCACTTTCTCAATTTTCCAAAAACAGATCTAAAAGGTATCTGTGTAGTTTCGTTCAAATGGCTAAATGTTTTCCCAAAATGATATTGAAAAGACAACTTTTCATATCATTTCATTTTCCTTCTTTTTCTATTTTATTATGATTATTCTTTCCTTTAACGGTAAATCTCCGTGCCTGGTTCGCGCATATAATACAGTATTGCTTTACGTACAAGACGTCTTGGTTCTCTGAATATTTCAAAACACGAAGAAAGATGTGAAGAGCTCGAGTGTCTTCGGAGTGCACGCACCCTTTGGGCTTAATTTAAAAGAATAATCTCAAGAGCAGAATCAGCCGAAATTAGGTTCTTGCGTAGGACCTCTGTGTTGAACCGCTGCCTCTCCAGAAGCAAGCTGAAGTGATTTGGTCATGGAGTTGAGATGCTACGTTGGTGCTTTGTAAGGTGTGATCCATCTGCACTCTTATACATAATGACGCCATAGTGGTTCTTCAGAGCAATGCCACACAGGAACCATTTTTGGTTTCCTAAAGAAAAATCCTTACGAATATGACTTTATTTATTTAGATCCGTGACAGGCACCATAAATAAACATTCAAAGTTGGTAACAGATTTGTGAGATACCAGTGGGGTCCTAATTTTAAAAGAACTCGTGTTGATGATACAGAAGTTTATATTCCTGTGCCTAACTCTGCAATTAATCGGCTGCACAATTGTCTTTTTGAACTAATATCCTGGATGGCTGACACTTTTCTCAACCTTAATCCAAATTAAATGGAAGGGCTGATAGCTGGTCCTTCAGATTGACCTTTAACTTCTCAGCTCTTTCGCTAAATTTTGAAAACCTCAAGTCTGTAATCTTGGTGTCATTTTTGACAGTAACCTCTCTTTTGCAAAACAGATTAACTTGTTTTTTTTCCAGCTCAGTCTTTTAGCAAAAGTCAAACCTTTTTTTCTCCTAAGGATCTTGAGAAAGCAACTCATGCTTTTATCTTTTCTCAGCTTGTTGTATTCTGGGATCAGCAAATCCCTGATACGCAGGTTGCAGTTGGTTCAGAATGCTGCTGCTTGTTTTTTGGTCGAGGCAAGAAAGTTTCTGTTTCTCCGATTTTATCTTCTTTATACTGGCTGCCAGTTAGTTTCAGAATTCACTTTAAAATTTTGCTGCTAGGTTTTAAATCATTCCATGGGTGTGCTCCTGCCAATTTATCTCAATAATGTGTTTTACTCCAGCCATCCAGAGAACTTAGATCTACTGGTCATTTGCTGCTTATGATCCCTCACACTAAGTGTAAAACTAAGGGGGACAGGGCTTTCGCACCTCATCTGTGGCATTCTTTACCTAATTACATTAAGGAGTCCCCTTCAATTGAACTGTTTAATTGTTCTCTAGCTTTCCGTGACCTTCACTGATAGTGATGGTGTCCCTACTCATAGTCATCTTCTTTCTTTTTTCTTTAATTCACTGCTGGGTGTATTTTGTTTTTTTGTACTTTTTTCTATTTATTTTATTTAGGTTCCTTGTATGTTTTAATGTAAAGCACTTTGGCTACAGCATTACTGATGTTGTCTTAAATGTGCTCTTTAAGTAGATTGACATACTGTATATATAACTCGCTGCACATAATAACACAGGACGAGTTCAGGGTTTGTTGAACTTCTAGTATCCTGCTAGGTAGCCCACTATACATTAAAGATTTCTGCCCTGTCCTCATATTAGGAGTGTTATGTTGCGTTATTAATGTTCTTAATTTTAGACAGTAGGTGGAACTGTACAAAAATGATATATAAAGAACTGAGAAAGGGATGGGAGAAGAGTTCCTAGAGGGAGAGTGGGAGATGGAGATTTTGCTGTAATAAAGAAGTTATTTGGAAAGTAGCACCTGGAGGTTTCTTTATGTACTGATCGAACAAGGAACATTTTCAAAGTCCTCAAAAAAAAAAAAATTCCAAAGGTCCCCTCAATTAAATTATTCTTAATCAATCAATGGTTTTAAGAGTACCCAGCAGACCATTAAAGTGCAATTTTAGTACCATTATTTTCAACAGTGTGGATAACAGGATGCTAACCTAGCACACTCCAGATGGGTCAGAGTTCTAGACCAGCATGGACAGCTTGACATGTTACCAATTTGATTGTCAATGGCAAAAGCAGAGTTAAAGCCATCGTCTGCTCCACCATCAGGGTGACTTGGGTACACTTCCTGGGGCCTGCAAAAGTGTATCAGCATATGTGAGAGAAAACAAAAGCCTAATACAGCAACAACAACATTTATTTATATAGCACATTTTCATACAAATAATGCAGCTCAAAGTGCTTTACATGATGGAGAAAGAGAAAAAGACAAAATAAATAAGAATTAAAATAAGGGAACACTAATTAACATAGAATAAAAGTAAGGTCCGATGGCCAGGAAGAGTCAATCAATCAATCAATCAATCAACATTTATTTATATAGCACATTTTCATACAAAAAATGTAGCTCAAAGTGCTTTACAAAATGAAGAATAGAAAAATAGAAGACACAATAAAAAATAAACATAAGTCAACATTAATTAACATAGAATAAGTAAGGTCCGATGGCCAGGGTGGACAGAAAAAACAAAAAAAAAACTCCAAAAACTGGAGAAAAAAAAAAAAATCTGTAGGGGTTCCAGACCAAGAGACCACTCAGTCCCCTCTGGGCAATCTACCTAACATAAATCAAACAGTCCTCTTTGTATTTAGGGTTTTCATGGAAGGACCTGATGATGATGGTCACGTAGACTTCTGGCTTTCAGTCCATCAATGTTGGAGCATCATGATGCTTTGAGTAGGTGGTGGTGGCACAGGCCGCCACCACAAAGAAACCGGAAAAAGAAACAGAGTCCACATTTTCACCTACAATACAGGCACTCACTGCAATCCACCATTCAGTACACAGCCCTGCCCTACCTCTCTTCTCATGGTTATACATCTATCCTTCTTCTTCTTCTTTCAGCTGCTCACATTAGGGGTTGCCACAGTGCATCATCTTCTTCCATATCTTCCTGTCCTCTACATCTTGCTCTGTTACATCCATCACCTGCATGTCCTCTCTCACCAAATCCATAAACGTCCTCTTAGACCTTCCTGTTTTCCTCTTACCTGGCAGCTCTATCCTTAGCATCCTCCCAATATACTCAACATCTCTCCTCTGCACATGTCCAAACCAACACAATCTCGCCAATGAGATCAAAATTAAAAGCTTTAAGAAAATTAATGTAGGTTGACATGGGTGGTGGGTGCATGATCAGATCAAGTGTCCAACAGGTCATCACTTTTATGAGACTGAACATTTGATGAAATGAAAAAGTCCACATAGATGGTCATTCAAAACCTAGATCACTTCCTCATTGTTAGCGGCTCTACTCAGGTTTGGGGCATGCACTGATACAGCGTGTTGTTGCACCCACCATACAACAAACCACCTCAGGATCCCAAATTAGGACCCGAGTGCAGCAGATGACACCTCAGCACCACGCTAGTTCAAATGGAATGTTTTTTTACGGTGGCTGGAGTGCCAATCCTGCCACGAAGCCCCGAGCTGAAGGTCCTGCTTGCAGGGCTGAAAGCAGGTTACCCTCATACCCAGGATAGAGCAATAATCCCAAATTATTTCTATCCAGAAATAGTGCTGAAATGTAAGGTTTTTCTAATGGACACTCAACATTTGTATTGTGGAAGCTACATATCTTGTAACGGACACACACCTGATACCCTCACAGGTGTTCTGGGAGCATGTCCATTGACTGGTCAACACCAAAATTTTAATTCAATACTCAGCAAACATTAGGTGAGAAAGTTACATAACAGTTCATCAATAACTTTAGGTCAAATGTTCCAAAAGTGTTCTGAAAACATTATTTTTTAATAGAACAATGGCAGAACAATTAATTAACATTAGTCTAATGGCAGCAGCCTTTGTTATTTTAGAATTCAATATGACAAGGAATGTTGCGGAGAACGATGTTCGGGAGTTGTTCAGTGTCAATGCAAAAAGAAAAGGTTCCTCTAAAGATAATATCCATGTACAGTGGAATGTATGGTCACGACCGTAATTCGTTCCAAAACTCTGGTCGCAACCCGATTTGATCATGACCTGAAGTAATTTCCCCCATACGATTGTATGTAAATACAATTAATCCGTTCCGGACCATACGAGCTGTATGTAAATATACATAAATATTTTTTAAGCACAAAAATAGTTCATTATACCATAAATTGCACAGTGTAATAGTAAACTAAATGTAAAAACATTGAATAACACTGAGAAAACCTTGAACAGGGAAAACTAACATTATAGTCTCTGTAAAAACAAGCCCAATGCATTTTTTAACTGCCTTCTCACTCTCGCTCTCCCTCTCCCTCTCGCTCGCTCTCTCACTCTCACTCTCCCTCTCGCTTGCTCTCCCTCTATCTTGCTCTCTCGCGCTCGCTCTCTCTCTCGCTTGCTCGCTCACTGCACAGGGAATGCACTGGGGGAGACGGAACATGTGCGGAAAGCATCGGTGCGTACGGACCGGAAGGGAAACTAGCTTGCTCATCACCGGAGTGTGTGGTTGTGAACAGATGCAAGAGTTTTGGTCGTAATCCGAGTTGTACGTGGTCCGAGAGGTTCGTGACCCAAGGTTCCACTGTATAAAGTCACTGCTGATAATTGTGCTTTATTTTAATTCATCACTGCTTAAGTATTTTAAGTGAAATATACCCAAGTTAACAAAATGATTTTCAAGGTGTAAAGCTGGTGTTTGTTAAAATCGCAGAAGTGGGCTCAATGGCCTACAAAAAATAGCTATGGAAGAAATAGACAATGAGCTTGGAGATGGCCTTACAACTTGCACCTTTTCAGGATACTAGGCTGCTGGCCAGTGCAGCTCCTGCTCTAATATAGGAAAGTAATAGATAGAACACTGGGGTTGAATCCATCTTCTGCCACCAAATGTAACAGGGTAATGTTTCTAAGGTGGATGGCATCCTTTTCAGTAATAAAAAAACTGAATGGACTGAATGGAGAGTATTCTCTGAAGCTGATAGCACATGGCAGGGCAGGACGAAATCAAATCAATGACTCTCTGACTTCCTTTCACATATCCTCCCATGATCTTAAATGCTTAACTTTCTAGCACATTACAACTTAACAGGCTAATGAGTATTGTGATTTGTTTAATTCAAATATAATGAAAATGTATTTCTCAAAGCAAGGCTAGAAATGACAATCAAAGAGTCACATGACCCCTTCATAAGAAATGCTGGGACACAACTTCGGCAGTGGCAGAAGTAAAGGCCAGTCTTAAACACCAGGACATTGTGTGGCAAGTCCAACATGGCAGAGGAGGACTTGTTTTGGGACCAACAACATCCATATGACAAAGGGCTACACCAAATGAATGCCAGCTTCTGGTGGTGGAGAAGCAGCCACATGTGCCAGAGCAGTCTCCCAACCCCAAAAAAGGTGCTGGGTGAGATGGGATGGCACAGACTGACATAGAACCACATGGAGGGAGCTGTGGAACATGGAAATGAACAGGCTCAGTTTCATTGTTAGAGTCACATATGATGCACTGCCCTTGACAACAAACCTACATCTCTGGTGTGGAGAGGACCCAGCCTGTCACCAGTGTGCGGCCCCAGCAACCTTCAGACACATCCTGGTAGTTTGTAAGAATAGCTTAACGCAAGGAAGATACATGTGGCATCATAACTAAGTACTGTGGTGCTTGGCCTTGGCACTTGAGGACAAGAGAGTGTCAACCAATGTAATCCCCCGAAATTCCCAGGCTACCTGCAACTAATATATTTCATCCAGGAAATGGGGAAATAGCAGACCAAGCCCTCACCTTCTGACTCATGCCCACTGAGTACAGCCAGGGATTGGGAAGTGTGTATAGACCTAAATTAGAGTCCCACCTTCCCATCTGAAATCACAGACACCAATCTCAGACTTGGTCCTTTGATCTAACTCCTGCCAATGTGTCTGCATTGTTGAGCTGACAGTCCCTTGGGAGGACACCATCGATGAGGCATATGAAAGAAAAAAGCTGCAGTATGCTAATCTTGCAGGTGCGGTAGAGGAGTGAGGCTGGAAGGTGAAGGTGCGTTCAGCAGAGATGGGATGCAGGGAACTTTTGTAGCCAGTTCCACAATAAGGCTGCTGAAAAAAGTGGGATTTAGAGGGCAGGCCCAGTGGAAGGCAATTAAGGAATTTGCCACTGTCGTTGAAAGAAGCAGTCACTGGTTATGGCTGAAGTGAAAGGAGACAGTATGGGCTGCCAATGACCACATAGTAACCATTCGACACACAACCAGATCTGATCAGCCTGTGGTGGGCCAGCCTCAGCTAAGGGTGTCTTGTGGCAAAAGGCCTGAAACACCCTATGATGCCAGGGTACACAACTGACATGTTGCATTGGTGGAGACATCACTAAGTGGTCATTATCGATATCATACCGACAAAGAAGACATCCCCAACGCCACTCAAGGCAAGTGCTGTGCTGAATCATCAGGGATTATAATATCTAGTCCTTTTAAACAAACTCAATTAACCCTTAAGTGACAATATAACATTATAATAACAAAACAAAATATTTTATGTTTTTAATGTTAGTTTCTCAGAAATACTCCCATTCACATGTATTTTCTATTGTTTTCTGTTGCAGAAGTTCCAAAAGTCCAAGCATTTGAAATGAGGTCTCGCTGTTCCCACTCCAGTGCACCTGTTGCTACTTTCCTTTGCACCAAATCAGGGGAAGTTAATTCACAAACGTTTATTCTTTCTAACTGGACAAATTGATATCCCTGAAGCTTAACTGACTTGGTGTTAGACAGTGATGATTAAGTACTCCTTTGAAAATAATGACAGAGTCTGAGAAGCAGGCTTTAGGAAGGAATTGCAGAAAGAGTTACAGATACACGGACACATACGAATACCAAGGGCAGGCAAGAGATGGCAAAGCTCTATTCTATTACCTTACAGGTAGTGTGGCTAGTAAAGATAGATAGATAGATAGATAGATAGAATATACACAAAGTTTTGTAATTTTATTTAACAAACACATTTAATCTAAATGATTTGCAAAAAATAAGTAGGTGCAAGTAGCATGGGCATGACATAGGGCAACATGGTGGCACAGTGGTTAGTTCTGCGTCCATGTGCTTGAGTCCCATGCCCAGTTGCTATCTCTGTTGAGTGATGTCTGTATGAATTTTCTCTGGATACTTTGGTTTCCTTCTTCATGTTAAAGACATGTCTAAGATTAATTGGCAATGGTAAACAATTTGAGCAAATATGAGTTTGTATGTTTTAAAGTGTCCCATCACTGGCAACCAATTCATTGTTGTCTTCTGCCCTGCACCAAGTGCTGCTGAAATCCTGAACTATGTAGGTGGGCTAGGAAAAAGGATCCATGAAAGCTCCAATTAGATTATGATATCGGTTAGGTAGTATAAGATAAACCTCTGAAATTTATAAATATCCAAATTTATTTATATTTTTGCGAGTGATAGTTTATTGCATTATAGATTAAAATGAATAAATGGATGAATTCTATCTGGAGAAAGAAGCAATGCTTCCCTAAATTTTACAGATCATACAGTACAAAATAATATTGATTTGTCTTGAAGAAATTATGATAGCTGGCTGATGTTCCTAATCTCCATGTCTAATTCCTATGATGCTCACCCTACACCTCTGACTGTAATCCTTGACCTGAACAGTTGGAAGTATAGCCTGATGGGAATGTTGGAAAGACAAAAATAAGGAGTGGCACATTCTCTTCTGACTCCCCCTTTGTCTCATTAGACCTGACTCTTTGGTAGATCGAGATGTCATGGAACATGAAAGACTCCTCTTTGATAATACCAGTGACTCTTAGCTAAATGTTTAAAGAATTATTGAGACTTTGGCATTTCTTACTATGGAAATTTCCAGGTGGCCTGACAAATAAAGCAGGATAGACTAGTGGCGAAGGCCTTCCAGCAGTAAGCCAAAAAAAAAACTTTGCAGGAAGGGTGCCAAGGGAAAGGGAAATTAATTTATACTGAAGCAAAGAAGATTTTGAAGGTGTTCAGCAGAATTAAAAAAACAAGCAATAAAAAGCAGTTTTAATAGTAGGCCATCCATCAAGGTGGACAGAGGCTGATAATCAACTCTTCAGAATGAGTGAATGGGAGAAAATATGGATATGTTACAGCGGTAATACGAGAAAGCTAACACCGCTTCAATCTCCAAAGGAAGCCAAAAAATACAGAAGCTCTGACAGCATAGCCATAGGGGCATCATTATAAAGAAAAAAACAATTACACCATATACAAATTCTGGAAATGATTTTCTTATTACAGTGTTTCAGAAAGTTGGAGACTGTCTGGGAAGAAGATAAGGATGCCAGTCTACTGCATAGCAAACTTACACGCACCAAAATTCCCTCACAGTTCAGTGGCAACAGTTTATCACATCTTCAAGTCTTTTGAAATGTGAGAGAAAACTGGAGAATTCAGATGAAACTAACAACGACACAATGGGAACGTTTAAAAACAGTGACCATGCTGGAAATCCATGCCATGCCAATGGAGCTTATGGATGAGGGATCATTTTGGCACTATGTCACCCACTACTTAGTGAAACCAATTCATAGAAAGTGATAAGTGTCACCTGTTTAATTGTGTCTCATAAGAAGAAATGGGCAGTCTAAAGCCCGAACCCCATGTGTGCCAGTCATCTTCACTTGATGGGTCTTAAAAATAAAATACATTGTCAAAGGAGAAAATATAGCCAATCGTTAAACAGAATGAAGAACAACGTAAGGCAGCAACAAAAACAATCCGGAGATGATCCTTCCTCACATAGTCGACAAAGGAGCCACATATATGCAAATGTACATTTACAATTAAGTGTATGTAAGTAGCTAATGTTTTTATTGTATTGACGTACAAATACAAGTGCAGGAAGAAAACAGGAGGGCAGTAAACAATAGACATCTACAAATAGCACAGAAAAAACAAAGGCAATGGAAAGTCAGATGGGAATTTAAGAGCAAAAACTAACATAATGTACAAAATTGGTGTGTGAGTGTGTGTATATGTGTGTGCATCACAGGGGTCTAAAACCCACGGCAGCATCAGCCACAAAACAAGAACCAACCCAGATGGATAACTGGCAATCCACTGCAGGGCCTACACCACCTTCACATTCACACAGAGCCAATTTAGGACTGTCATTTTACCTCATTTATTCACCGCTGGGATTGTGGGATGAGGTTGGGGATACCCAGAGGACAACCCATGTAGACACAAGAAAAACATGCAAACTGCCTCACACACATAAAGACCATGTATGGATTTCAATCTCATATGTCATTAGAACATTAGGACATTAGAACAAACGAGATGAGAACAGGCTATTCAGTCCAATAAAGTCCACCCATAAAAACATCAAGTCGAATTTTGAAGATCCCTAAATTATGCCGTCTACCAGACTACTTGGTAACTTATTCCAAGTGTCTATAGTTCTCTTTGTGAAGAAAAACTTCCTAATGTTTGCACGAAATGTACCCTTAACAAGTTTCCATCGGTGTCTCTGTGTCCTTACTGAACTATTTTAAAATAACTTTCTCAATCCATTGTGCTAATTCCCTTCATAATTTTAAACATTTTAATCATGTCTCCTCTTAAACTCCTTTAATTTAAACTGAAAAGGCTCAGCCTTTTTAATCTTCTTCATCTACATCTTCTTCTACTCCTTTTTTCGGCTGTTCTCGTTAGGTGTCGCCACAGTGGATCATCTTCTTCCATATCTTTCTGTACTCTGCATCTTGTTCTGTTACACCCATCACCTGCATGTCCTCTCTCACCACATTCATAAACCTTCGCTTAGGCCTTCCTCTTTTCTTCTTCCCTGGCAGCTCTATCCTTAGCATCCTTCTCCCAGTATACCCAGCATCTCTCCTCTGCACATGTCCAAACCAACACAATCTCACCTCTCTGACTTTTGTCTCCCAACCGGCCAACTTGAGCTGGCCCTCTAATGCACTTATTTCTAATCCTATCCATCCTCGTCACACCCAATGCAAATCTTAGCATCTTTTTAAATCTTTCCTCATAATTCATCCCCTGTAGCTCTGGAATCAGCCTAGTCGCTCTTCTCTGGATCTTTTCTAGAGCTGCTATGTCCTTTTTGTAGACAGGAGATCAAAACTGCACACAGTACTCCAGATGAGGCCTCACCAGTGCATTATAAAGCTTGAGCAGAATCTCATGCAGGGCGCTATAAAACCTGACACTCTGTTAACTTTCTTAGAGGCTTCTAAACACTATCTGAAAGTTGAGAGGGTTGAGTCCACTACAATATCCTAAAACCTTCTAATAAGGTATACTTACAAGTTCAGACTTCCCATTGTGTACTTAAATCTTAAATTTAACACTATTGCTTCCTACTGTATGTGTTATACTTTACTTGTACTTAAATTACATTTCATCTGCCACAAATCTGCCCAAGCCAGTATGCTGTCCAAGTCTCTCTTTAATTATTCAACAATTCCAGATTATCTCGCAATCTACCTCTCTTGGTTTAATCTTTAAACTTAATCAGCTTGTTATTTATATTCCTATCTAAATCTATACTAATAAAAGGCAAAGACCTCACTGACTGACTGACTCACTCACTCACTCACTCACTCATTACTAATTCTCCAACTTCCCGTGTAGGTAGAAGGCTGAAATTTGGCAGGCTCATTCCTTACAGCTTACTTACAAAAGTTGGGCAGGTTTCATTTAGAAATTCTACACGTAATGGTCATAACTGGAAGGTATATTTCTCCATATACTGTAATGGAGTTGAGCTGGAAAGCCGTGGGGGGCAGAGTTTCATGTGACATCATCGAGTTCATAGACACGTTGCCGCTGGCGTTTGTTATGCCCACGGCTAATGCGGGATACAAGTTTAATGAGAGGACGCAGGATATAAACGAGAGTTTTGATCACTTTGTAACTAAGTTAAAATTGCAGGTAAAGGGCTGTGCTTATGCAAATTCCGAGACTGTGTTTGTGGGGGATTGACAGTTTAGGCGGGTGGGGGAGTCACATCATCATCTCCCCTCCCATTCACCTCATTTCGCTCTGAGCTGAGCTCCGAAGCTAACGCAGTCTTACGGAAGCGACTTTGTGACGCTGCTACCAAATGCTCACAGAAACATCCACAAGTTAATACACACGCTGTCTATAGAGTTTCTCCAAACTGAATCCTCCAGGCACTACTTACAAAAGGTTACATTGACAATCGTGTTACGTTATTTTTAAAATGTTTTCTTTTCTTAGCACAAGCACAGCTTAGAAGCTTCGATGCATGTGCTCCATACCACGTTAAAAAATAATGCATTTAATCACACTTTCAATTCCAAGCAAAGGGGAACTTCTGTCAATGCATGATTTCCTGGAACACCGATTACATTGATCAGCGTTTCCCGATTCATTTTACCCTCGCACCCAATTGGTTTGAGAAGAATTATGAAAAAATATGAGGTTAACAAAGAAAAACAGATCACCAATTGAATCTTTATGAATAATCGATTCGCCATCAATAATTGTTTTGGTAAAGCCATACTCAGTGTAATCCTCCTTCCATTTTATAAATTTTCCGCCACTACCATGATTAAATGAACGGTAAAAAAGTAAGAGCGAAGCGAGGGTGACTTATTCAGGCAGGCAGGCGATGGCTCAATAGCTCGAATTTGGATATAAGTAGATTCTATTTAGTCCCCAGAAATATCTTTGGTAGGAATGGAAGTTGAATTTATTCTTTAAATTTCTAGGGTAAAGAAAAAGCTATGCAATGATGACTAAATCTAACTAGACTTTATATATTCAGGTTTTGACTTTATATATTCCAGCGATGACTTTATATATTCAAGTTTTGACTTTATATATTCGGGAATGACTTTATATATTCAAGTTTTCACTTTATATACACCGACGCTGACTTTATATATTCAAGTTTTGACTTTATATATACCGGAATGACTTTATATATTCAAGTTTTCACTTTATATATTCCAGCACTGACTTTATATATTCAAGTTTTGACTTTATATATTCTGACGCCGACTTTATATATTCAGAAAATCAATGTATTTGCCTGTTTGGCACCCCATAGTATATGTGTCTGTGTATATATGTACACATGTATGTATATTCTCCTTCAGGATTTTTGGTAGACAGTAGAATTCATGGTTCCATCTATCACAGCAAGCCTTCCAGGTCCTGAAGCAGCAAAACAACCCCAGACCATCACACTACCACCACCACATTTTACTGTTGGTATATGTTCTTTTTCTGAAATGCTGTGTTCCTTTTTTATATATATATATATATATATATATATATATATATATATATATATATATATATATATATATATATATATATATATATATATATATATATATATATTTGCCAGCAACACTCATGACAATGACAAAACAATTACGTTGTCAATCATGTTACGTTATTATTAAAATGTTTCCTTTTCTTTTTACTTCATGACGCTACCAAGCGGGTATTTTGCTATATATATATATATAGATAGATATAGATATAGATAGATATATATATATATATAGATATATATAGATATGACAACACTCATATCAATGACAAAACAATTACATTAACACTCATGTTACGTTATTTTTAAAATTTTTCCTTTTCTTTTTCATAACTTCTTTAACATACTACTTCTCCGCTGTGAAGCGCGGGTATTCTGCTAGTCATTTATATATGTTAAAAATAGCAGCGGCCCTAGCACTGACCCCTAAGTAACACTACTCTTACTATCTCCCAATTCTGATTTGGTGTCTCGCACCATTATCCTCACCTCCCTGTGTCTGAGTCAATTCTGCTCCCATCCACAAACATCACCCTGAACCCCTACATCTTTTAGTTTGATGTCCAACCTCTCATGTGGCACCTTATCAAATGCTTTCTGAAAGTCAAGATAAACTGTATTGTATGCACCACTCTGATCATATTCTTATTTGCTTCCTCATACAATTCCAGGTTGAATTGGAAATTCATATTTTTGACCTGACCCATCCGTTTTGTATTAATAGATTAACTTAAAAAGAAGATGATACTTTTCACATAGAATAGGCTCCTTGTAATGAGCTCATGTAGTTTCATTGAAATGAGCCAAAGCTATATGAAACATTTTACTTCCATCTCCAGTTAGCCAGGGTCATTGTAAAATACTGATTGCAAAGAGACAGCTTTATCATTTCACCTTCAGCACTCAACTTTATATTGTAATACAAGAAAGAACAAGAGGGAGATGGTCCAGGGTTGGGGATGACTCAGTATCTCATTTAGTGCCTGCAAACTGTATGAAAATAAAGAGTCCACATAACAGAAAATAATCAAAATGTTGCTCATCCAGTGGTGCCTCTCTTTTTAGGCTGTTTGTGAGAACTTCACTGAGCTCCGTGCTTTCTGGATTCTGCTTTACGATTGAATACCATCTTCTGAGAACTCTGTTCTTTAAATAGCCCTTGTGGCGGCTAAGAGGTGAGACCCTCCAGGGCTTAACTGAAAGTGACATCTGGGCCGTGGGTGAAAGAGAAGAGTCTGTTAGAGAGCACAGTGTAAATACTTTATAAAACTATTTACTACATAAATGTACATTAATCAGTCTGTGGTATAGCGGGTCCACAGCTCATGTCAAGAGGCCAGTTTTAAATAAATAATCACCACGCTTGCAGCTTTGCAAGGGGGCGTGGTGATGTGTGGCCGAAGCAGTTCCTGAGGAGTTCATGATGTGGGCGTTTCTCACCTAAGTGCACAGGTGAGAAACCATTCACATCTGTAATTGGTCCCGGGGCTGCTGATTGCTACGGCTGCCACATCCTCTTCATAAATAGAAACGCGAGGCGGTTTGTGGGAAAAAAGAAATGGAGGTTGTGGGAGGAAGAAAGAAGAAAACAAGAAACTGGAGAGAGAACCGGTGTGAGTGAGCAAGAGAGCAAACGCGAGTGTGTGCTTACGGGCAAGCAAGCAGCTGGACAGTGAGCCCTAGTAGTGGTGTTTGGCCGACGCTCGGTGGGGCAGAAGGAAGCAGTCGCTCCAGATGAGCGATCAAGGAGCTGGAGTGACCAGAAGTAGAACGGCTGGCCGAGTAAGGCCAATAAGGCAGCAGGAGTCGGGAGGCTTGGGCGGTGATTTCTCTAACATGGGCGTCCTGGTCACCAGGGAAGCCAGGTCTCGGTCTGGAGAGTGCGCAACCAAAACCAGGAATTGGGAGGCCTCCAGACCAGTGCAACCGGAATGTAGTAAGGTCAGCTGCAGGAAGGGTGACTCCCCTGTTGAGAAGCCCGTATGGAAGAAGCAGGGAAGCCGCCAGATAAAACAAGACACTGGCTTGTTTTTAAGAGACTGCTTCCAGCATTGTTTTAACCTCGTTTTAAAGGATTGTTGTTTTTTTCTATTTGTTGGTTTTAACCTCCACTTCACTTCTGTTTTTATGGATTATTTATTTAATGAAGACTTTCATTACACTGCACTATTTATCTGAACACTGCTTCTTTTTGTTGTTGGTTTTAAATAAAAACACTTTGCACTATTACACCATCCCAGTAACACAGTCACATTAAAACCACCCACCTAACATTATGTAGGTCCTCCTCGTGCCGCCAAAACAGCTCTGACCCTTTGAAGCATGGACTCTACAAGACCTCTGAGGGTGTCCTGTGGTATCTAGCATCAAGACATTAGCAGCAGATCCTTTAAGTTCTGTAAGTTGTGAGGTGGGGACTCCATGGATCAGACTTGTTTTTCTAGCACATCACATAGATGCTCTATTACAGTGAGATCTGGGGAATTTGAAGGCCAATTCAGCACCATGAACTCTTTGTCATGTTCCTCAAATCAAATTCCTGAACAACATCTGCAGAACGGTAGGGCGCATTACCGTGCTGAATGAAGACACTGCCATCGAGGAATACTGTTGCCATGAAGGGGTGTACATCGTCTGCAGCCCCTGGACCCAAGGCTTCCCAGCAGAACATTTACAAGAACCGCACACTGTCACTACAAGGTTTGACTTCTTTACACATAATGTAAGAGAAAATGTGACTCATCTAACCAGACCACCTTATTCCATTGCTCCAGGGTCCAGTTCTGACACTCATATATCCATTGTAGGTATTTTCATATGTGGACGGGGTCAGCATGAGCACCCTGACTGTGTCTACAGCTATAAGGCCCCATACCAAACAAGCATGCCTTCGCTCTTCACACACATCATTAATCCTTGGGCATCCGTGACCCTGACACTGGTCCATTGGTCATCCTTCTTTGGACAACTTTGGTATGCACTAACCACTGGATAAAGGGAACACTTTACAAGAGCTTCTTTTTGGAGATGCTCTGTCCCAGTTGTCCATCCATCACAATTTGGACTTTGTCAAAGCCTCACAGATTCTTACACTTGCCACACAGCTTGACTGCTTCCAATACATCATTATCAAGAACCGGCTGTCCACTTGCTGCCTAATACATCCCACCACTTGATAGGTGCCATTGTAACGAGTTAATTAATGTTATTCACTTCACCTCTCAGTGGTTTTATTGTTGTGACTGATCAGTGTACAGTATATACTGTAGCAAAGAAAGACACAAAGAAGCATTCACAGAATGGAAAACCCTACTTACTGCTGTTAGAGTGTTAAAGTGTTAAGGAACAGATTGTTTCTGATAACACTGGTGTTGCCTTCAGCAGTCTTCCATGGTAGTCAAGCAACAACTAATGCCATCATTAACCTTATCTTGTAGAGACAACGGGGCAGAGCAATGTGTATGGTTACAGTTATGGTTCTTCCTTCAGGATAACAGCCTCCTGACTAAAGAAGGAATGACAAATTTAACAAATACCTGGAGTGGCTGGGGTGGGGCAAGCAGAGATTTGGGATCCAGTTCTGCGTTTTTTCAGCCATCTCTCAAGATATTAAAAGTTTTTAGTAGTGATGAATGAAAGATAGGAGTTTCATTTTGCATATAGTTTCACAAAATTGTCCGTAAAAATTTGTTTTACATGGAATTTTGCAATTGAGGCACATGAAACTCACTAAAATGAGGTTCTTATGTTTTGTCTTTACCCATTTTTTGGGATGGAAAGCAGGGGATATTTCTATCTAAAGGTCATTCCATGGCTAGAACCTCTGTCTTCTTCCACGACCACTCTCTATCACTATGCTGATGTTCCATGGCTCTTTCCATATGCTCTCCTTTGTCTGCCTGCACATTTAGCCCACCAGTTCCGCCCTGCACCACTCATTTGGAGTCACAGGTAACACTGTCTGTACCCGTATCCCCTAATTACGTTAGCTGATCCAAGCCAGAATCCTTCCAAAGGCTGGCTCTAAGTTTTGCTACAAATTCTATCTTGCATAAAGCATTTTGCTCATCACTAGTTTTTAGAAAACACAGGAAACTTTTATCACTTTTCATTTTTATCACATTTTACTTTAATTTATTGTAATGTTATATAGTGTTCTCCTGTATAAATAAGTAGCTTCAACAAATATTTGCTTTTATAATGTTTTTGTTTGCTTTACATTAGTCCCAGATTCTACTGTCATTATCCAGCTGTGTTTTGCATTGAATAACAGTGTGAGCAACAAAACAAATTACATTTATTTTACATTTCCCATCTATTTGCTTAGCAGATGCTTTTATCCGAAGTTACTTACAAAGGAGGGCAACATAATCGAGTACACATCAGTCTGGCAAATTTTTTGGTAAACAAGTGTTGTAGAAAAAGGGTACAAAACTAGTCATTACAATTCCTAAGTTACAAAAAACTGACAAGTAATATCAGTTACACAGAAATTCACCAAACAGTTGTGTCTTCTAAAGCTTCTTTAAGACATCGAGGGAGTCCAAATTTCCAATGGAAGTGGGCAACTCGTTACACCAGCCAGGGGATACATATGAAAAGAATCTAGACAGATTTGATACCAAAGAAAGGTGGCATCACCTGACGAGTTTCAATGACAAGCTTGAATGGTCGAATAGGAGCACTGGAGCTCACTCGTGTCTTCATATGCACACGTGCAGAACCACTGACTATTCTGGAGGCAAGCATCAAGGAACTGAACTTCTGATCTTCACTGCTACAGGAAGCCAGCATAATTATCTGATGAGCGGAGAAACATGTGCCTGCCTTAGCTGGTTGAACATCAGATTTGTTGCTGCATTTTGAATCATCTGCAGAGGCATGGTGATATATGTTGGTGTTCTTGCCAGCAGAGACTTGCAGTAGTCCAGATATGCTGAGATCAAAGCCCACACTAGACTGTGCTGCATATTCTGTCAGGTATGGTCTGACAATGTGCATATTGTACAAATTTTTCCATACCAACTTGACGAGTTTTAGCAATAGTGAGCCAAGCTGAACAGAGGGTCCTGAATAGACAGATGAGCTGAGATAACAAGATGGACCATCTTTGCTAGATTGAGCTGGAGATGGTGCAACTTCATCCAGTTTGCAATTTCAGAGAGATGTGCAGAGATTCTAGCTGATACTGTGCTATCCTCCTGAGGTCAGCACTCTTGCAGCCGCATTCTATACAAATTGTAGCCTCTCTAATACGTACATATTTAGAGACCCCAGTAATAAAAGCATTGCAATAATCTGAGTGAGAGAAGATAAATGCACGAGTCAGCTCCTTACAGTCCTGTGGATTTAGGTATGGTCTAACTCATAAACAAAAAATACATTCTTATTTACACTGCCTATATGAGGTTTGCATGTCAAATCAGTGTCAAAATAACTTCAAGATTTCTACCTTTTTTGTCTGCTTTGCCAAATTTGCTTAATACCTTATTTCTGTTTTGTCCAGGCCCAACAATAAGGATTTCACTTTTCTCTGTATTTCATTTTAAAAGTTATATTGATGCAATTTATAGCACTAGTCAGATAGTCTACTAATTGATTTAATGCACTTGTGTTATCAGATACTAGAGATACGTAGAGTTGAGTGGCATTTGGATGACTGTGGAAATTGACACCATGTTCATTTATAAATGGACAAAGTGGCAGCATGTACAGAGAAAATTAGGGGGTTCCCAAGATTGATTCATATGGCATTCCATACAAAACATCATGTTTTTCTGAGTAATGTTAACCTAATTCCAGAATATATTGTCATTACGTTTTAAATAAATTGTCTCAAACTAATATAAAACAGATCCTGATAAACCAACCCAGTGTCCAAGGCAATCAAGAAGTATTCCATTTCACCGATAGTATTAAAAGCAGAACTTAAGTATAAAAGAACTAGAATAGACACATTATTGACATCACTATTTAATCTAAGAATATTTACTACTTTCACCAAGGCTGTTTCTATAGTATGACTTGATCTAAAACATACTGATTTTTTTTTAATATTATTTTCATTAAGATAGTAATTTATTTGATAGAAAAACTACCTGTTCAATTATTTTATGCAGAAATGGCAGATTGGCAAAATTGTTTATGTTTGAGGAATCAAGGTTTGGTTTCTAAGGTAAGTAGAGTCCAAATGTTTGCCAGTTCACACCTCACCACACGCCTTTTAACTGGGCCTGACCCATTTAGACTCAAATGGCTACTTATTATATGTATTATTTTTATGGTTTCATACTTTTTCTTTTTCATTTGTGTTTGTTTTAATTCACGCAAATCATACAATAAACACAAAAAATATTTGCTGTCTACAGCTCAACAAGAGGAATTATAACACATATTGTAAAATCAAATCAAGCCAATGTACGACATTGTGGTGGTACCGTGGTTTGTACAACTTACTCACACTACTGGAGACTTAAGATAAACCCCTTCTTCCTCAGTCTGGCTGAGCTTTACACAGTCTCTCTGGTTCATTATTGCTTTACTTCATGGACTCTGATTTCCTTCCATTCCTGCAGATATGTTGGTTACATTAACAGGTAATCTGACCTGCAATAAGGACAGTGGCTCAGGAAGACTCAGCAGGGACAATGTTCAACTCTCACCTGAGATAGATGAGCTTCATTTGTACCTCAGAAGAAGCTGGGGACATAAAGTCTCAAAGAACTCCATTCATGACCTCTTGCAAAAAGCAGTGGCTGAAAGGTGGTCAATGCCTTGTAGAACCAATCTAAGACTTACTGTAGTATTCCAATATTCTACAACATTTTCAACAGATAAGTCTTGAAATTTTGAAGTTAAGGGTGGTTTTTCATAGATAAGGTACGTTTTCATTTGCCCCAGACACTATCTATCTATCTATCTATCTATCTATCTATCTATCTATCTATCTATCTATCTATCTATCTATTGTGACAAAACCACTAGGGGGTGTGCCAGCCATGCAGCCCGACACAGACAGACACGGAAGGCACACTTATAAAAGCACACAGATTTTATTTTTCTTTACCTCATGGGAAATGCCTTCCCCATTTCCCACAGGCACAACACAGTCCAAAGCACTTAAGACACAATACACAAAACCTTTCTTCTTCTCCTTCTCTTTTCTCCTCCACTCCTCCTCGGCAAGCTCTGTGTCCCTCCTGCCGACTCTGGCTCACCAAGTACTGTTCCGCTGGAACCTTCCACCCCGGGTGTGGTGGAAGAACTGCCCACACAGGCTCAGGAACAGTTTCAGCACCCCCTGTAGTACCTCCGGATCCCAACAGGGCTGTAGACAACTCCATCTCCTATGAAGCCCTGCAGGAGTCTGAGGCACCACTGCAACCCATGGGGGCTACCATCTAGCATCCCGGGGGAAGTAACACCCTGACTAGACTTGCTACCCTGATCCTTCCAGCGAAGAGGTGTTCCGGCCATCTGTGACACTATCTATCTATCTATCTATCTATCTATCTATCTATCTATCTATCTATCTATCTATCTATCTATCTATCTATCTATAAATTGCTCAAAAAATTAAAGGAACACTTTGAAAACGCATCAGATCTCAGTGGGAAAAAATCGTGCTGGATATCTCTACTGCTATGGACTGATATGGTAATGTGTTAGGAACGAAAGGATACCACATTGTTTGATGGAAATGAAAATTATTAACCTACAGAGGGCTGAATTCAAAGGCATTCCTAAAATCAAAGTGAAAAAATGATGCTGCAGGCTAGTCCATTGTGCTGAAATTTCATTGCAGCAACTCCAAATTGTACTCAGTAGTTTGTCTGGCCCCCACATGCTTGTATGTGAGCGTGTTTAGTCAATGGTATCAATTCCTTCATCCACCAGGAACTGCCTGCATACTCTCACCATATGAGGCCAGGCAGTGTGAGTTTGTGAGCACAGGCCTTAAGAACTCAAGGACTGACTTCATCTGGTTCTGCAGCTTTTCCTGGGTGCAGCTTCCTCAGTTGTCTCCTTACTTGGTTCTCAGTTATGGACAGTCTGCACTGATGGTCAGAGTTGGACTTGTCATTGGGCATTCTAGCTGATGTGGTAGGAGTTGTTGATGTAGTTGGGAAGACTACTAGGTCTACTACCACCTTCTTCCAATGACCCAATGCAGGAAAAAGTGGGATTAGAAAAAGAATGAATGGACAATTTAATATCAGACAGTATGAGTGCATGGCATTATGTGGTGATGGGTAGAATTGCCTTCTTAAAGTGCCCATGCTGCAGAGCCTGAATAGCGTTCCTCCTCAAGTGCAAAGATAACATCAAGACATATACTAGCTTTGGGAGCCTTAAATAAAGTGAACTATTCTGAAGTGATTTTTCTCTTGTGCCAATTTGGACTAGGATAGATTGATTAATATAATAAATCATTTTGCTTGCTATTAAAAGTGGACAGATGCTTATATATGACTGTCATATCTACAGAGTAAGCCGAGTGAAATAAAATCCTTATGCCACATTTTATATTGTGCCCTGTATTTTTTAATAAATCTAATGCATTTCTCTGTAAGCTGATACTGGCAAAATAAACACCTCAGGATTTAGTGCAGTCTACCAATCCTACAGATGTGAACAGGACTCTCAAATAAAGGCGTATTACTTTAATGTATTCAAAGTCGTGAATGATTCAATCACCATCAATGGGGGCATTTATTTCTGGCATTTGCGTCAGGTTTTTCAGAATATGAATAAAAAAGGTCAATCAACTTTATAATCAATCTCTCAAACAAAAGCGAATCCGGGGAACTGTATTGATTTTTGCTTTTAGTATGGTAGGCATTTCAGGATAAATAAAGAGAAAGTGTCCAGCCTCAGTGCTGAGAGATTATAGTTTAGGGTTTAAGGAGCCAATCTAAAAACATAAAGAATAAAAAGGAGCTAGCAGCCTTTTCCCATTTAATCGTTTTAACAGATTTCAATCATTCTGCCCTGTTGCATCTAAAGGCTTACAGGTCTTAACATGTTGTTTAAGATGCTGTCTTTGGTCTTCACTGAGTGATGCTCTTAGCTACAAATATATAAAAAGAAAATTGTAAACATATAAATTCTAGACGTCGTACAAATTGATTAATGCTGTGATGGTATTTGCTTTTTAAGTTTCTTTTTTGGGTGTGATGACAACAGCAAACACTATTTATATTGTAGAGGGGGCTTATGGTTTGCTACATGATGGACTCCTGATAACAAAAGAAGAAAAGGCTCAGGTAGGATTAGCATTATGGCAAAGCAACACACAGAACACCACTGGGAACAGTAGCTACTGTATTTATATAAAGTATGCATGAAGTTGTGACTCTAAGAGAGCAAACGGTGGGAATATTAGTAAGATCACATGAGGAGAAGTCAGAAAAAATAGGTAATTTACTGTAATTGTAGTTCCCCAAATCACTAGAGGGCAGCAAGGCATTCCTCTGTATTGGACGTGCACTTTTGTTGTTCTTTGAGGAGTACAACCTACCAGGGAGATATCAGTCCCTTTAAAAAGAAGTGAGACTGAAAACAGCAGGAACACTTGGGCCCTCTAGAGGGAGCTCTAGAAAAAATGGACTCAGTGCTCATAAACCACATATCTGACTCATTCAATGTCAAATTGCCCCAGAAGTAACCCCAACCTGAGGCATAAAGCTAGCTTTTTCTCACTGGCAGATTGAGCTCAGATTTAGGAAATGAGTCAAAGCTGGAGGAAGAGAGGAGAGAGCTTGGACAAAATGGAAAATCAACTTCAGTGAAGAAGCTTGTTTGATGTTTGAGTCAGGAACAGGGGACCTATACAAAGAAGGCCCAGAGACTTTACCTGTATATTAGCTATTTTAATCCCATGGCCTGTTGATATTTGTTTTGAGTTTGTTGTTTTGATGTCCGCATCAATTTTCCTCTGTGTGCTCAGGTTTTCTTGTTGTGTTCCCAAAGTATTGTGAGTGTAAGATCAGCCAGGGACTATAAATTGACATTTTATGAGATGAGTGTGGGTGGGGGTAATAAGAAAAGCAAATTCTCCAGGGTTGGTTTCTGCCCTGTGCCCATTGGCACAAGCATACATTGGATTAAGCAGGTTTGAGAAGGTTATAACTTGCTTGGTGTTTCTCTTTATAGATTTCTTCTATTTTTTTGCTTTATGTTACCTCATACTGTTATTTCTTTTTATAATGAAACTCACTTTGTTATATTTTGGTCTCATGAATAGTTTAGGAAAACCCTCATCTATCTATCAGCATTGCTACAAGTGCATGGGGATCCACATCAATGACAGGCTAGACTTGTCTCACTATATAAGAAAGTGCAGACCAGGACACTGCATTTCTTTAATGTGGACAGTGATATCCTTTACATTTTCTGCAAATCTGATGCTGTGGTCTGCTGGGCTGGTAACATCACTGAATCAGCAAGCTGATTGATCGTATCAAAGGAGCGGTCAGGTCAGATCAGATCAGGTTAGGTTGGGGAGCATGCACTGGTACAGCACGTTGCCGCAACCTCCACATGATGAAACACCTCAGGATCCTGGTTGCCAGCCCCTCAGGCAGACACGCAGTCTAGTTCCACCCCCAGAAATGACTATCTATCTGCCACAGCCAGGTGTTACATGGGCATCCCCTTGGTCTGGTCCAGCTGCTCAGTTCTTCAACAATGAGGATACTGTGTGTCAGATCACCCTTGGGGAATCACACCACATGGCCATAGTGTGGTAACTGATGCTCCCTCACAATGCAGGTAATGTGCCTCATTCGGGGCTCCATGAGCAACCGCTTAATCGACACAAAGCCAAGCCAGTGGTACCCAAGGATTCTCCAAAGAGACACAGTACCAAAGGAGTCCAGTCTTCGTCTCAGGTCACTTGAAAGAGTCCATGTCTCGTAACCACATAGGAAAACAGGAAGCACTAGGACACCAAAGACTTGGGCCTTCCTCCTTTTGCTTAGTTATCGGGAGTGCCACACACCCCTTTCCAGTGACCTCATGACCGCCCCATTTTCTCCCAATCTGTCTGCTGATATATGAATGTCACTGCTGAGGTAAGTAAACCTCTCAATGAGGTCGATACTCTCTCCGCAGACAGACACACTGCTGATGGCTGTGCCTAAAAGGTTATTAAATACCTGGATCTTGGATTTTATCCAGGACACTTGCAAGCCCAAAGACTCAGACTCCTCACTCAGTCTCTCGAGAGCCTTGATTAGAGACTCTGAAAAGATTACAGCATTGACGGTAAAGTCAAGATAAGTGAATCATTCTTTACCAACAGGTGCCCCATAGCCACTGGACACCACAACCCTGCCCAACATCCAGTCCAGGCAAGCATTGAACAGAATAGGAGCAAGAATACACCCCTGATGAATCCCAGAATCAACCTGAAAAACGCAGAGGTTCTTCCTCTGCACAGGACTCACAGTGCCAGTGTACAGGTTGGCCACGATATCTAGCAACTTTGGGGGGGTCCTGGAAAGCCTCAGGATGTCACACAGGCCAGCTTGATCAACTGAGTCAAATGCTTTACGAAAATCAACAAAGGCTGCAAAGAAACGTTTGTGCTCCATGAAAATTCCTCAGTGCCAGGAACCAGTCAATGGTAGACTTCTTAGGCATAAAACCAGACTGCTATGGTCACTGGTAGGTTAGCAAGTGATGACGGATCATATTGAGGACGACCCTAACAAGGACCTTACCTGTCACTGGGAGCGGTGTTATCTCCGTGTTATCCTTTATCATCCTTCCTTTCTAGATCGGGACAACAAGTCCTGTATTCCAGTCAGTTGGGATGACGCCCGTCCCCCAAATGGAAGCAAAGGTTGCTTGCAATGCAAGGAGCACAGCCTTACCATCAGCCTGGAGAAGTTCACCCCGGATACCACAGATCCCTGCTGCCTTCACCACCCTCAGCTGTGCAGTCTCATTGAGATTAGGTGGTTCACAGATAATTGGAGGATCAGCCTCAAGAATAGTGGACCCAGAGATGTTCAACATCCTAGCCGGAGGATCAGCTTTGAACAGCTGTTTAAAGTAGCCAGCCCTCTGGGTCACAACTACACTGTCATCCGTAAGGACCGTTCCATTACAAATTTGTTCTTTGGAGAGTTGCAGTCAGGGTGGCAAAGGAGAGAATTAAAGCAAAACTGAGTGCCATTATGAACAATGCTTCACATCCTCTCTCTGACACACCAACACTGTGGATTTTCAGCCAATGGATTATTCAGCAGAAGTGCAGCAACAAACACTGTGGTGGATTATTTTTACCAACAGCATAATGCTTCACTGGGACTGGGACTGCCAAGTTAGAAATGTTCTTTATTTTTAGTTTTCTTCCCTTTTACTTGTTTTTTTTATATTTGAGAGGGTTTGCTTTTTTAATAATATAATAATATGTTTGTTTATTTATTTAGTGAGTTTCCTTACAAAGAAAAAGTTCCCCCTCTGGATAAATAATGTGCTATCTATCTATCTATCTATCTATCATCACAGATGGCCGGGGTCCTTGTCCGACGGAGACACCTCTTCACTGAGAGGACCGGGGGAACAAGCTAGATGGCAACCCCCATGGGTTGCAGTGGTGCCTTGGACTTTCACAGGTTTTCATGGGAGATGGCGTTCTCTACAGCCCTATTGGGATCCGGGGGTGCCACCACGGGGTGTGGAAGCTGTTCCTGAGCCCGTGTGGGATGGTTCGTCCGCCACACCCAGAAGTGCAGCCAGTAGTGGTGCAATGAGCACTTGGAACACTTCCGGGTGACTTACTGTATATAAGGGGCCAGCAGAGACTACTTGGTGAGCCAGAGTCGGGAGGAGGGAGACAAAGCTTGATGGGAGGAGTGGAGGAGACAAAAGAGAAGAGTATTGTGTGTTGTGATAATGCTTGTTGGGACTGTGTTGGGCCTGTGGGAAACGGGAAAGGAGCTGCCCACAGGTGAAGAAAAGAAAATAAAACATTTGTGTTTTATTAGTGTGAATCCTGCATCTGTCTGTGTCGGGTTAAGCGCTGGTATAGCGCCATCTATCATACATACAAGAAGTGTACCAAGTGTACCAACTTAGGCTGAAATCAAACAAATCACCAGGAGCAGATAATATTTACCCTTGGGTTCTTAAGGAGGCTAGTGAGTACATATATGACACATGACACATATTTATGACTCATAATATAACAGCTATTTTTAGGAAGTCATTGCTCACTAGAGAGATTCCAAAGGACTGGAAAATGGCAAATATCATCTCATTATATAAAAAGGGTGACAGGGCAGATCCAAGCAACTATAGGCCAGTAAGCTTAACATGCATCACAGGAAAATTAATGGAAGAAATTATTAAGGATAAGATTGAGCAACACATGGCAAGGACAGGAGTTATTCTGAACAGTCAGCATGGGTTCAGAAAAGGGAGGTCGTGTTTTACTAACATGCTGGAATTCTTTGAAGAGGCAACAAAAGGATACGATCAAAGTGGAGCTTATGATATTATTTATCTGGACTTTCAGAAAGCATTTGATAAGGTGCCACATGAGAGGTGGGCATCAAGCTAGAAGAAGTGGGAGTGCAGGGTGATGTTTTCAGATGGGTGCAGAACTGGCTCAAACACAGGAAGCAGAGGGTGATGGTGCGAGGAACCTCATCAGAATTGGCCGATGTTAAGAGTGGTGTTCACTCAGGGGTCAGTGCTAGGGCCGCTGCTATTTTTAATATACATTGTAAGAAAGACAACAAACAATCATAAAGGTTTGGGGTTCCGTCCCCGTATACTGTAAAGCAATCACGGTCAGTCAGGTTCTTGTACAACATAACAGACAATTAGCGGTTGACAGCCGGACAATTTATGAGGTGGGAATGGAAGTGAACAGATGGGATGCTGGGAAGAAATCATGGTGGTGGACGGGAGAAATGACGTCATCAGGAGGGGACCAGAGGGAAGGAAGGAACCTGGAAGTGGCTGTTTTCTTTAGGAGTCCAGGTAAACTCATGGCGGCAGTGCTTCATTCTTTCTGAAAAAATAAAGAAAGAAAGAGAGGTTAGTACCCCGCCGTTGTCCCCTGACACGACATGTCGCGGTCCGCATCGGGTCCTTAAACTGCTCCAAAAGCACTCGTGCATGACAACATATATTAAATGTATATAAATGATTTATATAGGAAAATAAGTAACAAGCTGGTTAAGTTTGCAGATGATACCAAGATAGGTGGATTAGCAGATAATTTGGAATCTGTTATATCATTACAGAAGGACTTGGATAGCATACAGGATTGGGCAGATTTGTGGCAGATGAAATTTAATGTCAGTAAATGTAAAGTATTACACATATGAAGTAAAAATGTTAGGTTTGAATACACAATGAGCGGTTGGAAAATCAAGAGTACACCTTATGAGAAGGATTTAGGAGTCATAGTGGACTCCAAGCTATCGACTTCCCCACAGTGTTCAGAAGCCATTAAGAAGGCTAACAGAATGTTAGGTTATATAGCACCCTGATGTGTGGAGTACAAGTCACAGGAGGTTCTGTTCAAGCTTTATAACACACTGGTGAGGCCTCATCTGGAGTACTGTGTGCAGTTTTGGTCTCCAGGCTACAAAAAGGACATAGCAGCTCTAGAAAAGGTCCAGAGAAGAGCGACTAGGCTGACTCCAGGGCTACAGGGGATGAATTATGAGGAAAGATTAAAAGAGCTGAGCCTAAACAGTTTAAACAAAAGAAGATTAAGAGGTGACATGATTGAAGTGCTTAAAATTATGAAGGGAATTAGTCCAGTGGATCAAGACTGTTATTTTAAAATGAGTTCATCAAGAACAAGGGGACACAGTTGGAAACTTGTTAAGAGTAAATTTCGCACAAACATTAGGACATTTTTTCTTTACACAAAGAACCATAGACACTTGGAATAAGCTACCAAGTAGTGTGGTAGACAGAATGACAAATTAGATCACCTGGTTTAGTTATATGTTCAACTGGAACGGAGTTCTGCTATAAGGGTATTGCCAGACTTGTAGAACAGCAGCAGTGAGTAGAGATTCGGAAGAAAAGGAAACAAAGAAGCGTAAATTGAATTGACATTTACTAAATTCCTATTTAAAAGCTTCTGAATGATGCAACCAATGCAATCATTACTTTTGGTATGACACCTACAGAGTACTTCACATCTATCTATCTATCTATCTATCTATCTATCTATCTATCTATCTATCTATCTATCTATCTATCTATCATTGCCTCCCTTAAAAATCATTTAATATTTTTGTTGATTATAGTTTAACACTAAGAGAGGTAAGCTGAAACATTTTAAACTGAAACAGGCTTTATATTCCAATGCTATTTAAAGGATTAACGTAATGTTGTATTTCTGGCTCATTACAGCTTAAAGGTTTCACTTGCCACTTGAAGGCTCAATTATCTATATTTTTAACTCTCATATGGTATCAGTCTCCTTTCTCAATAGTTACTTATCTGCCATTCCCTATTCTGGCCACACCAAGTGCATTTTCAGGACTACAAAATCCAAATTTCTCTGTCTTTACCTGTTTGTTTGTTAATGGCTGATGAAGGTGCCTTGGCTGGTTTGCTGTTTTGATGTGTTCTTGCTTTGCTCCTCATACTGTCAAAATTTTACTAATTAACTAATTTAATTTAATTTATGACTCTAAAGTTGGATTAAGTGGGTTCAGTAAAAATAAATGCAAGAAAACAGTCACTAAAATTTGATTAAGTCAGTTTATGAAGTTCATTTTATTAGATAGATAGATAGATAGATAGATAGATAGATAGATAGATAGATAGATAGATAGATAGATAGATAGATAGATAGATAGATAGATAGAGATAGATAGATAGATAGATAGATAGATAGATATACCAGCGCTTAACCCGACACAGACAGACAAAATGTTTTATTTTATTTTCTTCACCTGTGGGCAGCGCCTTTCCCGTTTCCCACAGGCCCAACACAGTCCCAACAAGCATTAACACAACACACAATACTCTTCATCTCTTTTGTTTCCTCCACTCCTCCTAGAAAGCTTCATCTCCCTCCTCCCGACTCTGGCTCACCAAGTAGTATCTGCTGGCCCCTTA
Source organism: Polypterus senegalus (assembly GCF_016835505.1). NCBI lineage: Eukaryota > Metazoa > Chordata > Cladistia > Polypteriformes > Polypteridae > Polypterus > Polypterus senegalus. The sequence continues at coordinate 34,749,565 of NC_053166.1, read as the reverse complement.
TATAAGTCACCCAGAAGTGCTTCAGGTGCTCGTTGACCCACTTCTGGCTGAACTTCCAGGTGTGGCGGACGAACCGTCCCACACGGGCTCAGGATCAGCTGCCGCACCCCGTGACGGCTCCTCCAGATCCCAAAAGGGCTGTAGAGAACTCCATCTCCCATGAAAACCTGCAAAATTCCAAGGTACCACTGAAACCCATGGGGCTGCCATCTAGCATCCCATGGGAGGTACTGTTCTGCCCACGCTTGCTCCCCTAGTCCTCTCAGTGAAGAGGTGTCTCCGCTGGACAAGGACCCCGGCCATCTGTGACGATAGATAGATAGATAGATAGATAGATAGATAGATAGATAGATAGATAGATAGATAGATAGATAGATAGATAGATAGATAGATAGATAGATAGATAGATAGATAGTACTTTATTTGTCTCAAGGGAGAAAATTGGCTTTTTACTGATGCTCAATGAAATAAATTAATAAATAAATATTAAGACATACAACAAACTCCTCTTAGATACTAAATAAACTGAAAAGAAAAACATCTGACTTGGCAGTCACAGTTACAGAAAAATCAAGGGTTCTAAGTTAATTGCAGATAAAATATCTCTTATATTAGTGTAAAGTGCAGCTGCCTCCCATGTGTGGTTCATTATAGTGTTCTTTTGGTGTTCATCTCCATTTCCTTAATCTTCAAAACAATCTAACTATTTTAGGTTTTAAAATTTTACCTTTCATTACACTTGCTTCTTTTCATTTGAATTGGGCTTGTTCATGCTTTGCACACAATGCAGCTGGGGTGGTTTAGTCCCTTTGTCCCAAAATTAGATCACATGGATAGAAGAAATGAATGCATTTGAATTAATGCTGCAGGAGAAATAATATAAACTAAATGGCCTGAAAAATCTGTGATATTGTCATGAGACACTCAGAACCAATATCTCCAAATGGCATTATAAAACAGCAACTCATAGACTGAGGGGACGATCCTAATAGTTATAAGCCCTTGAGTTTTGCTTTGCAGAAACAAATTGTAAAACTATACCGTATTCTGACCAGTGAAATTCACACCATTGACCCAGTAAAAATGTGTCTTGTTCAGTGTAAATAAAAACCAGTTTCCCCCTTAATTTTATGCAATCTTAATGACAGCAATTACAATCAGGCAGCAGTGCGTCGTTACCAATGAGCCCAAATCGTAAATATCACTCGCAAGAGCGGCATCTTATCTATGACTGTGGCTACGGTGTTTTCTTCTCATCTAATCTCGATTACATCTTCTGTCTAAGAGGAACTCTTTTTGTTCACAGTAGGTTGTGTTTCATCATGTTGACTTTCCAAAAGACACTTTTCCCCATTTACGATTTTCATTTGGACTCTTTTCTGAGAAATTTACAGACTCAAAAGGGGTGTGCGTGGTTGCCAAAAGCTTAAGGAACAGTATGTTCTTTTCTTTTCCCCCTAATAAAAATAAATCCAACAAATGAGTTTTACAGTTACAAAGTTGCAAATTACATTTTTCTGTAAATTTAATTAAATTGTATGAGAATGGAAGCTTGCCTTATCAATACCTGTTATATTTTTATGATATTATATTTTGCATATCCTACTGTAGCTGGGTGCAGTAATGACAGGTTTGGAAACATTTTGGGATGCCATCTGGGCCATCCCTTTTATTGTCCATGGACAACAAAAACAATCAAAAGGAATAATACTTGTAGGATTGCAGGAATTCAAAACAGAAAGTAGAGGGTTGCAGTCACTTCTAGCAGAGCTCCATATGGTGAGCTGCTCTGGCCAGTAATGACACCTCCTTTCAGGATGCCTGGACTTTTATGGCTGCTGGACCAGAAGGGGTTGGTCAAATGCATTCTCCAGATGGTATCTCGGCACTATGGAGAATGAAAGAGAGGACAACGTTAGAGGCAGCACCCTCTCTCGTCTCAGTGGATTACTACAACCCCAATTCCAATGAATTTGGGACGTTGTGTAAAACATAAATAAAAACAGAATACAAAGATTTGCAAATCCTTTTCAACCTATATTCAATTGAATACACTACAAAGACAAGATATCGAATGTTCAAACTGATAAACTTTACTGTTGCTTTGCAAATCTTCACTCATTTTGAATTTGATGCCTGCAACACGTTCCAAAAAAGCTGGGACTGGGGCATGTTTACCACTGTGTTATATCACCTTTCCTTTTAACAACACTCGATAAGCGTTTTGGAACTGAGGACACTAATTGTTGAAGCTGTGTAGGTGGAATTCTGTCCCATTCTTGCTTGATGTACAACTTCAGTTGCTCAACAGTCCGGGGTCTCCGTTGTCATATTTTGCTCTTCATAATGTGCCACACATTTTCAATGGGAGACAGGTCTGGACTGCAGGCAGGCCAGTCTAGTACCCGCACTCTTTTAATATGAAGCCACGCTGTTGTAACACATGCAGAATGTGGCTTTGCATTGTCCTGCTGAAATAAGCAGGGACGTCCCTGAAAAAGACATTGCTTCGATGGCAGCATATGCTGCTTCAAAACCTGTATGTACCTTTCAGCATTAATGGTGCCTTCACAGATGTGCAAGTTACCCATACCATGGGCACTAACACACCCCCATACCATCACAGATGCTGGCTTTTGAACTTTGCGCTGGTAACAATCTGGATGGTCCTTTTCCTCTTTGGCCCGGAGGACACGACGTCCATGATATCCAAAAACAATTTGAAATGTGGACTTGTCAGACCACAGCACACTTTTTCACTTTGCGTCAGTCCATCTCAGATGAGCTCGGCCCCAGAGAAACCGGCAGCGTTTCTGGGTGTTGTTGATATATGGCTTTCGCTTTGCATGGTAGAGTTTTAACTTGCATTTGTAGATGTAGCTATGAACTGTGTTAACTGACAATGGTTTTCTGAAGTATTCCTGAGCCCACGTGGTAATATCCTTTACAGAATGATGTCGGTTTGTAATGCAGTGCCGCCTGAGGGATCAAAGGTCACGGGCATCCAGTGTTGGTATTTGGCCTTGCAATTTACGTGCAGAGATTTCTCCAGATTCTCTGAATCTTTCAATGATATTATGGACAGTAGATGACGAAATCCCTAGATTCCTTGCAATTGTACGTTGAGAAACGTTGTTCTTAAACTGCTGGACTATTTGCCCACATAGTTGTTCACAAAGTGGTGAACCTTGCTTGTGATCGACTGAGCCTTTTGGGGATGCTCCTTTTATACCCAATCATGACAAACACCTGTTTCCAATTAACCTGTTCACCTGTGGAATGTTCAAAACAGGTGTTTTATGAACATTCCTCAACTTTCCCAGTCTTTTGCAGCCCCAGTCCTAGCTTTTTTAGAACGTATTGCAGGTATCAAATTCAAAATGAGTGAAGATTTGCAAAGCAACAGTAAAGTTTATCAGTTTGAACATTCGATATCTTGTCTTTGTAGTGTATTCAATTGAATATAGGTTGAAAAGGATTTGCAAATCATTGTATTCTGTTTTTATTTACGTTTTACTGCATTGGAATTGGGGTTGTACATAACTTGACTGAGCTGGTGAGGAGGTCCTCAGATGAGTATCTGTGACACTACATTGTAAGATTTAGACCACCAGACAGTGCCAGTGTGTTGCACGTTGGTGAGAATTGCATTGCTCTGTGTACATGAGATTAGATCTGATATGATAACACCACAGTTTTGTAGTATCGTCTGCAAACTTGACCAGCTTGTTATTTATAGTCCTGTCCAAATCATTTATAAATATTAAAAAATATCAGTGGTGCTAGCACTGACTCCTGAGGGACACCATTCTTAACATGACCCAATTCTGAAAAGGCTTCTTTCACCATAATTCTGCTTCAAGTGTTTGAGCCAGTTTTTTACCCATCTTAACCCCGAACTCCCACTTCTTTTAGTTTGAAACCCAACCTCTCATGTGGGGCCTTATTAAATGCTTTCTGAAAGACACAATTAATAAAATCATAGAATTAAACTCGTGCTGCAAGGAGCTCACTTCTGAGCCAGATGGGATGGGTTTGTGACTCACCATCAGCAGTTCACAACAGTGCAAATCTGAGCTGAGATGCTTCATGGTGTGAGTCCACAGCAATTTACTTGACGATGAGGATGAGATTTACACTTTGGACTGGTAGAGTGTAGTGCTGACTCTGCACAGAAAAAGCTGGGGGCTGACACAGAGAGAGTTTGGCTCACGTCCCCAGGAAATGCTCTGCTCATAGTGTTCAGTGTTCTGTGTGGTTGACTAAAGGGGCTCTCCAGTTAGCTCATTCTGCAAAGACCTCACTTTCTGAGCCTGACACTGCAGGTTCAAGGCTTACTATCAGCAGTTCACCACAGAATAATCCACCAAGAGCAATGCACGGGAAATGCCAAAGGTGGCAACACTTGGCTGCTAGACTTTGCATGGTCTTAAAAGGAGAGCTTAGCAGTGCTCAAGGATGAGGCTGTAGTCTTGAGTCCCTGTTCTAAATAAAGGGCAAACTCTGACTCTGTGGAATGAGTTTGGAACCTTTTCGAACATCATTCAGTTACTTTTATCACATTTTTAAATTTGAAAGTAAATGTTATTTACTGTTTTGTGCTATTTTTTCACAACATGGTCATATTGTTTTTCACAGTGGACCAAATGCTGAGCGTATGACCTACTTGGATAAGACATCAGTACAACATGTGTAAAAGTAACTAAACTCTCAGATATTTAACACTCTCCACAAAAACTGAAGTGATTTAATTTCCTGTCAGGGAAAGGAAATTTATAATATTCTTTTTGAACTACAATTTTGTAGAGCGTTTTAGTTTTGGTTGCCAGAAATTTTGACATTTTTGACTTTAATTCCCATTTTTTTCTTTGACTACTCTTTTGCAAAACCCGTCTACAAAACTTCATCTCCTTGTCAATCTGCCTGTTGTTCATTTTTATACTGACCACTTCTTTCTAAGTTCAGGATACCCCAGAAGTGATCATAGAGTAGGATTTAAAGTCGCCTCACAGTCCAGCAATTGTACAGTTAGGATAAGTGGGGAAGGGAAGAAAGAGAAGCCAGAGGTCTTCACGGTGAGGAAAACAGGAGTGAGACATGCAAACCCTGAAGCAACACAAATGCCAGCAAAGTTCTTGCATCCTTAAAATATGTAGCAAAAGCAGACTTCATACTTTCTGTTTTCTTTGCTTGATTTGCTAAGCATTTAATGACAATTCTCCGATGGCAACACAAGATTTAGAAAGCTTGATGGCAGATGTTGCTGTAGCAGTAAAGGATAAGATCACCTTGTGGGTTTTCATTCAAATTCAATTGCTCCAGGGGTGCTGTACAATGGCTGACCCTGTGCTCTGACCCAAAGGGTTATGCGAAAACTAACAAATTCCTAATACAAGAAATTGTATAAGGCAAAATAAAGAATAAAAAAAAAATCTACTGAGGCTTTGCACATCTGCTTTTGTGCTTGCTTAAAGCAAAAATAGTGATACAAGTTTTCATTCCTGCAACTGAAGACAGGCCTTCACCTAATCTTAAGGCAGCCTCTGATCTGAAAGGTTTTCTTTTTCTCATCCTTATTATTGTGCATGATTGGCTGTAGGAGGCAGTGATCCTAGGGGGCAAACAAAGTTTTATCTATCTATCTATCTATCTATCTATCTATCTATCTATCTATCTATCTATCTATCTATCTATCTATCTATCTATCTATCTATCTATCTATCTATCTATCTATCTATCTATTGTGGAACACAGCCCGGACACAGACAGGCAGACATCTTTTAAGCACCACAACACACGTTTATTTACAATATTTACAAATAAAGTGCCACACAACCCCAAAACTCCCTCAAAGTCCAGGCCTCACAATGCCTCTTTTTCTCTGGTCCACCTCCACTTCTCTCCTCATGAGCTCCAACTTCCTTCCTCCCGACTCCAGCCATCGAATGGAGGGAGGCGGCCCCTTTTATATTCACCCAGACGTACTCCAGGTGACTTCCGATGAGCTTCCGCCAGTGGTCCCGGTCCTTCCGGGCATCCCAGCTAGGTACCACCCCCTGCCGCTTGACACACTATCTATCTATCTATCTATCTATCTATCTATCTATCTATCTATCTATCTATCTATCTATCTATCCAACCTTCTCACATTCTGTTCCTCACTTGATTTTTAATTGTATCATAGCTAGTGATGAGAAAAGTTGTAGGAATCTGGCAGTAAAATTTGTTTTGGTGTAGATTTCTCAATTACAATATCAGAAACTCATTAAAAAGGTTTTTTGGGGGTGTTTAAAGTTTTTTTGGGGGTAAAAAGAGTATTGGTACCTAAAGACTGCTCTGTTTACCTGTGTTTATTTCAGCAGTTGTGTAACACAGGTAATTCCCTACACAGCAGTAAAATCAATTCTTTCAGAAATTTCTCATTCACAATACCACTGAATTGTTAGTGAAATGAATTTTAGTGTTAGTTTTGATTGACTAAAACTTCTCTGTTTTGCTCATCGCTAATAGCATAACAAAGACAGGTGGGCTTGGGGGCTAGTAGCATTCAAAGAGAGGATTTTTTGACATAATACTCCTTATGAAAAGTTATTAAGTTAAATTGTCTTTGCTTTCTTACCTGGCTACAATCTAATACATGACAATATGGCTTCTTTATTCTTTTTACCTTTGGAAGATGATTACATATGTTCTTTTGTTTTGAAGTGCATCTTAAAACACATAGCAGAAATACTAAATGAAGTGGGCAATGATGAGTGACACAGTCAAGTTTCACTTCATATACAGTTTAACAAATATGACTCTTTAATTAAGTGTGCATGCGATTTTTCAATTGCAAAGTGCAAAATTCGCTTAAGAGTTTTTTTTTATTATTATTTTTTTAGACCCCTACTAGCTTCGCTTGCCAACCCATGCCTCTTCTATGTGCCAGCCAGTTCGCGTCTCTGCACTTGCATGTGGGAATTTCACTTTCACCAAACAATAAATCTTTTAATTCTGCGTATACACCTCTTCGTTGGGAAGAAACACTACTTTTCCCTGATGGCAACACAAATTAGACGATCTACAAGTAAAGTTTAAATCTGAACAATATATTCAATCTCTTTTCACTGTTCCATTATTTCACCGAGTAATAATTTACGTTGGTTTGCACTTATGCGATCTTTACTATCATACTAACCAGGCGTGGTTAAATCTCTTGGCACAAAGTCTTGTCTCACGGGACATGAAAGTATCTCTCTGAAAAAGTCACGTCTCGTCCCAGGCTAAAAAGTCTTGTCTCAGGATTTTTTTATTTTAATAGAGAGATTTGTCTGGGGAGGAAAACAAGGTGTATTGCTCTATAAAGCTCCATTAACATCTGTTGTTTACCTGTGCAGCTGGGTAGCTATGGTTATCCACAGCACTCCAGTCAAACCAGTTCTAATTGATGGCTCTCATTCACATCACTGTGGAGGAGTGCAGTGTGTTTTTTGAAAAATGTGATATGCTGCATAATTTCCACACGTCATCATCATGCACATTGCTGTGTTTTCTCCACAGTATTAGAAAGTCCCCCCCTTTCTAAGACATAGCAACAGATCTTTTCTCTGTCTTAATTCCTACAAGTCAGTGTGAGGATTAGTGATAAACAAATTCCTCTGAATTTGCTTTGCCTCAAGTTTGGCAAAAACATGGAAATGTTTGTGAATTCCTCAAATTCGGTAAAAACCACTAAAGTCATTGGGGTTGGAGAAAATGAGCCTGTTTAGAGTGGATTATAAAGGTACAATGGTCTTTTAAGTGTCTAGGAGGGCTAGTGAATTGCCTACCACAACATACAATAATTCAGTAATGACGAAACAAAGTGCAATGAATCTATTCAGTACGATGAAGCATTTTCATAACATTCTTATTATGGTCGGTTAATGTATCACACTCAAATGAAAGTTCTGTGAATTTTTTTTTTGGTGTAGTGCAAGTCCGACTGGAGTACAGATCGAGCAGTGACATCATGTACTGTAAATCATTTAATGCCTGTTCAAAGAAGAGTAGGCAGCGCCATAAAGTGTGTAGTGCAGTATGCTTGCAGTACGTATCTTGGCAGGCAGCTCAGATCGGGTAGTGATATCCCCATCCAACATTGGCTGCTATAGCTCTGTGATGTCATGCTGGCCTCACAAAGCATCATGGGAAAAATCATCATTGGGAAAAAAAACTGTTTGTCTAAGCCAGTCATACTGTGAATTTTTCTAAGAAAAAATTGTCAAACAAAGTCACCAGTGAGAAACACTTTGACAAATGTCACCCATCAACACTAGTTAGGATATCCACGATGTAAGTGCCGTGGAGCTTAGAGTTTTTCTTTTGTCCCTGACATATCTTTAGAATTGTAATTGACAAGATTGTCTTTATAACTGGCAAAGCAGGCATCATACTAGCAGAACATCTCATGACAAAATTCAGTGTATATTATTACATGTGACAGGAAATGAGTCAAATTATATTTTCTCTTTCTTTCAGTTAAGAACTTTATTTAAATTGTAAATGACAGGCAGACACATGCAGGATCAATGCAGTAAAACACTCTTCACTAATTGCTTTTTCTTAATCCTACCGTTCTCTGTAAGCTCTAGAAATGGCTTTCCATGAAAACGCCGGAGTAAAGCTTTTTACAAATGCTGGAACCATCATGTCTGACATTACAACCATATCAGAGTCAAAAATGCTTAACATTGTGTTATGGCCAGGATTTATTCCCTGGCTTGTGTCTATTTTGATTTTATTGAATTATTTCTCATGTTTCATACATTTGCTGTTATTTTGTTATGTTTAGTATTTATATATTATGTATTTGGTGCATTTAAATTCCTGGTGTTTTATAGGTGTAACCCCAAGAGGCAGGGCCACCCTGACATCACTGCTGCCGGAACTGCCCTCAGCCTTTATATTGAGGTTACAGAGATGGCCTCAGAAGTGGTTCATTAATGTTTGGAGAGAGAGCACATTGCAAGTTTTGATATTCTGGTTATGGATTCTCTTGTTATTGGTTTGTATTTTGATACTGGATTGCGATATATAGACCTGTTTGCCTTTCCATGCAAATCCTTTTTGCCTTTGACAAATGTTATGCTTCTTTACTTTTACAAGCCAAAGGTTTTCTGGTTTCTTTCCCCTCAAGAGCAATTTTGTATATTTTGAAGAACATATACATTTTTAAAGCCTGCTTCCCTATTTGGGTCTGTGCAGGCTGAAGTTTACTTGTGAAGTTTGCGGACAGGCTGCTTCGCATGAAGCCTATCTTAGGCAGCCTAGTGGAGGTCCTGTTCTGGCTTGTGGGTCTTTCAGAGGCTTTGTGCCCCTTTCTTGCCATGTTTATGTCACCATTCCATAACACTTACATCACATGTCATATCCCCTCTAATATTTGGTGGAACTACAAATTAATCGCTGCACCCATGTCTAGAGGTGGGCCTGGAGAGAACACCCCTGTTTAAGGCCTGGGTGACAGACATCTTGAAGAGGTTTTTACTATACAGCTCTTAACACACTGATTGCTAAAAATGGGTTAACTTTTAATAGCTGCTCTATGAATGGATGCAACCTATGAGTTGTCTTGTAAAACCTTCTTTGGAGCTATCACATCAAATATGTGCATATTTATGGGTAGCAGATGTAAACAGAGGATAGTGGGAGTCTGAAATAAGAATGGAAAATCAGCATGGTGTCAGAATATTTTTTCAGTTATTTTTTTTTCTTATTAGCCATATTTTGGATATAAATTATTTTTCACTAAAATAATTTTCATGAGTAGAACCACAATCATCTGAATATCTCTTATTGATTAGCGTCTCACCACTACACAGTTCAATAAAAACTGCAACATTCAAATGGAACGAATTATGCAATATCTAACTTGTTACATACAACCAGCTGAGTTGTCTTGCAGTCAGCGTGTACAAAGAATTTTCTGTTCCTTATGCCACCTATGAGGTAACTTGAATAGATTTCATTTAGAGAAAAATACATTTTTATTGTGAGTTTTGATCAATAACAAAATGCATTTAACTAATATATTAAAACTTTACCTTGATTTTACATTGGCATCAGGAAGAAACGTACCTATTTTAACCTATTTTCCTATATTGTATTACCTATTTTACCTATTTTTACATATTTTCAATGTGTTAAGACTCCTTATTCACTTTCAGACCTCTGGGTCTAACTCTTGGTAAAGAGACTTTAACAGGTTTGGATGACAGCAACAAAAACACGATCCCCGCAGTGACAAATGTGTGCAGCTAGTTAAGTGTCACTTCTTCTTCTTCTTTTGGCTGCTCCCGTTAGGTGTCACCATGGCAGATCATCTTCTTCCATATCTTCCTGTCCTCTCCATCTTGTTCTGTTACACCCATCACCTGCATGTCCTCTCTCACCACATCCATACATCTTCTCTTAGGCCTTCCTCTTTTCCTCTTGCCTGGCAGCTCTACCCTTAATATCCTTCTCCTAATATGTCATTTATAGTGTCATGAGCAAAAGTTGAAACTCCAAAATATATAATGCTAGGAGAAATACAACAAAGCCATTATAGTGCCTGATTGTGTTTAATTTGTTGCAAAAAGTTTGAAAAGTATTCTCTTTAGGTTTTGTGCTTTTTGATGACAAGCCCCTGGTGATCCAGCATTTCTGGTGATATGCAAAAAGAGAATGCGAGGAGCAGACCTCCCAGATGGATAACAGGAGTTGGATGGAGGAGCCAAAGTGCTCCTGTGAGGATCTGGGATCATCTGTGTAGCAGCTGGGAGTTAAGAGAGACTGCAAGCAGCAGATCAGTTTTGGCAGCACAAGTTATTAGCCTTGATGATTCACATGTGGAAGAGAATATTGAGACGAGCTGACCACATATCTCCAGCAGGTATGTGATGGAGTACAGTCTGCAATCATGTGTGCAGGGAGAGGGAACAATACAAGGTGCAATGCGACTTCATCCAGGGCTTGCATCCCTATTTTGGTGACATTCCAAGTGGCCCTTAATAACAGTGAAGTTTGCATAGGCGCACTAGGGTTCAGCAATTTTCCTGTTCTTTTTTGAATTAAAACAATAAACAGTTGAGTTAGTTTTTTCATGCTTCTATAAACATTACAACATAGTGCATTGATCCTTTGCGAGCTGTGTGCATTTGTCACTACGTGCTTTTCCTTCTGCTCATTTGCCACTGTGTTCTGTTGTCCCATAAACGTTTATTGTGCTTCCACTTAGATGCTTGTTGTAGGTGCCTGAGACCTCTGCTAATGATGTATTTCTAATTCCTAATAGAAAAAAACCTTGAGTGGCACCCCCAGCACATATTAGACCAGAAAAACTTGAAAGTCCATGCAAACTTAATTTAAAATTTTGTTTTTTTTAAGCATATTGGCAAAACACAAGTATTAAAACAGTATGAGGAGACAATAAGAATATAACATACAATAATCAAAATCATCTATACCTTATATATATAGCCCTTGTAATTCAGTCATAGCATAAGTAACACAGAAAATGGACCTTATAAGTTAAACTTATGACTTTTTGCCCTCTTCCTCTGTGTTCAAAGAAAGAACGCCTTTTGAGATTAAACAATCCTCCAGTCTGTTCCTTTTCTCTTTTTCTGTTTTTAACAACATTCACCCATGATATTCTATTTAAAATCTTTCTGTGGTAATTCTTCAGATCATTTCTCATAACTCTAATTAAATAACATATATACAGTATATAATATATGCAATAGCATATACTGCATAAGTATGTTTCAATGTATGAAAACTTTAAATAACATCTCCTTGCTTCTTATCTTATTTTTAGTTACAATTAGCAAAAGGTCTGAAGCTTACAATTTAATTGCTTTAAAGTAGCATGCCTATTTATTATACTGAAATGTGTTAATTAAACATTTCAAGACATACAGTAACTGCGCAGGGAGTGCGTGATAACATCTGTGGCAGAGAGGTTACTCAATAAACTGCAGCCTACAGAAGAGATGTTTACCCTTAGTGTTTCTAGTGTACACTCCATCCAGGGCAACTGTCAGAAATGACTCAATGGTCCAGCTCACGGGTTATATTTGATTTCTAAACTTTTTAACGGAATTCTAGAAAGTTCAAATACTTTATTCTATATTTAGGCCTTAAGCAATTCCAGTTGATTTCCAACCTTGGCATCTCATTTGCTAACGAGCAAAATGTGCTTCTTGTATTGACACCAACTGAATCACATGAATGTCTGAGAGATTCTATCTTTTCTCGGTGGTTTTACTTTGGCAACAGAGTCGCTTTCTTCGTCCGATTCGTTAACTTGGGGCCACCTTGCCAGCTCTCTGAGCTTCATGCTGTAGTAACATCACACTTCTGGGCCGGCCAGACAGACACACACACTTCCACACATACACATTTAGTTTTCTGTTCCCTTGGAGGTGGAGCCCTTACCCTGACTCCACCTCTCACTTCCGGGCTAGACAGACACACGCGTAGACGTTTATATATAAGATATAAATATACAGTATATATCTATACTAATAAAAGGCAAAGCCCTCACTCACTCACTCACTCACTTATCACTAATTCTCCAACTTCCCGTGTAGATAGAAGGCTGAAATTTGGCAGGCTCATTCCTTACAGCTTACTTACAAAAGTTGGGCAGGTATCATTTTGAAATTTTATGCGTAATGGTCATAACTGGAACCTATTTTTTCGTGCATATACTATAATAGACGTTTGCGCGATGGCCGTGGGAGGCGGAGTTACGCCTCCCACGTAATTTAGTGCCTGCCCATGTTTGGTACAAAGTCAGCTAAACTGCGAGAGAAACATTTAAGTGCCGGGTCTTAGCTAACATTAAATACAGCCGTGGACATCACACAAGATGGCACCAGCACAGCTGGGAACCTTCGATGCATGTACACAGAGCGGCTCACGTGAACTGACGCAGTGCACAGACAAAAAGCAACAGTTCCAAAGAGTGCTGAACAAAAACCGAATTACACAATTGAGAAGGCAGCAAAATGAAAAAGGGGACAAGCGAAATAGTGTTTGTCTTAAGTAATGGAATTTAGACAAAAAAATATGAAGCGTCTGACACATACAAGCATATTCCTAAATCCAGCTACTGCGGAAACAAAGCACACGGTGGAAAAAGTCAATGTCAGAAGACAGTGTAAAAAAAACCCGTGCATGCAGTGTGTCACGTCTCAGATAAAGAGGAAGACGAGCTATTTATTGATGCAGTAAGAAACGAATCGATGAATGAAACCTGTTATCTTTACGACGATTGACAAACACGGAATGTAACTTGAACACAACACATCCTACAAATACGAACCTGATTGAAAGAAATAATGATAATCAAATCCTTGATGACAGCAACACTCATAACAATGACAAAACAATTACATTGACAATCATGTTACGTTATTTTCAAAATGTTTCCTTTTCTTTTTCATTACTTCTTTAACACACTACTCCGCTGCGAAGCGCGGGTATTTTGCTAGTATATATATATATATATATATATATATATATATTGTGACAGATTGGGGGCACTATCGCTCCCTTGAACCCTCCGATCAAACGTCAGACACCAAATAAAAGTCCAAATATTGACTTTATTTATTAACAATAGTGCACCAGGCACACTACTCTCCACAATACTCATTAATTACTAAACAATACATTAATCAATAATCCTTCAACTCCATTGCCACACTTCCACCCAGCTCAGCTCGCCGTCTGGGAGCTGTCACAGTCCTTTTATAGTCCCTGACTCGGAAGTGTTCCAATCCCCAGTTCATGTGATCTTTATCACTTCCGGGTCAGATAAAAAGTCCTTTTCTTCATCCCAGAAGTCCGTCACTTCTGCTGTCGCTCTGCCTATGACGCACTTCCGGGTTATAGGGCACATATGACTCTCTATGCTTCCCTGCAGCATCCTCTGTTGGCCCCTGGGGTATTCAGCAGGTTTGTAAAGGAAAACTCCATAGTCCATGATTCCCGGCTGGCATCCGGGGCACCTCCATGCTGCAGGGAGAGCTCCATCTGGCTGCCTGGGGGTATTGGCCGTGATGACAAGCCGGCCATAGACCACAATATATATATATGTGTATGTGTGTGTAAATTCAATTGACCAAAGGTGCACTCTAAACAAGGTGCATTTTATGTATATATATGTATATATAAATCATATATGAGAGGTTTCTACACCTTGTTTGGAGTTCACCTTTGGTTAATTCAATTGATTAGTTATTACACATTTTTGCAAATTTACTAATAATAAAAACTGAAATATCAAATTGACACAAGTATTCAGACCCTTTGATATGATACTTGAAATATGACTCAGGTGAATCCCATTCTACTGATCATCACTGAGATGTTTCTACATCTTGTCTGGAATCCACCTGGGGTCAGTTCCATTGATTGGATATAACTGAGAAAGTCACACACCTCACTATAGAAGGTCCGATGGTTGACAAGATGTGTCAGAGCAAAAGCCAACCGCTGAAGTCAAAGGAACTGCCTGCATAACAATTTTTTCTAGGCACAGATGTGGTGAAGACTACAAAACATTCTTCAGCATTGAAGGTCCTAAGAGCTCAGTGGCCTTCAAAGGTCCTAAATGGAAGAGGTCTATGACAACCATGACTCTTCCTAGAGCTAGCCACCCAGCCAAACTGAGCAATCATGAGAGAAGGGCCTTGGTAGGAGAGGCATCCAAAAATCCAAAAGTCACCCTAGCTGAGTTCCAGAGAATCTGTGTAAAGAGCGAGGAACTTCCTGCAAGACAACCAGCCCTGTAAAACTCCAACAATCTGGGCTTTATGACAGAATGTCCAGACAGGAGGCTCTCCTCAATAAGAGACACATGGAAGTGCACTTGGGGTTTGAAAAAGGACCCTAAAAGTACTCTCAGATTTAATAAACAACATTCTCTGGTCTGATGATATCAAGATAGTGGCATGTCTGAAAGAAGCAAGGCATTGCCCATAAACCTGTGCAATACTAGTCCAATGGTGAATCATGGTGGTGGCAGCATCATGTTGTGGGGGTTTTTTTAGTAGCAGTAATTGAGAGACTAAACAGGGATGAGATAACACTGAATGGAGCAAAGTACAGAGATATTCTTAATGTAAACCTGCTCCAGATCACTCTGAACCTCACTCTGGACCTCACTCTGGGTTGATGGCTCTCCTTTCAATAGGACTTATACCAGCTGAATTACCAGGCGTAATCCAGAAACTATGGACTGTGTGTCATGTCACAAACATGGCTATGCTCACTGTAACTGGTCTAGTTTAGCATCACCAATTAACATAGTAAGCACGTATTCAGGAAATGGAAGGAAAGCCATAGTAGCTAAAATAAAATCCATGTAGACATAGGTGAGAATGTGCAAACTCCACACAGATAATGTGTAGTGGAGTCAAAAACACAAAAAAAAGGGTTTGAGGCTTCTGGAAAGGTTCAGAAAACAGGGTAATACTTTCACTGGCCTGCCAAGAAATGGCCTTACTACTGGCAGCTAACTCCCAGCTACCACTGCCAGGCTTTGGCCTGCACCAGCCTAAAGTAGGAGCTTGGGTTTAAAAGTTAAAAATATATTTTAAATGTTCAAAATGTACACAAATGTCTCCCCTAGGGAAAGGAACAGTGAAACATCTGTGTTATAATTTGGAATCTTTAAGCATGTTTTACATTTTTTTCTCGAGCATGAAACATACAAAATTATGATTCAAAAATAACCAAAGCAATAATAAAACAGAAAACACACAAAAGCCAACCCTGGCTGAAACGTGACACAGTGACCAGGATCTGGATTTGAACCAAGGAGCTGTCGGGCAGTAGC